>NC_072018.1:34505657-35119253 GCF_027791375.1 Indicator indicator
AGCTCATTTATTTGCTCTTCAAAGACTCTTTACAGCCCCTTCAGGACCAGCAGCGTGTGGCTCTGGGATGGGAGGCTGCTCCAGTGCTGTGTGCTGTGCCAGGACAGCTCTTCAGCAGCAGGGATGTCTGCAGTCCAGAACTGCAAATCCCCATCCAGTGGAGACATTAGCAAAGTTAAAAGTTTAACTGTTACCCACATCCTCTTTGAAACCCAGCCTAAAGCATTAAGACTCGTTGACGGGTTGTGAGTCAGTGTGCTGCAAGGGGAATGTTAATCTTCTGGCAGAACAAATGCTGTGAATGACTGTGTGTTTGCTAAGCTGGGGGCTGCTTATTCCCCCACCCGCCCCCCTCCTCCAATGTCTCCTAAACTCTTTGCTCAGGAGGAGCCTCAGTGCTGCTGGGGAAGTGGCTGGGTTTGCTGCCTCTGAGCACCAGATGGCATCACGTCTGAGTGATGGGAGTCAGCAGCTGCGTGGAGTCAGAAGGAGGCTCAACTTTGGAGTTTTTCTGGGCATGGTTCCAGGCAATAATATCTTTTCCCACCAGTTGTGAAGGATCTGAACTGTAGTTTGCCTGAGAAGCTTAAAAAAGCAACTGTTTAAAAAACAGAATCCCTTTTCTAGCTTGTGTGGTGCTTGAGTGAGAGCTGGTTTGCAGTGAAAGGCTTCCAGTCAGCTGGTGGTGTGTGAAGAGAGCATGTCCGAGTGCATGGGTTCCCTGAACCTGGTGGGTCTGGGGCTTTTTGCAATGGACATAATGTCAGGGTCACTGCCTACATCACTGAGACAAACAGGACTTTAAAGGCACTGTAATTTGTCTTGGCCACACAGAGAGCAGGACCAAACACCTCAAAGCAGCACTAAGCATGTTTTGCAGAGCTTTGGGCACTGTTGCAAAGCCTTGCTGACATAGCCTTGTTTCCATCACTGACCATTAGGCATCATGTTTGGGACTTGTAGCTAAAATACCACCAGGCAATTCCAAAATGCTGTCTCCAAATCCACTGGGATTTCTGTGGCTCTCAAAGCCAGCTCTGGGCTCTTGAGTCCTAAACCCCAGCACTTTTCCACTCTGCAGCAGTCTTCCAGCAGTGTGAAGGAAAATGCAGAGACTGGGACCAGGATGTGCTGCTGCTGTGCTGGGCACAGGCCACTGCAATCCACCCTGCTGAGCCCTAGGTTAGCCCAAGCTCTTCTCCCGGTTTTTCTAGTTGTGTTTACCAAAATGTTTATGTTCCTTTGCTGTTTGAGCATGTTTGTGTTGCTGCAGAGCTGTGGAAATGCAAGCTGTTGTCTCCCAGAAAACATTTAAGTTTAGGGTTGTTTTGTTTTGTTGTTTTTCCTGTGGAAAAAGCCAGCCCTTTAAATCTGTCTCTCTGAAGATAATATTAGTGCCAGCTGCCCTGTGAGGAAAGGCTGAGAGCACTGAGTTTGTTTAGCCTTGAGAAGAGAAAGCTTAGGGGTGACCTTACTACCACGGACTAGTACATAAAGGGTGGCTACCAGGAGGGTGACAACTCCCTTTTTACAAGGAGTCACATGGAAAAGACAAGAGATGATGGGGACAAGTTACTGCTGGGAAGATTCCCATTGGACTCCAAAAGAGGATTTTTTCACCAGAAGATCAGTTAGAGATTGGAATCATCTCTGAAGGGAAGCTGTGGATTCCCCTACATTGGACAGATTTAAGACTCAGCTTGCCAGGGCGCTGGGTCATCTCATTTCAACTCTACTATCACCTAGAAAGGTTGGACCAGATGATCCTTGGGGTCCCTTCCAACCTGGAATTCTGTGATTTAAGGTTGGGGTTTTGGTTCTTTTTTTTATTCTGTGGAAAAAGTCAGCCCTTTAAATCTGTCTCTCTGGAAGGCTCTGCTCTCCCAGCACAGCTCCTTGGTAGGGGCAGGTCAACAGGAGGCGAAGCTGCACACTGCCCAATACAGCCACGAGCTTTAGCCACTTGATTTGAAACAATTGTTTTTTTCTGTGGAATTATAAGGGCTCAGTTCAGCACAGAAACAAACAGCTAAGATGATGTTCACTTACATTCATCTGTGTCCTGCAAGAGAGGAAAGCAAGCTTCACCAGCCCAGATGATTTTCAAATGAATTGCAGGGCCGGGTGGGGAAGTCAGAGGCTCTTTGCTGAAGAATAGAGCCCTCAGTGTCTGTGCTGCAACACTATTCCCCTTCTGTCCGTCTGTCTTTAGCTCTTTGTTATGACAACATCTGTAGCTGTGAGTAAATAGCCTAAGGGGAGAATACATATTGTGCTCCTGCTGAAGCAGCCAGCCTGGGTGGGGGCCAGATGCCTGCATGAACTGTGCTGCCTCTGTCTGAGGCCAGGAGCTCTGCAGTAAAGGCATATATAGGGCTCCCAAAGACCCTTGCTTTATGATGAGTGGTACTGCTTAGTGCTTCATTGACTGGCTCCTCAGGCTGTGCACACCAGAATAGCTCTAGTGTCAGTCCTGCTTTCCTGGAGCTGAGCACCTGATGCTGTCATCAAGATAGGATGCAAGTATTTCTCTAGGTAATCTGTGAAGCATCCATGCTTTCTCCTGGTATTTTTTCAGCTATGCTGATTCTTATAAATAAACCCAGTAAATATTTATAGTTCTTTAAATGCTCAGAACTGCTAGGAGAATTCATTTCAGCATGAAGGACTTGAAAATCCTGCTCTGCCTGCAGCCAGTGCCACCTTCTTGTTATCTTCCCAGTTCCAGGCTGAGCTGGGCCCAAAGCAAAGGAACTCTATTTTTGTGGAAATAGGCAGGAGAGGGCAGGGAGATGGCTACTGACTACCCAAGAGATAGCTGCTGTGAGCATGGCTCTTGCAAGACCCCAGAGATGTGGTGTGGAGACTGACAGCGAGGTGCTTGCTAGTTCTGTGACTTCCAGAGACCAGCTAAATGTCACCCAGCTGCAGGAAGGATGCAGAGCACCTTCTCTGAGAGGTCTGCTGTGCATGGGGAGCAGTTAGATCGAGCTGGCCTTGGTCTGTGTGGCATTTCTCTGCTCAGGGAGCAAACTAATGAGCAGGTGATTGTTTCAGAGCAACCTCAGACATGCTCTTTCCCAAAGGAAAAACAAGTTGCAGAGACTAGCCAAGTAACTATTGCTGTGAACTGTTAGTTAGGCTGCAAGAGTAAACTGTGGAAGATGTGCTTCAGCTCTCTTCTCTGTTTGGCTGCTGTTGTACAGCTCTTGAATCAAAGCTCTTTCTGGCAGCCCTGGCCTCTGTCTGGAGGCTTTTGCTGGGCTGTGCTGGGTTTGAGCTGTTCTGCTTCACGGCTGTGTTTTTCCTGAAGGGGTCAACAACCCAATATGTGAGTTCACCTGAAAGATGGTGTTTATTTTCATTATCCTTGTATCTAAAGGCTTGCACCTACACTGCTGTGCAAGGTGCCCTGCAGTCGTGTAGTATGAGGGATATGTCTCCGAAGCATTGGTGAACTCATTAGGCAAAGGGCAAGTGGGATCCCAGAGAGCTGCCCTGTCTCAGGCAGCAATTCTGGGTGTGGAAATTACATCTTAACATTGCTGGCACACACTGCAGGCGAAACACTCAGGTGAAACATGTTTAGATAAGAATTTGATTAAAACTGTGATCAAAATCTGTTCTGTTCAGAACAGAACCATGGTGTTGGTGGCTGGGAGTCTGCAAAAACACAGCTTGTTTCTCACACCTGAGGGCATATTTGCATTGCAAAGAATGGAAGCAGAATCAGCTGTGCCAGGGTGAATCTTGTTGTGGGCTCAGCTGGATTGGGGGGGTCTCAGGTACTTTCTCTGTGCTGTCCTACCATCTAGCTGTGTGTGCAGAAAAGACCCAGTGAAATGGTAGATGCTCCACAGCCCTCAGAATGGGTCAGTTTTCTCTAAATAAAAATAGTCTTTTCCCCACGATCAGCTGAGCTATTTCTATAGCCCCTCTTAAGTTAGCTGTGGAATTATTGCCTCCATTGAAGCTTTTGTTAGCTTCCCCAGGATGCATGTTGTGTGTATGTGTTGGACTAACACAATCATAGAATTGCTTTGGTTGAAAAAAACCTTAAAAGTCATTGAGTCCAATCATTATCTAACTCTGCCAAAGCTGGTGCTAAACCATGTCTCTTAGCAGCACATCTATTCATCTTTTAAACACCTCCAAGGGTGCTTAAAACCGCCTCCCTGGCGAGCCTGTTCCAGTGTTTGATAACCTTTTCAGTGAAGAAGTTTCTTCTGAAGTCCAATCTAACTCCCCCCCTGGTGCATTGAACCATAGAATCATAGAATTGTTTTGGTTGGAAAAGGCCTCTAAGACAGAGTCCAACTATCAGCCTAACACCACCATGGCCTGAAGTGCCATGGCCACGGGTTTCAATCACAGCCATGCTGGGGAAGCACCAAAACCCAAACTAGACCACCCCTTCCTCAGCTTTGAAGAGCACCCACAGCAGCTACCTTTCTCTCTAGCTGACTGTGCTGCAGACAAGAGGACCCAGGCACCAGATTTCTCTTTTCCAAAGTGTTGGAAAGAACTAGCTGGAAAACTCTGGCTCCATAACTTGATTTCCAGCTTTCTGGGGTTTGGGGGTACTTTGGGTTGGATGTTTGGTTTGGTCTTTCTGGGTTTTTTTACAAGGCTAGGGAGTCGAAGGGGTCTTCTAGGGAAGTTCTCTAAGGAAAATGCTGCCTGTGAGTCCCAATGCAGCAGTGAATACATTTAGTAGCCGCCATGCTGACAGCTTGCAGCTAGAAATTCCAACATTGGCATGGATATTTCACATCTGAAATGCCTTATGTATATTACTTTCTAGAACATTAACTGTGAGGGTGAGGAGGGACCAACACAGGGCTACTACACAAGACAGTGTCACTGTCACTGACACTTCTTTTCTGAGCTGTGCTTCCAAGTGAGGCTCTCAAGGATGGCATGAGGTCATCCCTTGGTGGCTGGTTCTGGCAGTTAATTTGTGAGCTTTATAAATGAGCATCTCTGTTCTGCAAAGCGTCTGAAGAGCGGCACAGCTCTGCTCATGCGGTTCATCCTGCTGGGCTGCTGCATGGTGGATGGGATTTAAGCAACCTGAGCCTCTGAGGGGGATGTTGGGCTTCACGATCTGGAGTGGTTTTCCTTGGGTTTGCTGTTGCACAATTCACCTCAACCAAATCCTTTGTTTGCCTTCTGCCTTTTCCTTGTGTACTCAGACTTCAGTCCCCTCGGGACATGGTCTGCCTCTCGTGAGTAGCCCATGCTAGACTTTGCAAGGTCTGGGATGCAGCCTGCTGTAGTGCTGACAGCTGAGGGAATGGGCATTAGTGCCGGGGAGATGTGTCTGAGTAAATAAGCACATGCTCTGCTGTTTACAGAACACTTAATTATTTTTGATAGCTGATTAGTGTTTTCTCTATTTTTGACACTTTAACTCTTGTATAAGACATGTTACAGAAGGCTGCACAGGTGGGGTAGGGTTTCCTTCACTTTGCAAGGAGCCTTTCCCTGGCTTTTGTTCTGCTGCATTCAGAAATGCTCTGTGCAGGCCCACTGACCGTTCCTTTGGTTGCAGCTGATTTTTTGGTGTTTTTTCCATCTTTTGGAGGCTTGGCAGTAGATTTTGTTTCCATTGAGCACAAGGGGAAGACTTTTAAAAGCACAGAGGTTCCATCAGGAGCCTAATTTCACCGGAAGGTTGGGGTGCCTAATTGCCCTTTGTGCCATTAAAACAAATCTCCCCATATGTGTTGTCTTGTTTGTGTGCTCTTCCCTCCCCACACCAGGCAAAAATCGATTGATCAGTGTTTGTAACAAAGTTAGGAACAAACAGCTCTGGTCTCCTTGATGCATTGATGTCAGCTCAGTGTGTTCTCCTTGCTAACAAAATTAGTTGCGAAGTCAGCAGGAGGTTTGTGAGAACAGAGAGCGTGGGGTTTGTTTGCATAGCACACAGGGCTGGCTGCTGCTTAAATAACAAACCGTCCCTCTCTGCTCAGATCTTCTGACAGTGGTGGTTTTTTTGGTTTTGTTTTAGGGATTGTTGTTTGAATAAAAGGTCATTTACTGCCTTATTGAGGGGGGAAACAACAATGTAAATGTACAGTGGTGTACAGCACACTGGGGTTTTTCAGCAGCTCCACAAAGGAGGTGGTGTGCAGGAGCTGTAAACAGCCCCATATGTGGACAAGTGGCTGTGTCAGGCGTGGGTGCTGAGCAGGATGTATGGGGTGCTCAGCACCTCCATGGCACCCAGCACTGCAGAGACAGGTGGGATGTGCAGGGTGCTCAGCACCTTCATGGGATCCAGCACCACAGACAGGTGAGCAGGGAAGCTATCAGACCCTGCAGACAACGGGCATCCCATCCTGGCCCTAAACGGCATGTCCCATGTGGAAGGAGGGCTTTGATGCTAGCACTACAGTAGTTAGCTTCTGGTGCCCCAGTGGGCTCAGGTCTGGTGGGTGTTGAGTGCTTGGTCTGTGATTAGGAAGCTGCAGGTGCTGTTGGCACAGGGGTGTGTGGTATGCCTGGAGATAAGGATGTGTGGCTGGTGAATTGAGGCACTGGCAGCCTGCAGGCACAGGCTCAGGACAAGGTTGTGCTGCCACTCAACTCCCCACTGAGCGTGCTGACAAGGATCTTGTTCATATGGTAACTGGGCAACCATCCCACTTGTAACTGCTGGTGGTCCCAAAGGTGGCTGGTCCATTCAAAGGTGGAAAGGCACAAGTGTTGAACACCCCAGTCAGGCCTTGAGCAGTGATCTCTTGGTGTTCTAACTACAGCTCCTCTCCATGTGCTCTTCTGATATTTAACCTGCAGATTTTCCACCACTCATCCTTGTTAAGTGCTCTGGCTGAGACTTGGTGTTAGTAACAGCTAAAGCAGATGATACTTGCTGCCCTAGATGTTCCTGTTTAACCCCTGCCACCTACCTGGGGCTTCCTGTAGGATGCAGCTCCCTTCCTGGCACCCTGCTCAGGCTCAGAAGATCCTCCTGCAGGGGCAGGTGTGTGTTCTGGCGATGGGCTTCACAGCTGGGTGGGATCGGAGACCAAGGACAGTCTCAAGCCTGTATTCACTTCCTGCTGTTGCCTCGTGCTTCTCCAGTGTGGCTTGGTGCAACACCTTCACCATGGATGCTGCTTCTATTTACAACCTGTTTGTAGCCAGAAAGCCAGTGCAAGGGGTCTGGTGTTGGCTGTTGTGGGCATCTTTGCTTGTCTGCCTGGTCAGCAGAGCAAAGCCTGCCCAGAGGATGCAAAGAAGACTTGCTGGCTTTGTATGCTCATAGATTGTTTGTGATGAGCTTACTGCACTCTCGCAGCTCTTCTCTGTCTCTTTGCTTGCTGAATTTCAGCATCTAAGTCTTGCAGTAGTAGTAAGCTGTCCTATGCTTTGCTTGGCTGCCTTTCTGTTTGTGTTATTTTAATGTATGTAACCAAACATCTACTGGTAACACTAACAAAATGCAATTATCACTTCCTCCCACCTCTTTCTCCCATGTCTCTTTGGTTTCTGCTGTAACAGCAGGAACTCAAAATGTGTGAAATGAAGAGATATATTTTTAATTTATGGGAGTTCTTAAAAGGCTCCTTTAGGTTCAGATTAAACCCTACTGCAGGTTCAAGGGAAAGTTTAAGAAAATCAATTTCCCCACGCTAAAAAGAGCAAACCCACTGTAGCTTATATATAGTGTTCTTTGTTACTGGAATCAGTAGCTCTGTTCCCATCAATGGGTGAATAATCACTTTTTTATGTCATGTTAGTGCACACAGACTTATCTCCTTCAGACTTTGTGGTTGGACCTGCAGTAAAAATATTTCTGACCATTAACAGTTTCTTACTGTTATCCATGTTTAATTTTCTCCTGTGTCTGTCTGGCTCTGAGTTTGAACTGTGGTGATTACTCCCTGCTGTGGCACTGGCATGGAACATAAAAATGTTTGAAATCAGGATTTCTTGGATAAAACATTAAGAAATGTCAAGCATAACAGCAGTTAAATGGGTTTCTTTGGGTCTGGGAATATTCTCAAACTCTTGGTGGAGTCCCTACTAGTGAGAGGAAGCAAATCTTAGCAAATTGCTGTGTTCCAGGAGAAACTGCTCAGATAAAACACATCTGGGGAAGAGCTGATTGATTTGGTTCCATCCTGGATCAGGTGGGGATTTCTTTCAGTGCTATGAAGAGCACTCCTCCAGGAGGAGATATTTTCTTTCCTATTATTCCCACTCTGGGATGGGAGTTTGTGAGTAGAGGTTACAGCTCCTCAGCAGGATGGGTGTGCAGGTAGCCATGCATTAGAGGTGCAATGATGGGGGGGACAGTCTAGCAGGAGGCTTTTTGTCCTTAATGGTTCTGCTGTCTTAATTATGATATTGCAAATTGCCTTGCAAGGACATGATCCCTTCATGAACCAGGCAGGAAAGGCTGAGCAAAAACAAAAGGCTCTTTCTGGTTTGTTTCAATAATTCATACTTATTACTGCTTTGTATTTTAAGCATCACCTTTTCCACTCACAAACAGTTACATTACGGGCTGAAAATCTCTTTTTAATAGTAACCTTGGCAGTAGTTGTCAAGGCTAATAGTCTGACATTTCAGATCACCCACAACTAATCAGCAGAACGTGGCAGCACATGGGGGAGAGCCATTAGGGACGTGTGGCTGCAGTGCAGTGTGCCCAGGCAGCGCTGGGGCTGCTCCGTGACCCGCCAGATCGCCCTCGCTGCCTGGGCACCTGGCAGAGGAAAGGGGCTTTCAAGGGGCTGGGCAGCATCCAGCCATGAGGGTGGGAGCTGCTCTTGAATGGCCTGTCTGGTCAGCACCCAGTCTTCCCTTTCAGCTTCTGCAAGAGCCTTTCTCAGTCTTCTGGATGTGGAATTGTGGAGACCTTCCACACAGTCTCCTGTGTCACCCCAAATGATTTCTGACTAACTGCAAATTGCAAAAGCACAGAGACGTGGTTGAGGGCCCGTCCCTGGAGACCTTCAAGATCAGACTTGATGTGGCCTTGGGCAGCCTGATGTAGTTGGAAGTGTCCCTGCTGACTGCAGAGGGATTGGACAAGATGAGCTTTGAGGGTCCCTTCCAACCTGATGCAATGTGTGAATCTGTGATGGTTTCCACACCTGTCAAAGCTATCTTGTTTCTCAGTTCTCCTGCGCCTGTTTGCTCAGAATGTTTCTGAAGAAATGGCACTTCTGCTCACATGCTGGCCAGGCTTTGCATCTGCAGCCTAGTGAGGAAGAACTTGGCACCCTTTGAAAGCCAGGAGTGGGGGTTATGACATACATCTTGTTCTGCAAAACACTGAGGTATATGATAAGAAAGTAACTGAAGCACAAGTGTGAGGTGCCCTATAGCACATTGGACAGCAAGGCAGGTGGGCTCTGGACTGGGAACTAGTTTCTGCAGCAGTCTGGGCATGGGCTTGGGACTACAAAGGGGAAAAAAGTCTTACTTTGGCTTCTCACCATCTGAGTTCTGGGATGGTGTGGATACAGACACCTGCTTAGGTTGTATTCTGTTTTCTAGAAAGTTCAGCTGACGTTGCTGCATTTCCAGGGTAAACCCTCACCAGATAGGCTGTTGTGTAGCAAAACCAGTCCTCCAAGGGTGCCTCCACTGATGACTTTTTGGTCCACTGGGAGCTAGTAAGCAGCTGCTGTGATTTCACAAAGGGCACAAGCAACTGCCAGTCCCTGCTCTTGTTTAATGGGACAAAGCTACAAAGGCATAAGAACTTCTTTGTGGCAGTTCCTTTGTAAGGAGCTTTGCTGCTGCAGGACATGTCCAAAAAGTGCTGAAATGACAGAGAAAGATGCAGGTGAGGTCTCTGCTAATCTTCACTTCAAATGATTGGGTATCCATACTTAGTGATGGCATGAAGTCAATATTGTGTCTGTGGTTCCTACAGTGCCTACTTCAAGATAATGTATTTTCATGAGTGAAGTTCAGTCTACGAAAGATAAGCTTCCACCTGGCTGCAGCACCTTGGAGTAAATGATGAATGCTATGACTTTTTGATTCTATTTCCACCCCCCACCCCACCCCTTCAGTGTCAACCATATTACACTAAACATTTGCTTGACACCCAGCTGAAATACCTGAAGGGATACTACAGGAAGGCTGGAATGGACTTTTCATAAGGGTGTCTAGCAATAGGACAAGGGGGAGTGGTTTGAAGGTGAGGGAGAGCAGGTTTAGACTGGGTCTTAGGAAGAAGTCTTCAGTATGAGGGTGGTGAGACTCTGGAATAGGCTGCCCAGGGAGGTTGTGGATATCTCCTTCCTGCAGGTGTTCAAGGCCAGGCAGGATGAGGCCTTGAGCAGCCAAGTCCAGTTGAGAGGCACCCCTGCCAGTGGTGGGGAGGTTGGAGCAGATGAGCTCTAAGCTCCCTTCCAGCCTCAGCCATTCTGAGCTCATTAAAGTAAAGGTACAAGGTGTCTGCAATGCAAACCTGGTGTCACAGGTAAGTGTTTTTCCTGAGTCTGCCCCAACCAGCAGCACTGCCCAGATGTGACATGTGAAACCAGGGGCTCCAAGGGCCCAGGAAGGTCTTGTTTCTAATTGTGTCACATCAAGGTAATCCTGGAATTGGTTTTGTTGGAGAAGACCTCTAATATGAAGTCCAGCCATCGACCTAACACCACCATGGCCATTAAACCACGTCCCAGATGATCGGGGGAGAAATTTGTCTAGGATATGTTCATACTTTTTTCCTTAGCACTCTTATCAGTAAGAATGTTTTGGTGAGATCTCTATTTAGCTGGGGATTTGTGAAGCACAGAGGATAACATTTGTGTTCCCCCAGTGCCTTGTCCAAATAGCTGTGGCCTGGAAAAAAATGCTGGTTTCAATTTTTTTTCAATGTATTTTTTTATTCTCTGTTCCCATGACCACTGGCTCCTGATGCCAGCTGGGATGTTTCAGCCTTCTGGGGCTAATTAGACATCTGTATTTCAGCAGAAACTTGTGGCTGCTTCAGGCAAGCATTTTAAATCCAAACCCTGTCCATTCCTTTGTGCCCTCGGTGCAGCCCAGCTCACTTCCCTGAGCTGCTGTGGCAATTAAGTTGTCCCCATATATGTAGTTTAGACTTTTAACCTAGATGTCAAAAATATTGCCCCTCTATTTATCCTGACTTTAAAAGTACCAAAATAATGTGCAGGTCTCTTTCCTTGCAAAATTTACCCACTGAATGTCAGCCAAGAAGGGTTCAAAATAGTTGATTGACTTCAGTGTTGGAATTGACTTAAGGTTGGTCTCTTCTCCCTCGTATTAAGTGATAGGACTAGAGGAAGTGGCCTGAAATTGTGCCAGGGAGGTTGAGGATGGAGATTAGGAAAAGTTTCTTTCCTGCAAGAGTGGTCAGGCACTGGAACAGGCTGCCCAGGGAGATGGAGTCGCCATTCCTAGAGTTGTTCAAGAACTCTGTGGGCATGGCACAATGAGACATGGTTTAATTGCCATAGTGGTGTTGGGCTGATGGTTGGATTTGATGATCTCAGAGGTCTTTTCCAACCCAAACAATTCTGTGAGTCTAATGTTATTAGCTATGGCTGGAGGGTGGGAAGAAACAAGTGAGGCTGAACTGAAAGGGCAGTCTGGCTGTTGTATGGCTCTGCTCTTGGTGTGTAGACACCATTTTCCTGCTCTTGAAATGGAGACATTGACTTGTGTTCCACCTACATTACCTCCACCAGTGCACAAAGCTCAAGAGGCATTTGGGTCTGTGGCTGGAAGAAGGCCACCTGAGATGGATGTTGTGAACCTGAAGAGTGAAAATCTCCCAGGCAGTTGGTAGACAATTCCCACTGGGGTATCTTAGCATGTCTCATGCCACTGTCAGAAGGATGCTGGATGCCTGGCCCATTTTTCCAACCTTAATGATTCTAGGATTTCATGGAGTCATAGAATACCAGGTTGGAGGGGACCTGGAGGGTAATCTTGGGTAATCTTTCTTGGCAAGTCATCTTTCTTGAGGGCTGCTGGCAAAGTCCTGTTCATACAAGCAGAGTGGTCTTCATTATGAGGGTGACAAGGCACTGGAATGGGTTGCCCAGGGAAGTTGTGAATGCCTCATCCCTGGAACTGTTGAAGACCAAGCTGAATGAGGCTTTGAGCAAGCTGGTCTAGTGGGAGGTGTCCCTGCCCATGGCAGAGGGATTTGAACTAGATGATCTTTAAGATCCCTTCCAACTCAAGCCATTCTATGATTCTGGCTACACTTAGTTATTCAAATAATGCCTTGTTCTCTTTCATGTCTGCCCTAGGCAAATGACTTGTTGGGAGAGAAAAAAAAAATGTGTCATTGATGGGGTTGTGTTGCTTCTGAGCTCCTGCTGTTTGCAGGCACCTTCTGCTAATGGAAACATTTTTCTACCCTTTGACAGCTACTTGAGTTTTGGGGAAAGATGAAGGAGAAAGCATGACCTAAACATCTTTGTTTTCTGGGATTTTTCCTCATTGGCTTAATTGCAATAACATTTATATCACATAATACAGTGCAGCAGGGTTGTAATTTTCCTATCACGTAAATTGCAGGCTGAAAATGGTGCTAAGGAAGGACTGAAGAGAATGAATTGCTGCTTTCAAAATGACTCCTGCTAACTGACAATGTGACCAGCAAATGGTTACCAAAGGCAAGCTGGGGTTTGGGCAGTGTTAGTGAGCTCTGTCAGGGTGCTGCTAAACACTGAATAATACATTTGGAGCTAAAAGCAACTGTCTCTTCAGACATGCCTGTGTGTCTTGCAGGCACCTAAAAAAAAGACAGACACATTTAAGATCATGAATTCTGTGTTTGTTGCTGAAGAAAGGGGACTTCTAGAATTCATTTTCCCCTGTTTATGAAGTGCAGAGTATTAGAGGTTGGAAGGGACCTCCAACCCCTCCTGTCAAAAGCAGGATCACCCAAGGTAGTTCACACAGGAATGCATCCAGGTGGGTTTTGAAAGTCTCCAGAGAAACAGACTCCACAACCTCTCTGGGCAGCCTGTTCCAGTGTTCTGTTACCCTCACTGTAAAGAAGTTTCTGCTCATGTTGAGGTGGAACCTTCTATGTTCAAGCTTGTACCTGTTGTTCCTTGTCTTATTACTGGACACCACCAGAACCAGATTGTCCCTCTCCACTTGACACCCACCCCTCAGATATTGAGAGACATTGATCAGATCCCCTCTCAGTCTTCTCTTCTCCAGACTAAACAGCCCCAGGGCTCTCAGTCTCTCTTCATAGGGGAGATGCTCAAGTCCCCTGATCATCCTCATGGCTCTCCATTGGATTCTCTAGCAGATCCCTGTCATTCTTGAATCGGTTTTTAAGAGCCAGCAAGCTTCACGTGTTTCCAAGCAGCTCCATGGAGAAGGACCTTGGAGTCCTGATGGACCCATGGGACAGCAATGTGTCCATGTGGCCAAGAAGGCCAATGGTATCCTGGGGTGCGTTAAGAGTGTAGCCAGTGGATCAAGGGAAGTTCTCCTTCCCCTCTACTCTGCCCTGGTGAGACCACATTTGGAGTATTGTGTCCAATTCTGGGCTTCACAGTTCAAGAGGGACAGGGAGCTACTGGAGAGAGTCCAGCAGAGGGTTACAAGGATGATGAAGGGACTGGAACATATCTGAGGAGAGAAGGCTGAGAGACCTGGTGCTGTTTAGTTTGAAAAAGAACAGACTCAGAGGGGATCTCATTAATATTCATAAATATCTGAAGGGTGGGTGTCAAGAAGAAGGTGCCAGGCCCTTTTCAATGGTGTCCTGTGGTAGGACAAGGGGCAATAGATACAAACTGGAACACAGGAGGTTGCACCTCAACATGAGGAAAAAGCTTCTTTACTGTAAGGGTGACAGAGCCCGGGAGCAGGCTGCCCAGAGAGGTTGTGGAGTCTCCTTCTTTGGAGACATTCAAGACTAATCTGGATGTGTCCCTGTGTGACCTGCCCTAGGTGATCCTGCTCTGGCAAAGGGGTTGGACTTGATCTTCAAAGGTCCCATCCAATGCCTACCATTCTATGATTTCAGTGATGTTCATGTGAGACATGAAGGGCTGCTTCTCAAGAGCCTAACAGTCAGTTGGACGAGTTTTAACTCATTCAGGTAGTTTAGGTCTTTTTATGAAACTTCAGAGTTCAGCTCTGATGTCTGAAGTAGCTCTCTACGTGGTACAGGTGAGAGATGGGCTGGAAATGCTGCTTTGGCAGAGTGTGAAATGTTCTTCTGTTTATCTATTTGAATACAAGTAGGCTATGGAAGTCAAAATGATAGCAGTTGGAAAGGTTGTAACACAGATTAAGTCATATCTGAGTGCAAGGCTTTCAAAATGTACCTCCGTTCTGTGCTCAGAGACAAACTTCTGTGGCATTTAATGGTTTCTGGGATATTTATTTTTAAATTTTATTTTTAAATTCTGATGACTACTATAGGGATTTGTTTAGTTTTAGAAGCAAGTGTTGCAAAGCTAGCTTTTTAAAAAGGAAGTGCATTTCAGACAGCAGACTGGCAGTGCTAACTGGATTAGCAGGCCTCAGTTAGTGCCTGGTGGGCTTGCTGGGATCCCCTTTGGTTGGTCTCCTTGTCCCATTTGGGTCTCAGTTTTGCATGGAGATCTGTAATATCTCAGTGTCCTGGTTCAGGCCCCTACCTAATAGGAAGGGTTTTACTTGTCAAATGAATGGGAGGAAGGTGTGATCAGGGAGAACCAAAAGCAGGCTGCTCCCTTGCTGTATGCTGTGCTTTGCTTTCAGGCTTTTCTGGCTCAGTCAGCTGTGATGGACCAGGCTCCTTAGTGTGTTAACGTCCCTGGGGAAGCACTGAATGCCCAGAGTCCTGTGGCGAGGTGCTGCTGCAGCATCCTGCCTCTGCCTCAGCATGTTTCTCCTGGTGACACAGGGTTCATAAGCAAACAACCAATTAATTTAATGGCTTTGCTAGATTAGAACAATTCTTGCTAATTGTGTTGCAGAACACCAGTGTGGGCAGACTTGGAATGAGTGTAAGCAGCCTGTGAAATTGCCAATTTAATTAGTGGGGTTTGCCAGGGTACAAAAAAGTTGCCAAACTAACTTCACAGAATGTCATGTTGGAAGGGACCCCGAGGATCATCTAGTCCAACCTTTCTAGGTGATAGTGGAGTTGAAATGAGATGGCCCAGCACCCTGTCAAGCCAAGTCTTGAAACTGTGCAGTGTAGAGGAATCCTCTGCTTCCCTTGGGAGAGGGGAGTCTGGAGAAGAGAAGGCTCTGAGGTGACCGTATTGTGGCTTTTCAATATCTGAAGGGGGCCTACAAGAAAGCTGGGGAGGGACTTTTTAGGCTATCAGGTAGTGATAGGACTGGGGGGAATGGAATAAAGCTGGAAGTGGGGAGATTCAGGCTGGACATGAGGAAGAAGTTCTTCACCATGAGGGTGGTGAGAGCCTGGAATGGGTTGTCCAGGGAGGTGGTTGAGGCCCCATCCCTGGAGGTGTTTAAGGCCAGGCTGGATGAGGCTCTGGCCAGCCTGATGTAGTGTGAGGTGTCCCTGCCCATGGCAGGGGGGTTGGAACTGGATGATCCTTGTGGTCCCTTCCAACCCTGACTGATTCTATGATTTTATGATTCCAATGTCTGACCGTTCTCATGGTGAAAAAACTTTCCTCCTCACCTCTCATTGAATATTCCAACTCTATGTAAGCATGTGTTACCTCCCTCTTGCTTCCAAGTTGAGTTTTAGATGAAAAAGGGAAAAACTAAAAACCCACATGTATATATATCTATAATATTCTTAATTTCAACATACTATTCCACAACACCATCAGGGTTTCATTCTTTCTTTTCCTAAAGGTATCAAACAGGGTTGGACCAGAACCTAAAGGGTGGCTACCAGGATGATGGAGAATCCCACTTTACAAGTAGTTACATGGAAAAGATAGGGGACAATGGGAACAAGTTACTGCTGGGGAGATTGCCATTGGACTCCAAAAGAAAATGTTGCTCCGTGAGAACAGTTAGAGATTGGAATCATCTCCCCAGGGAAGCAGTGGATTCCCCTACATTGCTCAGTTTTAAGACTCAGTTTGGCAGAGTGCTGGACCACCTCATTTCAACTACACTATCAGCTGTCAAGGTTGGACCAGATGATCTTTGGGGTCCCTTCCATCCTGGTGTTCTGCGATTCCGTGGTGCACTTGCTCATGCTCTCTTTGGTCTGTAAATTATTTCTGTAAACATTACTTGCAGCAAGTGTTAAGCTCCTTTTACCAGATAAAGGAACTAAAATGTGCTGTGAATAAAGCTTTCTGCATGTATAACTCTGCCACAAAAAGTCCATAACAGCTTTTGATTATTTAAACCCTCTTTTTTATTTTTTTTCCCCATTCCTCCCTTGACTTGTCACTGGAAGAACTTTCTTGTGCATCCCCAGAGCTGAAGCCTTAAAGTTTTGAAGCACCAGGTGAAGAAAGCAATTTCATGCTTCATGCCACTATTAATGTTCTGTTGTAATCTCCAGCGAGCAAGCCCCTTCCCTTCAAGGTTGGGATAATGAAGGGTTTAACTTTTCTCTTCTGTCAAATTAGTTGTGGGAGTGAGGAGAGAGGCCCGTTTCCCTTTTTGGTTTTGCAGAGATTGCCAGCCCAGACAAATAAATGAGCATTACAGGTGATTCTTGCTTTGAGCCGAGGTAGAGAGCTTCCATTTATCGCCATCAAATGCATTAGGCTGGAAGTCAAAGCCCTTAGCTTTCTGCTTGCTGCTAGTCTGGACCAGAAGACAATCAAACCATAAGGGTCATTTTCTGCATGAGCTAACCTTTTCCTCTCTTATGGTTTGAAGCCTTTGTTGACAATGAGATGCTCAGTGGGAACATTAAATTAACACTTCATATTCGTGGCTGTAAATTTACTGGCAAGCTGAGGAAAAGTCAGGGAAAACAAACACTCCATCATTTCTGCTTCATTTAGCTGCTGAATGGGGACACTCTCACCTGCAGAGAAAAGAGGTCAGGGCAAACAGGGATAATTTTAATCTGACTCTCAGCCTAGTCTTTAGTGGCAGTGGATTGTGTTGCATTCTGTGCTGAAAGTAAAGGTGAGAGCGAGGTGAGAGCAAGAAAATGGATAAGTACTATGTGAAATGCTTAAAGGACCTTGTCACAGGCAGCCAGGGATGGATGGTGGGGCTGGTTACTAGGGAAACTAGCAGGCTAAATACTATTAATTTTGCAAACTACAAAATCACTTTGCTCTTGGATCATGGCTGCATGAAGATTTCCTCCTGTCAGCCAGGAGACAGCACTGAATTCCTCCACTAGTGGTTTAAAAAAACCCAACTGCTTTCCTTTCACCCAGAGACGATAATGCTGGATGGGGGTTTCGTCCAAGTCATGTGTTAAATGTCCTCTGCCTCTTTCCCAGGTCGTGGTGATGTCTGTCAGAGGCTGATGGGCAAATAATGCTCGTTTACTGCAGCACTGACTGATGTGACAGCACTTGGTTGTCACCAGCTATCAGTGTGTCTTATGCTGGTACCCAAGTTCCCAAAGCACTCGGGATGTCTTAAAACTGGAGTTTGCCATAATCTGTCAGCAGATCATGTTATAAATTTGGGGTTAAGGGAAACCGTAATTGCAGAGTGGTGTTTGGAGATCAAAACCAGCCACCTCATTCTGACCTGCAACACTTGTGTTCACTTGCGTTGCTAAACATCCCTGTCTGCCAAAACTCTGGTGGGAAAGGATTTTACATGTTTCAATTATGTTTTTGATAGATGTTGTTTCTCTGGCAGGATTCAGGCTCAGTGATGAAGAGTGTTCCACTGTGGGTGTGAAGCAGGAGATTTTGGAGGACAATAGTTCTCCTAGGTGGGATGAGATGGGGTGGTAACTGTTTCCAGAAGAGAAACACCACCTTTTCTTGTAGACCTACAAGCAATTGCTCCCATGTCCCTGCTGGGGTGGGGGACTGCTGTGGGTGCCTCAGCCCTGCCTCGCCTGGGGATTCCAGTGAGCTGCCTGGTGGTCCCAGTGGCCTGTGAATGCCTTGTGCTGATCCTGCCTCATTTCCTGCAGGGCAGTGGGGTCAGCCTGGTGTTTAGCCTGTGGTAATGATCTCGTTAGGGAGCTGAATGGATCACCAGCCAGCCCACTGAGCATTCCCGGGAGCACCCTGCCAGCCCTGAGCATCCCGAGGGTGGTGGCAGAGCCAGTGAGAGGGAGGCAGAAGCAGCAGCAAGTAGGAGATTAAGCAGCCGAGAAAGTGACAAGATGATAATGGAAAACACTTTCAATAGTCCTAATCCTTGATGTGCAAGGACAAATAGGAATGCTTTTGTTCACAAATTTAGATGAACTTTCACTTCAGGAGTAAAACTTCAAGTTGGTGTGCCTGCATCTCCTGCTGTTCCACACAACACAAGCCTGCAGTTCATTGCCACTGACCTCCTGGAAGTGCTCCTTCAGGCAGCAAGTGAGGGACAGCACAGGCAGGCAGCAGAGGGAGGTGAAGTATGAAGCATAAGATCTTCAGAACTGCCTTTTCCTCCAGTTCATGGTGGTGTGGCTTCTCTGCTGTAGTGTCCCCAGCCTGTTCTTTCACACTCGGCAGAATTGGAAGCATCATTTAATTCCTCAGTTGCAGTCAGGAGAAAATAGACTTCGACAAGAGGGCTTTGTAAATCAGGCAGGTGGTGTGGGAACCTGACTCTTTGAGAAGGGCTGAGGCAGTGAAAGAAGAAACTGATGTGAAGTGGTGATGTTTTCATGGGGGTGTTATGGAGGTAACAGTAAACAGAACTGCATAAAAGAAATACAAGTTGAAGTAAAACTTGCTGGCCAGATGGCTTTCTGATCCAGCTGCAGAGAACTGCCATGCTGCACAGCAGTGCTACAGGTACTTGAATTAACTTTTTTTTTTTTTTTTTTTTTTTTCCTGTAGACAGGCCATAATTAATGTCTGCTTACCTGTGTTTGGGAATTTGAAGTGTGAAAAGGGCCTGGAGAGGAAAAGACCTTCCCTTGAAGGGATATAGGGGGAGGTTTTGGGAACCTTAAAGCAAATTGAGAGGAGGAGGAGCAGCAGCAGCAGGGTCAGTTAACTAAGACTATTTCCAAAGGTAACTAAATGTTGCTGGGAATACTGCACACAGCTTCTCCCCACTTCCCTGAAAAAGACAGCTGTGAAATAGCACAAGAAATGAGCTACATTAGCCAGATTAATGAATTCACAAATTGTTAGCAGACCAGGGGTGCCTGACATCTTTCTGAGAAGGGCAGAGGCATCAAAACACATCCCCCCTCCCGGGCATTCCTGCTGGTGGCCAAGGAGATGAGCTGAGGTTCCCTTAAAAGCTGGTGCCGAGGGAGGAGAGAAAAATGCAGGCAGGCTCTGTAGGCTGAGCCTGGGCTGGCAGACAATGGTACTTCACCCAGGCAGGGCTCCTGAGCCTGGGTTTTGTCCAGTGGGGATGGCTGACACCTTACCTTGTGATTGCCCAGCTGCTGAGGATTCTCCTGTGCTGGGCATGCTGGGGAAGTGCTGCAGGAGGGCAGGGAAGCCTGGGAGGTACGCGTCTCCTTTTCTCTCCTAGCTGGAGTGGGTGCTTGGAGGTGTTTTTAGAGGTGGTACTGGTCCTATGCCAAGTTTTTTTGACCCAGTAGGTGCTGTGCTGCATACTGGGCTAGGGTGGCTGGCACCCTGTGTGCCCCCTTTCCTCCTGCTTCTGGTGTACAGGTCTCTGCAAGGCTGAGGCATGTCCCCAGCCACACAGCACGATGCTTTACAGAAGCATCATGTCTGCCTAAGGCATTAATTGGGGGCTTTAATTCCTTTTCCAAGCCCAATCAGAGACAAGAGCTGCTCTGGAAAGTCTGAGGGGGACCACGTGTGCTTTTTGAACCTCAACTGTTTCTGGTGGCCTGGAGTCAGTTGCAGCTTGTGTTTGAGTTTCACTGCTCGTCTTTGCATTTCAGCCTAAGAGCTCAACAAGCTGCAGTTGTGTCCTCAAATACACAGTTCTGTGGTTGAAGGGAACTTTCCTTGCTCTGAGTTGGCAAACATTCACTGGAGCTGATTTATTATTTTTAATGAAGGTCAGGTTGGCTACATTCACTCCTTCTGTTTGGCTTCTACCCACATGGGATTAAGAGCAGGAGGGTTCCTGGCATCCTCAGCTATCAGTGGATTTATGAATTGTGGCAACAGTGGGGTGTCTATTATAAATCTAAATTGCCAATTCTCTGCTTATCCACTGCAAGGACAGGAAACCACTGCTTGAGCTTTTGACACTGGCTTGGAGTCTCCCACTTGGATGCTCCTAGCAATCCCTAACTGTTCCTAAGTTCTCATGGGAGTTGTAGGGATTCAAATGCAGCCTTGTGCAAGGAGGTAACACTGAACTCCATCACAAACTGGAACGCAGCAGCCTTGGCCTGTCTCATGAGCATCTGCCTTTGGAGAAGGCTTCCAACACTAGGTCAATCTGCTCAGATAGAAGTCATCTAAGGTTTCCCATGGGGACCACTTGCCTAGAGTAAGAAAGACATCTTCACTGAGCAAAGTACTCTTTGGGTGTATCTCAGCCTTCTTGGGTGTGGATTTTGGGGAGTAGGGTGGAGGGAAGAGAGCCTGGCCTGGGATCAGGGCCTGGCAGCTAGGGGCCTTCTGTTCCCATGCTGGACCTGGATAACCATTTGAGACATCTGAAGAGGAGCGGAGGAATTTGTTCCCCATGGTCTCACAGCAGCTCTTCAATGGGTGCAAGCTTTGACCAAGGTCAAAGCTGTAATGATTGATGCTCATGTCCAAACCCAGAAGTACTGCTGGTGAGCTGCTGACATCTTAGGAGGATGGTGTTCCTTGGAAGAAGGTGCTGCTCAGCTCAAAGCTCAGGAGCCTGATTTCTGGACCCAGGTTGTTTCCAGAGGAACTGTTGGAACAGGCAGGCATGAATTGTCCAGGATGAAGCTTACAGAGCTCCCCAGAGCCCTGAGCAGTGGGATGTGTGGGTGGGCAGCACTGGGGTAGGATCTTGGCATGGCTCTGAGCAGCCCTGTAAATCTTCCCTGAGTCTATGGGGTAGGCTTACACCAGCTAATCTCACCTTGGGTGCTGAGCAGGAGTTGCTTTGCCTTTGTGAAAATATTACTATTTATTTTGTGGGCCTCTTAAAAGATAAGGTTGAAGCGTGCAGTCCTGCAGTCGAGAAGAGAAAATAAAGAGGATCAGACACAGCCCCCATCTACACAGGCTAATTCTAGTCTTGGCTTATCTTGTAGGAATTACAAGATACTGAGTAGGAAATAAATCATAATGTCAGGACCAAATGCCATTTTCTCTCTTGTGTGATTTGCAGCATCCCAGTTGAACCAATGTATTTCATTCCCCCTCATAGGATTCTCCCTTTTAATTGAATTATGCTCCGACTAGCAAATAGGATTCATGCTTTGAGATACAAGGAAATTACCATTTGTGGAAACAATGCTTTCCTCTTTTTCTCACCTGCACAAACATCCTTCAGGAAAACTATTATGCAGATATCCTTGATTACAGACTATTGTCCCTTCTGCTCTCTGGCTTTGTTTGTCATAATCAGCAGCAGTGTGACGCTGTGTGAATATTGTACAGCGAGTGCACAGATGCATTTGAACTGTCCTCAACAATTGTTTGCTGGCTGTTTTCTTGGAACTTCAAAAGAGGGAGTGGTGGTGGTGGTGTTGCTTATGTTTAATTAAAATGCTCTCTGCTGCAGACAGCTAATTGACAGGCAGGTAGTGTATCAGTGAATCACTTGGCATATCACAGCATCTTTATTCATTTCCTCTTCTCAGGGGTGGAGCATTTCAGAATAATTACTGCTAATGACCACCAGGAACCTGATTTCCTGATAAATTATGGATCTAAATAATCTGAAGTGATGGAGATACTTCTGTCCTCAAATCTGTTGTTGCTTCCACGAGCGAAATAGTGAGCCTAACAATTAAAGGTTTGGAGTGCTGGCTCTTGTAACTACTGCCATAAGTCTTTTGAGGTGCATTCTTCACATCTGTAGTGTTAAGTGATCTTTGTCTCGAATTCAAACTTTCTTCTCATTTGAGAATCAGGAATTAAGTGAAATCAAGAGCTCCAAATTCAAACCCCAGAAGGCAAGGGAGAGAAGCCAACCTCTATAATCATTAGTTTTCAGCTACTGCAATGTTTTGAGAGGGGAAAGGCTGAGGCTGGCAATACAGAAATGTTCCTGCAGGAGGCATCCTATTTTCAGCTCACTTGTGGAGGAAATGGGTAAGGCAAGGGAGAAGTCTTGTTAATTTTTTGTAGTTAACTCTGGTAGTGCAACTTCTTAAAGAAAAATGGTCCCTGCCCCTGGTCACAAAGGATTTTTGCATCTGGTTTTGGGCTCCCCAGTTCAAGAGGGACAGCGATCTCCTCGAGAGAGTCCAACAGAGGGCTACAAGGATGACTAAGGGACTGGAGCACTGCCTGATGAGGAAAGGCTGAGAGCCCTGGGGCTGTTTAGTCTGGAGAAGAGAAGACAGAGGAGATTTAATAAATGTTCATAAATCTGAGGGCTGGGTGTCAGGAAGAAAGGGACAGCCTCTGCTCACGTGAGCCCTGTGATAGGACAAGGGGCAGTGGAGTAAGCTACAGCACAGGAGGTTCCACCTCCACACGAGGAAGAACTTTACTATAAGGGTCACAGAAGCACTGGAACAGGCTCCACAGGGTGATAGTGGAGTCTTTGTCCAGAAATTTTCAAGACCTGTCTGGATGCATTCCTGTGTGACCTGGACTAGATTCTATGGTCCTGTTCTGGCAGGGGGTTGGATTCAATAATCTCCAGAGGTCCCTTCCAGTCCCTAACATCCTGTGATTTCACCTTCTCAGTGGAGCCAGAAGGGAAGTGGTAATGTGCAGCCAGGGAGGGAAAACACTGAAACAAATCTGTCCTCCAGGCTGTTTTGGGTTCCCTTAAGGTGACTGTCTCCAGAGCCTTCAGTCCCCTGGGCTACTGGATCTGGCTCATGTTCTAGCCCCTTGCTCAGCTGGCACTAGCTCAGTTATGTGTAGCCCTGTTCTGAAGGGGCAGAGACCTCTGGGGAGCATCTTTGGTGAGCTCTTAAAATGACAGTTTAATTACATTGAATAAACTGACCTTGACAAACTTGCTAAGACTTAAACTGTGTTCTACTGGTCCTGAATATGGACCTAGTACTGCAGATCCTCCTGTCTGTAGTAACTTGCTAACATCTTTCTAATGGAGTTTGAAAAAACGAGCTGGCAGACCTGGCAAGGCTGGCCACAAAAATGTGTGTCCACTACAAGGTGGGGAGATGGCAACTAATCTGATCACAGCAATGCCATTTGTAGTTAATTTACTTGGAGCAGCAACTGCTGGTCTGTACCAGTATGAGTTTATGCTGCTTGCAGGAGGTGCAATAAATCTGCTCAAATGCCTGCATGGTGTGCTCATGGTACCCCCTGGAGCAGACACTGGGTGCTGTTTCCTTGCATCTGGTGCACTTCCTGGAGCTCAGTGCTGCCCTAGGCAGCTGCTCCTACTTCGGCTGTGGACCCCCAAGTTCACACACCCATGCAGAGGGATTTCTGCAGCTCACTTATCTCCAGTCAGACATCAGCTCTGAGGGCTGGTGTGCAGCTGCCTTGACTGAGGAGCTCTGTTCCATGTGACTCACCTGCCCCATAACTGCTGCATCTGTAACTGATAAGATGCAATTGATAAGTTGCAACTATAGGATGGATTCTTTTGTTAACACAGATAGTAAATTTACCAGCCAAGTGCAAAATACAGGGAGCTTTGAACCCACAAGCTCTCTTGTGAGGCTTTCTGAGCTCTGTTGGTTGTTCCTCAGGTGTGGATCCTGCGGTGCTGCGTGCTCACCTCTGCAGCTCTCTGCCCTGGGTAGCTGTCAGGCTGCTGGCTCACGGCCCAGTGCCTTCCCAAGACAGACTTGTACCATTTCATTTCAAGCATAAAATCGATGCTTACTCCAGCAATATGAGAACCAAAAGGAAGAAAGCATAAAAATTATTTACTGATTCAGTGGCTAGTTCCATTTATTAGTTTCCCATCTCTTACAGAGCTAATTACAGCGAATCTCATTAACTGCCTGGAGGGGGTTGGAGAGTGGCTTTCCTGCAGCTGGTTGCTGATGTCGACTTACAGTGCCTCTGTACTGGTAGCAATCATCAAGAAATCTTGGATCTCCCAAGGCAGCAGGCTTGGTGCTAATTAACATGGTCTCTTTTAGCATGTGCTGATGTTCAGTGGTGAAGATTTAGAACTCTCCTTCTCCTCTTGGGTGAATTCTGTGTGCTCCTGTGGCAATAGGAGAACAAATGAAACTTGTAAGGCCAAACACCTTCCAGTGTTGCATGTGGGATGAATCCAAGAATCTGCTGCCTGCAAATTGTGTTGCTGTTGCTTATAGCCACTTGAGATCACCTCCCATGCAGCTATGCCAATGCAGAGGTTAAGAGGTGGCTGCTGAAGGCACGGGAGACTCTTAGAGCCCCTAAACTTGTGGTAGGCCCCTGCCTTGCCCTGCAGCAGAAGGTAACCTTTCCACACCCCTCTCCAAAGTCTGGGGAAAGGTGTCAGAGTTGACAGGATCCTGTCTAACATAGAGTGAATATTCTGATGGTGCAGGAGGAAAAGTTTAAATCAGACTTCTAGCAGATATTTTATTTTGAGTAATTATCTCTTCTCTGTCTCCTGATGGAGAGCCTCACACGTGCAGAGAGGCCAGGAATCCTTTATAATGCTAATTCCTCCTGGGGTGTTTTGATGCCTTTGCATAAACTGCTGGTTTGCTGGGGTGGGAGTCCACTACTGCTGTGCCCTGCCTGGCAGCTTTCTGTTGTGCCTTGTAGTAAATCACTGTCCTTGGGGTGGAAAGCAAAGCAGTTCAGACATCCACTTCTGATTCTTGTTCTTAAGAAATAAAAACAAACAAACAAAAAAAAACCCCAACAAACAAACAAACAAAACCCCTGATGCTGAAGACTTGATTTTTGGGTAGACAGCTGCAAGAACCAGACTTCAACTAAAAGCAAAGAACACCAACAGACTCCAGCTGCTCGTGAGTTCAGGGAAACAAGAACTGCTCCTTCCTTTGAGATAAACATGGGGCACTGCTAGCAGTTGTCCAGCAGCCTGGAGTTTTGCCATGCTTGGCTGTTGGCAGGTTTGGAGGGGCAGAGTGGGCTGTGCTTGATCTGTAACACAGCATGGAGCAGGGCTGGGGCCTTTTCTGTGCCTGGCTGGGCTTCCAGGCCCCTGGCTTGGCGTTTTGCTTCAAGCCAAGGCTCTGTCTCTGCCTTTTAAGAGCCATGTGTGGCAGGTGGGAGATAGCAGGGCGCTGCAGGAAGGCTTTGATTGCCACAACTTCAGCACATACCGATGGCTCCATTTGATTCCCCACAATAAAACCTGTGTTTGACTTCCAGTCTAGAAACCGCCTCTGGCGAGAAGTCAGGCATTGGCTGGGGGCTGAAACATGAATAGCAGCTCCAGCCAGCCTTCCAAGTGAGGAAATTACATTTTTAGGCTGGATGGGATTATAGTAACAGCCTCTTTGCAGGCTGTATTTTCACAGAAGTCAAGCAAACTTTCATTTATGCCCTTTGCCTTGACTAAAGCTTAAGGGCTTGTCACTGCTTACTTCTCTAGTGCTTTTTCGTGCTGATAGGGAAACAAAACCGATGCAGGAGGACTGTTGTTATCCTGGGCAGTAGGTATGCAACTCACAGGGGGTGCCTTATTTTCATATATCATCTAAGAATTAAGAATGTACTCTGGCTAGATGCACAAGTTTTGCAAATAACCTTTCATAATAATCTAATACTAAGAGCTAAACAGCTGGAAGTAGGACCACTTCTTCTAATCCCCAAAACCAAGTTCAAACTTGGAAAAATATTTCGGTCTCCTGTTCCTGTCAATGGGTGCCAAGTGTGAAAATCTTGTCACAGGTCTGGGTCATAACCAGTTAGCAAATTATTTAGTAAAGTGTGTTTCTTGTTGTAGCACAACCCCCTTTGCCATTAGTCAAAGCCCTGCTAGAAGCACGTCTGCCTGCACGGCTGTGGTCAGGCTTCTGCAGCCAAGAGTGTGAGGGATGATGGGGCTGGCACCACCACCCCCTGTTCACCAAATGATGAGGCTTTTGATGGCTGTGGTTTAATCCAGAGCATGGAAGAAGGGAAGTCCAAGGCTCAAGCTGCTTGTCAGGTTGGATTGGATGTGGCTGCTGCCATATTTGCATTTTTGGGGAGGTTCCCAAGACTCTGGGTGCCTGAAGTGCTGCAGCAAGGTCTGTGCAGTGAGGAGTGCGTTTTAGAAGGAATAGAAATTGTTCTGCTGCCAATTTTGTCTTGACCATACAGTAACTTTGTAATTAATGTGTTAGCTGGTTGCCAATTAACAAGAAAAACTGCCTCAGCTGCTGACTGCTTTTCCACTCCCAATGTATTCCTTTTTTTCCCCCCACTGCCTTTCATCACCACAGTCAGTCGGATACCACCGCTGAAGCCATCTGCCCCTTTGCTCTGGGAATTGCTGTCGTAGCTTCTGGTCCCTTACTGCGTCAGATCCTGCCCTCTTGGGGCTTGCCTCACTGCTTCGTGATTTTTCTGCCTCCCTTCATCTCTCATCCTGCTTTCCCCTACATTTGGCTGCCTGTCTATCTCTTTGGGATCCTTTCCCTCCACTTCAGACACGGAAATGCTATTGCTCCATCTCAGACTGACATTCCAAACAGTCTCCTGTGCTGTGTTGGTGATTGAAATGTGCCTTGGCTCTCTCTTATTGCATTACTGGCTCTTTAGGGATGTTTCTCTAGTAGGCGAGTGGTGGCCCACTCTTGCACAGGTTTGCTAGGGGGTGAGGAGGACACTCCTGTGTCACTGAGAAGGTGATGGTGGGTTCACCTCAATGGAGGTGAGTTGGGGAGCAGCAAGAAGGCAGGTTAACTGTCCTGTCCCAAAAGGTTGTGCATTGCTGTGGAGATACAAAAGCCTGATCTGCAGCCCAGCTTCAATAATGACTTTACTGAAGCATGGGTTGAAGCATGGGAAGGAACTGAAGGTGAGTATTGTCATGTCCTTCTGCCTTCTGATAGCAGTGGGGAAGGGCCTTTGAGTCATGGGCACCTTGTCATGGCTGACAAGGCCTTCAGATTGTGTCTCCATTTGCCTTTTGGCTCTGAGGCAAGAAATCTGCTCATGCTGGGGGCTGCTGTTGTGACAGCACACATATGATATGGTCTCTGACTGTGGCAGGCCGTCCTGGGCAGAGTGGGGACTGCATGGGGTGTGTGGGGTAGGACTTGTCCAGGCAGACCTCTCTCTTGACACAGTTTAGGTGATGGGTTGCCTGCACTGCACTTCCTTGGGAAAGGATGGAAATGGCTTCTTCCAGGCCATGGTTCAGCTCAGCCACAGAACAGAGGAACCAAGCAGATCAGAGAATTTGTCCACTCAGAACATCTCTTTTGGCACTGATGTGGGCGCTGATGTCCACAGCTTGTGCTTGTGGTCAGCTCAGGACTGAGGACACTGATGGTGCTGGAGTCATCCTGGTCCCTCTACCAGGCACCTTGCAGGGTGCAAGTACTCCTGATGGTCAAGGGACATCCCCCAAGCTCTCTAGCTGTGCTCTCCTGTTTTATTATTATGCCAACAAAAAATCCTTAAGTACAGCCAATCCAGTCACCTATTTATTCTCTCCATATGTGGTGTGTGTGCCTCTGGCATGTGTATTTATATAAATTCTTATTTGCTGGCTTCATAAAATACCCGTTGAGGAGTGGGGCTGGGTGGGGGTGACCCAGATGCACAAGAGGAAATGTTTCATATCTCAAGGAGTGCCGTATGTGCCCCCCAGCAGCCCCTCCCTGCTGCCTATCAGATGTAGGGCTTAATGGGCTTAAGAATTAGAGCAGCTGCTTGGTGCAGAATTTATTGACCAACTGTGCATAACGAGGGGAATTAAAAACCTAATTGGCTGAGCTGCTCCCTGTCAGTTTGAGGATTCTTACCTTGCTCAGGGCTGGATGTTTTTAGCAAGGCTCCTGGCCTCTTTCCTCTCCCTCTCCTACCTTGCTATTTCTGTTTCTGGTTTATGAGGCTGAGATGTAAGTGCAGAAAGCCTACCCATCTCCTTGGGATGATGCCATCATCTTCACCAGTGATCTTGAGGAGGAAGCAACAGTGTTCGTGGTGTCTGGTGTCCAGACTCCAGCTGGAGTTTGGCTGGTGCTTAGGGCTGGTTGCCTGGCAAGGGATGAGAGTCAAAGACTGACATGGGGTACAGAGCCACTTTGTGGGCCATCTCCCAGAGCAGGAGGCATGTCCCTTGCAGTGGCATTGGTGTTGACTGGAATATGCTCTCCCTTCCAGAGTAAACTTTGCTGGAGTTTCCACCATCAGCACAAAACTAGAGCTTTTTTGCTGTATTAAAGTAGGAAAAGGCACTTGTCTGGAAGACAAAGTGTGAGTGAAACATCAGGCCTGCTCTGTGCTGCAAGTCACAATGCTCTGAAGGCACCATCATAGCTTTTCTTGCACTAAGCTGGCTCATTAAATGCTTGCCTGAAGAAACTTCACCTGTGCTCTCTGCTTTCTGCTGCCTTTTTTTCCAGCACTGTACAGGGAAGAAGAAAATTAATTTGAATTTCGGCCCTCTAGATCTTAAAAGCTTGCTGCAGATTTCTTCTGAGGCAGCATATGAAGGGCTGTGCCACTGGCTAGGTGCTGCTCCAGTAGCCTAGAGCATGTCCCACA
Source organism: Indicator indicator (assembly GCF_027791375.1). Taxonomy (NCBI): domain Eukaryota; kingdom Metazoa; phylum Chordata; class Aves; order Piciformes; family Indicatoridae; genus Indicator; species Indicator indicator. The sequence goes on from NC_072018.1 coordinate 34,534,415, forward strand.
TCACCTGCAGGGTCCAAAGCCATGGGGCTGTCCTCTCTGTGCCAAGGAATACTGGCAGGTGCATGCTGAAAAGGCAGTTTCTGTGCATTGCTCGAGCACCACACCCCAGACTGGAGCTGGTCTTTTTGCAGTGCTTCTCAGCAGTGCATGTATGGAGCTTAACTGCACTTTGGAACTGGACAGAGTGTTTTTCTCTGCTGTTGCATGACTTCTTCCAGACCACACGTGCTGTCAGAAGACCACAGCCCTGGCTCCAGCCAAGGGACCCTCACTCCCCAAGTCTTGCAACACATCACTCCCTTGATTTGACATCTGCAAAACTGGCTTGGTTTCTAAATGGGTTCCTCCTAGGCCATCTCTGGAAGTGCTCTGGGCATGGTGCAGCGTTCTGAGGAGGCATTTTCAGTTGATGGTACCCAGCACCATTCTAGTAAGGCTGTAGTGCATTAAGAGGAGATGCAATTAAGTGTGTCTTGTGTTGGCAATGGCCATACAGATCCTCCTGCTGCATCACAACGTAGTTGGAGCCAGGCCTCTACTCTGGGCTCTGCTGTGCTGTCTCCAGCTTGCAGAGACCAGAAGAGGTTTTTCCTCCTGCACCTCTTGCTCTTGGAGAGGCTAAATGAGCACAGAAATGGCCTCACTTAAGGCTACGTCTCATTACTACATTAAGTCAACAACCACTTGAGTATCCAAGGATTTGATCAAAGCTAGATATTGAAAGGGGGGACAAAGAGTGGCAAACTTATTTGACTTCCACTTATTTCCAGAGCCTGTTGAGTGCATGGCTGTACTCCTCACTGGACTGCAGTGTGTTCCTGGCAGAGCAGCTGCCTGCTTTCTGCCTCCTCTGTGATCAGGAGTAAGGCTTCTCCAGCCTGAGAGTGAGGGCAGCCACCTCCCTGCCTGTGCCTTGGCAAGGTGCATCCTATCCCATCCCTGAGGACAGTGACCCTCTGGTGCAGCTGTTCTGCAGGATACCTGTGAGCACAGGACAGGTGTGAAAGGTTGTTACGGACTTGGGTGCAAATAGTCCAGAAACAATTAAGGGCAAGTGCAGATGACTGACTGCTGCTTAGGTTTTGTTCAAGCCTCTTACCTTCACTTTTTTTAGTGTAAGGAGCAAGCCAACAGCTGTCTGGCTTTTCACAGCTACTGGCAGCATCTTTCTGAAATGTGAAGAGTAATCATGAGTTTAATGTAGCTACCAAAGCCTGGATCTGGAGCAGGCTCCCTGGGTGACCTTTTGCTGCAGGTGGGGTTTGCCACATACATAATTTGGTATTTGGAAGCATGTGTCCAGTCTTTCTGTGTTTAATATAGCCCCTTTTGTTCCTCTGATACTTGCTGGTTGAGACTGTAGTCACACAAGATGTTGGTGCTGCACCAACTACCACCAGGTAGGAGAGTAGATTTAGGCCGGAGATTAGAAAGAAATTCCTTACGGTGAGGGTGGTGAGATGCTGGAAGAGGTTGCCCAGGGAGGTCATGCATGCTCCCTCCTTGGAGGGGAGATGAGGCTGGATTAAGTCTTGAGCAACCTGGTCCAGTGGAAAGTGTCCCTGCCCATGGCAGGGGGGTTGGAACTAGACGATCTTTAAGGTCCTTTCCACCCCAAACCATTCTACGAATCTACGAAAACTGTCAGCACAGCAGTAAAAAGCCTTTCCATTTTTTACATGGAAACCAGATCAGTATTTCAGGTTGTAGCAGAGAGACTGAGAGGGTTTACTGCAGCTGAGCTCACTGGGCTCACCCCTGTATCCTCAGTCCTCGGTACCTAACGACACTGTTGTAAAAATAAAAGTAATCTACAGTAAATGTATCCTGGGTACCTAATTCACGACAAAACCACCACAGTGCAATGAAAATAAAGTGTTAGTGAGTCTCAGTAGTGTCTACAACGAGGGGACCTTCTCTTGAATTAATTTCCAGTCCCCTCCAATAATTCTTAGTGTTGTTTGCAGAAGGCTGGAGAGCAGAAAGAGAAGCAGCAGTTTTGATGCTTTTTTTTTTTTCTTGCAGGCATGTCTGTGGGCATCATCACTTTGGGCTGAATTAAACCTGTCTGATCATTCCTGCTCCTGTTGGAGAAGCAGCAAGGGCTGAAACAGGGCTGAGAGGTACTCCTGCTTTGCATTAAAAAACACTTCTGCTAATATCCTAGTAACTCTTTGGAAATACGAAAGCAGAAATCTGGTTTTGCTGTGCTGTTGAAACCCCAGAACCCCCAAGTTTAACGGGGGAAGTCATGGTGAGGGAAGAGCCAAGCATGGGAATTTACATTCAAGAGAGAGGAAAATGAGGGACTGGGGAGGAGAATAACTGATAGGTGCCTTGAATTCATTAAAACAGGCCATAAAAGATACACTACAAGGTTCTGGTGACAGACCAACAAAGCTTTTTCTTCCCCTTCATTGTTTATACTGTCACAGGATCCTCACAATGGCTGATAGTTTAGCCTTGTACTCCATGGTTCATTATCTATTATTCTATTTATTAATGCATTCTTGGGTCTTAGTGATGTGATAAAACATCCATGCTTTTCTTTTATGGTTTAATAGGATTCTTCTCAACCCCCCTCCATGTTTACATAACCTTGCAATTCACAGTTATCTATCATTTATTTCCTACTTTACACACACTCGATAGAGCCCAGGCCGCCGCGGGGTGTTCTGCCGACACGGTCTGGCAGCAGCGTGCTGCTGATTTGTGCTCCTCATAACAGGGGGTGCCCATGAAATCCCATTCAGAGGGTCTTTGGGGAGGGCTGTCCCTCTGCAAGAGTGAGAGGAAATCCAGCACTTATAGCAGGGGTCGGTTTGGTTGCGCCAGGAGATCTCTGTGAGCTGATGATCAAGACTAATGCTGCTGAAGGGCTTCAGGCCAAGGGCTGGGGGTCTCACAAGCTCCATGTGAAAGACTCAGGCCCTTGGAGGTGCTAAGATTGACCTGAATAGGAACTAAGCAGGGATTAGGTGTTGATTTGATGCTTGAAGACATTTGGGCTCCTTTTGAGGAGCTTGGTGGATGTGGTGACCAACCTGATGAAGTAGGAGATGTCCCTGCTCACTGCAGAGGGGCTTGTACAAGATGACTTTTAAAGGTCTCTTCCAACCCAAACCGTTCAGTGATTTGCTGACTAGCAGAGTGGGGCAAAAAGCCCTATTTTAAGCACTGGGGTGGTATCCAGACCTCTTTTCTTTTTCCATTAAATACCCCTTGGAGAACAGAGGACCAGCATCACTGTGAGGCCGCTCTGTGTCAGAGGCAGAAAATCATCTGAATATGACACCAAACCTTTATTAACAGCACCAGGGAACTGGATGCGAGACCTCATTTATGATTCCATTCATAATCCCTTCAAAATGAGTTGGTACCAGTATGTGATAAGTGGATTATGTGTTAGGCCCAAGTAAAGCCAGACACAATTAGTGCTTTAATAAACTGGTTGTATGCATTACTAACAACTAAGTCATAAGGGAATTGGTGTATTTACAAACCCTAATTAGTAGTTTGTTACTGTGATACCAAATTTAAACAAATCTGTAGCATCACTGACCATCTGGGTTAGAAATCTCTGTTTTGAATTTAATTAGGAAATAGTTGTGACAGAAAATTGGTCCTTATTAGTTAGCTAACGATCAGCATTCCCCTAATTGAAATGAAGAACTGTCTGTCGGGTTTGGGAAATGTTCAGATATGAGCAGAGGCAATCAAAAAATATTCTCTCACTTAGGAATTTGTAAGCTGTGATGATTGATTAAATAACACCACCAACAACACCAACACCACCCCCCTGATATTTTGACAGCTAAAATGCAAATGACACAGTTCTGAACGTGCTGATACAAATCTAACCAGTAGAGTTGTATGTTTCTAGGTTTGCTTTTCAAAATGGTTGCAGAGGAGCTGGGCAGGGTGGTGTGGATGTGGCTGTTCCTCTGCCTGAGCAGAGGATTCATAGATTCACAGAATGGTTTGGGTTGGAAGGGACCTTAAAGACCATCTAGTTCCAACGCCCCTGCGATGGGCAGGGACACTTTCCAATAGACCAGATTGTTCAAGGCCCCATCCAACCTGATCTCCCCTCCTAGGAGGAGTCAGCCACAACCTCCCTGGGCAACCTGTTCCAGTGTCTCACCACCCTTCCTGTAAGGATTTTCTTCCTAATATCAAGTCTAAATCTGCCCTCTTCAAGCTTCAACCCAATCGCCCTCATCCTATCATTACAATCCCTTGTCAAAAGTCCCTTCCTGGCTTTCTTGCAGGCTGCTGGAGGCACTGGCTATGCCTTCACCATCCCCCCACGTAGGGGGAAGGGCTCATCCCAGAGCAGGAGCCAGGCTGTGCTTGCATTGCTTTCCCCAAGAAAGCAGCTTGGCACCACAGCTGCACAGAACCAGCCCAGTCTGCCTCCTGCTTATTTCAGTGGGATTTGGCTGTGTCCAGAAACTGCAGGGCTGGGAGTCCTCCTCCTCCGTGCACGTGCACTCTGTGCAGAGCCGATCGTGGGCATTTAAGGGCTGGTCCTGGAATAAGCCATCATGTATCATTTTCTCTGAGCACACTTACAGCAGAAGTGAGCATCTCACCGTTGCAATCAAAGCTCAGATAGTTCCTTTAAAACACAGACTGGGGGCTTAATTAATTTTCACTTTCTCCCTTTATAGTCCTCTGGCTATTAGGATTCCTGGTAGGCTTTCCAGATTAAGGAAAACAGAGTGGCAATAACAAGCAACCCAGCCACTGCTGCTCTAGCCTTCCTCTGTACTGAGAAACTCTTCCTACATTGTCACAGACAATGAAGTTTCTGTAGGGGCTTTAAATCACTTAATGCTGAAAGGAATTCCCAGACGGCTTTATCAGTCACTGTGTAAAATTGTTAGAGATCTCCACCAGCTAATAAATTTGATTTGGGGTTTGTTTTGCTGGCATTTGCACAAACCCTCTGAGAACTATAGTTACTGTATTCCTATACAGTATTTGAATTCAGAATTGAAATGCCTGCCTCCCTCCCCTCTGGGAGGGGAAATAAAACTTTGCAGTAGAATATGAATGTCGGTTGTTTTTCTTTTGTAAGCTGGTGCATTATTATTTGAGGAGATATAGTGTTTGGCAAAAGCATTTATTTTGTTTCAACTATTTTAATGAGCAATAAACTGAGTTTACATTGCTGCCACACAGGGGGATTTGTGCCTGTTTGAATGTAAGGGAGGCGAGTGAAGAAATCAGTACTGGGTCTGGCCCTGACAGTTTTCACTTTATGATTCTGTTCTCCCTGCCCTGTGCCTGTAACATTGTGCAAATGGAATTGCTGAAGGCTGGGTGCAGCCTGGGCTGTGCTGAGCCTTCCAGTGCCCTTGCTGAGGCTGCTGCAGGAGATGCATCACCCATGGAGGAGCTTCTGGCCAAAAAAATAAAGGCCATGTTGTTTTCTGGCTGTATTTTTTTTTAATTTTTTTCTGTCCAGCACTCACAAATTCATAATGAATGACTCCTTTTCAGGGGTGTTCTCATTCTGAATGGGAGAGTGGGAGAGAAGCAGCATTTTTAATCTAGAAAAATCCTCTCTAGGTAAAGCCAACTGCAGCTGAAGGCAGTGCACCAGCTGTGCTGCAGCCGCCCAGTGAGGAGCTCTTCTCCCAGCCAAGGTGGCCCTGGGCTCACTGCAGTGCCAGAAATGCAGAGCACGGACAATCTCTCTCAGAACACAAAGTCACATTTTCTCCCCTGCCCTGACTCAGGAATTGGGCTGGGCTTCAACAAGTCTCACTTCAAGCCCTGTTTTGTTTTGCTCTTTCCTTGGATTCCTCTCCCACCCTGGCATCTCCCCCGGTCAGAGTCTGTCAGCGGTGAAATGGGACCAACAGTAATTCTCTTCCAGCCTGGAACCGTCATGGGTTTGGGGATGTGATGCCCTCAGGCTGTGCAGAGAAGCCAAGGGGGGTGATTGTCAGAACTCCCTGGCCAGAAGAGGAATTTTCTTTCCCTGCTGTGACTGCCCAGAGGCAGGGAAAGGATTTGCCTAAGTTACGACCTAACAAGAGAAGCCAGCAAATAGTGGATTTTGATTTTTGCCATGTTCTGCTTCCTTATTCCTTTGTTTTACACAAAGATGCTCACTTCAAGGGGTTGTGGCAAGTAGAAAAGCTTGAATTCTCTTGTTCAGAGCAGTTTGGGTTGTCCTTTCCTTGAACCTTCCCATGACAGTACATGGGAAGCCATATGTGATCCCATACAGCTATGTGTACACACAGATGTGCTGGTTTCCCTCTGCACTTTAGTGACAGATGCTGCTCTTGCACCTCTGTGCCAGGCACACAGTGACAAACCCCCAGAAACAGGCTGGTTGCTGCCATGCCCTCCGGGCACGGTGGGGCTGCTGGGGCTGACTGCGCCCTCTCGTCCTTCACCCACCGATGGCTCGAGAGTGACACTGATGGTCTCCAGCAAGAAGCCCATCCGTCCACCCTCCTCAAGGAGGATGACAGCTGACATGAAGCTTTTTGAGGAGGGGGGATAGAGTTTAATGCCCTGGAAAATCTGGGACCCTGCAGAGCATGCAGAGGATTCGTAAATGGGGTGTGCTGCAGATGCTGCTCCATTGGTCAGTCAGCAGGTTGTGTCTCATCTGCAGGGTGGGTTGGAGCACTTTCAATGGAAAGCAGCACGTGCTGCTGAAATCTCCCCAGATCTAGGTCCCAGCCCCGTGACAAGGTGGCACATCCTTGTCCTGCCAAGTGTCCTTCATGCCATTTATTTCTTGGAGCTGGATTCAGTCGCTCTGGGGAATGTATTGTCCTGCTAATGATGTAGTTCAGCCTTAAATGTTGCTGGAGTCATTTTAGTGCTCCTGTTGTATACATCCAGCCTCATTTTTAGCTCACTCCCTAACTAGTGTTTACTCCACAACTGGTTTAGCTCACCACACCAGAGCTAGGGCTGCAGGGAAAGCCAGCAGCCCTGCCTATCCCCTCCCCAGATCCAGCTGCCTTCTAGCTACAAGAAGGTGTCTGCCTTAACAGCTGGCCCTGCTGTAGAGCCTGAGGTCTCTCCTGAGCAGCCATTTCATAGCATTTCAATGCTGGTGTGTGCTCCTGCTTCTCTGGGAAGGTGCCTTGGGTGCCAGATGGGAGCTATCTCAGGCAGGAGTGGGACATTTGCACTACCTGTGCCTGCAGCAGTTGCAGGGTTGTTGTTTTGCCTCGAGTTTACTGCCCTAAAGCAGCATGTGGGGCTGTTTCTAGGAGATTTTGGAATACTGATTATGTGCTTTAATAGCCTGGAGCAAATATTAGTCTGCAAGCCAGGTTATCTGTAGAAATGGTCTAAGATGCACAAATCTGGGTGAAGCAGGGTGTGCCAGCTGGGCAGCAGACAGCCATCCTTTTTGGAAGGTTTTCTTTTGAAAATACAAAATCACACAGAATACTAGGGGCCAGAAGGGACCTCAAAAGATTATCTAGTCCAGTCCAATCCTGCCAGAGCAGGATCACCTATACCAGGTCACACAGGAACACATCCAGGCAGGTTTTGACTATCTCCAGAGAGGGAGACTCCACAACCCCCCTGGGCAGCCTGTTCCAACATTCTGTCATTTGTCTGAAGGAGAGCTTTGAAATTATTTCCTTGATTGGCATCCTGCACGATATGCTTCGCATCCGTCTCTGCCTGGCCGACAAGGAGGGTGCGATGGCCAGAGGACACAGCCTGGCACCGTGAGGGTCTTCAGGGTTGTCACCGGCGAGCACAGGGACCTGCAGCAAGCCCAGGAGATGGATGGAGGCACAGGCTTCCCATAGCTTGTCATTAGTCCTGGCTCTGGAAAGGCTCAGCCATTCCTGCCCGGTAAATTATGTGCCATTCCTCAAAAAAGTGGATTAAATAAATGGGGCTAGGGCATGTCTTTTCTGCTCTTAGCTTTAGCGTATTGATTTGGACATATTTTCAGGCGGAGGGTAATCAATTCTTGGGTAGATGGGCAGAATAAAATAATTTCAGGCAAACTCCGGGAACGACTTGTCATTAATTTGCCTTTTGCCAGGGCTCGTTGAGGCCAGGGGAGATGTGCACAACATCCTCGGGGCGCCGCTGGAGCAGGGCCCTGGGGATCTCCAGGAGCTGCTGGGAGGAGGGGAGGGGGCTGCTGGGGCTAATGAATGCGCTGTGTTTGCTCATCTTTACAGAGTCACTTATTACCGCTAATTGGGAGGGACAGTTCAAACAAGCACAGAGGAGCGGCTGTGGTGGGAGCGTGACACGGGTGTAAAGAAGCGGCCGGGAGGACCCCACTGCTTGGCCTCGGCCCCTCAAGCCCGGCCGCATCCTGCCTTTTTCGGGGACCCCCTCTGGAGCCGGTGCTCCCAAGAAATCCGGGCAGGACGAGGCGTCTCGGGAGCCACAGGCAGACATGCAGCTGTCCGGCACGCTGACGGAAGGGGTGGGCTCCCGGCTCGGCTGCACGGGGGTTCAGCGATGTGCTCGGCATTAATGTGCTAGGCACTGCCCGGGCTGCTGCCCTGAAGAGCCCCTGTGACCGGGGAGGGCACGCTGGCGCTGGGCACCGCTTTGTGCCTTCTTTCAGGGTTGCTGGGCAGGGCAAAAAAATGCTCATGTCTGCCCTTCTGGAGAGGGCCATCTCCCTTCCAAGCACAAACATGTCTCATATCTCTGAGTTATTTTTACTTTCAAGTGTTCTCATCCAAGCTCATATTCTTTCATTTATTGTTGCTTTCCCTAATTAAAACCTTTTGGATTATTCCCCTGCAAGCTGAGTGCTTCTTGCAGCTGCATACAAGTGTACAAATTCCATTTCTATGGCAGGGCTGACCCGTTACACTCACTTTTAAGAGATGATTTTTTTTTTTAATGTTACTTGAGAAAACAGCTCAGCACAAATGTTTTAGAAATAAGAGCAATATGGGCTTCATATCTCAGCCACTCTTTGGGTTTAATAGTGTGCAACAAAAAAAATCAGAGCACATTCAGAGAAGCGTGGGTACCTTGCCATGCTGAATGGGGCATGTGGAAGAGCAGGAGTCGCCAGATCTGCAGGGGTGGGATGCAGAGCTGCTGTGCTGGGTTGTAAGTCTGCAGGTATCAAAAACATAAGCCCAAGGGAGCTGTTTAACAGCCAGAGTGAAGGTCTTGCCTGGTTCCCACCCTCCTGTGCTCCTAGAGCTCCCGTGACAGCATGGGTGATGTTCTGGAGATGTAGAAGATGCTGTGCCAAAATCACCCTCTGCACCTCTGTCCGTTCCAGGGTGAGGTCTGGGGATGCCACATGTGCTGAGGCAAAATGTGTGCCTGAAAACATGTTATGGAGCTGATGGGGATCCCTGCGTGGGCTTAGGGCTGCTGGAGGGAGGTGAGGAGAGGATGAAACTGAGCAATGCTGGAGGCTTCCCGGCACACAGTAGGAAAGGACGAGGGGCTGGTGGAGGAGTCTTTTTGTCTTATTTTGAGCAATAGAGTCTGGTCAGAGCCTGCCTTGCCAATTTTGCCTTTTTTTTTTTTATTAAGTCTAAAACCAAAAGTTGCCAAAGTAAAAACGAAAGGCTCAGGTTCCTTGAACGAGCAACTCCTCTCCCTTTAGAAAGAAAAAAATAAAATAATAACAAAAAACAACCCAAACCTCCACATCTCCTGTTTGTCATGCAGGAAGCCAGAGATTATGCGCATCTGCAGCCTGCTTTTAACGGTGCTCTGAAGGTGTATTGTACACACACTGTCGCTGAAGAGGATAAACCTAAGGAAACAGCCTTAATCTAAGAAGTTAGCATCAACTGCTAAAGCACTGGCAAAAAAAAAAAATAATTCTCCATGTGTGGCTTGAATTCTAAGCACCAGTCAAGAGGCTTGCGAGCCAAACCCGCCAGTCAAAGAACACTCTCTAATCAGAACAGCTAACAAGAGAAATTTTTTCTTTTTTTCTTCCCTTTTGCATGTGTGGCGAAGATAAATCGAGTTTGTTTTGCAGCCTATTCTGTTTTAGATTTCCTGTGTCATAACAGAATGAATTTGTTGTTCATTGATACCTTAATATATAGGTTGTTGGGGTGCTTTTGCTTTTTTTTTTTCTCTCAAGGAGGAGGAGGAGGAGGAAAACAATGTCCCCTTCACTTTTGCATGAATGAATTCATTTATTCCCTGCAACCTCCGGAAGTCATTTATTTTGCCCCACGACAGCTGCAGGGTCTGTTTGTGTAGGAGGGTTGCAGGCGCTTGGCAAGACCTCAGCCCTTCCTCACTCTCCGTGCCCAGTGCCAGCGGGGTGGGGGCTGCTAGTTGCTCCTGAGCAACCCTTTTGGAAGGGTCTTGCAAAACCCCTGCGCTTTGCATCTCAGAATCTGGATTGAAGCTTGAGGAGGGCAGATTTAGACTGGAGATTAGGAAGAAATTCTTTCCAGTGAGGGTGATGAGACACTGGAACAGGTTGCCCAGGGAGGTTGTGGATGACCCCTCCCTGGAGGTGTTCAAGGTCAAGCTGGATGAGGCCTTGAGCAATCTGGTTTAGTGAAAGGCGTCCCTACCCATGTCAGGGGATTGGAACTAGATGATCTTTAAGGTCTCTTCCAACACAAACCATTCTATGGATCCCAGAAATTGCTCTGCTCTGCTTGGGTTGAAGCAGCACTGACTGCCAGCCATGGTGTGATTCTGCTGCCTCCTCCCAAGTGATGCTCCTGACTGTTTATTTCAGCTCCTGTTCTAATCAACAGCAATTTAATTAATATACATGCTTCTACAGATCCTTTTCATCGTAATTTAGCAGTAACTCAGGTCTATGTGGTGGGTACCTGGGATATTTTCCCTTTATTAGAGGAAGTTACTCTTTAAGGAGACTTCAGTGTCAATCTGCTGTCAGCTATGGCCAAGTTCAGCAAAGCCAGAAACTCATCCCACAAGTCTGTGTATTTAAATTGTCAGAATAAACAAAGAAAATTTCTTCCTTTCCCCAAAACCGTTTCAAACACCCCAAAGCAAATTCCTAAGAGAAGTTCTGTGGTTTTCCAGGTTGATACAATGCTGTGCTCTGTGGATTATCCTCCACAAACTTGTAAACAATTGTAAACTTCAATGTGGAAATAGGAGAGGGAGGAACTCGTGTTACCCTTGTGTCAGGGTCTCTTTAGACATGTTAAAAGCACCTCTTGGCATCTGTAACTTCAGATTGTTAAGGTAAGAAATGCCAAAGCAGTGTTACTGAACTGTGGAAATGAAAAAGACTCAGCATAGATGTGATGAACTTTAAGTTGTGCATCAATAGTCAGCAAAGTGTGGAATATCTTCTGAATGGGAGCTGCCTCCCCATTGCCCTCTTCTCTGAGTGGGGTGCTCCAGCACATGTTCAACCTCCCCTAAATCCGTGGGGAAGGCAAGTGTGTGTGAAATGTCCAGCTGGAGTGAGAATTAGTTCCTCCAGAGGTGAAAGACAGCAGATCACTCACAGCCCAACCAAAATCTCCTTGCTTTCTCCCCTGACACCCAGGTGAGAATCCAAGCTGCCAAGATTTGGCGTTGTGTTCCTAAGTATACTAATTTCCTGCTGCTGCACTCCCTGGTTGAGGTGCACCAGCATGTCTTGCCTCAGGCTCCTGTGGCCTTTGGGGCTCTTCTCCACAGGCAGACTAGCCCCACTGCATCACAGGTTGGGGGCTGTATCCATCACTCCCTGTGCTACCTGGGCTCATGTGCTGAGCCTCCATGGGTGGGGAGGATGCGGAGCTTGATGGGCTTGGCACCTGGGCTGTAAATGCAGCAGCACTTGTGGGCTGTGCTAATCAGAAATAATGCGTGGCTTGATAGAAGTTCTCCATTAAAAGGTTTTGGAACTAATCTATGGAATGAATGGTTCCCCCTGCGAGTTTCAAAGGGCTGGCGAGGCAGGGAGGGGAGCCCCAGTCACCCGCAGACCTCTGTGCACAGGCACGCTCCGCTCCGCCTAAAACTGAGGCTGGGAATTGGGTTTGATTTTTATTTAAAATTCAAATGTCTGATGTTCTTAAATTGAACAAATGATATTTTTAAGGAAAAAAAAATATATATATCAGGCTCCAACATCTGCAGATTATGATTTGCATTTTGAAATTGGCTGCTTGAATTGAACAAGGATGAATACTGTCACTCTTCTTTTATTCGCTCAGTTTATTTAATGAAATGCTAGAGGTCAACCCTTTGTCCTTAAATTAGTTACTATAAAAATCTTTTTGTACTTTTCTGCTTGTTGTGATGTCTTCTAAGCCGAAGAAAAGGTTGCCATTAATTATGTCTTTGTTGAATATGGATATCTATTCATAGTTAGTTAAACAGTTTCAAACAAAATTAGCATTGAGCAACTCTAAGGCCAGCTTTAGGTTGGTTATCAAGAATTTTTTGCTAAGAGAATGCTCTTCTGCAAGTGTGCATTATCTAATATATTCAGCTTTCAGTTGCTAATTTTTTTTCCAGATGAAGATGGGCTTAATTGAGGTTGTGCTTTTAAGTTTGTAGAGCTCTTCAGCATCTCATACAAAAGCATCTAGAGGCTTTTCATTTGTCTTGAGTATGTTTTAGATGTACAAATATTATTTACTTTAAACTCTAAATCAAAAGGCGCACTGTAACTATTTTAAATAAAACATTCTTCTCTGCTGAAATATATATAAATTCAAAGCAGGACTTTTTTTTTTTCATTATCACTTAATAATTTATTTGAAAGAGCCTCTATTAACAAATTTTAGGATAATACTGAAATAGCAGTTTAGTGGCTGGTCTCAGGCAAGCATTTAGTAATGTAAATTACTTGTCAAAGACAGAGGATGTTTATTACCGTTGAGATACAGCCCCAGTTTCATGTCTTAACTCTTTGCTGAGTGCCATTTTGAACAGGCCTTTAAAGATTAAACTGTGTTGGTTTTTGGAAAGGTCTTGATGTGATGATAAAGCTAAATTTGTCAGTCAGAGGCCTGCTGGGTGGCTGGCTCTTTTGCTGCAGGTTTGGTTTGTTTGATTTTCCTGTCTCAGATGCTGGTGCCACCTGCCGTTACTGGGGCAGCTCCTGGGGCAGCTCCTGGGGCAACGGTGCCTTTCAGGGGGTGATTAGAAGCTCCAAGGCCTGGGTACACCTTGCCAAAAGGCTATTCCACATGCACCCCACAACCCCATCGGGATAGGGCCTGCTGCCTGCACCGTGCCCCAAGGACCTGCTCCAAACCTCTTTGCTCTTAACTGCAGAAACATCCTTTACTGGGCCCTGACAAAGCAACCCAGCACCCACGCTCCGCAAGCGGCTGCTGCAAGTGCCCCAGTGGTTTGAGGGGCAGTGGCACAGAGGCACCCATCTGCCCTCACCCCACTGTTTTTAGGAGAATGTATGGATAAGCCATCATTAGCCCTTGGTCATCCAACAACATGGTGGGTGTTTGGGAACAGGGAGGAGGAGCAGGGAACGGAGAGAAGAGAAAAAGCTACAAGTGAAAAAAGAAGGTGATTAGGAAAAGTAATAAGAAAATATAAACATGGTAGAGGAGGATTAGTCCTAGTCATTGGAAATGCAAATGAACTCCATGCTCGCTCCCAGCATCTTTTTTTTCTAAGCTTGTATTTCAGAAAGGATTTTTCTCTTTTTTTTTTACCCCCTTTACCTCCTCCTCGATGCAGCAGCTCTGCTTTCCCGGCAGCATTAAATATTCTCGGAGACAAGACTGTAACCTTGTAATGCTTTTAGGTATAATATACATTTTTATTTTTTTCCCCCTTCATTTTAAATGCTGGCTCATAATGACATTGTGAAGTAGGGATCCCAAGTCAGCCTTATTATTGTGGTGTCTCCTTGAGCCGAACCTCTGAGAAATGTGAAGGGGAGACCTTTTGGAATGAACAAATCCCTTAGCTGCCTCTAATTATTTATTAAAATAGGCTACCAGGATAAAGGATGAGGAGGGGGAGGGAGAAGCAGCATTCCTTTCTCTGTAGGTCCTCTCCATACAGATATAGGTATCCTTATATATATATGTGTATGCAGCAACCAAACCAAGCGATTAGAGTCTCCAAGCCCTGTATTTTAGAAATGTAAAATAATGGGTGTGCAGACAGGAAAAAGAAAGCCTGACCCGTCACACGTTGTTATGAGCCAAAAGCGCCGAGTCCTGACCCCTTCTGAGCATCCTCGCCCTGCAGTGTGGCTGCTGGAGTTCTTATCTAAATGCCAAGCTCCAGGCTGGGAGGAAGGTGGCTGTGTACCTGTCCTTATGGCTCCTTGTGGCAAGGGAAATAGGATGGGATCAGTGTTTTTCCCTGCTGCGTGCGTGAGTGGTGAAACAGAAACCAATCCTGCTTCACTGGCTAGGTAAATGCAACAAAAAAACCCCACCAAACAAAACACCCCACACCCATCCAGAAAAAAACAAACAAACAAACAAACAAGCAAACATCAAATCTTACAAACGCAAAAAAAGCAAAGCTTGCTGTCAGTTTATTTCATGAATTGTGCTGATTGATTCAGACCTGTCTGACTTCATTAGCCGGCCCAACCCGCACGTGTTAGCTCCGTGCTGCTGAGTATTACACCGAGGGAACGTCTAACCCTCTCCACAGCTGAGAAATTTTATAAACTTAGCAGGCTATTAAAAAAAAAAAATCTTTGGGGTCAACTTTCCACTTGTGCCTTTAGCTCTTGAACAAGTACTTTTATGGTTTCTTCTAATATATAGGATTTATCTGCAGCTCTGTGAAGAGCTTTTAAATTTAATCCAGCGTTGAAGTAGTAATTTGTTGCCGGTGCTTTATAACAGGCTTTTCTTTTAACTTTGCCGGGCTGCGGGCTCTTTGTGCGGGCTAATCTGCCACGCACAATGCCAATCTGCTCGGGGTATCGCAGGCGTGCACCTCACATCTCCTCCGAACACGGGGAATGGAAGGTGGGATGGGAAGGGTGAGATGGGAATTGTCTGCAGCAGCGGCGGCGGCGGCGCTCGGAGTGGCTGCAGCCGGCGGCGGCGGCTCGGAGAGCCCCAGAGCCGTCATGATTCGTGTGGCGCACGGAACTTGGTCAGGATCTGAGCCTTTTTCACGTGCGTGCACGGAGCTGTTGGTGTGTGGAATGTACAGAAGCTCCTGCAGCTTTTCCCCCAAAGTCTGCCCTTTTTTCTTTTTTTCCAGTATAGTCATATAATAATTTTTTAAATCGATTTTTAAGTTCCTCTTACATTGGTAGCAACACGTTTGGGTTTTTTTCCCCTTGTTTTTTTTCCCCCTGTTTTTTTTTTTTTTCCCTTGTTTTATTTTTTTCTTCCTGGAGGAGGCATTGTGACGTGCTGTCCATATATATTTTTATTTTTCAGAGCGGGGAAAACAAATCACGATCATGGAAAAGAATGGAAAAATCTTATACCAAATGTTTATTTTAACTGAAATAATTTTTAAGGTGAGAGTTTCACCGTTCTGCCTTACTTCACTTTCTGCCTTCCATCTCTCTCTTTATTCAAAACAACATTTTTGATCCCAGTCGATTAATGAATATTTCAGATACGAAAAACAGACTGGGGAATGTTTGGACGTAGTATAAGCATGTAAAAAAATGCACAGCAAATATGAAATAGTCTCCCATAAATAAAGATACTGAAGCCATACTATTAAAAAATGGGAGCAGCTCTGTCCACGTCCCTGTTATCAGGGACATTTCTAAACTAGACTGATACCGCAGTAGACTATTTGGCAGCTCTGGCTCAGGCATGAAATGCTGATGTATTTACATGAATTATATATGTACTTTATATTTTTGTCTGGGGGAATAAAAAATGGATCCCTTGTATACATGGTTATAAATCTGTCCCCGAGGCACAACGTGCATCAGCATCTTCTGCGTCTTTGCCGGTGCTGTTAAAAATCTGCTTTTTGGGAGCTCCCTGCACCAGGACATCCTCCCGGTCCCCACCAAGCAGGGACAAATCCCCCATGTCGCTGACTGTGGGTTCTCCTGCCTTTTTTCCTGCCAGCTACCACGGCACAGACATTAATTAATTACAGCCCCAGACTCTGTGTTTGTGAAAGGGCGAGCCGCAGCCCAGAAATGTTTCTGAGCCGTAAAGCGGGGAGCTCGCAGGTACAGCAGCACGTGAGGAGCTTTATAGGGATGATTTAGTGAATAGCAGAACATATTTTGTGCTCCATTGTTTAGACTCAAGAAGGCATAAAATCTTTAACATCTATTTATCATGTAGCTATTTTAATGTAAACATTTGTCTATTCGGATGAAGTGTTTTCATTATTAAGCTAATTTCCACATGTTTCAGATAGACTGATGAGTTGGAAGCAGAGCACTTGCTGATGAGAAACGAAATTCTGCCTCGGCTCAGCCTGCTGTCAGATACATCTTCATTAGTTTTTGTCATTCACTGATGGCAAATGCTATATAAATGAGATGACGATCAGGTCCGCCTTGATAACTTGCCTTATCTCATTAGTTTTCACATCAAAGTTAATCAGCAATGTGAATTGTAATTGCTGGAAGAGACAATGCAATAGATCACTCGGCCTTTTTTTTCTGTATGGCATCTTGAAACATCAGCAGGCTGGTGTGAGTAGATAGGCTCAGAAAGAAAATGATGTGGAAAGCATAATAAGCAAGCTGCTCAGAATTAATGAGCTTACCCAATAAGAAAAGAATAACCAATCAATGTGAGTTGGGCAAATATAATTTAGGAATAATTGCTTGATTGGTTGTCTATAGCAGACTGATTTGACCACACACAAGGATTAAGAATTAAGATGTCAAGGCAAAAAAATAATTTGGCAACGGAGGGCATGTAATTTTTTTTGTTTCCTTCCCTTTATGACTGAGAGCGATTGCTGTTTGATATGTTATTTCCCAAGAATGAAAACATTAGATAACCACACACTGGTGGGTAGGTTGTTGGGGGGGTGGTTTGTTTTTCTTTGGTTTGTGGGGGTTTAGGTGGTTTTGATTTTTTTTTTTCCTTTATGCTTCTTTTATAATCCAAGCCCTTTCAAACCTCAGGGGGATATTTCAATACGGACGTTAAAAAATGAAGAGAGTTTAAAAAACAACAACAACAACAATAAGAAACATAAATAAAGCAAGCCCCAAATGCCTTCATTTGTAAACGCTGCCTTGCAAAGAGCCGCGCTTTGGACGGGGCTTTGCACAAAAAGCAGGGTCCTGGCAAAGGGACGTGCTGGGCTGTTTGCAAAGCCCAGCCTCTCCTCGGTCCAAATCCGAAGCACAGTTCTTGTGGTGCGCAGGCTTTTAATGTGATGTTCCCCACAGCCTTTGGCCAATTAGTAAAGAACCCTTATATTCTTCTATCTAAACTACGGGGAAGGTTCAGCCAGAAGGTAAATTTGCTTTGATCTACATTACACCTAATTGAGTCACCACCAATGTCTCTATCCCAACATCAAGAAATGTGAAAATGTTAGATTATTTCACTGGGGATTAAACCTAATTTTCGCGTGTTCTGCATTAACCTATTAGGCTGACTCATCTGCATTGCTAATACGGCTCAGGCAGCTGTCACCGCTAAAGAAAAACATGATCGTGCAATCCTTGAATGAATGATTCCAGCTCTGATTAGTGTTAGTGAAGTTAGCTGAGCCCTGGTGATAAGGCAGGAAAATTCCCAGGTTGCCAATAGCTTTGAAAATTATCAGAGTGTGGGCAAAAAATGTACCTCGCGGCTCGCGGGCCTCCCTCCAAAGGCGACATTATTTAAGGCTGTCTCTTTCGGCTGCTTGCATAAACGCTTCTGCTGCCTTTTAAGGGGCTGGTGCCAGGGGTAAGGATTAAAATGCTAATGCGAAGCAACCTGAGCACAACCCGGCGTGGAAGGAGGGAGGCTTTTCCCTGCCCGAGTGCCTCAGTGCTTGGGTTTAAATGCCATTTCCAGAGGGGAGCGGTGGCAATGGAGATGCCAGACTGGCTCCAGGCAGGAGAAGGGGCTTGGGGGAGGTGGCGATCTTACAAATCTTACAAACTTTTTTTTTTTGTTTCAAAGTTTCCATGGTTGGGTTTGTTGGCAAAGTGAAGTGTGTGCAGGAGAGAAGATTGTTTCTAGTGCTTTTAAAAGAAATATAAAGCAAGTATTGACCCAGTGTTTCCTCTTTGCATTTGTTTCATGACCAACGTAGAACCATAGAATTGTTTTGGTTGGGAAAAAAGCCTCCGAAGATCATCGAGTCCAACCATCAGGAATTTTGAGACCTCCTCAGAGCTGGGTTCCTTCTTGCTTCCTACAACATAGCACTAAACCTTGTAAGTGTTGAGTCCCCACCTTAAGAAATGTGCCAGTATCTGTGGTAAAGCAGAGAAATAACTGGTAAAATACAGTGAGTTAAATTAGAGGAGAATGTATAGATTAATATTTGTTATAAATGTTAATAATAAAAAAACAAATTAAAATAATAATTAGAATAATTAATCACAGAATGCTAGGTTAGAAGGAACCTCAAGGATCATCTGGTCCAACCTTTCTGGGTGATAGTGTAGTTGAAATGAGCTGGCCCAGCACCCTGTCAGGCTGAGCCTTAAACTCTCCCATGCAGGGGAATCCTCTGCTTCCCTTGGGAGATGATTCCAGTGTCTGACTGTTCTCATGGTGAAACCTTTTTCTTCTGGATTCCAATCCAAATCTGCCAGGAATAAATAATAAATAAAGGATAAATAAAAGATTTTTTTTTTAAGGACAAAGAAAGAATAAAGAAAGCATAAAGCAAGAATAAATGAATGTTTATTCCAGCCACCCCAAACCACCACCCCGCAGCACGGCTGTGACTCTGCCAGCCCCACGCTTTGTGTGCAGGGCGGCGGGCACTGCCGTCGTCTCGAGCTGCTCCTTATTCCTTTCTATCCCTCAGATTTAAATAGTTAAAAAAAAAAAAAGGCAACAATGACACATCCCCTTGAGAAGGGAGAAAATTTAGGACCGAGTTAGCCTCCTAGCTATAGAGCCAGGAGCCAATTTAATCCGATTAGTGCCTGCCAACAATAGATGCTCCTAACCCATTGTGGACAGAAGCTTTCACTTTATTTGTTTCTATTAGCCAAGAACCTCAGATATGGGGAAAGTGGAATTTTGCCCCATCAGATCGTTCAGACCATCAACAAAAAAACAAATGGAGGAAAATCGCCTAATGTGTCAATATTTATCCTTTCGGGCCCCAATTGTCTGCCGAGAGGACTCGTTGAGTGCCCAAAGTTTGCAGCTCTGGTTTATCTGTGTGCTCTTCATTCTCCCCATTGTGAGGGTGTAGTGGCAGCTCCTCACAATGTAGTGATGTTTGAGAAGGGCAGTAGCAGCAGAGGCATAATGGAGGCATTTTGATGGAAAAAGACTTACAGTTGTCGACCAAACTGCAGTTTTTGAGGGAAATGTAAAAAGGGCTTTAAACCGAGAGGTGTTTATAGAATTTTTCTGTTTCTTCGGGTACAGACTTACCACAGGGTTAGGCAGAGGCTCGTTCCCCTTGAATTTGATGGCAGGAAACTCATTCTCAAACACCTCTGAATGTGTTCTCCTCTCTCCAAGACCGAAGCCCCTCGTGGCATTGGTGTCATTTACCACCAGCAGCAATACTGGGGTCACTGGTGTCTCCCCTCTCTGTGTGTCTGTCTGTGCATCCCTTTGATGAGGAAAAGCCTTGCCAGGGGCTTGGTGTAGCACTGCTGGAGGGATCTCCCCTGCCATCTGCACCAAGGGATTTCCCTTCAGCCTGCGTGAAGCCACCCCTGGCCTCAGCCTCCACGCTGATTCCCCCAGGACCCTCCAGAAGGCACTGATCTGCTGACAATTTCTTCCCTTCAATGACTTTTTGAGGTCTGGTAGGTGTCTGCATGGCTCACAGTGTGTAGGTTTCTTATAGTGCAGATGTTTCCTCAAGGCTGCTGAAAAATGCTTCACACAAACCTGCTTTGGCCTGGCAGTGGGGGTTGAGTTTTTTTAATTAATTGACTACACTTCTAGCATCATCAGAGTGGGAAACCCAGTTGGTCTGAACAGATTTACCACAACGCTGTGTTGGTCTGGTTCATTTTGCTTTCTATAAGGGTGCTGCTCTGTTCTTCTGAAACCCCCCACAGCTGCAGCACCATCAGATATCCCCAGCCACTTCCCAAGAGCTGGGAGAGGCAAGCAGGCTGTCTGGGAATGCCACATCCTGTGGATTTGAACCTTGCAGGCATGGCTGAGCAGGGAAGGGCAGAATTCATGTCAGATTGGTGGACTCTTGGTGAGCACCTATCTCCTGCTGGCTGCAGGGGGTGAAACCCTCCTTTTGGCAACAAGACAATCCCTAGGCCATGGGCTGGAGAGAGCTTTGTCGTGCTGACCTGGTGTGAGTACCCAAAGGACATGTCCATCAAGCCCTGCTTCCCTTCCACCTCACCCTAGGTTTAGCATCTTTAAAGAGCACTGCTGGGTGGTGGGTTGGGATTCTTCCCAGCCTGAGCTGATGAGAACTTACGATTTCATCTTTCCCAGACTGAGCTGATGAGATCTTGTGATTTCATCCTTCCCAGATCCCATTGGTGGACACCCTACACGTGCAATAACAATGTGAAAAGTGATGCCATCCCAGGATTTGAAGGAAAAGGCTGGTTTATACCATGGTGATTCACTCGTGACACTCACAGTGTCACTGGAGCAGAGTTCTGCAGGATTTACCACAAAAGGAGTAGATAGTTATGTTAGATATGGTTCAAAGCATTACAAACCCTCATGGTTCTGGCAGTCAGCCACCCAGAAATCTCCTTCAGGTGACTTTTTTTCTCCATGAAATGTGTTAGCACTGTCCCTCAAAGCCTGTTCTGTCAGCTGCTTTCACAGGTAGGACCTTGCTCCTAGTGAGAGCTGCTTTTTGGGGTGTTCCCTAAGGGTTGGCAGTGCTGGCATTAAACCACAGCCTTGGGCTGGGACAGAGCAGTGGTAGCTACAGAATGAGCAGCACCACAAGCATGGCATCACCAGGGACTGGGTAAAACCAAAGGGAATGGGAGAAGAGGAATGTGGGGCCCTGGGAGTGCTCCTCTGCCACAAAAGGCCTGCTTGGGGATGTCCACCATGGCGAAGGCGTAGGGGAGACCTTATTACCACGGACCAGTACATAAAGGGTGGCTTCCAGGATGATGGAGACTCCCTTTTTACAAGGAGTCACATAGGAAAGACAAGAGGCAATGGGGACAAGTTATCCTGGGGAGATTCCAATTAGGCTCCAGAAGAAAATGTTTCACCATGAGAACAGTCAGACATTGGAATCATCTCCCAGGGGAAGCAGTGGATTCCCCTCCATTGGACAGTTTCAAGACTCAGCTTGACAGGGTGCTGGGCCACTTCATTTCAATTCCACTGTCACCTAGAAAGGTTAGACCAGATGATCTTTGGGGTTCCTCTCACCTGGCATTCTGTGACTCTGTGCCTGGGAGTGCTGCTCAGGGCAGCTGGACCTGGCCATGCCCTTGGGCTCCTAGCACATGTGATGCAAGTCCTTGAGCTTGGGGGGTTTCACCCCAAAGGGCTGAGTTATTTGCTATACAAAAAAGCACCAATCCTGTGGGAAGACCCATGCCACCTGTCAAAGAGAAGTGCCTTAGCATAGAATCATAGAATTGTCAGGGTTGGAAGGGACCTCAAGGATCATCCAGTCCCAACCCCCCTGCCATGGGCAGGGACACCTCACACTAGATCAGGTTGCCCAGAGCCACATCCAGCCTGGCTGCAAAAACCTCCAGGGATGAGGCTTCCACAACCTCCCTGGGCAACCTGTGCCAGTGTCTCACCACCCTCATGGGGAAGAACTTCTTCCTAACATCCAGTCTCAATCTACCCATTTCTTTTTTTTTTTTTTTTCCATTCCCCCCAGTCCTATCCCTAC
This sequence comes from Indicator indicator, assembly GCF_027791375.1. NCBI lineage: Eukaryota > Metazoa > Chordata > Aves > Piciformes > Indicatoridae > Indicator > Indicator indicator. The sequence continues at coordinate 34,556,285 of NC_072018.1, forward strand.
CTGACACCTTTAAATGTCCCTCCCCAGCTTTCTTGTAGCTCCCTTAAGATACTGGAAGGCCACAATAAGATTGTCTCAGAGCCTTCTCTTCTCCAGACTGAACAACCCCAACTCTCTCAGTCTGTCCTCATAAGAGAGCAGCTCCAGCCCTCTGCTCATCCTGGTGGCCCTTCTCTGGACACCTTCCAGCATGTCCATATCCCTCTTGTAATAGGGGCTCCAGAACTGGACACAGTACTCCAGGTGGGGTCTCACCAGAGCAGAGTAGAGGGGGAGAATCACCTCCCTTGGCCAGAATGTGATTGGCTTTCTGGGCTGCAAGTGCACACTAGTGGCTCATGTTGAGCTTCTCATCCACCAGCACCCCCAACATCACTTCAAGTACCTGCAGACTGGAACATCATCCTCTGACCCAAATTCTTTGAGGCTATCACTGATTCAGGAAATGGAGAGTGAATTTTCCTGCAGAAGCCACAGGAAGCTCACCCCTGGACAATTAGATTTGCATCCTTCCCTCTCCTCTCCTCCCCAGGTGGATGTTCCCTGTGAGCAGCACCCCTGCATGGGGAAAAACAATCAGGGTGAATTATTCCCCAGAAAGACACTCCAGAGGAAGGCACTCATCCTAAATTGTGGTGTGGTTTTTTTCCCTCTCCTCTGTTACAGTGCTTGGCTTTAGGTGTCAGCTGAGCAAACTCAGGGAAAGCTGCAGTGATTCCAGAGCAGGAGTCAGAGATTCACAGATTGCATAAGCTTGGAAGGGACCTACAAAGGTCATCTTGTCAGCAAGAACACCTCCAACTACATCAGGCTGCTCAGGGACACATCAAGGCTGATCTTGAATGGGGCCTCAACCACATCCCTTGGCAACCTCTTCCAGTATTTCCCCACTCTCATTGTGCAGAACTTCCTCCTGATGTCCAACCTAAACCTGCCCTGCTCCACTTTCAAACCATTGCCCCTCGTGCTATCACTGCAAGCCCTTCACAACCACCCACGTGCAGAATATTCTAGAACAGGTCTTTCACTTTAAATTCCTGCCCAGTCTTGACTCCAGAATGTTTTTTGCCGTGTGGAGGAGCACTTAGCTGGGGTCTCCGCTCGCCGCCGTACCGGTGATAAGATGGATTGGCTGATCTAATAGGTCTTTTCAGCCTCCGATTTTGAAAGCTAAGATTGGGAAATTAATTTCAGAAAGGTCAAAACAGAGCAAGGCTATCCTGCTGCTGTGTGATGGATCCTATTTTTTTTCTTTTTTTTTTTTCTTTTTTTTTTTATAAATCTATCTATTGAAGGAAAGGTTTAGTTATTCAGCATCGTGGAGGAAAGAAAAAAAAAAGAAAAAAAAAAGAAAGAAAAGGAAAGAAATAAATAAACCCAGCAGAGGAAACACAAAAAGTCTATAGATCTGCTGACCCATTCGCAATCTCCAGTTAATGAAAACGCCACGGAATGGGAGCCGTAAGAGGCTGCTGAGCTGGGAGGCGCTGACCCCACCGCTGCGGGAAGCTGAGAGCCCCCAGTCCTGAGCCCCCCACAGCCCTGAGCCCCCCCTCAGCCCTGAGCCCTCCCCCAGCCCTGAGCCCCCCCCAGCCCTGAGCCCCCCTCCCCCGACGGCAGCGCGCGTGCTGCGGGGCTGCCCGAGGGGCTTAGGAGCCCTGCCGGCAGCAGGCTGCGGTGGCCTGAGCCTGGGGGGTCTGCCCTCACCTCTGCCTGCTGCTGGATTTGCTGGGGTGAATTTTTTGGTTTGGTTTGGTTTGTTTTTTTTTTTTCTTTCCTTAAGGATATTTTGCAGAAATGCTGAGCAAATCCCAGTGGCATTAATGAAAAATTTCAGCTAGTGATGTCGGAAATGGTTAGAAGCATCGTTCTGGGCTCACTCATGTCAGGGAGAGGTTTCAGGAGTTGTTTCATGTCTTAGAGGAAAGCCAGTCGTGTTTGTTGGTGGGGAAAGGAAAAGGAAACACAAAAGAAAAGGGGTAAAATAAAACCCAAAGACTCCAGATAGATATTTCTCTTCTTTTTTATCCATTTTCTTCCTATCACAGTATCACAGTATCAGAGTACATTAGAGGTTGGAAGGGACCTTGAGAGACCATCGAGTCCAACTCCCCTGCCAAAGCAGGATCACTTAGGGTAGTCCACACAGAAGTGCATCCAGGTAGGTTTTGAAGGTCTCTAGAGAAGGAGACTCCACAACCTCCCTGGACATCCTGCTCCAGGGCTCTATCACCCTTACAGTAAAGAAGTCTTCCCTCATGTTGAGGTGGAGCTTCTTGTGTTCCAGTTTGTATCAGTTGCCCCTTGTCCTATCACAGGACACCACAGAAAAGAGCCTGGCCCCTTCTTTTTGACACCCACCCTTCAGACATTCGTGAACATTAGTAAAATCCCTAGGCAGTGTTAATTAGCACACTTACCTTGGGTTTAGTTCACCTGTCTGAGCCAGTCTCACTTTGGAGTTTGCTCTTTACAGACAAATGTGTGACCTGTCCTGAGTGGTCCTCTTTGCAGGGGTGTTGGACTCAATGATCTCTGAAGGTCCCTTTCTATTTCTATGAAATATTAGACCCATATATATTTGGGCTTGCAGCCATAGGGTAGCATGATTCATACCCACTCCTAAAGCTCTCCACTTCTTGCTCCTGCATTTTCCTGTTGCTCTCTGCCATCAGTTACCACAACAAGAATACAGCAGGGCACGGGCAAAACAAACAGCTATCTCCAGTGGAGGGTTATGTTAACAAGTTCAGTAATAAATGACAATTATTAGTCAATATATACAAATGACTTAATTCCTTTAACACATCAGGCAACACTGGAGATAAAGTATAACTTGGGAAATTGGTTGCATATTTCACTCTGAACAGAAGATGTGAAGAAAAAAAAACATCAGAGCAAGCAAACACATCTGGCTCATTAACGTGATGATCTTTTCCCAGTCAAGAATCTCGAGCAGATTTGAATGGACACCAGAGCATCTCTATAAATCAGATTTAGTACTGGGGAAGCTGCCAGGCATCAGTTAACCTGTCCTTCACAACGTTTCTGCTTGTTCCAGAAACGCTGCAGCCATTCACATGTAAAAATGTTTCCATAGTCCCAAAGATGCCCTGCTTCCCAAAGCCAATACTGGAATTAGGCAGGCATTAAGCTGCTAGCAGCTAGTGAGAAAAATAGGAATTTAAATCTCTCTAAGTAGAAAAATAGATATTTTACTGACAGGAGATGAATATTGGCTGAAATGGAGGGACCTGTCCAGTGGGAAAACCGAGGGCATGTACATGCCATGTTGTATGTGTTCACAGAATCACAGACTGCATCAGGTTGGAAGGGACCCTCAAAGGTCATCTTGTCCAACCCCCCTGCAGGCAGGAGGGACACCTCCAATTACCTCAGACTGCCCAGGGACACGTCAAGGCTCATCTTGAATGTCTCCAGGAATGAGGCCTCAACCATATCCCTGGGAAACCTGTTCCATTATTTCATTCCTTTCATTGTGAAGAACTTCCTCCTGATGCCCAACTTAGATCCCTCCTGCTCCACTTTCAAACCATTGCCCCTCATCCTATCTCCACAATCTCTTCTAAACAGTCTTTCTCCAGCTTTCCTGTAGGTTCCCTTCAGATACTGAAATGGAGCTATAAGGTTTCCCTGGAGCCTTCTCTTGTCCAGCCCTGATTCTTGATTGACACAGGGAGGATGCTGTTGGCTCTTAACGTGTGTTCCGTGGGTGTGGGTTTGGCCCTGAAGGTCCCCTGGGGTTGGGGTTTTTTGCTATCAGTGCATACAGAAGTCGATGCAGCTCAGCAGGCTTTTAGAAAGGCTTTTGTAAGGATATGTGTGTGGTCCCTTGACAGGGAGAAAATGATAAAGAGCCACCAGCCCTAAGAACGTTTCCCCATCCTGCAGGGACTCAGCATGCGGTGGCTTTTCCAAAGGGTGACTCAGCCCTGGGAGCTGGGGATTTCCCTCGTGTCAGGGCTGGGAGAGGAGAGGGGGTGCAGCTGGCCTGTAACACAGCAAGGTCATGCACCTGAAAAATCATCAACAAGACTTCTTCCTGTGTGCCCTACTCTAGGTGGCCCCGCTTCAACAAGGGTGTTGGACTAGATGATCTTTCAAGGTCCCTTCCACCCCCTAACATTCTGTGATTCTGTGATTCATTCTTGCTTTCTTTTATTATGTGTCCCTCAGAAGAGGAGCTTCTAGCCAAACTATGTCAGCTCTCCAAGTCTGTGCACTATGCTGGTGGAAGAGATTTGTGGTAGTCATGAGTGAAATTTAGGGGATTAATTACAAGAGGAAATGGCCTGGAATTTTATCAGGGGAGGTTTAGGTTGGAGATTAGGAAAAATTTCTTTACAGAAGGAGTGGTCAGGCATTGGAACAGGCTGCCCAGGGAGGTGGTGGAGTCACCCTCCATGGAAGTGTTCAAGAAACTTGTGGATATGGCAGCTGGGGACATGGTTTAATGGCCATGGTGGTGTTAGGTTGATGGTTGCACTCGATGATCTTAGAGGTCTTTTCCAACCAAAACAATTCTATGATTCTAAATTCAAAAGAAATTTATCTCTATGCTGTGGCTTAGGGCAGCATTTTGCTGAATTGTCCTGAAACCAGACCTGGCCTCTGACCTTTACTATTGAAAAAGGCCAGCCAGAGATGTGTGCTCTCAGGTGCTATTTCCCACCACCTGTGAGATCTGGCTTGAGCAACCCAAACCCCTGCCAAAGAAGGATCCCCTAGGGCAGGTCACACAGGAATGTCTCCAGGCCAGTTTTGAAAGTCTCCAGAGAAGGAGACTTCACAACATCTCTGGGCAGCCTGCTCCAGGCCTCTGGCACCCTCACAGTAAAGTTTTTCCTCATGTTGAGGTGGAACTTCCTGTGTTCCAGTTTGTATCCATTGCCCCTAGTCCTATCCCAGAGCACCACTGAAAAGAGACTGGCACCTTCTTGACACCCACCCCTCAGATATTTATAAACATTAATAAATTCTCCTCTCAGTCTTCTTTTCTCCAGTTTAAACAGCCCCAGGTCTCCCAGCCTTTCCCCATCAGACAGGAGTTCCAGTCCTTTCATCATCCTCATAGCCTCCATTGGACACCAGTATATCCCTGTCCCTCTTGAACTGGGGAGCCCAGAGCTGGACTCAATACTGCAGATGTGGTCTCAGCAGGGCAGCACAGAAGTGGGAGGAGAACCTCCTTTGACCTGCTACCCACAGGCAATAGACAATGTAATGGGCAGGCTGTAGGAGCTGCTGTCAAAGCCAGGCACTGCTCTTCCCCTCTGCTGCAGAGCAGATTTGAAAATACTGCCCATGCTGGCTGTGCAGGAGCTGGTGGAGCTGGGGATGCTGGGCTCTACCCCACACACCCCCCACCCCTCCCACACGTGGGAGATGCTGTTAACTGGCTCCTAGGAGATGGGTCCAGGACACATCCCAAAGAACCCTGGGTTTGGTGAGTTGGTGTGTATTCTCTTGCCCAAGGATTTGGGGCTGCTCTGTGAGCTGTGGGTCCTTAACCTCCTATGGATCCCAGGAACTCCAGGGGGAATATCTTTAAACCCCATTTAAATAGGGAGGAGGGAAGGTGGGGGGGGAGAGGGAAACATTTATTAACATCTAATCCTGTTAAGATTTTCTACACCATATGTCTACGCCACAGAACATGTGAAATGTGTACTAATTACTGCTGCCTGTGTCATGTGTGTATATTTTATATGCAGTCCCTGACCTTTTTGTTAATAACTTCACATTATATTCATTGACCTGAAACAAATTGAATTCAGTGGCACTCACTCAAGAATTGAATTACATAGTCTTCTTAATTGGTCTCTTATTTAAATGTGGAAAAGTAACAGTTTACCACCTGTAATTTTTTTTTCTCCTTTACAAAACTCCTGTGGTGAGCACACGTGCCTGCTGGGGTCATGGCCAGGGGGCAATTACCACGGAGAACCCAAGCCTGCAAAGAAAAAAATCCCCCAAAGTTTTGTCTCTCCGAAATGCAACCACTTGTAGAAGTCTGTAAAAGCATCTGAGCCATCTCCCCCTCCGCAGGGGGAGGGCAACACCCCCAGCTCCCAGGTGACCAGAGATGGGGGTGACCATCTCTGTACTGTGAGGGTGATGGAGGCCTGGAGCAGGCTGCCCAGAGAGCTTGTAGAGTCTCCTTCTCTAGAGACTTTCAAGACCCATCTGGATGTGTTCCTGTGTGAGCTGCCCTAGGTGATCCTCCTTTGGCAGGGAAGTTGGACTGAATGATCTCTAGAGGTCCCTTCCCCTACCATTTTATGATTCTATGATCTCTGTGAGCATCCAGCCACCTGTCCTCTGTCTTGGCCAGCTCCATCCAAGCCCCATTGGCAGCTCTCAGTCATGGGCAGCCACTCCACTCTGCTCTGGTGAGACCTCACCTGGAGTACTGTATCCAGTTATGGAACCCCAACAAAAAAGAGACATAGATCTGCTGGATTGGGCCCAGATGAGGGCCACAAAGATGATCAGATGGCTGGAGCACCTCTCCTATGAATACAGGATGAAAGAGTTGGGTCTGTACAGCCTGCAGAAAAGAAGGCTCCAGGGAGACCTTATAGCTCAGTATCTGAAGGGGACCTACAGGAAGGCTGGGGAAGGACTGTTTAGAAGGGCTTGGAGTGATAGGACGAGGGGCAATGGTTTGAAAGTGGAGCAGGGGAGATCTAAGTTGGAGATCAGGAGGAAGTTCTTCACAATGAGAGTGGTGAAATACTGGAACAGGTTGAGACCCCATCCCTGGAGACATTCAAGATGAGCCTTGATGTGTCCCTGGGCAGCCTCATGTAGGTGGAGGTGTCCCTGCTGACTGCAGTGGTGCTGGACAAGATGACCTTTGAGGGTCCCTTCCAACCTGATGCAGTCTGTGAATCTGTGAGGTGGGAAGCTGTGGGCTGTCCCAGAAGGCCGACCCAGCGAGGATCCTCATCCCACCATGAAGCAGATGAGTTCCAGCTGAAATTTCTGCTTTGCTTTTATTCTTCCAGTGGCGAGTTAATTGCCAAAGCCAGGGAGAGGAGCCTTAGTCTTTACTTACTATATTTAACTTAAAAATGCAAATGTTATTAGTGTCCCGATCATTGATAAGAGTGCCTTTGTGCCATGCTTTAACCTCCATTAGGGGGGATTATGAGAACGCAGCCACATTGGCATTTCCTAAGTGTCACTATGACAGCACTTGCTGCACAAATGCCTGGCTGTCACACTGAGGTTTATCACCAGGTTTTTTCCTGCGAATGCAGACTAATAAGCCCAGAAATTACAATTGCCTCCCTGCCGAATCTGTGATAGGCGGAAATAATGATATCAGTGCCCTGCTAATCTCCTTGCCTCCGCGCTTGGCACCATCCTATTGAGTCACCTGTCATACGCCGCTTTGATGAGGCGAATTCAATCTCTCAGCTATAATGACAATGGAGCCATTTTAATGTTTGGAAATGATTATGTGAAGGTTTCTCTTTGCTCTGTCTTGGCAAGCAAACCAGGTCAATGTTCAGGCTGTGTCTCCTGCCGCCGCTAACGACTTGGAAGGAGCCAGGCTGTATTAAGTGAATATGCCAAGTTATTAGAGGCGAGGCACTGAAGGCAGCTTTGTGGGGGGAGATGCCTTTTTTTTTTTTTTCTCTTTTCCTTTTTGGCAGCAAAGCCTCAGAAGGTGCTTCATGTGTGTGAGCATCTCACACGCCTGCGTGGTCCCCAGCAGCGGGATGCAGGCGTGGCCCCAGCCCCAACAGCATGGTGCCACATACACAGCTCGGTCCTCAGTACCTTGTTGGGTAGAGTGTGATGTGACAGCAGGGTGGGAGTGGGTAAGAGACCCCTCATTTTGTGCTCAGTCATGGCAGCTGGCAGCTGCTTTGGTGCCAATGGGTTGCACCCATCTCTGTTCAAAGCACAACGGGTTGCTGGTTCTGGAGGGCAGGGCAGGGCTGGCTGCTGAATCATAGAATGGTAGAGGCTGGAAGGGACCTCTGAAGATCATCAAATCTAACCTCCATGCCAAAGCAGAATCACCTAGGACAGGTCACACAGACAGGTCTTGAAAGTCTCTAGAGAAGGAGACTCCACAACCTCTCTGGGCAGCCTTCAAGAAAACTCTCCGGGAGGGTTTCTGCTGTGTTGCTGGTAGGAGCTGTACTGATTCTGATTTTGATTTGTCTCTGCCAGCCCTAAGAACAGCTGAGCAGTACTACAGCATGGGCTGGGGCAAGGAGAGCAGGAGTGCTGGCTCAGGACAGCACAGGAGTGGCCAGGCAAAAGCCATGAATGGGCCATGTCAGGACTTTTGTCTTTTTCTTTTAAAATTCCAGCTCAGAGCACCTTGCTCCTCCATGGACAAATCACAAAGACTAGAAGTGTTCCCAGGGAGAAGAAAACATTTCTGCTCAGCCCAGTGTATGCAAAATGCACTTGTGAACCCCTTCAGGGAGCTTCAAGTCTGCCCAACTTCAAAAATCAAGTGCCAGGACCTGTTAGAAGACATAGGCTGCTCAAGTGCAGGGTTAATGACTGGGGAAAGGAACATGGGGGAAACACATGCAAGATGCTGGCCAGCAGTGGAGAGTTCCATGAGGTGCAGGTGTCACACACATGATTCCTATCTGTGTTTTGGTTTCAGTTAACCCCATGGTAGAGAAACTCAATTTCTTCCCTTCTCAGGTCTCTGGTGTAAGTGGTCCCTGAAGCCAGGTCTCATCCTAGCCTTTAAGTATGAGCTGAAATGCTTTATTTGTCTGTTTTAGTGTAAAAGGAAAATAATGACATTCCAGCTGTCAGAGGGAGAAAGGCATCTCCAGGCTAAATGAGGGTTTAAAGTCATCTTGGAGCAGCACAGGGTGTGTCAGGGTGAAATTCCATTGGTTGGGTCAAATCCGGGAGCTCCATGTGCAGCCAGAATTGTCTCTCCCAAACATAGAATCATAGAATCACAGAATCAATCATAGAATCATTAAGGTTGGAAAAGACCTTTAAAATCATTGAGCCCAACCAACCCATCTGCCATGACCACTAAACCATATGCTGAAGCTTCACATCTACATGCTGCTTGAACACCTCCAGGGATGGTGACTTCATCACCTCCCTGGGCAGCCTCTTCTAATTCCTGACCACTCTTGCAGGAAAGAAATTGTTCCTAATATCCTACCTAAACCTCCCCATGCACAATTTAAGCCCATTTCCTCTCATCCTATCACTAGGTACTTGGGAGGAGAGACCAACACTGGCCTCACTCTCACCTCCTTTCAGGTAGTTGTAGAGAGCTAAGATCTCTCCTTAGCCTTCTCTTTTCCAGACCAAACAACTCCAGTTCTCTCAGCCACTCCTCACGCATTATGCCCTCCAACCCCCCCATCAGCCTCACTTCATCTCCCTGGCAAGGTCCTACTGGATATGAGTGAGGAGGCTGTGGTCCAGTCCCGCAGAGACGTGTCAGTCCCATCTGGAAGTGGCACCTCTCAAGTGGTCTCCATAGCTGGGGACCAGGGGCTTTTCTTCATCTTCCTGCTGCCATTGGCTGTTGGGTTATTAGTCTTTATTAATATGACATTAATTTTCTGCAATCTTGACCAACTCTTCGATAAGGGAGGAATAAAGACGTGGAATTTCAGATGTCAAGCTGTTATTAAGGAAAAGTGTTCAAGGCCATCTCTGGGTGGATATTAAAGGCTGCTTTCACTCCGCTCTTCAGTTTATGAAAAGCAATTGTTTAGCTGTATAGAGAGGATGGAGCAGAATCAAATTGACCTGTGTGATACAGAAAGTAGCACTGAGCCCATTTAACTGAGGGTCCTTTGAAAGAAATCTTTTTTATTACAGATGAGTGCTGGAATTATTTCAAGGAAGTGATTATCTCTCTAATAATTTTAAATGCATGAGTGACTTCCACAAGGAAAACGAAGGCAGCAGATTTGGAGATAGGCTTAAGGCATGGCAAGCAGCACAGGGACATGAGTGCTGAGGGCTCAGCCACCAGGGCTTGTGTTTAGGGAGGGCTCTTGGTAGGGGCCCTGCTCTGTGCAGGCAGCCTGATGGGGTGAAGTTGGTGGGGATGGATGCTGGGATTGGACAGGTTCTGGGATGCGATGGATGCTTGGGTATGATGGACACTCGGGTGGAATGGATGCTGAGATGGGAAGGATGCTTGGAAGGGATGGATGCCTGAATGGGAAGGGTGGCTGTGTGGGATGGATGCTGAATTGGGAAGGATGCTGAGATGGGAAGGATGCTCCAGTGGGATGGATGCTTGGATGGGACAGAAGCTCAGGTGGCATGGATGCTCTGAAGGGATGGATGCTGAGGTGGGATGGATGCCCAGATGGGAAGGATGCTGCAGTGGGATTAGTGCTCAGGTGGGATGGATACTGAGATTGGATGGATGCGTGGATGGGAAGGATGCTCCAATGGGCTGGATGCTTGGACGGCTGGATGCTCGAATGTCAGTGTTTAGGGTACAGGGCTCCTCTGGTTTCTGGTTCCATCCTGGCAAGCCCACGGGTGCCCATCTCAGGACTGACTTCACCCCACACATCTGGCCAGCTTGGGAACAAATCAACCCCATGCGTGCCTCTGTAGCAGGGGGCTCAGCGCCGCCACCCCTCCTTGCACCCCCACATCTCCCTTTAATTAAGGGAGCCAATCTAATTAGGGCAGCGCCCTGCCGCAGCCGCCCCGTGGGGGCCCCATCAAAGCCCACGTGGGGCGTACGTGGGGGGGCAGCGGCGCGGGCAGCGCAATTACCCAAGTTAAGAAAACATCCCTGTAATTAGCGAGGCAACTCCGAGCACAAGGAATGGAAATTAGTCACAGCGCCAGAAATTAGTCGCTGCATACATTACGTGCCGGGAGCACCCCGGGGGCCTCCTGTTTGCAAGGCTTTGGTTTGCAACCCCATGCCTCTTAATAAAGCATTCATCCCTAGGTGATTATGTGCCAGCAAAAGGAGTTTTTAACTGAATTACAAATTTTATTCTCTAATTCTTTTGTAGGCAGAACTGGGATCCCTCACTTTCTCTCCCCCCCCCCTCCCCGCCTCCGGTTTGTTTTTGTTTTGGTTTTTTTTGTTTGGTTTGGTTTGGTTTTGAAGGTCTGGGGAGCAAAGCCACTTCCCTCCCCCTTCAGCTAATAATTAATTTTCAGCTTTTCAGGGTGCTTCAAGAACTTGCATTGTTTGCTTTAATTAGGAGCAGTAGTTAAGGAACTATTTCAAAATCCCTCCCCAATTTTGAACTATTTTAGCTGTCGTTTCTTTACCAGGGGAAGAAAAGGGGAGGGCAAAGCAGGAAATTGGACTGTAGCAGCACATAACATTTGCATCAAAATAATACAGCCGGCAACAGAAAATCACAATCACATCACTCAGAAGGAAGGAACAGAATACAAATTAAAGGAATAATGTAAATTTTTTGCCATTAAGCTTCAATGACCATTTGAAATGGTGCAAGGCACAAAGGTTTTGATGAGCATCATCCAGTTTGATTATTCATACTTGTGCTTCTGCTTGAATTAAAGTAGGAGTGCTAGAGCCTGTTAGAGCAAAATATTTGAATTGGTAGTGAACTCTCACCTTTACTTGCATCCATTTACTTTTCAAATGAATACCAGATAAGTTAGTGCATTTTATAATCGGCCTGTTTTCCAGTGAGTGCTGTCATTACATACCAATTTCTTTTAGAAGTGCTTCCTAAGAAACATTAAATACTCACAAATAAGGATCTGTCCATCACCAGCAGCAATCCTGCCTGAGCAGTGCCGGGTGACTGAGGCAGGTTCCCTGCCCTCCCTTTCATGGCTGTGTGCACTGCTGCTCCAGCCCCACTGCCTCTGCCAGTGTCCAGCCCTGCTTGTCAGCTGCCTGCCAAGCTCCACACAAACACCCAACTGTGGCCAAGGTGTGCGCTTGCCTTGGTGCTTGCAGGGGATCCACTTCCCATCTAAAAAGTAATCTTTTGTTTATTTTGTTCATTTTTATTTTAGGTAGTAACTCCACCTTCTCTGAAAAACAGATCTGGGTCCACAGTCCACAGGTGGACACGTCTGAAGGAGCCTGGCTTCAAAGTGAAGAGCTGCCCAAGGTTTGGGGAAGACCCATAGCAAAGGCTTAGCCAACCAGTCCCACCAATGAAGGTATCTCCGGTGCAGGAATGTTGCAGAGCATCAGGAACATCCCTGGTTTTAAATAGCCAAGTTGCCCATCAGCAGGTGTGAGAAGAAAGAGAATTTTGTCATTTAAAGGTGTAGCTGCCCATGGGTCAGGAGGTATCTCTTGATTCCTGTGGTGGCACAGCATGGGGACGTCATTTCCTGGGCAGGACAGTGTTGGAGGTGTGAGCACTGCCACCCTCCAGTTTTCTTCCCTAAGCAGCCACTGCTTCATCCTGGTTTAGCACTCAGCATCATGAAACACAGATCACTTGCAGAGAGGGAAAACAAGAAGTGAGAATGTGGTTTTCAGACACTGTGCTGTGAATAATGATAGATGCAGAGAAAACACAGGGAGCATTAGCATGGGGTGGCAGGAACCAGCCCAGAGAAGCTTCCCTGTGGGCCTGATACTGATGAGCTTGAAGAGGCTGGCAAGTTTGCTGTGTGTGTACCTAAGTGAGGGCAAAACTGGCTAGGTGTTTGTTAACCATGAAATAAGAAGGAGCAGTAGGATGAGAGGGAATGGATTGAAGCTTGAGGAGGGCAGATTAACCTGGAGATTAGGAAGAAATTCTTTCCAGGGAGGGTGGTGAGACACTGGAACAGGTTGCCCAGTTTGGTGGTGGATGCCCCCTCCCTGGAGGTGTTCAAGGCCAAGTTGTATGGGGCCTTGATAAACCTGGTCTCATGGGAGGTGTTCAAGGCCAAACTGGATGGGGCCTTGATAAACCTGGTCTCGTGGAAGGTGTCCCTGCCCACGGCCAGCAGGTTGGAACCAGATGATCTTTAAGGTCCTTTCCAACCCAAACTATTCTGTGACTATGATTGTAAAATTGAGCTTTTTGTAAAAGAAATGGATTTTAAACTAACTCAGGATTTCTCCTTTAAATAAAAATAAAAACCAAACCAAACCAAAACAAGGTGTTCCAGTGGTCAGATTTCAGATTGCTTTTGTACAAATACTGGTCCAGATTTATGTACTGCAGACAGGACAGAGTTTATCAGCTTTGTGTGTGTTAACCTGCACACAGATCCAGCAGATGACACCCAGGTACTAGTGCTGCAGCTCACTCTTTCATCAACAGTTTAAAGGCAGCATTGGGGAAAGGAAGGGAAGGGAAGGGAAGGGAAGGGAAGGGAAGGGAAGGGAAGGGAAGGGAAGGGAAGGGAAGGGAAGGGAAGGGAAGGGAAGGGAAGGGAAGGGAAGGGAAGGGAAGGGAAGGGAAGGGAAGGGAAGGGAAGGGAAGGGAAGGGAAGGGAAGGGAAGGGAAGGGAAGGGAAGGGAAGGGAAGGGAAGGGAAGGGAAGGGAAGGGAAGGGAAGATCTGCTACCTTGTGCTTGCCTGCTTCAAATTAGTTATCTCCATATTTTTATGGTTTTTAACTTCCCCTCCTTGAGTGTTTTTTTGCTGCTTCATCCTTCCCCAGCACTTCAAAGTCCTGCTCTTTTCCAGGCACTTTACCACGTCGTTGTTATCCTGGCGCAGGCTCTCCTAAGCCGCCTGGCCGGGTGGGCAATCACAAATTTATGACAACGCTGAGACTTTGGGGGGGAGGAAGCTGAGTGCATTTCTGCCACAAACTGCTGCTTTCAGGGATCATTCCACTCGACTGGCTAAGAAGAAAACTGCTCTGATAGAAACTATGTCATAATAGTTGGGAACTGGATAACAATGCCCTGCCGACAGAGCTGATTTATTCTCCTATGCCAGTGTAGGGAATTGGTATGCACCAAAGCAGAAAATGGAGCTGGGTTTTCAGAAGTGTTTAAAATCAAGCAGCTCTGGAGTCACCAACTGATTATTAGGTAATCTTTCGGCAGCCATGCCACCCCATTTCATTAAGGGCAGTGCTGTTCTGCAGAGCAAATATCTCACAGGATCAGAATGAAGCTGCCTCTCCCCTGCTGCCCCCATTAAACTTTAACTTTGCTTATCAGCTCCCTGCAAGGAAGAGCTGGCTGGAGGCTGTAAAGGTGCCAGTGCCTCGCAGGAGTGACTGGAGGGAGGGAAAGAGGGGAAGTTTATGAGCAGCAGCCGGAGTGATGATGAGAGCAATGACATATGTTACAGATTTGCTCAGAAATTAAGGGCATCTGCCTAGGTTTGCTTTGGAAAGAAAGAAATGAGGGGGCTGCCCAAGGGTGAGGACTGGGCATCACTGCCCAGGTGCAGGGCAAGGGTTAGGAGAGTGGCATGAGGTGACACAGCCACTGATCATAGAATCATAGAAATGTTTTGGTTGCAAAAGACCTCTAAGATCATCCAGTCCAACCATCAACCTGGTTGACCATGGCCATTAAGCCACATCCCCAAGTGCCATGTCCATGTGTTTTTTGAAGACCTCCAGGGATGGTGACTCCACCACATCCCTGGGCAGCCTGTTCCAATGCCTGACCACCCTTGCAGCAAAGAAATTTTTCCTAATATCCAATCTAAACCTCCCTTGGCACAATTTCAGGGCATTTCCTCTCATCTTAGCACCTGATGCTAGAGAGAAGAAACCAACCCCCACCTCACTCCAACCTCCTTTCACAGAGTTGTGGAGAGCAATGAGGTCTACCCTCAGCTTCCTCTTCTCCAGACTAAGTTCCCTCAGCTGCTCCTCATAAGATTTGTTCTCCAGACCCTTCACCAGCCTCGTTGCCCTTCTCTGGATACACTCCAGCACCTCAATGTCTTTCTTGTAGTGAGGGGTCTCAAACTGAAGCCAGTATTCGAGGTGTGGCCTTACCAGTGCCAAGTACAGGGGCAGGGAGCAGGGGGAAAGATAACCTGACCTGTGGTGCCCGCTGCTGCAGGGCATGCCTTTGACCTGCCCACTTCTCTGGGTTCCACAAGAGGGACAGAGTAATGTTAGTTCCCACAGGTAGGTCTCAGATAGGAAGAGTGGTCTCCAGCCCAGGAAATTTCTTTTATCTTGAGGGAAAGAGACAGGACAGGGTTTAAAAGCAATCCTGAGCATCACTGATGCTACTGCCACAGGAGAAAGAAGTGAGGGTGCTGAGAAATGCTGTCCTGAGGGGCTGAGCAGGGATGATGTGTGCTGGCGTGTGCTGGGAAGGGCTCCTCGGGCTGAGAGATGTCAAGGAGACATCCCAGAAGGGCTGGATGTGGGGGTTTTGTTCAGGGAATGTTTGCCATAATACGTTTTGACGGGTCTGAAATTGGTCCTGTGGAGGCCAACAATGAGGGCGAGTGGCAGCCGCCCGCGGCGGTGACCTGCGGCGCAGCCGATGCTGGCAGATAAGCACTGCCAAGCTGTCACTTGTCCTGCTGCTGCTGGTCCTGCTGCTGCTGCTGCTGCCGCCTGGCCATTTCGGCTCAGGGAGGGAAGAAGAGACAGGGCTGCACTTCACAGGGCTGCCTGCCAGCGGGACAGGTCTCCTCCCCGAGGAACTGGGAGAATTAAAAGCAAGCCTGAGCATCACTGGTGTCAGTGCCAAAGGAGAAAGAAGAGGTGGTGCTGAGAAATGGCTGAGCAGGGATGATGTGTGACAGCCTGTGCTGGGAAGGGCTTCACAGGCTGAGGGGGGACAGGCTACAAGGGTTGGGGCTGTTCAGCCTGGAGAAAAGAAAGCTCCAGGGACACCTTAGGGCATCCCTCCAATACCTGAAGGGGGCCTATAAGAAAGCTGGGAAGGGATTTTTTAATAGGGCTTGTAGTGATAGGATGAGGGGGAATGGATTGAAGCTTGAGGAGGGCAGATTTAGACTGGAGATTAGAAAGCAATTCTTTACAGTGAGGGTGGTGAGACACTGGAACAGGTTGCCCAGTTTGGTTGTGGATGCCCCCTCCCTGTAAGTGTTCAAGGCCAGGTTGGGTGAGGCCTAGAAGAGCCTGGTTTAGTGGAAGGTGTCCCTGTCCATGGCAGGGAGGTTGGGATCTTTCAGGTCCCTTCCAACCCCAACCCATTCTATCAACCTATGAATGAATTAATTTGATTCTGGGTCTCTGCTTTGGTTTTCTAGGGCAGGAGGTGAAGGCCATTGCACAGCTGGCCAGTCCACAGCCCTCCCAAAGGCCCAGAGCAGCAAATCTTTTCAGTTCCCCATCCCCAAGCGGTGTTTTACAACTATTTGGACACCAATTCACCCAGATGCTAAAAGGCAATCATTGCCTAGTTTTTTGTTACTCCCTTTTCCCCGGTGTGCTTTGTGCAGCTGGAGTTGGCTCGGGTGATAAATGGGCAGGGTTCACATGCATGACTCCTCTGAACTTTTTAACCTTACACGAAAGGGAGGGGTTCTAAAAGCAATGGATAAAATTCAATTAACTGAGATGACAGAAAATAATCTACTGAGCGAATACATCAGGCAATTGGAAGCTTTCATACCTTTCAAAAAAGGAAATAACCTATTTCTTTCCTTGTTATCTAATGACACAGGAGTTTATTTCTCTGGAAGCAGTTACAAATCTACCTAATGGGGGCCTAAATGCTGTTGCCAGGCAATTAGGGCTTTATTGTGTGGCTAATTCTTTCATTTCCGTTGCTGCTGATTGTCACTACAGAGCGCGGGGCTCGGGAGCTGTCCCCTCGGCCCGGAGCCAGCGCCTGCACGTAGGCACACGCCGGGGACACCCGCGGCTTGCACGCACACACAGCTCGCTGTCTGTCTGTCTGTCTGTACACACCTGCACAGCTCTGCTTTACAGGGAGCAACAGGGCTCCTGTATCGTCGTTCACACTGCCTGCTCCTCTGCCTTTGCCCATACTGGTTAGCTCTGTGCACAACAGTTAGCCCTGTCTGTACAGGTTAGCTCTGTTCATACCATTTAGCCCTGCCCGTACTGGTCAGCTCTCCTCATACTAGCGAGCCCTGCCCATACTGGTTAGCTCTCCTCATACCAGTTGGCTCTGCCCATACTGGTTAGCTCTGTGCATAACAGTTAGCTCTGCCCATACTGGTTAGCTCTCCTTGTATCAGTTAGCCCTGTCTGTACAAGTTAGCTGTGTTCACACCAGCTGGCCCTGCCCATACTGGTTAGCTCTGTGCATAACAGTTAGCTCTGCCCATACTGGTTAGCTCTCCTCGTATCAGTTAGCCCTGTCTGTACAAGTTAGCTGTGTTCACACCAGCTGGCCCTGCCCATACTGGTTAGCTCTGTGCATAACAGTTAGTCCTGCCCATGCTGGTTAGCTCTGTCCATAACAGTTAGCCCTTGCCAGTTAGCCCTGTGCTGGGGACAGCTGCCGCAGGTTTTCAGGAGATGTTTTTCTCACTGCTGTACTTTATGCTGTTGAAAGGTCAGCATTAGCCGGACTGGACATTCAGAAACAACCTTGCCTGCAGACAGGCGTTGCCAGCTCCCGAGCAGCAGGGACCAGGGTTGAGGTGGGCTCTGCAGCCCCCAGCCCCATGCAAAGATTCCGCTCCCTGGCAGTGGAATCTGCTTTGGTGCCCACAGCACTGAGCTCCTGTGAGTGCTGAGGCTTGGTGACCCTGGCTGGGACATCACAGTGAGGAGATAATGGTGCTAGTAGCATCACCTTCCCCAGCCCCTCATGGTTTGGGTGCCACCATCCTCCTCAGGCCATGCCCAATGGCTGCAGCATGGATCTATGGATCTGCCAGCTGGGGGCACGCTGAGACAGTGGGAGAGCTGCCATACGCTCAGCACTGCTCCATGGGTGCTCGCTGAGCATCAGCATCCTCTGCTTGCTGAGCACCAGCATCCTCCTGCTCACCACCAGCACCCTCTGCTCACTGAGCATCAGCATCCTCCTGCTCACCACCAGCATCCTCCTGCTCACCACCAGCATCCTCTGCTCACTGAGCACCAGCATCCTCCTGCTTGTCATCCTACTCATCACCAGCATCCTCCTGCTCACCACCAGCATCCTCTGCTTGCCGAGCCCTGGCCAAGACATCTTTCCTCACAGTATCCCTGGCTGCTGGGCTGATTCCTTTTCTTTAATTACACTGCTGCTCAGTTCCCTTGTAAGTTGCCTTGGCGATAATTAGAGGTTGCTAATTACAAGCACCAACAGAGTAGAAGCTTTGGCTGCAATATGGTGTTTGGCCTTTGAAGGGGACACAGCTGCATCTGGGAACTGGCCATTTCCCACTGAAATGCTGCCAGCTGAAAGACCTAAAGGCAGAGCTATAGAGAAGGTCCCTATGAGGATAGGCTGAGAGAGTTGGGGCTGTTTGACCTGGAGAAGAGAAGGCTCCAGGGAAACCTTAGAGCAGCATTCCAGTACCTGAAGGGGCCTACGAGAAAGCTGGGACAGGGCTTTCTACGAGGGCTTGTAGTGATAGGATGAGAGGCAATGGATTGAAGCTCTGGGTGGAGCTGGTTAGAGGCTCTGCTCCAGCTGCTGCACATGGGTGCTCTGCCATGCTGCAGAGCACATCCTGGCCAACCTTCAGCAGTGGGTCCTCCACTGTGATTGCAAAAGCAGACATAGGTTTTGCAAAATGAGTCGACTCAAGAGAGGAAAAAAATAAGCTGTCCATTCACAGCCAGCCAAACCTCCTCCCTTGATGCTGAGGCTGTTCTCACAGGGGGCAGTGCAGAGCCCCAGCGGTCCCTCGGGGTCCCTTGTGATGGTCATGCCTGGTCTGGATCAGGCCACCACAGCTGGGCTCAGCTTGAGGGGGGTCAGCAGGCAGAGCCCCCCAGGCACTCAGGAGGGGAGGCTGATGCTCTGATAACAGGCTTGGCTTATCACAGCCTGGGAGTGAGCTGCATTGTGGTGAGGAAAGCCCATGAAATGACAAGCCTTATCTCCTCATCTATTGACCTTCTCCTGCGGCTGAGGGCTGCAAAGGTAAGAGGCTGTTTGAGGAATTAATGGAGCTACACCGAGGTGTTCAAGGCCAGGGCTGCTGCTACCTGTTGGGCAAGGCTGCTTTCACTGAGGCAGCTCAGGGAGGGGGAAGGCAATGCTCAGGAGCACATGTGAATGGGATGAGCTGTGTTAGAGAGGCTTTGGGATCTGGCTTCATTTGCTTGCTGGTGCCACTAGTGGCTGGGAAGTGCTTCCTCTCCTTGTGGCATCCAGGGCGTGGGAGCCAGGGCTTATGATGTTTATAAAAGTGTCAGCCACTTTGGAATCATAGAAATGTCAGGGTTGGAAGGGACCTATAGGATCATCTAGTTCCAACATGTGGGCTGTATTTAATTTTCTGTTGAGGGCTTCAGCACATGCTAGACATTTTCTTCTTAAAAAGGAAAGAAAAAGCATGAGGCTCAGGAGGCCCTGTGCCAGCAGAGGGGGATTTGGGGAAAGCCAGCAACATCACAGAATCATAGAATTGCTTTGGTTGGAAAAGACCTCTAAGATCATTAAGTCCAGACATCAACCTAACACCACCATGGCCATAAACCACCTCCCCAAGTGCCATGGCCACATGTTTCTTTGAACACCTCCGTGGATGGTGACTCCACCACCTCCCTGGGTAGCCTCTTCCAGTGCCTGACCACTCCTTCTGTAAAGAATTTTTTCCTGATCTCCAACCTAAATCTCCCCCGGCACAATTTCAGGCCATTTCCTCTCATCCTATCACCTGATACCAGAGAGAGGAGACCAACCCTCCTCTCACTCCAACCTCCCTTCAGGTTGCTGTAGAGTGCAATGAGGTCTCCCCTCAGCCTCCTCCAGACTAAACAATCCCACTTCCCCCAGCCACTCCTCTTAAGACCTGCTCTTTAGACCCTCCAACACACCTCATCCACCCAAGGGTGGGGTGAGTTTAAGGGATGCTCATTGCAAGCCTCTCTTGGCTGGGCAGCTCCAAGAAGGAGGAGCAGAGCAGGGCAGGGCTGACTCAGGTTTCCAAAGCCATCCATGGCTCCGGGATGCCATGTGTGGACTCTCAGACCTAACCCACCTTCCTCCTTCCCCACTTCTGCACATATATTTTGATCTGATAATTACAGGCTGCTCTATGTATGGGGGGCACTTAAAGCACATGGAGCTGACCCTGCAAACCTTTTGCAGGGCAGGGAGAGCTCGTCAAGTTCGAGGCCTGTGTTATTGACAGTGATGATTGAAAATAATCCTCTGAGTCAGTATTAGGGTCAGGCCTTCTGTGTAAATCTTTATTTAGGTGCCAGAGATGTCTCCTTTTCAGTGCCAGAGGCTGTAACAGCTCCTTTCTAAAGTAAATGCATAGGCACTGCTAAGTCCCAGGATTATAAGGCTGTCACCCGTGCATACTGAGTCTGCTGAGCCCAAACCTGCCTGAAACCTGCAGCAAGAAATTAATATAAATGTTCAGCACATCTAATGTGCCACCCATTGGGGACGTCTGAAGTATGGCTTTGCCAGTAGGCACCCTGGGGCCAGCCAGCATCCTCTGGCCAGTTTGACCCAAGGTGGTGACAGAAGTTCAAAGCCAACTGGGCTTTAAAATATTTTTAATTGAATAGCTGTGAAGAAATCCACAAAGTATTGCCAGAGGTTCAGGCAGGAGGTCTAAAGCCACCATTCCAGTGTGACTTCTGGATTTGGATCCAGAGCAGATTTTTTTGTTCCTGGAGAGCAGGACCATATCCCTCGACTCCCAAAGCAATGGTTTTATAGAACCATAGAATTATTGGGATGGAAGGGACCTTAAGGATCATCTAGTTTCAACCCCTCTGCAATGGGCAGGGACACCTCCTATTAGACCAGGTTATTCCAACCTGGCTTTGAACACTTCCATGCTAACAGCTTCCACAACTTCTATGGACAGCCTGTTCCAGTGCCTCACCACCCTCATAGGAAAGAATTTCTTCCTAATGTCTCTCCAGTTTCAAACCTCTGCTCCTTGTCCTATCACTGTAAGTCTTTCCCCAGCCTTCCTGTAGGTCTCCTTCAGATACTGAAATGGAGCTGTAAGGTCTTGCTGGAGCCTTCTCTTCCCCAGGCTGAACAGCCCAAACTCTCCTAGCCTGTCCTCGTAGGAGAGGTGCTCCAGCCCTCAGATTATCTTCATGGTCCTCCTCTGCACCCACTCTAACAGTTCAATGTCGTTCTTGTGTTGGGGGCTCCAGAGCTAGACCCAGGACTCCAGGTGGGGTCTTACGAGTGGATTAGAAGGGGGAAACACCTCCCTCGACCTGCTGGCCATGCTTCTTTTGATGCAGCTCGGGGTGGGCAGTTTGGGAGTCACTTGGCAGAGCAAGGTCTCCTTTGGTTGTCTTCTGCAAGCAGAGGGAGTGCTGCCAGCCTCTCCAGAGGGCAGCTGCTGTTAGGTGAGATCTGCACCACCTACATCCAAGGGTCTGGCCCACTGGAAGCACCCACTTTGGACAGTGGGGTCCAGAACCATAGACTTATAGGATGTTAGTGGTTGGAAGGGACCTCCAGAGATCATTGTGTCCAAACCCCTTGCCAAAGAAGGACCACCTAGGGCAGGTCACACAGGAATGCATCCAGGCAGGTTTTGAAAGTCTCCAGAGAAGGAGGCTCCACAACCTCTTTGGGCAGCCTGCTCCAGTGCTCTGTCACCTTCACAGTAAAGAAATTTCTCATGTTGAGGTGGAACTTCCTGTGTTCCAGCTTGTTCCGATTGTTCCTTGTCCTATCACTGGACGCCACAAAAAAGAGCCTGGCACCTTCATCTTGACACTCACCCCTCAGATATTTATAGACATTGATCAGATCCCCTCTCAGCCTTCTCCTCTCAAGTCTAAACAGCCTCAGGTCTCAGTCTTCACAGCAGAGATGTTCAAGTCCCTTCATCATCCTCATAGCTCTCCATTGGACTCTCTCCAGTAGATCCCTGTCTCTCTTGACTTGGACACAGTATTCCAGGTATAGTCTCACCAGGGCAGAGTAGAGGGGAAGGAGAACCTTCCTGGACCTGCTGGACACACTTTTCTTGATGCACCCCAGGATCCCATTGGCCCTCTTGGCCACAAGAGTATCCAGCAGGTTCCCCCAGTGTGGTGCCACACTTCACCCCTTTCAAAGGTCACTCACAATCTCCCTATCAGCTGCCAGCAACTTCCCAGGCCCAGGTAAATGAAGAGTCTGCTGAATGCCTTATCACTGCTTTCACTTTCCGTGTTTTCCCGAGGAACTTTTCCTTTTGTGGGCAGGAATTTGTGTGTTTTCGTGTTCTTCTGTTGTGTCAGCGCTGATAAAAGCAGGCATTGTGCTGCTAATTCTCCTTTTGGTGTGCTTGCTTTTACAATGACTTATTTTGTGTCTGATCTATGAGTTATCCAATTTTTGCAAGCTGATTTTTAAACACGTCGCCACGCAGGCTCTGTTTATAGCCTTCTGCAGCTTTTGATTATGAATGAGTGCAGAGATACACACAGGAGTATTATTTATATAAAATATATAAGCAGCAAGAATCTTCCTAAATCACAAGATGCTATTATCTTGGGGGTTCATGACAGGGCTGGTTGTTTGGTTGGTTTTCTGTTTGTTTGGGTTTTTTTTTTTTCCCCCTCCCTTTGCTGAAACCCAGAATACATTAAGCACCCTGGGCAGTCAAAAGGGATGTTTCAAAACCTCTACAATTGCTCCATTTATTCTGCTCATTTAGTCAGGAGCATTTTAATACCTAAAGTCTGGTTTATACAAATTAATCTTGAAATTAAGTTTTCAGGAAGAATTTATTAGGGGAAGCTACTGTAGCTGCCTGCAGTGATAGAGTATTGAATCCTGGAAAGAGAGCTTTCAGAAAGCCATTTTACATCACTTCCCATCACTTTCCTCACTTCCCAGGGCTGTGCCTGGACTGGGGGGCTGTGCCTGGACTGGGGAGTTACAGGGGGAACAAGGGTGCTGCAGAAGGATAAGGGTGCTGCAAGGAGGTCCTGGCTTCTGCAGGAGGCCTTGGGAGGATGCTGCAGGGGGATGAGGATGCTGCAGAGGGATGTGGATGCTGCAAGGGCCCACAGTGCTTCAGGGGGACCAGGGTGCTGCTGCAGTGGGATGAGGATGTTGCTGGGGGTCTGATGTGCTGGAGGGGGACTAAGGGTGATGCTGGATGATAAGGATGCTGCAGGGGGTCCTAGGTGCTGCAGGAGGATGAGGATGCTGCAGGGAGACTATGGAGCTGCAGGGGGATGTGAGTGCTGCAGGGGGGACCAGGGTGTTGCAGGGGAACCAGGGCACTGCTGCAGTAGGATGATGATGTTGCCAGGGGTTTGGGGTGATGCAGGAGCATCCAGAGTGATGTAGGAGGCTCTGAGATACTGCTGGAGGAGGATGAGCATGGTGCTAGGGGCCTGGGGTGCTGCAAGAGGAGGATGAAGGTGCTACAGAGAGACTGGGATGCTGCAGGAGCATCCCTGGCCTGCAGCAGCACCTCACTAGATCAGTTACAGAAAGCACTAATCAGTAGGTGCTCCTTATGGTTTGCTATCCTGTTTAATTAAACAAATTTACCTTCTGAAGGAAAAATTCACTGCAAGCAATTTAGGTTGTGGTGTACTGCAACCTTTTTGGAGGTTACCAGTGCTTTTAACCACTGTCTAAAGTGTGTACAGTGTTAATTAGCATATTTAGGATTAAGTAGATTTACCAGGCAGTAATCATTCTCTAATTCAGTAAGAACTATCTCTGGTGAATAGTGGACATTAATGACAGTTGCAAGAGCTTAGATATTACATAATCACTAATTACATTCTGCACAATTAGCAGAGGCTCCTCAATGTGAATCGCTAATGGCTGATTTGTGTCAGCAGCCTGTTCTGGCTGTAGAGAAATACAAACAGCCTGCATAATTTGCTGGTGGCATTAGCATCAGGAGGGAGGTTATTAATGATGTTGTGAGGCTGGGAGGAGCACTGATGGATGGGCTGAGCCTGAAGACACCAACACCTTGCCATACCCTGCCTTGATACACACCTGCCCCTCCTCAGAGAATCACAGAATGGTTTGGGTTGGAAGAGAACTTAAAGGTCATCTAGTTCCAACCCCCCTGCCGTGGGCAGGGACACCTTCTGCTAGACCAGGGTGCTCAAGGCCTCATCCAACTTGGCCTTGATCAGCTCCAGGTAAGTGGCATCCATGATGCGGTGTTAGGTTAGGTGTTAGGTCACAGGCTGGACTTACTGATCTCAGAGGTCTTTTCCAGCCTCAATAATCCTGTGATTCTATGGTGTCCCTGGGCAACCTGGTCCAGTGTCTCACTATCCTCACTGCAAAGAATTTATTTCTCATCTCCAGTCTAAATCTCCCCTCAGAAGCAACACCACCAATGCTGCCTTTGGTTTCTCAGCTCTTGGCTCCCTTCAGGTGGCCAGAGGGCATCCCCTGGGCCTCTGGAGGTGTCTGGGGGCCTTTTAACTAAGCAGTGAGTTAAGGGGTGCAAAACCAGCTCCTGCTCCCAAACCTTCAGTCTTTAACAATTAGCAGTTCACATATTCACAGATGGCATTGGGTTGGAAGGGACCCTCAAAGGCCATCAGGACTGATCTTGAATGTCTCCAGGATGGTCATCTTGTCCAATGATCCTGCAGGCAGCAGGGACACCTCCAACTCCATCAGGCTGCCAAGGGACACATCAAGGCTGATCTCAAATGTCTCCAGGGATGGGGCCTCAGCCACATCCCTGAGTAACCTGTTCCAGTATTTCACCACTCTTGTAAGTAAAGAACTTCCTCCTGATGTCCATCCTAAATCTCCCCTGCTCCAGTTTCAAACCATTGCCCCTCATCTATCACTCCAAGCCCTTCTAAATAGTCCTTCCCCAGCTTTCCTGTAGGTCCCCTTCACATACTGAAATGTAGCTCTAAGGTTTCCCTGGAGCCTTCTCTTCCAAACTGAACAGCCCAAATTCTTTCAGCTTCTCTTCACAGGAGGAGCCCTCTGATCAGCTTTGTGGCCCTCCTCTGGACCCACTCCAGCAGCTCTAAGTCCCTCTTGTGTTGAGGTTCCCCTTCCTTACTTTTAACCATTTCCCAAAACTATGAATAAACCAAGCATCTGAATTTTGCATTTCCCCTCCCTCCCCATTTTGCACGACTGCGCTGGGAGAGGACCTTCCTTATTCATGGAACGTGACCCAAGTTTGGACTGAAGTGAGGTAGCAGGCAGGCTTCACTTCTTCACAGGAATACATCTTTGCTCAATTGATTTTTAGTGATGCTTGGATCAGGTCCATGGTTTTCTTACAGGCGGAATTCAGCCTCCTCCAATTGTTGTGTGATTAAAATGAGGAATAGTGGTATTAAGCCAGCGGAATTGCTTTGGACAGATCCCAAACTGCAGCCCAGCACTGGGGCCCTATCCCTTTAGGTATTAGGTATTTTAAATTAAGATTGCATGTGGTTTTAAAAGGCATTGTCAGAGCAAAAGCAATTTAACAAAAGGCAATGTATCTGACGACTACTCTTCTGCCTGCCAAGTGCTCTTCTCCGCGAGTGCATTGTAGGGATGGCAGATTACATCTCCTGAATATTTTTGTCTGTCGCTTGGTTCATTTTCATAATAATAACTTGCATCCTTCTATATCCTTTCATGTTGAAGGGTTGCAAACTATTATACAAACAGCCCTGCTCCTGAGATGCAGCCACCTCTGAGGGGAGCGGCGGCAGCTGGCGGCAGCGGCGGGGAGCGGGGAGCAGCCGCCCCAGCGGGGGTGCAGGGGGGGTGTTGAGCTAGTGGCCTCCATATGGGGTAACAAGAGGGTTTCTGGGGAGCCCCTGTCTGCAGCACACCCCCACCTTATGCCACCGGTGTGCACATCTTGGCGTGGTGGTTGGAGAAACACAGAGCCTGCAGGTCATCATCCTGGCTGTGCCTGGGGAGGAACTGCAAAGGGACTGAGCTACCAGGCTCTTGGCAACACTTGGGCCTATCTATATTTAAAAAATATATCTGCCAAGCACAAATAGCTCTTATTTTCCATGGTGTGCATGTACCACCTTGGCTAGGTGGGAGTAAGGGCTTTGCAGTGGTGTGGGACCCAAAGGATGTGCACTGAAGCACCCTCTGCCACTTCCCCCATCAGCCAAAGGGGGCTGTAGGCAGAGTCTCCACTTTTCAACACAAGACCCCAGATGTCCTTTCTCTGGTGGCAGAAAAACGGCTGCCTGCTTATGCCTTAGATAACAAACTGGTAACCAGAAGTCGTGTCCCAACAGCAACACCTGAAAGCCCTGGAAACCCTCCTGAGATGGCTGGCTGCCTCTGCCCAAGCTAACAAGTTGCTCTGCACGGTTTCATAGCACCAGGTAGGATTTTGAAAGAGCTTGCAGCATTTTTAATGTCCTTTCCCAACAGCTCAGGTGAGAGAGCGCTCATCTTCCAACCTGGAAATGCTGGCCTTTAAGCACCTCGTCTGGAAACTCCATTTTTCTATCTTTTCTGGGGTCGGCAGCTGGGCTGACAAGAATTAAGGCCACCCCAGTGAGCAGCAGAGGTGGTGGAGGACGAGGCCAGCAGGCTTTCTGCTAAATGTGTTTGGGAAAAGCAATTAACCAGTGCTGATGTAGCGTGGTAAGTGTCCTTTTCAGTTGCAGGTTCCTCAGCCCCACGCTTTGGGTGTCGCTGGTCTTTTTCCCAGTGTTTTGACCTGGCTGGTGACAGCTGAGCACTTGGCGGGGAGGGGGGGAGGAGGGGTGTGGTGGGTGATGGCCTCAAGCCTGACTCCTCCAGGGCTAGCGGCTGGAGCTGGAGTGCAGAGCCTGGTGTGGGGCAGCATTTCCCTAAGTGCTGTTTGGAAGGCAGGTGCTATTCCTTACATTATAGCCAGAACGTTTAAATCTTAATGACTGGCATTGTTGTCTCAAAGACGGTGTTTTTCCTGCTGAGAAACTGCATTAGACTGGAGAAACAGAGCTCATTTCCATTCACTCAGCAGTCTCTCTAGAAATGACATGCAGTGCTTGAAACTGTTTATTTCCAAATTCAGGCCTCCTCCGCATCAGTCATCAGCTTCAATTACCAGTTTTCCGGAGCCGAGCCATCAGGCAGTCTGACACGAGGGTCCAACCTAATTCCCACCTTCTCCAAAGTCAAGAGCATAATGTGCAGATGAAAAGGTGGAAAATAGCCTGGACTTCATTAGCATGCAGAGCCCGGCTGTTCATTTGCTTGCTGCGAATGGAAGTTCTGACACTCGGCGCCTTCTGCAATATGAGAAAAGTCCTCTTCAGAGTATATGATGTCCTTAGCAGCCCAGGAAAGGTCATCAAAAAGGCAGGCGCTGACCTTGCTCCCTGCTCTTCATGACTAGTTTATTGATTCCAGGAACACCTCATTACATGCCGGATCAACATATTATTGCCATGTTCAGCAGCATGAATTGTTTACAAGTGTCTTTATAACCAGCAAAAGCCTTCCGGATGATGCATGACTACACTCATTTGGATGTGACCTGCCAATTATCTGTTATCCGATCCGGTGCTGTGTGTCTTGATCCCTGACCGGGCCCCGCTGCCCTGCATCAGCACGGGCCCATTTACTACTTCTTTCTAACGGCTCTCTGGGAAAGTGTCCATTAGCCTGTCAGTCTGTAAATAGGTGGTTTGTTTTTTTTTTTTCCTTTTTCCTCCGCCGCAGGCAAGGCGAGCGTTATTGCTCTGTCATTTGCTATGCATGAGGTTCATAATCAGTTGGGGGAAGAGGGTGGTGGGGTTTGGTTGTTGGTTGGTTGGTTGTGGGTTTGTTGGTTTTTTTTTTTCCTGATAACCCAACCCAATTTGCAGTCAGTGTGCACGGCAGAGCCTCCGACTTGTTACTGGCGCCGGTCCTGCCACGCAGACCTGGCATATTTTATTCAGGCGCCGGCGCTGCGAGCCCGCTGATTTATTTGCAGGAGGGAAAGCAGGAACAAACCTCCCCCCTCCCCTTCCCCTCTTCTCCCCTGCCTCTCCTTTCCCTGCCTCTAGAGGTCCAATAACTTACACCTAGCAAAATGCATTCTCCTCTTCTGCATATCCTTGTGTGGTTTGCATCCCCATTCGTGTGATATATTGGGATGTGTTATTTATCCTCAGGCCACAAGCTGGGTGACTCAGAGAATCATAGAATCATTAAGGCTGGAAAAGAGCTTTAAGATCAGCGAGTCCATCCAAGCATAGTCCAACTACCATGACCACTAAACCATGTCCTGAAGCTCCACATCTACATGCTTCTTGAATACCTCCTGGGGTGGTGACTCCACCACCTCCCTGGGCAGCCTGTTCCACTCTTGCAGGAATCAAATTTTTCCTAATATCCAATCTAAATGTGCTGGAATGTGTCTAGAGAAGGGACACAAGGATGATCAGAGGGATGGAGCACCTCTCCTATGAAGATAGATTGAGAGAGTTGGGGCTGTTCAGGCTGGAGAAAAGAAGGCTCCAAGGAGACCTTCTTGTGGCCTTCCAGTATCTCAAGGGGGCTACAAGAAAGCTGGGGAGGGTCTCTTTAGGGTGTCAGGGAGTGATAGGACTGGGGGGAATGGAGCAATACTAGAAATGGCTAGATTCAGATTGGATGTTAGGAAGAAATTCTTCCCCATGAGGTGAGACATGGGCACAGGTTGCCCAGGGAGGTGGTGGAAGCCTCATCCCTGGAGGTTTTTGCAGCCAGGCTGGATGTGGCTGTGAGCCACCTGATGTAGTGTGAGGTGTCCCTGCCCATGGCAGGCGGGGTGGAAGTGGATGAGCCTTGAGGTCCCTTCCAACCCTAACAATTCTAGGATTCTATGATTCTATAAACCTCCTCTGGTGCAACTTAAACCCATTTCCTCTTCTCCTATTGCTAGTTACTTGGGAGATGAGACCAACATTGGCCTCACTCCAATCTCCTTTCCAATAATTGTAGAGAGCAATGAGGTCTCCCCTCAGCCTCCTCTTCTCCCAACTAAACAACCCCAGTTCCCTCCTATGCCATGCCTTCCAAAACCCTCACCACCCTTGTTGTTCCCCTCTGGACATCCTCCAGCACCTCAATGTCTTTCTTCTACTGTGGCTTTCTTATACTGTGACTTTGTGTAGTTTACACAGGCACACAGGAATTAAAGAAATAAATCATGGGGCACAACTACTGTTTTAATCTCTCATTACAGACACTTCCACAGCTGAATTAAAAAAACTCTGTAAAGAGAGATCTCTCCCAAAAGTGACACTGAGAAAGCACCTCACACCCTTCCATCACTGGCACAGACTCCAGTTGCTGTTGGCTGCTGTGTTGTTGTCTTTGGTGGTGATACAGATGTGTGTGCAAACAGCATGTGAGGAATGGCCCCACACACAGAGTCACAGGTTCACAGATTGCATCAGGTTGGAAGGGACCCTCCAGATGTGCTGGAACATGTTTGACCAGCAGAGCAAAGGGAGTTTCTGCTCAATTATCACAGGATCATAGAATGGTCTGGGTTGGAAGGGACCTCCAAAGGTCATACAGTCCAACCCCCTCTGCAGTCAGCAGGGACATCCTCAACCAGATCGGGTTGCCCAGAGCACTCTTGAGCCTCACCTTGAATATCTCCAGGGATGGGGCCCAAACCACCTCCCTGGGCAACCTGTTCCAGTGTTCCACTGTCCTCATGGCAAAGAACCTGTTCCTAACATCCAAACAGGGAGATGTGCAGGGGCTTCCAGCATGAAAGAGGAGGCTCCAGGGAGACCTAATAGCAGCCTGCCAGTACCTGAAGAGGGCTAGGGGAAGGATGGAGAGAGACTGTTTTGCAAAGGCCTGCAGTGACAGGATGAGGGGCAATGGCTTCAAACTAGAGAAGAACAGATTTAGATTGGATATCAGGAAGAAGTTCTTCGCTATGAGGGTGGTGAAACACTGAAACAGGTTGCCCAGGGAGGTGGTTGGGGTCCCTTCCCTGGAGATATTCAAGGTCAGGCTCAACAAAGCCCTGGGCAGCCTGATCTAGTTGGGGATGTCCCTGCTGACTGTGGGGATGTTGGACTGGATGACCTTTGGAGGTCCCTTCCAGCCTGGACCATTCTACGATTCTATGTTGGTGCCTCTCTGAGGGGTTTCTGGAGGAGCCAGGGGCAGTTGTGCTTCTGCAGCCTGAGCATTTCTGCTGTCCTCTGGCTCCAGGTACCCAGGGTGCATCACCCAAGGTGCTAAAGGCGACTCCTTGCAGAGGTGGTGCACCCATGCTGCCATGGATGTGGCTGATGGGGCAGTGCTTGGATTTCCATGTGTCTTGTGGCCTGGCTGAAATCAGATGCAGTTTGTGCACATAGAGCACTGCCTGCTTGAAGCTCTGCAAACATTAATTAAGTTGCCTAACACCGCTTGGCAAGTGTTAGTGTTGAAATCCTCTTGCTATGGTTAAATTGAGGAACCAAAGGGTCTTAAGAGCTTCAAGGATGACCCAATGGTGGTACAGATGCAGGGTCTCCAGTGTCCTGGCTCTCGAGAGCCAGCATTGCATCGTTCTGATTCTAAGAGCCACAGTGCCAAGCCCGAAGCTGCCTTAACCCCTTCCCTTTGCCATCAGAAGTGTCTGAGGAGCTGGAGAGTGCCTCTTGCCGGGGTGGCAGGGAGCAGCTGGGGTCTGGTTCCCTCCCTACAACATGAGGTGTTTGAGTCTGGGGGCTGTAGAAAGTGGTTTGAGGTTCTTAAAGCAGCCCATTTAGCTTCCATATTCAAAGCTCAGTTAGGATGTGGTGTTTTAGTTAGAGCTGGGGCAAAACAGTGTCTCGAGTCGGAACAGCCTCAGGCTCCAGAGACAGCACAATGTGTTGATCTGAATTTTGGAAAGGAAGAGAAAAGCATCCAAGCAGCAGCAAATCCCCAGCTCTGAGCAGCCCTGGAGCTGTGGGTGTTGAATAATCAGGGCCGTGATTCACCACGGGGAGCTTCAGGGGTTTATGCTGGCGGCTGTGGTGCTGCTGAATCTAGAGCTGCAGGCAGGTGATGCCATGCCCAGCGTGGCTTGGCAGCAGCAGGAATGGAGCCTGGGGCCATTGAATAATCCCAGCGTGAGCTCTGCCTACCCCAGGTGAGGTACCAGGTACTTCACTGTTTGGCCTGGCCCACACAACCAGCAAGTGTCACAGTGAGTCTGGTGTTATTTGTGCTGGGATAAGCCTGCAGTGGTTTATCACGCCCCTGACATCCATCTGAATTTGGCACTTGATCCTTCTGTTTCTGTCACTATTTCCTATTCATCCTGTAAATTCTCTTGTTAAAAGGGAGAGGAAAAAAAGCTCCTGTCCATGACAGCAAACCATGGAGAGGAACATTAACCTTTCCTCTAGCCTGAAGAACTTAATAATCTTTTTTAAATCAACTTTTTATTCATTTTGGAGTGATGCTTAATGCCTGAAGGAAGCGAGAAGAAGCAGCATCACCAAGGGAGCTCTTTGTGACTTCTCACAGGGGCAATTTAAGGTCAGGAATCCTGGCATTGCCCCACTGCCCAGGTAGGACACTGGTACCTTCTGCAGGGTTTGAACCAGCAACTTTTCAGCCCCCTACATCCCACCCTCAG
Source organism: Indicator indicator (assembly GCF_027791375.1). Taxonomy (NCBI): domain Eukaryota; kingdom Metazoa; phylum Chordata; class Aves; order Piciformes; family Indicatoridae; genus Indicator; species Indicator indicator. Next base: position 34,587,813 of record NC_072018.1, read on the forward strand.
TGGGTTTTTTTGCCCTTTGGAAACTCAGCAGGGTCATCTGCAGAGCTCAGGCTGGTTTTGGCCTCTCCTTGCTTCCCCAGCTGTCATCAAAAGCTGTGGAGTACAGGCAAGGGCTCCTAAGAACCAGGCATGCACAGTGACTCCAGGCATGTGATGGTGAGGGGAGCTTTCTGAGGCCTCTGGCCTTGCCAAGGTCCTGCTGGGGTGAATTCCCACCCTTTGGCATGGCCTCTCCCATGCCCACAGGCCAGCTGCAGCTTCCTCAGATACACCACTTATTGCAAGTGACTTGAGAACCAGCCCACCAGTCATGGCTGCCAGGAGCCCACCCTGCACAGGCAGCGCCTGGCTCAGGGGTTGTGGTGTTGACATAGTGGCCTGGGTGCTGCAGCTCTGAGGGTTGAATAAGCAGATGAAATACTCTGTAAGCAGTGAGGAGAAGTCTCACAATCACTACCCCTTGTCCTTGTGGGGGACTTCAGCTTACTAGACATCTGCTGGAAGTACAACACAGTGGAGAGGAGATGGTCCAGGAGGTTCCTGGAATGTGTGGAGGAGAACTTCCTGACACAGCTGGTGAGTGACCAAACTAGGGAATGTATCTGCTAAATAACAAGCAACAGGACAAGAGCAAACGGCCTCCTCAAGTTGTGCCAGGGGAGGTTTAGGTTGGATATGAGGTAAAGTCCCATCCCTGGTCAGGTTGGACAGGTCAGGTTGGATATCTATCTGATACCTATCTGATCTAGTTGCAGATATCTGTGCTCACTGCAGGGGATTGGAGTAGATGACCTTTAAAGGCCTATTCCCACCCAAACCATTCTATGCAGTGGTTGACCAGTGGGGAGCTGGACTTCTGCATCTGTGCTGGTATGGATGAAGGAGCCACCTCCATTTTGTAAGATAGTATTTGAGTGAAAATCAGGATGAGATTGGGATTTAACAGGACTCCCTTCAGCCATTCCTCCCGGGCAGGAGGACATCCAGGGCTTCCAAGAAAATCTGCCCCATTTCCATTTGGCTGGGTAGGAAAGGAAGCAGCCATGGGGCTGTCACTCCTGTGGCCAGGGAAGGGGCCCATCCTGAAGCCTACCTCTCATTTGTGTGGACACCCACAAACCCTTACAAAGATCCACCAGAGATGAAGCCCTGAAAGTGGGACTTCAGCCCTGTGGCACGCACGAGGCTGCAGGCCCCTGCACACCGCAGCACCTCATCAGCATTGGGGGCGAGGAGGATTTTTATTAATTACCACTAATTACTTATTTTCCATATCATTATTGATGGGGATTTTGTTGCAAGTAGCTGATTCTGTTGGAGAGATAAGGAGGGAAAATGTCTGCCCAGGCAGCTGAACCGCTGGGACCGGGCTCCAAAGCCCTGACCACACGTCGCAGCCCTTGCCAAGTGTTTCCAAACTGAATAGTCATCGGGTTGGCAGATAATTCAGAAACTATTTGTATGAGCTGTTTATCAAATTATTAACTGCACAGATGTTGTTTGGTTGAAGAGCAGCTGAACCTTCTCTCTGCCAGCCGTGGAGACAAAGGTCTGCGGGAATAATTGGAGATGTGCATGGAATATTAAATTAATTTACTGCTCTTAATTCTTATGCAAATCCTGACCTCTGATAGAGCCTATCAATTACCCTGCATACAGGGAAAAGAAAGGAGAACAGTTTCTTTCTTTTCTTTTCCCCTCTTTCCTTTTTTCCCTGTTCTTCAGTTTGGGTTTTTGTTTCTTTCCATTGCCACTACTATCACCCCCACCCCCAACCCTTTTTGAAAAGGAACTTGGAAAAGGAAATATTTAGGGGAAGCAAAAAAGGCGTTTATAGGAGAAGCAAAGGACTGGGATTATTTAATTGAATCTCCTGGTTGCAGCCATGTCCCCTGGGAGTTGGGACACAGGTTTTAAAATAGGGAGGAGGCCTGGGAATGGGGGCTAGGGCCAGACCAAAATAGCTCCACACGCCTTGGTCAGAGGGGATGGAGGGGCCTTGGGCTAAAGCAAGGGAGGACTGAAGGCCTGCACTGGTCTGGGGTGGGGTTTGGTGGGGTTAGGGGCTGGAGCCCTTGCACTGCTGGGATCCAGCTGGGCTTTGGGGGGTTATCTGGGGAAGGTCTCACGAGGACTTCAGAGGACCTATCTGGGGAGGATCTCACAGGGGTTTGGGGGGTTATCTGGAGAGGTCTCACACATAGGGGCTTGGGGGGGTTATCTGGGGAGGGCTTCCTGCTGCTGAGAGCATGCCTGATCCCACCAGTAATTAAAAGGGAAGAAGAAAGGCAATTTGTTGTCAAGTCTATTGTGGGATCTCAGGTAAAATGAAGTACGATTTAATTGGTCCTCGTTAAAAAGAGCTATTTTTCTAATATGGAGAAAAGGCCTCATCTCAGGCACTGTTTTTAATTGGGGCTGTGTATGCGCTGTTTAGTCACTGTTTAAAAAAGACTCCAGGCCTTATTCTTTCATCATATTTTCTAATAAGGATAAATAAATAGGATGAATAATGCGATCGGTCTATCCCTCGACCTCTGAAAGACCTCAGCAGCGAAATGATGTTTCCAGCTCCTTTCGTCACATCCAATATGCGCTGCCTTTCAGCTCTCCCGCAGCCCAAACAAAGGCCACACAACAATATCAATTAATCATGCAGCAGGCAAACAAGGAGATTTATTCCACTACAAATAGCCTCACAGAGAGATGCTGAATGGGCTCGATTAGCATGAGAAAAGAGGAGCAAAACTCCACAGTTCAACAGCTAAAGAGCAATTTGATGGGGCTGGGATTGGGAAATTACTTGATTAGTGTCTGTCGGAGGAGAACGCGGCAAGGACGCGAGTCCCAGCCCCGACGGGGGACTCGGGGTGGCCTGGCCGAGGAGGGGGCAAGGAGGAACGTCGTTAAAGAAAAAAGCGGGGAGAATAAAAGGATTTATATATTTTTTTCCCTCCCCGTAAATCCCGGGAAGCACCGGGAAACTCCGCTACCCCCTCCCGCTTCCCACTCGGGTAGTTTCATTTCCCCCGCCAATCTAATTAGCAATCCGCTGCTGCTGTTAATAGCGAGCTAATGAGACCCGGGGTGCCCAGATGAGCGGGCGCGCACCTTTAAAGGCACATCGCACCTTGGCACCGGGGGAAATGCACTTTAAAGGGGGGGGGGGGAAGGAGAAAAAAAAAAAAGGCGGAGATGGGGGGTGAAAAACATGAGTAAAACCGACGCAGGTCGGATTTAGCGGAGTCGTAGCTTTGCTGAGAGCAGTTTATCTATCAGCCCCGGGCCTGGCCACCCTGGTCCCGGTTTATTTCTTCCAGATTATTTTGCAAAAAGAGGTGTTGGGGGGAAAAAGACAAAGAGAAGCAGGCAGAGCCAAAAGAGTGGCTCTGCAATTTATTCCAATGGGTGGCTTTTAAGAAGCTGGCAATTTGAGACGGCTGGGTGTTATTTAGTGCGATATGAAATCAAATGATCCTATTTCTGAAATAACAGTGTCTGGGAGGAGATCTGAATGCTCTGAAAAGGTAATTGTCTCCTGATGATATTCCCATTATACCCCAATCCCGGCCTAAACGCTATCAGCGCCGGGCTGGAATCGATCCGGAAGGGAAGAACGGGACCGCCGGGGTTCCGGCCCGGGAGGGAGAGGAGGAAGGGGAGGAAGGTCCCGAGGGTCGGATCCCCGACACTTTACTTTGTACAAAGATTTGGGGGGAAATTCTAACTATTTATTATTGATGTTATTAAATTTCCCTGCCTCGGTGGAGCGGGTTTACCGGCCGTGCCGGGTACGGAGAGAACAGCCCGGAGCTGACAGCGTCGTCGTCGGAGCCGAGGTAAGGGCCGGGTGGGAGGAATCCCGGACGAGCGGGACGGGGGAAGCCCCCCTGCTTAAAGAATATTCCTAACCCAAACCCCACGTCGGAATTCCTTTTCCCGGTCCCTTCTCAGTCCGGGGCAGCCGGTTACCGAACGCACCGATTTTCCATCGACCCCCCGCTCAAAAAACTTCCCAATACCCAGTTTGTCGGGCGTTCCCCCCGCCTCGTCCATGGGAGCAGTTTTTGGGGTGCTCTGTCCTCCGCTGCCCCCGGGTCGCAAAAGCCGCGTTATTTAGTTAGCGATGCCTATTGATCCCGATTAGCCGGGATAGGTGTTGCGTTTGGCGCACACACACCCCCGCCTTCTCCGCATACTTTCTCCGGGCTACCGCTGCCGGCTGAATGTTTGTGAAATACTCCGATTTTTGAACGGAGATAGCGGCCCCTTACGCGCCCGTGCTGCCGAAATAATAAAACCACCAGAATTAAATCACTGGGGGAAACGACGAGGGGAAAATAAGAGAGACCTGAAGGCAGTGAGGAGGAGGAGGAGGCTAAGGCGACAGCAGCGGGACCTACCTGAGCCTGTTCTCCAGCCCGGCCGGGGCTGCGGCCGGCACTGCTCCGGCTCTTCCAGGGCTCGCCGATCCCCGGTAATCCCCCATGCAGCGGCGAGGACCGACCGCTCCCGGGAACTTTTCCAGGTGCCAACGGGAGAGATGCAGCACCTTCCGAAAATTCCACCGGCGCGTTGCCCGTTGCTTTTCGGGTGAGGGATTTTTCCTTCGGTTGTTTGCGCGGAGCTGGGGTGGGTGTCGTCGGGCTGCGTTCTTTTAGCTTTTTTTTTTTTTTTTAATCTCTTTTTCTGCTGCTTCTTTTTTTTCTCTCTCTATCTTTTTTTTTTTTTTTTTTCCCCGCGCCTTTACACTCAGTCCTTCCGGCCAGGGTGGCAGCGGGGTTCGGTGCGGGGAGCCCAGATTTGGCCCCGGCCCGCGGGTAATTGCAGCGCAATTGCTAATGAAGGGTCGGGCGGGCGGGCAGCACCTCGGGGCGCAGCGAGTAGCGGCACTGCTGCGGAAAAAGGGGAGCACAGGAAGGGTGTTCGCTGAGCAGGGATAAAGGCTCGCTCGTTACAAAGTTCACTAGATGGTGGCAACTGTCTGTACTGCTCCAGGGAGGGGGGAACAAGAACTTGCCCTTGAGTATAAACACTCGGGACATGACACTGCTGCACGGCGTGGGGACACGGAGCAGGGAGGCTGGAGGCCGGGGTCTGGTCCAACCCTGATGGACCAGTGCACCCTTAGGGCATCATCCTGTGGGGAAGTCCTGTGTGGTGTGTGAGTCTGCAAAGAGCCAAAACATCTTGGACCTTAACCCCAGGAGTCAGCCTAGAGCTTTGCTGTTCGCAGCCCCACTTCCTCACCCAACTGACAGAAAAAATTCCTCGGAAGGAGGTCTGAAATGAGTTTTTGAGCACTGATGGAGTTGTCTCCTTTTTTGTTGTTGTTGTGGTTTTTTTTCCCTCCTCTCAAACTTTTTTTTTTCCCATCTCTGCTCCAGGTCAGCATGATTATTTACTGTTCAGATACTAAATTGAAGGCAGAGGGCAGGGCCAAGCCATGCCGAGCTTTGAGCAGGCACAACTTAATGAATTTAATAGTCTAAGTTTCTTCTGCTTTTCAAATGAATGAACAGTTTATATGTATGGATCCTTTTATTTACCCCCAGGACTAAGGGGAAGATGCTTAACAAATCCCAGGAAACCAGCACAGTGGTTCAAAACAGGAGGTGAAAAGCAGCACATACACCCAAAACTGGATTTCAAAGAAAGGGTGAATTCAGAGTAGGTCACTACTCACAAGAAATCTGGCCTGGCTCTGTAGAAAGCACATTCAACAACAGGCTCTGGCACTGTGTAGGGTCCAGGCATTCAGCTCCAAACCTCAGACAGAAGTAAGAATAAAATGGAGACAGCGAGCAGGCAGTGGCCAGAAATCAGGTCAGGTGTGCACATTGTTCTAGAGCAGGGGAACACGTTTCTTTTCCATCATTGCCATTTTGCCATTTTCCTCACCTTTAAAATAGTCACTTGATGACTTACCAACATTCATGCTGGAATGTAAAGGCTTTAACAGGATTTCCATATTTTGGCTTGCAGCAGCGAGGCGTTTTCGGGAGCCTCTCCGCTTGTCACACTTCTGAAGTGCAGCACCTTGATGCCTGTGCCCTAGGCTAGGAACAGCCTGGAATTGGGAGTTCCCTTGCTCCAGCCAGCACTAAACTGCCAGGCTCGAGGCTCGCCCAAGTGCTTCCCTTTGTTTCAAACCCTTGTAGCTTGGAGCACTTGTTGAACCTGACAACGAGGGCATCAAAGTGGCTGACAATTAGGAAATAAACAAATATCATTTAAGGCTTTTTTTTTTTTTTTTTGAGCAGAATCCGGTGAGACGTAGATTAGCTTATTGATGTCGTTATCATTGGGGATATTATTCATACTTGTGATACTTCTGCTGCACAGCAGCCATCCCTGCTCCGTAAACATCCTATTATCTCACCCTGCAAAAAGCTTCATTAATCAAAACAGACAATAGGCCAGACGCGTTCTCTTCAAGCCTGGTGGTTTGGATCTTCCAAGGCTTTTTACCTTGTCTGAACGCCTTGTCCCTGTCAATGCAGAGAGAGAGAGAGAGACTCTTCAAAATAGATTGCTGTAAAACGTGGTGCTGAAAGGAGAATGTTATCTCATTCCCTTAAAAGAATTTCCCAGCTATTTTATTTTTTTCCCTTTTTTTTTTTAATGACTTGAAAAACTTTTCAGTGTTTCAGTCGGTACATGAGATTAATTTGTTAAAATACTAATGAAAGCGCCTGATACATCTATGTCCTTTAAAGCAGCGGTGAGTGTTAAGATGAAGAAGGATGGAGCTGACTAGCCAAGCCATGGCTGTGCTGCCTGCCCTGCTCCTTAGGAGCTGGGAATAGGATGGCCATGGGGCTGGTATTTTCCAGGAAGAAGATCCTGGCAAAAACATGGCACAATCTTGACATGGTGCAAAGAGCCAGATGTTGAAGGTAAGGCAGGATACTTTGGTGGCTGGGAAAATGTTCAGGGGCAAGCTCTTCCTATTGCCCTCCTGCAGCATCCTGAATGTATGGCTGGGTGCCGCAGAGCAAGCAGTGGGGCACATGGCTGTTTATTAGTTTGGAGAACCTGGCAAAAGCAGGTTTGGATCTGTGATGGATGTTCTCCATCCCATGATTTGCAATGAAGTTGAACTCCTGGTGGTTGTGGTCTGTGATGTGCAGCAGGCTCTGTCTCACACCAGGCTACAGCATGCTGGTTTGAGCTGCAGCCTGCACAATGCTCCCTGCAGTGGAATGTGAGCGGGCAGCTGTGGCATTGATTTTTGGCTGCATACTTGTGAGCCATCTTCTTCTTCTCCCTGATTTCTTTTTGGTTGTTGCAGGTCCAAAAGAGGCATTCTATAACAGTCCAAAATAGTCTTGGATTGAACCGAACTGTTTCAGATTGAGAACAGAAATGAAAGCAGTGGTTGTGTGGGGCACTCTGGCATGTAAGGCACAGCTAATCTCAGAGAAGACTGGAATTGAGCCTTTTGATGGTCTGTCCTGAGTGGTCTGGTTCAAATGAAGCCTCTTGTCTCATGTCTCAGAACCCTAAATTCAGTTCTCATTTCTCTAGGGATAGAGAAACTCAACTCTGTCAATCTCCTCTTTTCTCTCCAGACAGCTGCAGACACTTAAATGGAGACTGGTTCATTTTACATCTCAGAAACAGGAGTGACTTTGAATTATTGACAAAGCAGAGACCTGATATCTCTCAGATGTCCTCTCCAGATCCTTGGCCTCAAAAAAGCCTGAGTCAGGTCATATCCCTTCAGTCTTGGAGCCCCACATGCCATGCAGAAGACTCAAAAAGCCCTCAGAGCAATGGCAGGAGAGGAAAGGCACTTCCTGTCAGTCTTTATGCTGGTCCCCTCCCCATGCCACAGCATTTCTGCTGCTTGTTATCAACATGGAGCCAGAAACAGTGGCATGTGCTTGTGTCCAAATCCTCCAGGATAAGCTCAAAGTTCACTGACAATGCCATCACTAAAGACTTTTCAGTTATGTCAATAGGCTTCAGATAAGGCCCTTATATTTTTAATAAACATTACCTAGTTTCAAATACTCCACTCCTCCTCTTAAGGTCTTTATTAAATTGTCATTGTTGGCTTCTGTCTTACCAGTTCTTTGCTGGAGGAACTCCTTTCGCTCGTCCTGGTAACAGCACAAACCAGCCTCCTTTTGTTTCCTCTGTATGCATCACGCATCACGAACAAGTAATAAAAGGTTCCAAGGAGCTGTAATGTTTAATAAAAAAAGCATTTTTGTCACATTTAAATGTATTAAAATTTAAACATTAAATTCAACATGTTAATTACTGTTGCTGTGCATCGACACTGACAGTTGGAAATGGATCCACATAACTGCTCTGCTGATATGTTCACTGCTGTTATTTGCTCTTTGATTACTAATGTATTATTAGTGCTTTTCATTTGAGACTTCACTCATTAACAAAAAAAGAATTATATGGGCATTATGTAAATGTTTTGTGTGTCTTTTACACAGCTACGAGGGCATGTGTTATGAATCTAAGTGAAAAGGAAAGGAAAAAAAGGCAAAGACAAGAAAATGTATTTGGTTCTGCTATGTCTTGTGGGGAAGCTCTGGCTGAAGGTCTAGCTGTTCTCAGGAGGGAAATAAGGGCAGAGAGAGGAAAAACCTCTTTTTGGTACCTCACAGCCTGTGTTTCTGTAAATCCCCTGCCACAAGAGCCATGCACAAGCCCCAGGCTGCTGCATCTGGGCAGAAACACGGTAGCAGTGAAATGGAGAACACAGCCTGGACATCTCCTCCACCTGCCTGCTCTGTACATTGGTGCCTGCAGGCCATTGCCCTATTTCTCTTTAATCAGTGATTTCCCTTTAACAGGTCTGAAGCTGTGGTTTGGGTCCTTCTAATCCATGGGTTGTCAAGCAATATTTATACTTCTTGTGTTGAGTGAAACTCATCTAAAATCAGAGAGAGCTCTTAATCTGAAAAAGCTCATTGCTATCATTATGACAGCAGTGTGGGGAGGGTATGTCCCAGGACACCCAGCCTAAGGACAGTGGCAATTTCTGCTCTGTGTAAAGAGTTTCCCATCTTCCTGGGATCGAGAGGATCCACTCTTTTTTTTGGTGTTAGGCAGCCTGCAGCAGGTACAAGCCTGCTCAGGAGAACCAGCAAACCCTGTGCTGGTGATCTCTGATGGATGTGGTCAAGGGCTGGTAATGGGTAATAGGTTGAGAGTGAGACAGGCAGATCATCTGCAGCCTCTGGGGAGAAAAAGTGTGGAGCAGGTAAGAGTTATGTAGGGCAGAAAAAGCTACAGAAGTCGTCTTGGGGAAGATCTCAGTAGTGGAAAAGGCAGAAACGCAAGAGTTTTTCCTCCACGTTTTTGATTTGCTGTCAAGTCCTGCCATTTACCTCTCTCCAGTCATCCCCAGGCAGCAGGTCCTGCTGCAAATGTAGTTTCAGGCTGAGCCAGCCCCTTGCACAGAATTCATCAGACTTCTCACAGCAGGGGTGTCCCATTTCACCACAGAAGGTTTAGGTTGGGCACAAGGAACAATTTCTTCCCAGAAAAGATTGTCAAGCCTTGGAACAGGGTGATGGAATCACCATCCCTAGAGGTTTAAAAACTGTGCAGATGTGCTGAAGAACGGTTTAGTGATGACCTGACAGTGATGAGTTAATGGTTGGATTCAAAGGTCTCTTCCAAGCAGAATGATTCTATGATTTAAGAATGGGGACACAGAGTGACACTTTGGCCCCTGAGCTTTTCACAGAACAGAGCCACCTCAGCTGTCTGTGGAATATGTGTTGTCAGGCTCTTGCCCCTCCTTTTTTCCTTGACAAAGATAAAATTATTTTTCACTTCCTTCTCTTTCTCCCATCCCTGTTTTTTCCTGCAGGTGGGCACCCTATGGCCATGAGGTGGGTTCTGCACCTTTCTGGATACTGTTATACCTCCCGGAGGAAAGCAGGATGCTGAAAGCACCCATGGCTTGCTCTCGAAATTAAGCTGTTAAGATTAGTGCACATCAATCCCTGCATTTGAATCAAGAGATGTTTCCTTTTAGCAGCTATTGGGAAAAAAAACCTCACCACATTATTTCGTTCAAAGTGTATATAATAAGACAGAAGGAGACAGATTTCTTTGACAATTTTACAGCTCTTATCGGATTATGTTAAAATTAAATTAAAACAGCCTAAAAGAAGTGTTAAGTACTGCAGGAGAAGGCAAACAAAACACTCTCTAGGCTTTCAGGGCTGGGGCACTGATGTTAGTTAAGGAAGAGGTGAGTAATAAGATTATTCTTGAGTCAATTACCAGCCTGTCAGTGTCAGTGTGGGGGATCGAGTTGCAAGGCTGCAGGAGGGTGATCTGCCAGGTGGAGATCAGCTTCTTTTGATAGAAACCTGGGAATCTCCTCTTGGGAATATTTTCCAGCATGTCAATGTAACATGTGTGCTTGCAATTCTAGAAGTCTTTGAAAGTTTTGGTATTATTTTAACAAGCACAAATATTTTGGAAAGCAGCTTAGTCTTCCAGAACCATGCCCAGTATATCACTGGTGGAGGTGTAAGAAAGCCAGATTCTTCCCTGTTTTGAAAAATAACACATTTGTAATGTGTGAAAGTGTTTTCCTTCTTCAGAGGCCACACAGCCTCTGGCAGTTTCCTGCCCTGCCAGTCAGGGAGGTGTTCAAAAGGGGGTGTCAGCCCCACAGAGCACAGTTCATGGCTGGCAATCTGAAATAACAAGTTTTTAATGTTTCACCTTGGTGTCAGAGGGGAGACTGTTTGCTTTGACATAGATAGGAGCAACAAGAGCTGCTGTGAGGAACCTTCTGGGGGAGGAAAAAAGCAGTTTAACTACGCAGCCACCATGAAACCCCTTTTATTTTCTTTTTTTATGTGCCTCTGTGAATGAGCAGGAACATGATGGTGATAGAAAGGCTCCAGAGGTGTCCTAGGAGCTCTCAAGGAGTGCAGGGGGATTGTTTCTATGGCTGAGATGCTAAAGCTCCATTTTTTTTCTCGCAAAGGAATGGACAAGCTGTGGTGGTCCTGGGGATCTGGGAAAAATCCAGGATCTGGGGAAAAATGCCCAACTTTATAAATTTGGGCAAGCTCAGTTCTGGATTTCACCTATTCTGAAGACCTGAGCATGTGTTGTGACAGAGGTCTCCATAATATGTCTCTGCTGTCAATAAAGAGCAGAGCAAGAGCAGTGTGTCTGTTATTGTGAGCGTGTTTTATTGGAATTCAATACTAAAAAGCTCCCAAATCTGCAAATCCTGTCTGTTTTCTTGAGTAGGTGAGCTCTTAGAGGAGCTAAAGCCATCCCTATCATACTGAGCCATTTATTTGTGGTGGATATGCAAAGGCTAAGCCCAACAGCAGCTATGGTTATTCAAGTGACAGGAGCTAATTTGGGGACTGTTAAGTGTCACTACATCAATTCAGCAAAGCTTTTTACTTTACATTTAAATGTGGTTTATCCCTATTTGAGACTGAGGGTGTTAAAAAACAGTAAGAATGCTGTTACGGCACCAAAGCCTGGCCAAGGAACCCCAACTCGCAGGATGAGAGCACCAAAGCTCTTCCTGGTGCTCTGGAGCTCCCCAACCCCCCACTCCTGGCGTGTGGCTTGAGCTGTGTCCTCAGCCCATGCTGTCACTGCCTCACATCAATAGCTGATGCTTTCATGTGGCAGTTGTTGGATGGGAGTTCTAATGAAGGGTAATTACGATGATGATCTCGTACTAATTGTGCACTGATTGCTGTTCTAATTACGCTTAAGCATTTCATAGCTATCTGCAATTTTGTCTATTGATGTAGCATTTCTTCTTAAATTCAAGCACTCGCCTCCTATTTGAACTTTCCTCATTGGGCCACTGAAACTTAAAACACTAATTTGGCAACTTCCTTTCAAAAAGCTCTAAGTTTTTATCTAAGAATGAAAAAAAAAAAGAAGTATTTTTCTACCTTGTTTTCCAGCTGGAGTTGTACCACATTGTTTGTCAGGGTTGGCCCAGGGTGGTGTGGCTTTTTCCATTTTTTCCATTGGGATTTTGGTGACAGGATACTGAGAATCTCTACCAGCTAGACAAAGTGGCCCCTCAGAGGAGAAGAATCAGGAATTTTGTTGAGACTTTCGATTTCTCTACAAATGGAAAAGGGATATTTCAAATTTCTGGGTATTTTTTGCCTGAAAAACATAGTGAACCATAAACTCAGTAAACCAAACTATTGATGGGGAACCTTGTTACCATAACGGTTCCACAGCTCCTGATTATTTTTGGAGTCAGTGTCCCTATTTCCCCACTTTTCCAGAGCTGTAGAGATCACTCCCTTGCCCCAGGTCACCAAGCATCCTGTGGCCCAGCTCTCCTCTACACCAGACTGGAGACTTGACAGGGCACCACAGCTACCTTAACTGCTGTTAATATCTACATTAAGAGGTTTAATAGTATTATATGAATAGATGAATGAATAGTTTCGGAATAAATGCTTTAAATATCAACAGTCCCCAAACTTAGGCCACAAACCAGTGGGGAGCCCCTTCACAGATGCAGGCCTGTCATCTCCCGCACTGGCAATGCTCTCATTAGCCCCATGCTGTGGTTTAAGCCATTAAAGGCTTAAAAAATGCCTTAAAGGCTTCAATGGACCATAAATGCTGGCCCTGGAGCAGCCTCTAAGGAGTCCACATCCCTTAGCAGGTGCATGGTGCGGGGAGCAGGCTGACAGCTGTCCAGCCCTCTCACTCTTTTTTGGCTCTGTTGATGCTCGCTGGATGCGGCCCGGTCACGTTCAATGCGTGGGGGGCTCGATGCGGGCCCGGGTGCCCACAGGACCTGTCTGTGCCCACGTCCCGGGCAGCGGTATCAACGCGCCCCCACCTCAGCCCCGTCCCGGCCCTTCCCGCGCCTCGGGATGCCGCAGCCCTTGGCGCCCACCCCGCGCCGTCACCATGGCGACGCGCGCGGGGCGGGACAGCCGGGGCCAGGCCGCCGCGGTGCACGCCGGGAGCCGTCGCTTTGGCCACCGCCGTAAACAGGGCGAGCATGAGTGGGCCCGGTACGCCCGCGGGCTTCGGCTCCCTGCCGCCCGCCACCCTCCTGCGCCGCCTCCGACACAGGTGAGGAACCGCGCCCCCCTCCGCCGGGCCTCGCTTCTGCGGCAGCAGACCGCGACGGACTGGGCCCCCGTCCCCTCCCTCACCACCTCCGTATTTACAACCAGGCCCCGGTGGGCCTCCGGTGGATCTCTCCGCCTGCCCTCAGCCCGACTCCGGGAGCGGCTCTCGGGCCTCTGCCCCGAGGGCAGGAGGGTGCCAGCAGTGGCAGTGGAGGAGGCCGACTCTCGCCTTCCCGCGGGTGTAACGGCGCTGCGCTCCGGCGGACATGAGAGGTGGTTCATGGGGTGCTTTGGGGTCTTTCTGCGGGGCTAGTCCGGGTCCCCAGCAGTGCCTTGGGCATGGCACTCTGCTATCTTGTACTTTGTCATTTTCTTTCGGCTGATTATGTGCTGGGGAGGATACTGAGAGGCGGCTTTTCGGTGGCACCTGATTTTAATGCGTTAGCTCGTTCTGCTGTGCAACTTTTGTGTTAGCACATGGGGTCGCTTCTGCCAGCGCCGTAGTCCTGTTAGTGCCTCTCTGAGAAGTCTCCCGAAGCACTGCTGGCGATGTTTACCATACTGCCTTAAACAAACAAGCAAATAATACAGATGCCAGTATTTCAGAGCTGCCTGCTTGGTGAGTGGACAGATGCACAGATATTTCTCTAAAAGACTTTTAAAATCTTTTAAATCTTTTTAAAAGCCTGATAGCTTAGGTATTGCAGTGTGGGGGTGCTTCAGGAGAAAAGCAAGTGTTGGTTGGTGGTGTTTTAAGCTTCTGAAGGGGCTTTGGTCTGGAGGATCTCAGTTACTGCTCAGTACACAATTAGTGATGCTCCTGCCCTGATCACTGCAGTAACCACAGCATTGGTGTCAGCACTTAGCTTTTTTTTTTTTGCTGGCCAGAGAAAGTCTCTCGAGATCACGAATGGTATGCTGTTAGGAAGCTGCTTTTGAAGCAGTCCCTGTTTTCTGTCTGATACTGAAGGTTTGTTTTCTGTGTCTTGTGGTAGTATCTCAGCCATACAGAATTGGCAAAAGTCACACTGTGGCCGTGAATCTGAATTGTCATCTAGCTTCTGCTTAGATGAAAATGCTTCACTATTATCCTGTTGTGGTCTGGAAGACCACTCTTGAACAAAAAAACCAATAACTTGGAGTTGTAAAGGATAAGAATATAGGCAGTATGCTTCCATTGTAGATAAATTATTCAAGGTGGGGACCCTTAGTTAGGGAGGACACCTGATTGAAATTGCAGTGATAGAAAATGGAGAGTGCAGATGAAAATCTGAGTATCCTAGACTGCGTGTGCCACACAGTTTAACTCTGTGTCCAGAACTCCCTCTGTTAGGAGTTGAGAATCCTCATGATCCCTAGAGATGGCTTCCTGAGAGCCTCATCTGCCTGAAGCTGGGTCACTTCTTTTGTAGCTTCTTTGATGTCTGAGTGAGGGCTGAGCTCACACAGCACAAGTGGACTTACCTCTGAAACCTCTGGGAACATAAGACATCAATTCCTTGGTCTAATTCAGTCACACCACAAGATTCAGGAGTTATTTGGGGAAAGGGAATGACAGACAGGCAGAGTGACTGCATAAACTGTGATTCCTTTAGAGACTCAGCCTAGGAGGTCTTGTGATGCTAACCAGACCTTTTCTCCCTGGCTCACTGCTCTTGAATGTACTCTGCATGTGTCATTGAGCTTGGTGGTGTTGACAAACGGGGAGTGGTATTTACACCGGGTTGCAATTGTGTGCTGCAGCTGGGGGGAGTGTGAAAAGTTGCCCCTAGGAATGGTGCTGCAATTCCTCTTCAGGATTTCTTGAAGTGATTCCTTTTCATATTTTACATTTTAAAAGGTTGTTCAGATTACACTTTTGTTCAATCACTGCAGCATTTCGGCTCCTTAAGTCCCACTTTGGAATTCTGCACTAATCTACTGTCAGGTTGCCTCTTGGAAGACCTGAAGTACCTGGCAGCTGTTTCACTCCTGACTGCAACCCTGCTTTCAGTTCTCACTTGAGCTTAAGTAAACGAGCCACTGCTACTGGATGATGTCCCCAGTCTGACTCTTGGTGAGTTAGGAGGGAGTTCTCATGAGTATTTTTTTTCCCACCTGTGCTCATAAGTCTGTTGTGGTGGGGTTTTTTGCCTCTTCTCTTTAAATACTGGATTTCTGAAGTGCTTGAGAAATTATCCACTAGGTATTAAGCTTCTGAAAAACAGTCAGCAGAGTCTACATTGAGACTTGAGCCAAAATACCCATAATCCACCTCGAATTGCATGTTAGACTTTATTGGTCATGTTTTATTTCCTAATGCTGGTACTTTATTGAATCTAAATAGACAAATTCATGCATGCATGGGTCTCAATATATAGGTCAGTGGTGTCTGTTGTGTGCAAAATCATTAGAATTAGGTTAGAGGTGTCTAAGGTAGTAAGTTAAATGGGGCAGAGTTTGCCTTCTGTGTTTCATACCGACCTGACCATGTTGTCATTACTCAGCACTTAATCTTCAGTGGTTGCTGGTGAGACAGGCAATGAGGGCAAGGAAGTAAATAAATTATATAGTTAAGTGCTGTACTTAACACTGTGACTAACGGTGCAATTAGCTTGCCTTTCCCCGACAGTCAGGCCAGATGCTTCAGGCTAAGGGCCATTTGCAGTAACCCTGTACAAACACTGAGATGTCCTGAATGGAGAATGTACACCTCGTGGGATTATTAGTCTCAGAGAAATGGCATCAGTTGTGTGTCAAAATAGTACTAAACAGGTCCCCTCTGACCCACCCTGGGACTAGGGCAGCTGGCTGAGGCTTGAGCAACCTCTGGTCAGGCTCCAGGCTGGTGAGGTAGATGCAACTCAGAGCTCAACAGTTGATTTGATGTCAGGCTAGTGTATCAAAACAACTACAAAAATAACTTTTCTTTAGGGGAAGATTGGGTTGTGCTTAAGTGTTGTGCAGTTTTCTGTGTACTTATCTCAACAGGAGTACTGTTATTCCTACATCATGGGTGTGGGACTGAAGAGCAAAGAAGCTGAGGCCTGGTATCTCAAAAAATAACTGAAGCATCTTAGTCCTGCTGCTTTAAATGAGAGGTGAGGGATCAGGTATTGCTACAGATCGAAGGCTGGTGAAATGCCAGAGATTAGAGAGAGCTGGTGGCTGCCCAGGGATTTAATTCTGCTCTCAAATCCCAAGCTAACAGTCTTTCTCTGTAGGCTGAAGATTCAGGGGTGTTTGAAAATGAGCCACCTGGATCCTTAAAGTTCTGAGGGTCGCTATTTTTGTCCATTTAAGAAGAAAGCTGGTAACTCGCTGGTGGCACCGATTCAACCCAATGTAGAACTGCACGAAGAAACACAATTTTCAGGCTGAGTGCTTTGTTTTTTCAGGTGATAAAGGAGGTGGTGGTGCAGTGGAGTGGCCAGAATAGTCCTTGCACTGCTTTGACACGTAGAAACTGAGCTGGAACTTACATATTTATGTGCTAAGTAGCTGTAGCTCAGACTAAGGAATGGGCTACTGAAGAACCATGCTGGTAGAAGGGGAATGATCTCTCAGGAGCTGAGGAGTGACCTGTGATGTTAAGGATGAGAAATAGGATCAGAGCCAATGGCTGTTCACATCCATCAGGATATCAGTGTGTTCTTCACTGAGTCATGAAAATTACTTCTAGAAGTGTAAAAACAAGATCTTGAAATCTGCTTTTGCTTAGCTGTCTGTCATGTAAAAGGAAATTGAAAGGATGAGATCCCAGATGAAGCGTGGCTTTTAAATTGCATACATGACATGAAAACCTAATCTTGTTTCAGACAGTGGCAGGATCAGATGGGTAAAATGGATGCCTTGATCTCTCAGGCTAAGAAGTAGAAAGGGTGATTTTATTTTTATTATTAATTTTTTTCCCTCTCTCCTGGCTTTTCCCTGTGCAGGGCCACTGTGTGTAGCTGTGACATGGGGAGTGCACAAATCCATAGGTAAACATCCCTAGCCATATGGGCATGTGCAATCCAATGGATCTGTTTCTGTCACTCACACAGGAGCAGCCTTCCTAGCAAATGAGAATTTGAGGTGGTTCTTTTACAGAGTCACAGGTTGCATTGGGTTGGAAGGAAACCTCTAAGGTCATCATGTCCAACCCCCTTGAAGGCAGCAGAGACACCTCCAACTATATCAGGTTGTCCAGGGTCATATCAAGTCTGATCTTGAAGGCCTCCAAGGATGGGGCCTCAACCACATCCCTGGGCAACCTGTTCCAGTATCTCACCACTCTCATTGTCAAGAACTTCCTCCTGATGTCCAACCTAAATCTCCCCTGCTCCAGTTTCAAACCTCTGCCCCTTGTCTTATCACTCTTAAGTCCTTCCTAAACCTTTCTGTAGGTCTCTTTCAGATACTGAAATGGAGCTGTAAGGTCTCCCCAGAGCCTTCTCTTCTCTAAGCTGAACAGTCCCAATTCTTTCAGCCTGTCCTCATAGGTGAGGTGCTCTAGCCCTCTGATCATCTTTAATTGTAATATGAATCTACTGGAAGTCTCTATCTTGTCAGTTGATTACTTTTTTTTTTGCTTATGGGGTGGCTTTTAATCTTTGGATGCATTTTACAATTATTTAATAATATCAGCTTTGTTCTTTTCTCTCCCTTGCAAATAGATCCTCCTTGAAACTGATTGTGGGTGAGGAATAAAGCTTGTTCTTGAACATTCTGACCATCCTATGTGTTGCTTTTGGCAGCTACAGCTGGCTCCACAGCTTTTGCACAACTATATGTATTTATGATGGTTACTTAGATTTGTTACCCTTCAGCAGGTTCTTGGAGGTAGCCCTGCCTAAGTGTACTTGGCTTTAATGCCTAAGTATGAAATATGTACTCAATTTTAAATTTAAGTTGTTGCTTACTTGGATAGCATGTTGGGCCTGTAAGCTAGGAAAGAGTTGGGGCTTTTTAGAAATCTCTTTTAAGATTCCTGTGAGAAGTTTTGGGGAGCTCTCAATTTGAACAAGTTCGGCTGAGTAAGTCCTGTGTTGGAAGTGGTCTGCTCTGAGACATGGAATTGGCAAGGGGGGGAAGGAGAGGGAGAGAAGTCCTAGAACTGCCAGTCCTGGATGTAGAGCTCATCCTGGGGCTTCTGGAAAAGTATTGGGAACTTGGGCAGAAGTCTCTGACACTTCAGTAGGTCTTGTGTGGATATCTACCCGTTCAGGCCTCTTTTTCCTGGTAAAATAACTCAGCTTTTGTTCCAGTGAGGAACAAAGAGAGAAGTAAAGATTTAAGGTTGGTTTATTTGTGCTAAGCTCAGCTTGCAGATCAGTTTGTAAGGCTACCAATCTAGCAAAAATGTGCTCTCTGCACTGGAAAGGTTACACTTTGTAAACTGCTTCATGTTTTGCATTGTGAGAATTTAAATTATTAAACAGTTTTATCTTACCATGTGTTATTTGTTTTCTTCCAGTGAAGCCAAAAGGCTGGAATTAGAAAGAAAACTGATGGAATACAAGAAGTCTGATGCATACCTGTAAGCTACTTGAAAGCTTCTTTTCTTTTAGTTACAAAGACTCTGGTATCATGGAATGTTTTTAGAATGTTATCTTGAAGGTTTTTTTTTTTTTATAACAAGAGATTTATATTCATGTGTTTAAATATAATGCAGGATTCAGATCTCTAAGTTGTTGATGAAATAACTTCAGCAATAACTTAGCTACCTTACTCTAATCTTGAAATGTTGTCTTGGTCAAAACTAATATGCAGTTTAGTTTTATGCAACGTTTACAGAATCAGTCTCCTAGGCTTTTAGAAAGTCTGAAAGTTTGAGGAAGTCCTATAAGATATTCCAAGTTCTAGTTCTTGCTCCTTGGACTGTTTCTATATTATCAATTTAATGTAAACTGAATACACAGTCTATTTAAAAAAAATCTTTGCATTATAAAATGAAGGTGGAGATTAAAGAGAATGTGTGAACAGGTAGAAAAACATCCCATGCACTTTATTTTCTGTTTTTCTATGATTTATTTTAATGTAACAGGTTTTGAACTGCAAGTTTCTCTGACAATTTTGGCAGTTTTGGGGGGATTTAAGTTGCATTTTCAGTACTGATTTAAGCAGGCCTGTAGGCAGAGTGAGACTGAAAGATGGTTCTGGTTGCCCTTGGTCCACATTTTCCCTTTGTTGGCACTAAGGCTTGCCCTGTAATCAGATAAGAAAATAGGTCTGGCTGAAAGTGAACCTGTGTTTTGGATGGGTGAGAACTGCTTTAGATGGATTTTCAGCTGGATTACTCTTCCCCTAATTTGCCATGTGGCTATATAGCAGCACTGGCACAAAAAGGGAATGGCTTGGGGTGAGATGTCCCTTTTGATGGCAGAAGGGGTTGAGGTTGGCTTAAAGCAGTTGTGAAACTGCAGCTGCAATGTTAGGATTTGTATGACTTCAGGAGAATGCTCTCCTAAATACAATTTTAACTTCCATTTATTATGGCTTAAGTAACTAAAACATAATTCAGAAAACAATTCTACAAGAATTTTTTCATACACTTATCCTTTTGAAGCCCTAACCCTTTGTTTAAAGCTGCAGACATCCTGTCAGTTGTATGATGCAGCTTTGGGCAGTTTGTACAATAGGTGCATTTGCTTTCTTTTCACACTCTTTAAATACAATTTCTTTTTCTCGTGTAGAATGAAACTAAAATACATGAAGCTGAAAAAGTACTTGAAAGAAGTAGTTGAACGACAGAATCGAGCTCTTCTGAGGAACCAGGCCCTGTTCAAGGATTTGGACCAGTTGGAAGCTCACCTGAAAACTTCAGGTTCAGCAATGATCCATAAGATGGAAGTAACTTTCTATAAGACTTAATATGTTAGTGTTGACTGCTACTACAGGGCTGCTAAATTGGTGTTGTCTGAGTATTAAGCACATCAAAATTTCAGGTGCTAGTGAAAACTCATCATAGTGGAAGGCATTCCTCTCCCCATGGCAGGGGGTTTGGAACTACATAGTCTTTAAGATCTCTTCCAGCCCAATCCCTTCTATGATTCTGTGTGTTTTGGAGTGCTTAAAGTGAGTGAACCCAAACTCTGCTAAATCTTGGTGAAACAGACCCTGCAGAGGTGTCAGCAGTACTTCAGAGCTCTTGGATATGGTCTGCAGTCTGCTGACTCCCTTGGAAGTGAGGGAGAACTAAGATTTAAAACACAGAGATGGATCCTGTGTTAAAGGAATAAGCCAGTGGTAGCTAGGTTAGGACAAAAAGACTGAAGTTGTAGTAGTTTTGTAAAACTTTGTTATTAAACTCTTTTAGTAAGGCTTTTATTACTGAAATGCATTTCAGGGAAGTAGTTTCAGGACATACTTTTGGTTTTAACACTCTAAATAGCCATAGTTTTGCCTCTGCTTATTGCTGTGTCTCTGTCAGCAGAGGAAGTGTGAGAGTAAATAAATTCTGTGACAAGAAATAGCTGTATTTGAAATATCTGGAGTAAAGCTGAGCTCAAATGAGGTCACCTTTAGTTCTATTACTGAACAGTCCCCTACCAATTTTTGAACAGTGTGGTAAGGAAAAAACCTGCTTCTTCCAGCATCCCCACTAGCATCATGTGGGTCTTTGCTCTTGGTAACATTTTGTCTACTAGGAGAGATTGAAGTTATTCACAGTGAGAGTGGTGAAATCCTGGAACAGGTTGCCCAGGGATATGATTGAGGCTCCATTCCTGAAGACCTTCAAGATCAGCCTTGATGTGTCCCTGGGCAGCCTGATGTAGTTGGAGGTGTCCCTGCTGCCTGCAGGGGGGTTGAACAAAATGACCTTTGAGGTTTCTTTCTAACCCAATGCGATCTGTGAATGTGCCTTCAGAGCTGGACACTTTCAAGTCCTTCTGGGCTGATCAAGTAAAGCCCTTGTGTGTGTAAGTTTTGTCATAACTGACACTGCAGGAGTGTGGTAGTACCAAATACATCCCTGTCCTAGTTTTTACATTTCTTTAAAATTACCCCAATGGGTAGAAAATGTGCATGGTCATTAAGTTTTAAAAGGAAAAATAGAAGCTCTCATGAGGACAAATGAATCTGACCATCCAGCAACTGCACTGTTGTTGTTCTGGTCTGCAGAAACAGTTGTCAGAAGTCATCTTGACTGTGCAGTGGTTTCCTTTAGGAGAAAAGTGCTTGCCTTCCAGCAAGCCCCTGCTAGAATCTTTCCCCACACTGACTAGAACTAAGTAACTGGGGATTTTAGTACCTCCATTATGTAGTCAGTCTGCCTTAATATCTTAAAATAGTATAGGAGAAAAAAGTTGTGGAAGTAAAAGAAAGGCATTTCTAGTAGTTTCATTTTGTAGAGATAAAAAAGCTGAACTTGCTCAGGATCCATTTTTAAGTTTCTATGAGAGGAATTTTTTATCATAACTCATAGCTGAAGTGCTTCTCGTTTGGCTGTTTCCAAACCTTGCATTGAGGATTTGTAAACTAACATGTCTTGCTACTTACTGCAGAACAATCTGGGGTGTTGCAAAATGACATGAGATGGTAATGACCTCAGGTTAAATTAAAAATAGAATTGTGATGTGCTGATGTGAAGTCAACATTTTGGGGAGGTAAAAATGTGGGGGGAAAATGCTGATGCCTGCTTTGAGAGCAGTAGTGTTCTGCAGACTATTTCTGTTCCTCCGACACTCCCCTTCTTCAATTTGCTGGAAGGCAGGAGGGAAGAAAACAAATTAGTTGAGGCATTTTGAGTCCCTGTGATGTGGCACTGACAGAACACTTTTATGTGGCTATCTAGAACTCTGTTGTGGTTAGGTTGTATTTCTCTGAAATGCAGCCTGACTTAAAACAGGAGCAGTGGTCTCTGCACTGCTTTGCCCCTTCTCTCTTCTGTTCAGGGGCACTCACAGCTTGATCTGAGTCAGTAAAACTTATTGTGGTATGCTCTTAGAAAGAGCTATCTAAAAACCCTGGGTTCAGGGTCCAGGAAATATGAATGTACAAAGAGTAATTCCCTACCCAACTAGAGCTCAACTAGTGCCTGGTAATTCTTTTCTTTTAAGCCAGATTGGTCTGGTAACATTCAGAGAGCAGCTTTTCCTTGCTCCAGCTTTGTAACAGAGTTTAGAGACTGTCCTGGATTGGGTATGTGAAATTTTTTTGTTTTTAATTTTTATTTTCCATCCTCTCTTTTTAGTTTTTTAATTTAATTTTCATCTTCCCTTGTCTTTAATTTTTTTTTAATTCTTATTTTCCACCCTCCTTTTTTTTTTTTTTAGTTATTTGTGTTTCAGTCAGTGGAACTGGAGCTGTGTTGTGATACTCTATTTCCCCTTGTTTTAGGGATTATTTTTGGTTTCTGAGCAACCCTAACACACACCATGATAACATCCTGCTGCAAGTCCCAGTTGTGCCATGGGTTGATCTGCATGCAGCTTCTATTCATTGCTTCCATTTTGATGTTTCTGTACCATCCTTTTTTTACTTTTTTTTTGCCAAGTTAGAGTTATTTTTCTGAGCTGTTGAACAAAGCACAGTTTACATATCCTCTGTGCTGTGGTTATAAAAAGCTCCCTTGTTGTGAATTGGGTAAGAATTATGGAGTGTGTAATAGTTTAATCTATCATGGAAGTACATAGAAATGATTCCTATTTTCTCTTCTTTTTATAGTGAGAGAATGCCCTTTAGGAGTGCTTTATCATAACTCTGTGCACAGTTTATGTGGCTATAGCTGACCAAACTCCTATTCCTAAAGATTCACTGTTTGTTTTTTTTTTTAACCCTTTATTTTTATATTTCCAATTTGTTCAGTAATTTTGAGGAGTATAAATAAATTCACTTCAGCTGTCAGGAAAATCCAGTAGTTACGTTTGAGTTTATTTTGCATGCTTTGAATTTTCATGTGGATGATTATGTTTTTTTTTAAATTTATATATATATTTTTTTTGTTTCTTAAAATTGAATGCTTCCAATTTTCTGAGCAGCTGCTATTACCTGGGCAAATGGAGTTGAATGCACCAGTGGAGTGCCGAGCTGCTAAAGTTAATTGTTTTGAAGATTTATTTTCATGCATATTACCTGATGCAGAATAGGTATTGAAGTGCTTTCATTCAGGGCTGCTGTAACTTGTTATTGGGGTTTACAATTACTAACAAACAGGATTAATTATAGGTGCTGCTGTGTGTGCTTGGCTTTTAAGCAGTAGTTCCTCCTCTGAATGCATTACATCTGGTCAATTAAACAGTGGAGTGGAGGTGAGGACGTTCTGTGCAGTTGTTTGTTAGTCACACTATGGCAAGTTGCCTTCATGCTGGGCTGCTCTTTGTACATCTGCCATATATTTTTCCTCTAGAACAGCTCAGTGAGATGCAAGGTGATGTTTGTAAAACAAACTCTAAAGCTCATCTCATCCCAAAGCAGCCAGAGCCATTGTCTGGATGCAGCAGAAATAATTTGATGTTAAAAATAGCAGTTGGGACAAAGTCAACTGAAGACAAGAAGTTCTTAGTGTTTTGTAGGATGCTAAATTACACAAATGAATAAATGTGTATTAAAACTCTGTGCAGGCCATGTCATTTGTTCAGGGCAGTGAAAAAAAAATAGGAGAAAAAGTGATCTCAGGCTTATTAAATACAGTCAGAGTGAAAAATGGGGCTTGGAGGTTATGTTTAAAAGTGCATGAGCTGCAGAGTAAAATTAGTTGGTTTGTGGCAGTTGATTTTCTTTTGGCCTTCAGTTTTACATAATGGATTTGTTCACGTTTAGGCATGGTATGGAAGAGAAATTAAAAGTGTTATCACTTCAAGAGGGTAACTTGTCAGCAGAAGGTGATGAGCAAGAAGAATCCAGTGAGCAGGTAATGCAAAAGAAGGTGGGGGGAAATGTGTTTTATTCCCTTGCTGGGCTTTCCGCCGCGCTGCTGCCTGAAGAGGCAGGCAGAGCTAAAGCGCTCTCTGCGTGGGAATTTCGCTGTGGCATTTGTAGTGTGAAATATTGTTTAGTGCCTGAGTGAAGTAGAATCACCTGGGTAAAATGTGCAATTACTTCAGCCACAGAACTAGAATTAAAAAGTGGGGAGAGCCCTGGCTGTTTGTGTTCCTTTTCCTGTTGGTTTTGACAATTCCCGTGCCGAACGGTGTGAAAATGGTCTTGACCGAGGAGGGAATCTTCCTAATGACTGATATTTGTTAAGATGCAGCAGTCGACTCAGATGGTGTATTTATAATTTTGTATGTTTTGACCTTTTCTCAGAAGCAGCAGAAAGAGATTGCCTATCTCAGGAACAGACAAAAAGACTGACAAGGAATACTTAAATATATTCTGCTATATATCTGCAGTAATGCAGGCTTCTAATCCCTCCTCCTATCTCCATATAAATGATACAGTTCAAGACCGTAGCTGTTTTCTTCACTAAAAGCAGTAAAGCTCTTTTAGATGAAATGTCTAAAAACATCTTGTAATAACTTGGAGCATGCTGGCAAGAGTAGTCACTTGTGACTGTGTGTGAAACCCCCTCAGCCAGCCGATATTGTAATAAGCAGGAACGGTCGCATCACTCCATTATTCAGAGAAGCCAACAGCATGCTTGTCCCTTAGGCTACAGCATTCATTAAGGAAAGCTTACTGGGCTGAAAGCTGGAAACAGATGATAACGGGATATGATTTTCATATTTAATGCATTCCTTGGAAGAGTATGTGTGCTGCAGATTGATAGAAGAATCAACTGCTACTTTACTAAAAGACTTTCTAGTTTGCCCTATAGCTACCGATGGAATCATTCAGCCAAGAAATTAACTTTTTCTCCTTTTACCTGCTTTATATATCTGCTAAGCAGGCTGCCTGGCTGCCAGTAAATGTTATTATGCAGTTAAATGTTTGGTATTTAAGACTCTTATCAGAAAAGAAACAGAGGCCACACTATTTTGTTTTTATAGTAGGAGGAAGGTTTGCAGTTTTCTTTCTTCAGTGCATTAGCAGTTGTTAATCTGAGTTTATAGGAAGTTTTCCTCACAGATTAAAAAAGTTAAAAACCTTGAATTTAGAGCATTCTTTAAACTGTAATACACAAAGCAATGAACCCGAGCAACCTTGACCTATATAAGCAGGCCCCCAACAGCCAGCAAGTCATGTTTTTAATCCAGCCACGTGTGGAGAGGTGAGTTTATTTTTGCATGATTCTTCAATTAAAAGCAGTCTGTGTAAAGAGATGTGATTTCTAACTTCTGGAAAAGTTTTCCTGAATAGTAGACCTCAAAGGCTCATGGCATGACTTAGAGTTGTTTTTAAAAGTGTTGGCAGGTTTGGGGCAGTGCAAGATCTTGGCATCTACCTGAATATGTCACTTTGTTGAGTGAGTTAATAGCTTGATTGTGGATTCTTTCATCCCCTGTTCGCTCCTTTCTCCTCATCTCCTTCCTTAAATACAAAGGTATCTTCAACTAAACTGTACCTAAATTGCCTCAGATCTTACTCTGTGACTCCCTTTTTTTTTTTTTTTTTAATTGATTGTGCCAGTTTTCCACCACCTTCAGCTGGCTTAAAATCTTATGTTTATGTCCGACATATGGAAATTTGTTCCTGGAGATGTGCCACTGAGTCATAGTGAGCAGAGGGTGGATCCAGGACACACATTATCACACCTTGGAACTGATTCTATTTGCCAGCACTGGACCATAATGGTTTCCTTCAGGCTAGTCAGGATACAAGTGGTGGTCTGTCTCCTCATCAGTCATGTGTCCTGGAGACCAAAATGGACAATCCCTGAACTAATCTTCTAGAGATGGTCAGAACTCAATGACCCTAAAACTAGTGTGAATATTTAGTACTTCTGTGAGCCTTGGGATATGCACCTGTTTGGACTCTCAATTTTTATGGGAATCCTGAAACTGAGAAGTCATGTACCCAAATGGTGTTTGTCTAGACAGCCCATGGCTTTCCATGGAAAAGACTGGAGTGCCAGTCTTCTGAAGCCCAGTGTGAGGGCAGCGCTGTGTTGCGAGTTGGAGGAAATGTCTTGTATCTGAAGACACCCTGCTAGGCTGGCAGAGCTGGAGAACCTGGGCTTTATGCCATGGCTTATTCAACTTCAAAGCACTTTCTTGAAGTATTCTGAAGATTTGGGACTTTGCATGTTTCTTCACCATGAGGGTGGTGAGACACTGGCACAGGTTGCCCAGAGGGGTGGTAGAAGCCTCATCCCTGGAGGTGTTTAAGGCCAGGCTGGATGTGGCTGTGAGCAACCTGCTGTAGTGTGAGGTGTCCCTGCCCATGGCAGGGGGGTTGGAACTAGATGATTCTTGAGGTCCCTTCCAACCCTGACAATTCTATGATTCTGTTTAGTACTGAAGGCACAAGCCTCTGGCTGGGCTTTACCTCCCAGCATTCACCTGGTGATCTGCTGATGGGGAAGACCAGGCTCTTTTGTAAGGCCTAATGGAAGGGATTTTTGTTTTTATTTTTATCTTATCTTATCTTATCTTTTCCTCTTCAAAACACTCTAATGATAAGCAGATTGTATTTGTCACTGGAGGAAGGAGTGGGAGCCTACACTCCACAACCCAAAAGAGGATTGCAAGTGTGCTTTGCGCAGGGACTTCAATTTAACTCCAAGCTAGAGTGCCTTGAAGTTTTGTCCTTTTATTGACTGTTTTAGAGAAGCCATCTACATGTTTTTACTGTTTTGGTGGTGAAAATAGTACATAGACCAATGTCACCCATCATACTGTTGCTTTGAGAGTGTAAAAGGGGTGAAGAGATGTTTTGTGGTTTTTTTTTTTTTTTTTTTTTTTTCCCTGCAAAGAGGAACTTGTTAGAGATGTGCATCTGCTGTGACTCTGCCAAGCACTTGTACCTGTTTGAATTGCATTGGGTTTGCAACTGTGCATCCAGGAACTGCTAAATCCATAAAGTACTTCTGCTAGATGCAGTTTAAAGCAGCAAATCCAAGGCCCAAAAAGTAATTAGGAGGAACCTGAGAGCAGGGGGGATGAAATAAGCTGTGAACTTAATCTGAGTAGCAAACCTTTACGCCTTCTTAAAATAACTTCATGGCTTTTTGTTCTGCTTCTTGTTATGTGGAATTTGAGCTTTTTTAATGAAACTTGGTCACAGACTAGACAAGATGCCTTTGTTTCCTTTAAGATGGGCTTGGCAGCTGACTTTGTATGAGAGGAAGAGGTCAGACAATGAAAGAGAAGAGAGGTGTGGAGGTGACTGTGAATCGTCCTGCTGTGATTTGAGGCTGAAAAGTAAGCCCTGCTTAGTACAAACAATGGTATTACTATAGCTAGTTTTGGCTTTGCATAAACTGGCAGTGACCTTCCTGTAGTAGTGGTGGCAGTAGCCACTCCTCCTAAATTGTTTTGATTGAGTAGGTCTGCAAAGAGAAAAAGGCAAGTATTAAACCACCAGGGTTTAGAAGCAGAGTGGTTATGCTGTTGGGAACTATTTTTATGCAAGTTCAACAGTTCTTGGAGGAAAAGGCCACTTAAAATGTTCCTGCTCAGTGCCCAAAGTTGCCTTGTGGAAAATGTGATTTCATCTGGGTGGTGTTGGCTTGAGTAGTTGGTCTTCCTCTTTGATGTGACTTAACAGGAGAGAGCAGGAGGAAGATGATGCAGTGATTTCCCCCCCTCCCATTCTTAGTTGCTTTGTTGGCATGCTGTGAGCAAAGCTGGGTATATGGACAAGTAAATGATGGCAGATGTGTGTTTCAGACTCTGGGGACCCTTCCTTGTCCTGCTGCCTTCTAGAGAAGTCTGTGAGGACGTAGCTTGGAGCAGCTATTGTGTGTGGTTCCAGAAAGGCCAGCTGTGCCATGGACACTGCAACAGGGGTCTGAAGGATCCTGCCTTGGCTTTGGGATGCTGTGGTGCCTACACTACAGGCTGCCAGCTGCTCTACAGTCATACAAGTAGAGCACAGTGGTTCCTCTGGGGTCAGTAGCTTCCAGGCATTTTCAGTGACTTTGGTGGGTAGCTCTGAATGCTATTCTTTAGTCAAGGGGCTTAAAAAACTTTGCAGGTCTAATCTTAAAGTAAAAACCTGTGGCATATT
This sequence comes from Indicator indicator, assembly GCF_027791375.1. Lineage (NCBI taxonomy): Eukaryota > Metazoa > Chordata > Aves > Piciformes > Indicatoridae > Indicator > Indicator indicator. The sequence goes on from NC_072018.1 coordinate 34,615,910, forward strand.
AAGGTCTTCAATCTCCACAAAATCCAGTTACTGTTCAGATTAGTTTGAGTCCTTCATGAAATTCAGTCCCTTTTAGTCAGGTTGGGGATGCAGTGCCTGCTTTTTCAGCTCATGTTGCTTCAGCTGAGGTCTGAGCCCTTGTTTTCACAGCAGGATGCAAGAAATCAATGTCAAGTGTTTGTGTAATAATAATAATATAGAAAATACTTGAATCCTGTGACACTTTTGTCTCCAGAAACCACCATGTCATCCTCTAGAAGCTCTGTTTGCAACACACTGCCTCCTTGTTTCCTTAAGCCATTTCCCACCTTTTTTTCAGATGCTGCAGGTTGGAAGACAGATAGGAATCAGCACCCAGACAGCCATGCCAAGAGGACTGTATCATCCAGCAACAGTCTTTATGGGCCACCAGACATCAGCTGTCTTGGCTGCTGGAGGTTTGGGCATGCAGCAGAAACCCCTCCAGCTCACAGGTAGCTTCCTGGCACCCGATCTGCCTTTGTGCTCTCCATCACCTGAAAGACTAGGTCCAGAGAGCAGAAGCACTGGTTTAATGAATGATGCATCAGTGGAGGAAGCAGTGAAACATGGGGACCTGTCTGACAGTGAGGAAAGCTCTGAGCAGCTCATCATCTCAGCATCCAAACCTAAACCAGCCACTCAGGAGGAGGCACAGCCACAAGGAGGAGTCCCAGGTACAGTGAGATTGGTGCCTGTTTGCCTCTGCTCAGTGCTGGGACATGCTCATGCCAACCAGAGTAATGCCTGTGGCTGCTGGTCTGTCCTATCCCTGTTGCACTGTGGTTGAAGCATGGTGGCACTCTTTGTTTTAGTTTGTGTGTGCTTTTTTTTTTTTCCTTTTTTCTCATTTTGTTTTTCTTTTGACTCTGTTTGTTTGCTCCCAGCCACTATCTGGACTTGCTGGATCTGGTCCTGTTCAGGTTCTTCTTAACTGCTTTCCCATGTTTGTCTGAGTCTCCAAGAGGTTTAATGTAAGCCTGCCTCACTGGCAGAGTGCATCACTTTTGTTTCAGGTTGATTTTCTTCTCTCTCAGGTGCTGATGCGCAATAGTTGATCTGGGGACTGGTATGTCCCCATGTGTGACTGGATTAACTCCTGCTTGGTGGGCTCCTCTGCCTTGTTCTGGACTTTCCTGAGGAAGGTGGTGAAGATCAACCTAGCTGAGATGCTCTTGCTCTAGGATGAGATGTGCCCTCAAAGGCTGTATTCCAGCTTTCCAAGTTCTCATTCCTATTTTTTTCCCCCTGCCTCCATCTAGGCAAAATGTGTTCTCTCCCATTTTAATGGCTGGGTCAGTTACTTTGAAGTAAGCTAATGGACTTGTTTTTGAAATCACAGTGACAAGGATTTGTTGCTAAGTAACAGTTTATTCCACTTTTAAGGACTTGCATGAATACTCTCCCCTGCCTGGCCAGTTAACATAGCAGTTTTCAACTTCAACTAGTTTTCCAAGCCCCATAACAATTGCTAAAATGGAGCTATTTATCATGGCAACTGGTGGCAGCCTTAATGATGGAGAGAATGCTGCTGCCCTGTAAGGACTGTGGGTTGCTTTGTAGAGGAAAGCTGGCATCTCCATCAGATGTTCTTCTGTACTCCTGGCATCCTTACCAGATGTTCCTTATTGGGGTTTTCTGGCATCCTCTTTCTTGAGGTTTTTTTCCTGTTCCTTTTTCTTTCTCTAAGGAATTTTTTCCCTCTCATTTTCTTTCATCTGATGTATTTGCCACTTCTGTGTTCTGATGAAGGCCTGTCCTTCCTGGTGCTGGAAGGAGACCAGTCCATCCTGGCTTACCAGACTCTGCACTGCTTCTTCCCTGTGGGGAAGGCTGAGGTGGCCAGTGTCGTGTCTGGGAAAGAAATACTCATTTAATTTCTGGCATGCAATATCTCTGCCCTCAGAGAAGCAGCACAGTTCAAACACAAAATGAGCTTTGTCACATGCCATGGTAATCACCCCAGACTGCCTGGAGGGCTTTGCATGTCTGTCTGCTGCCAGATGCAGGCTGCAAAGTGAACAGCCTAATGCCATCCAGGCTTGTTCCAGCCTTCCTGAGCTTGACCTTCAGTGCTGCAAATAGTCATAGAATGCATCAGGTTGGAAGGGACCCTTGAAGGTCATCTTGTCCAACTCCCCTGAAGTGAGCAAAGACATTTTTAGCTAGATCAGGTTGCTCAGAGCCCTGTCATGTTTGAGCTTGAATGTCTCCAGACATGGTACCTCAACCAGGGCTCTGGGTAGGGGTTGTAGAACAATGACAAATTCGAGCACATCAAAGAATCCTCTTGGAAGATTGAAAGCATGTGTTTTCTAAAGGGTGTCATTGGCATGTTTGTCTTGCACCTTTTGCTTTTCAGGCTGTAAGGTTCAAAAATAAAAGAGAAAACAAGTAAGTAGATAGGTTAGTCTCAGGTCTGCCTGTTATGTGCTGAGGAAGGGACAGGTAGGTCTTTGGTACCTCCTGGAATGAAATGGATTTCATGGTCTCTGCAGAGAGGCTGTTGTTTCAGGGGTTTATCTCCCTGAGGGTTAAAGTAAGTTCCTAAGTCCAACCTACAGCCCTGATTGCCAGTAGGCCTGGTTGTCATTTTCTTTACAGTGCTGTTATTGTGTCATCCCTTCTTTCATCCTCTTCTGTCTCCCCCCGAGCTTGTCCTCTCCTCTACAGAGAATGATGGGAGCTGATGAAGATACAAGGCTGTGTCACACCAGGGGCAAACACATGCCAGGTTCTGCTGTTCCCTGGCCACTGCTCAGCAGCACAAAATGTTGGAAAGGAGGGGGGAAAAAGAAATCCATTCCTCTCTGTCCTCATTCCCCAGCAGGTGAAGGAGAGACGTTTCTGTGGCACATGCTTGCCACAGCAAAGGAGGCTGAGAGAGGCCATCCTGACAGCAGCTCCTATTTGGCACAAACCCAAGGTGATTCAGTTCCATGATTCCCCCCACGACCAAGCTGAGCAGGAATGCTGGGTGCTGTGCTGTAGTGTTAGCAGGTGTGTGAGTGCTGGTTAATTTAAACCTGTGGTGAATTTTATGGAAAACTGTGAATTTCTGTAGCAATACTGATTTGTCACAGCACTAGCTGGCCCATTTAACTTTTGGCATCCTATGAAAAGCTAAGTAGCCTGTTTCTGTTGTCTTAGAAGCATGATTCAGCCACATACTCTACTCACAGTCAGAGTTTCAAAGCCTCCAGGCATGTATTTCTTCTGCAAGGCTTAAAAAGAACATGTGATAGTAGCCTCTTCATGTGCACTTTTTTCCCCCCCCCCCTAAGGAAAGCTTTTCCCAGCTTTTTTTGGTTTCAGCATTCCTCCAGAGATGTAGTGAAGTAGCAGATCTTTGAGGGGTGATCATTTTGGGGGAGTGCCAGGTTTGTATCCCACCTACCCAGACCTGCAGGCATTGAAAGGCTGAAGCTTCCCTGGACTCCCCCTTGTGAGGAGAGTGCAGAAGGACATGGGGCTGTGGGCAGAGAATTCCAAAATGAAGGAAGAGCAGAGGGGGTGCTTCTTGGTAGGTGTTAAGAGCTGAACAAACAGCATAGGTGAACCTACTTTAGCAGGGGGGGTTTGACTAGATAATTTCCAGAGGTCCCTTCCAACCTGCCCAGGCTGTAATTCTGTGTAATCTTAGTGTAACTCCCTATGCTATGATGTAGTCCTTGGTCCTCCTGATGTCTTGGGAATAATTTATTATTATTTTTACAGGACCAAAGCCTCACCAGAGTGACTGCTGGGCTCACAAGGAGGTGAGCAGGGAGAGCAGTGATGAGCTCCCAGTCCCCACGAGTGCTGAGGGGCTGATGCTGAGCACTCCCGACCTGGCACAGGGAATGACCTCGGCAGCAGCCAGTGGGAAGCAGGATAAGGATGCCCACACCACAGAGGACTCCCCACTGCAACCACCAACCCCTCCCATGGGGCAGGAGGAGCCCTCAGTCAGTGAAGCACCAGATGGGTATGTCCTTAGGTACTTTGTCACTACTCATTTGTTAGCATGTGCCCTGGAAGCTGTTTTCACAGCTTGGCTGAGACATGGCACTAAAGCTTACATACAAGTGGGCAAAATTCTTGCTGTGCTAGCAGTTAAGTGGCTTCAGGTAGCTCTTTGTGGTTAGACTTGGAGAAGAGATGCCAGGGTGAGAGGAAGCAGCCTTAAGTTGCACCAGAGGAGGTTATGGTTGGATATTAGGAATAATTTCCTCTCCCAAAAGGGTTGCCAAGCCCTGGAAGAGGCTGCTGAGGGAAGTGGTAGAGTCACTGTCCCTGGAGGGGTTTAAAAGCTGTGTAGATGTGGTGCAGAGGGACATGGTTCAGCAGCAGGCTTGGTAGAGTGAGATTAGTAGGTTGGACTCAATGATCTTAAAGGTCTTTTCCAGCCTAAATGATTCTGATTCTAAGGGAAGTATGGTGATAAAAACGCATCAGACATTCATTAAAGGTAAGCAAATCTTATTTCAACAGCTTTAATAGTGCCTCTAGCTAACTAAACAGCACCTTTTGTGTCAATTAAAATTTCCAGTCAGATAAATTTCTTGAGCATTTTGTTTGGAAATAGCAGAGGGAGAATGAGGTAAGTGCAACAGGGAGATGCATGGCTTAGGTTGGAAGGGACCCTCGATCCTCTACTCCAGCCTCCCCACCATGGGCAGGGGTACCTCTCAATTAGACTTGGCTGCTCAAAGCCTGAGCTTGAACACCTCCAGGGGAGGAGGCATCCACAGTGGCCCTGGGCAAACTGCTCTAATGTCCTACTGTTCTCACAGGGAAACATTTTCTTCTGGATTCCAAAGGGAATCTCCCCAGCAGTAACTTGTACCCATGGCCCCTTGTCTTTTCCATGTGACTCCTTGTAAAAAGAGATTCTCCATCTTCCTGGTAGCTACCTTTTATGTACTGCTCCATGGTAATAAGGTCTCCCCTAAGCCTTCTCTTCTCAAGACTGAACAAACCCAGTTCTCTCACCTTTCCTCACCTGGCAGGGCTGGCAGTCCTCCAATCATTCTCATGGCTCTTCTCTGAACACTTTCCAGCCTGTCCACATCTTTTTGTCCAGTGGGGACCAAAACTGCAGGCAGTGCTCCAGGTGTGGCCTGGCAAGTGCTGAGTAGAGTGGAACAATGACTACTTTATTGTTGTCCCTTCTTGATTCCCCATGACTTTTACCTGCCACCTACCTCTATCTCCTGTCCCAGTTCTTCTGAAAGCCTATTTGCCAGCATTTTTACTCCTGCAGAGTGAGGAGTCCTCTTCTGCTGGTTGTTTTGAGTTGTGTGGTTTTGGTTTTGTGGGTTTTTTTGGTGTGGTATTTTTTTTGTCTTTTTGGTTGTTTGCAGCTTTTTAATCTGCTTAATGCATCTGTTCTTCCTAAATTCATGGTCATGCCTGGGGTACTGATTCCAATATTAGTTTGTGCTTTTTAATAGAGGAGAGTTGAGCAGAAACTAGTGGCCATCAATATACACTTCTGTAACTTTATCATTTCACGTTTGCATCCGACTGTTGCTTGCTATGGAAACATCATCTAATTTGCATGTAAATAGCTTTTACCCAGTTTTCCTTCTGTAGAACACCTGTTAATCAGAACCCTTTGGAGGGGAGCTGCATGGAGTGCTAGCCTTTGCTAGAGAAGTCATAGCTGAGCGATGGTGATTTAACCTTTTGTTCTGCCTTTGGTGCCTCACTCTTCATGAACTGATGAAAATATTGTCCAGTGCTCTCCAAGCCTGGCTAAATTACACCCAGGGTTTTGGTGCTCACCTTCTCCAGAGCATGACTGAAACCAGAATGTGGAGGTGGAGGTTTTCTCCTGCATTATGCAGAGATGAATACCTCTGTTTCTCAAGGCCGTGGCAGCAGGATTGCCACTGTTTCTGTAGAAAAGAGATGAATTTTAATTTGTTTTACATGAGAAATTAAAACTCAGGTAACACTTCATGGAGAGGTGAGCAGCTTTTCTGCTCTTGTGCTTACAACTAGGTGGGCTTTCCACCTCCACCTTTCCACCACACGTGGATTTCAGTTACATTGGAATCATCTCCCAAGAGAGGTAGTGGATTCATAGATCCATAGAATGGTTTGGGTTGGAAGGGACCTTAAAGATCATCTAATTAATCCCGCCCCGGCTGTAGGTGGGGACACTTTCCACTAGATCAGGGTGATCAAGGCCCCATCCAACCTGGCCTTAAACACCTCCAGGAAGGGGGCATCCACAACCTCTCTGAGCAACCTGTTCCAGTGTCTCACCACCCTCACTGTAATGAATTTCTTTCTAATATCCAGTCTAAATCTGCCCTCCCTACACTGTACAGTTTTAAGACTAAACTTCTCAGGGTGCTGGGCTGTCTCATTTCAACTAGACTATCACCTAGAAAGGTTGGACCTTGGGATCCCTTCCAACCTGGCATTCTGTGAGTCTGTGAAATTCAGCTTGCACCCTTGAGCCTTGCAAAGGAATGTCTGAGCTTATTGGGGAGAAGTTTCTAAGATATTGGTACATAAATTTCAATTAAATAAATTCCACCAAGTATGAGAATGCAACTTCTGGTCTGAATATATCATGACACAGATTTACAAAATGAATGATATCACAAGTTTCAGAATCATAGTATGGTCTGGGTTGGAAGGGATCTCCAAAGGGCATCTAGTTCAACACCCTCTGCAGTAAGCAGGGAGATCCTCAACTAGATCAGATTGCCCAGAGCCCTGACATATCCCTTTTTTCCTTTTTTTTTTTTTTTTTTTTTGGCTTCACGTCTCTTCGGTCTGTGTGGTGGAATTTTAGGAAATTCCTATGATGGCTGAATAGAAATATGCTGAAATTATGCAAAACACTGTATTTGTTATGTTTAACTGAAAAATCTGGAGCTTGCCCTCTTTGAATGCAGAAGAGTTACTGGCTGGGCATCTGAACAAGTGCTGTTCCCTCACCTGTTGTCTTTGGGCCATTCCTATGCTTTTAGTGTTAATGGAATTAGGTTGAGTGATGGAGCTGAAAGGAGTTCTCATGTGCAGAGGCCACAGCTTGCCTGAATGGCAAAACAAAATCCTTGTTGTGGGAGGTCACAAGCTTATATTTTTTGGAGAAAATGCCTTTTCTACCTCACTGTGGAGATGCTATTCTCTTTTCAAGAGAGTTTGGGGTTTCTTTTTTCCCCATAAGTGTTTGCAGGTTGTGTTTTACCTCTGGGTGAACTCAGCCTAGTTTCAGACTCTCCATCTAGGATGGTTATCTGTCATGATAACATCCTTGAGCTGTTAACCAAATAAAGGTGATGTTGCCATGGAAGATCATTTATTGTAAGGTTCGTGCCTTGGGTGCAGTTCACAGTAGGGTGCTGCAGTTTTGCTGCTGTAATTACTACAAATGATAATTTTTGGCAAATCACTTGTGTGTTTCCAAGCCTCCTGGGGTGGGTTGATGGGAGGCTGTACAGATGCGTTTTCAGGCTCACTCTGCCAGCTCAGGCCCACATGAGAGCCTGGGCTGTGTATTTTCTTGCAGCCCAGGAGCCTGCTGGTGAGCCAGGGACTTGCCCAGGTGGTTCAAGCAGCAGGTCAGGGCACCCCATCTTCCCTCCTGCTGGGTGAAGCTCCCCAGTAGCTCCGGTCTGCAGCTCCTTGTTGCCGCTCTGAGCTGCTGAAGCAAAGGTAAAAGGCTCTGTATCCTCTTACCATTCCTTCCAGCTCCCAGCCCTTTCTTTAGGGGCTTAAACCCGGGCGTGGTGGGTGAGGAGGGGGAGAGGGTCTTTGAGAATTAGTGCAGAGAAAGATGATGACTGTTTTAAGGCCTGTGCTGAGGGGGGTGGAAAAAGGCAGAGCTTATGCCTGTGCTGCTTCAGCTGTATTGAAGAGGACTTAGCACAGATGGATTGTGCATTACAAAATGTAACACATAATTCAAGCTGTCAGCTTAATCAGACTGTTTCCAGGAAGCAACCTGTAAAAGAGAAGGACCTCTTGTTTGCTGACCTCTGATCCGTAGCCTGCTGCAGATTGTCATACATTTTGTTTTTCTTTATGTTGGTGTCCCTTCCTTCCCCTTCCCTTTTTATTATTGTATCCCTCTCGAGTGGCACCCTGGAAGGACCACCCAGCAGGATAAAAACAATGGGAAACGAGCCTGCAGCTAAAATACAGGGTTTGTAAGACTGGGGTGGGGGGAAAGAAAAAGCACTGTTTAACTGCATATGTGATCCCGTTGGCATTGTTTTGCTTATTAAATGTCTCAGAAACTTGACTAAATGCACAGCAGCTCCCCACTTAATTGTTCACTGTTGCCCAACAGTCCGATGGAAAACAGAACTTGTGGTGCAGCTTAGCACGACTGCAAAATCCATGTGAATTTTCATGCACGGAGCGTTTCCTTTGAGGGAGGGCAAACTAAGATTAAGTGTATAAATACACTTAAAGCTTCTGCACACAGCAAAAAAGGGTGGGGAGAACGTTGTTTTGGTTTTGTTTGGTGTTTTTTGTTTTGGTGTGGTTTTCTTTTTTTTTTCATACTGCCTGTGGAACTATGAGCAGGCCCAGCTGGGGCATTGCTGGTGGAGACCTGGCCTGGAAAGTCCCCAACAAAGCAGGCAGCCGGCCTGGACCTGAATAGCCATTTACACCTCTGTTGAAGGATTAGCCTGCTGCATTGTTTCAGTGGTTAAGTCCTAATTTGCATCATTATAGAGGTGCAGCTTCATCAAAACCCCTCTGAGGTCCCAGTTATGTCCCCATACCTGTAGGTGGTCACCAGATTTCTTTTGATTGTGGAGGTGAAGGAATTGTACTACTTCGAGCAGGATAATTTCAGTGAAGACTCTCAGGCCCTGATTTGTTTTGCTCCTCTACTTTTGCCTCTCCTACAGAGCTCAAGTTTTGCTGTTTGTTTTGAAAAACTAAGACAAGGTGTTTATTTCCCAACTGGTGCAATGGGAATGCAGTTAAAATACGTGTCACAGCTCGGGTCACTTCAAGCTGTTTGTTGTCTGTCCATAGGCACAGCGGGACGCTGGTGGGACCCTCCCCTGTGCTGCAATTGATCGAAGAGGCTGCGATGAGGATGAGCCTCCAGCACCGGGCGTTGTACCAGGACGTGGAGACAATGGGGACAGCAGAGCTGCTCAGGTTAATACCTCTTCCCTGTGAGCTGCCTACACCTCAGCCCCATCCCCTCTGTTCTTGTTTGCTTGCTGCCCTGCATGCATGCAGCACTTGTAATCGTTCTGTTGTTGATTGCTTACACGCTTCTAATTGAATTCAAGCGAGCAATGGTGAGAGGCTGTTGCTGAGCAGCTTTGCAGGAGTCTGTTGAGATTCAAGCTGGGGTCCTCGCTCCTGCGGTGACAAATGGCCAGTGCAAAGAGCATGAGGTCTCCTGCAAACAAACATTGCCAGTTGCTAAGAGGTCTGCCTCCCCTTCCACCGTGTTGATGTCATGAGGAAGGTGAAATATGGCACTCAGAGCTGCATACCCAAATGGCTTCCATAATTGCTTGATCCTAAATGTCGTGCTTTTTGCAGCCTTGCTCCACAGATCCCTTAGGTGAGGTAAATACTTATTTCCAAGAATGAGAGCTGCTATGATTTACTGAGATAGACAACAATAACCAGAAAAATTATTTCTTCTTCGAGGTAAAAGAACAAAGAGAATCACCAAACCCCATGTGTTAGCAGAACCAGGGTCAGAGAGCCCTCACTGTCCTTCCACAGCAGGGACCCTCAATTATAAGAACTGGAAATGGCTTTGTAATTTCATTTAAAATTGGATGTCAGCATCCATAACCTAGGATTCTCTTAGGCATCTGATGGTTAGAGGATTCCTAGGGAATTAGGAGGTTCCCAACCCAAATCGGCCTCTGTGACGTAGACTGCACTGTGGCTGGGGCTGCCTGGCCAAGAAGCAGTTTCACCAAGTGGCCATGCACAGATTTCCTTCTCCCTGTCAAAAGCAAATGTGGGAGATCAAACCTGGCCCTTTCTAAGTGCTGGTTTTGACCTCCCTCTTTTGTTGCGCATCTTTGGTAGAGCGTCTGTTTGTCCCTCTGGGCTGTCCCACCAGTTCTTCCATTAGCCAAAGGAAGTGTTGCAGATTCTGCCTCCAGCCCAATGCTGGCTGTGTGGGCTTTGAATAAACCTTGCATGTAATACCTGCTTTATTTTGTAGCTTTTGTCATCGAGCTGACAGCCTGAAAGAAGTTGACCTTGAAGCCTGTGAAGCAGTTGTCCTTCATCAGCTGCGGGCTTTATTGCAGAGCAGGCTGAATGGATGCCTCCCACCTGAGGAAACACTTGATGCTAAAGGTGCAGGGGTGGATGAAAAGCAAACCAGGTATCTCCAACACAAAACTTGGGTGTGGGTGTGATAAACATTCTTCTTACTCAAGTCAGCTCTGCCTCTCTGGTGCAGAGAAAGCAGCCTGAGGCCAGATCTCTGATCACGCCTGGACAATAAAGACGTCTCAGTGTTGATCTTTGCACATCTTGACAGCAGCTGTGAGACTCGAAATTAAAACATTAAGCAAATTGATTTATTTTCCTTTTCATTCGTTATTTACTTATTCTGGCCCGGTCCTCCCAGTCTCCTCCAGTCCACAGCATGTCACACCACAGGCTGCTCTGGCAGGGTGAGAAATGTATTAACTGTGGAGATCTTTTAGGCAGTAATTTCTGTCGTCTTCAGCATGAGTCTCAGGCACGTAAGGATGAGGAATGTAATTTTGAGAAGAAAATTATGCTTCTGTGAAGCAAATGATGCATATAGCCTTTAAAAACAATAAACCACAGTTATTCAAAATTATTTCTTTCTTGTGTGTGTGCCACAAGGACAAGTGAGAATTGTTTTGTTTTGTTTTTTTTTTTTTTAGATCTCTTTTAATACAGTAATAAAAGAATGGAAATTGTTTTCTTACTTAGCTTCTGTTTAGACCTTCCTCCCTGTTAGAGGCTCAGCAGTGCTCAAGTGTTAGCAGGATCTGGGCACTTGTGAGTGCTGAAGAATGGTCTATTTAACTATATCTGGTTCTCCTCACAAGGCTGATACGCCTGCAAGCACTAATACCTTCTTGTATCTCCTGAATGGTTTCTTGGGGACAAAACACTTGTGGAGTTAATTGGAATTCACTCCTCTGTTTGTGAAACTTCATCGGAGCAACTGGAAAAACAAACATCTTTGGCTAACAAGATAGCAGTATTTTTTTCTGTGTTCAAAAGATATTTTTGATCAAAATAATAAAGTACTCTGGGGGAGGAAACAGCTTGACAAGGCTGGGAAGTGGGAGCCCAGCAGAGCATGTGATGGAGTGAGTGAGGTCTGCCCAAAGCTGAGACCAGGGGCTGCAGAAAAGCTTTCATGTCTCCTGAGTGTCAGGACAGACCTAGGTGAGAGATATGATGATGATTGGTCCTGGTCATCCTCCTTGTGTCTGCAGAAGTCACAATTGATTCCTTACATTTCTGCTTTGGACACTTTTTAAAAGGAAAAAATGGGAATTATGGACAAAATGTAATGGCTTTTCCTTGACTTTCTGCAGGGATGGGGCCTTAACTGCATCCTTGGGCAAACCTGTTCCAGTGTTTCACCACTCCCATTGTGCAGAACTTCCTCCTGGTGTCCAGTCTAAATCTCCCCTTCTCCAGTTTCAAGCCATTGCCCCTCATCCTATCACTCCAAGCCCTTCTAAACAGTCCTTCCCCAGCCTTCCTATAGGTCCCCTTCAGACAGTGAAATGTAGCTATAAGCTGTCTCTGGAGCTTTTTCTTCTCCAGACTGAACAGCCCCAATTCTTTCAGCCTGTCTTCATAGGGGAGGTTCTCCAACCCTCTGATGATCTTTGTGGCCCTTCTCTGAACCTGCTCCAGCAGGTCCATGTCCCTCTTCTGAAATGTAATTATAAGGTCTCCCCAGAGTCTTCTCTTCTACATTTCACTGCCTGCTGACTCGCTCATCCAAAGAAACGAGTGTGACATAGTGCCTGTGTGAGCCCTGTGTATGTAGGACATCTCACTAACGGTGCTTGGGTTTGCTTCTCAGGCCAGTTCTCCTGTGGGACACGGATATGCTGCAGAGTCAGCTGAGCCACCATGCCTTGTTCTTGAGGAAGCACCAGGTGCAGCTCCCAGAGGAAGTGGCAGGGATGTTTGACTGCCTTCTGGTTTCCAGTGAGATGGTGCAGGATGGTCAGGTGGGCACTTGGATTGGACAGTAATTTGCACCAGTAGGGTGAGACAGGCCCTGTGCCACTTCAATTGAAGGGGTGTGTCAGTGTGAGCTGAAAATTCCCCCCACACTGACAATAACCAGGCTAGCTCAGGCTGGAAGCAAATGAAGGCTGTATTTACAAGCAGAACCTACAATCTATGATGAAATGCAATTAATATGTACAAATATACAAAATTCACAACATTTACAAATATATACAATCAACAGAAAAGCACAACCACTCTCCCTTTGCTTCCCCCTGAAGGGGACCCTTCCCAAAGGGGCCTCTCTCCCAGGAGCTTCCCCCCCCAGACCCCCCTGGACAGAGAAGCAGAGTTAGTTAAGCAGAAAGTTGTTAACTTAGCTGCCAAGGTCAGTGTGTGTTATCTTCAGCCAGAAGAGAAGAAGAAACAGCAGCCAGACAGCCCAGCAACTGCCCCCACTGCCGAACGCAGAATGTGCAGAGTGCCTACTTTGTTTTGGGTAATAGTTCTTAAACATTTCTATCTATCCAATGGAAGTGTTTAGAACAATCGTTATTTTGCTTTCTTACACCCAATAGTGACTTATTTACACTCTTTCACTTTCTCTGTTTGAACTTTGCAAAGAAAAATTAAAAAAGACAGTTTCAAACAATCACAAGGGGAAAAGCAGGCAATCTTTTCATGAATCAAGAGTGGGTCCAGCAGAGCCAGGGAGGTTCTCCACCCCCTCTACTCTGCCCTGGTGAGACTGCACCTGGAATATTGCTTCCAGTTTTGGGCTCCCCAGTTCAAGAGGCACAGGGATCTACTCAAGAGAGTCCAACAGAAGGCTACCAGGGTGATTGAGGGACTGGAGCATGTGTCCTATGTGGAAAGGCTGAGACACTTGGAGCTTTTTAGTCTGGAGAAGACCAAGAAGGGATTTAATAAGTGTTTATAAATATCTGAGGGCTGAGTGTCAAGAGGGAAGGGACAGGCTCTGCTCAGTTGCACCCTGGGATAGGACAAGGGGCAATGGATATAAACTACAGCACAGGAGGTTCCATCTTAACATGAGGAGGAACTTCTTCACTGTGAGGGACACAGAGCACTGGAACAGGCTCCCCAGAGAGGTTGCAGAGTCTCCTTCTCTGGAGACTTTCAAGCCCCATCTGGATGCATTCCTGTGTGACCTGTGCTGGATTCTATGGTTCTGCTCTGGCAAGGGGGTTGGACTTGATCTTTGGAGGTCCCTTCCAACCCCTAATATCCTGTGATCCTTGGAGGTGGTTAAGTGGGAAGGAGAGCCTTCCTCTGGGCTTGCTCCAAGGTACAGGACATCCCCATACGAAACCCATGTGAGCATGTAAATAATACCTTAAATTACAGGCAGGATTGGGAAATCTTTACTGTCAAAAGAAATTGATTCCCATGTAGGAATCTGTGGGGATTTCTCATACCAGAAGTGCTTTGCTTCACTCTCTGCAGTATCATTAATGTCCAAGCAGGCATGCACCACTACCAAATAACAGTAGTCAGTGTAAACTTGAACACTGTAATTGATCCAGGCAGAAGGAAGGGTACCACCAGGAGAACCAGAGCTTGGTGTGCGGAGTCACAGGGACCAAAGCAGCTCCAGAGTGGCCAACGTTTCCACTGGGGTGCAGAGACCTCTAACATGCTGCAAGAGCCACACAGGTCTTATTTATATGGGAGCATAACTCAGTTAAAAAAGGCACTCAAGACCCCAGCTTCCATAGCCAAGAGACTACCCTGCTGCACACAAAACATGTTCCTACCACGTTAACTCTCTAAGGCTATGCCACATCTATAGGAACCATACTCGGTTTTCTTCTCTCTTTCTTCTGGGAAAGATCTATGAGAAAAGACAGACTTATAGTAAGACAGAATAGAAGACAGATGTAATTTAGCAGTAAGAGATGAGAAAAGAGCAGCAGGGGGACGGGCAGACTCTATGGACCGTTGGCATGGATGAGACACTGAAGGCACTGGAGAAGGTGGACCTGCTGCTGGTCATCATCAAACCTCCATGGACCACAAGGGCTGATGGGGAAGGAGCTGTTCTATCTGTAGAGTCAGGAACTCAAAGGCCCCTCCTGCACTGCCTCCCTGCTGCCTGGCCCTGCAGTATTATCAGCCAGTGAGGTTCCTGACAGATCTTTCAGCCTGCAGAGAAAAAAGAAGTCATCAAGATGGGCCAAAAATTTCAAACTTTGGAGTGATAAGATCCTTAAGTACAGATAACTTCTGAGTTCAATGCTACATTATGTAAGTCTTTATGGTAAAGCAATTGGTCCTGTACATGCCTGTTGTATAATCAGTATTGATCCTCTTCTGTGCCACCTGCCTGGAACTGAGGAGTTTCACAGCAGGGGATGCAGCCTACCATCAGCTTTAATTGGCTGGATCTACTTAATAGGTAATATAAATGTTAAATGCAGTAATGTGTAGCAATAAACACATTATTGTGGCCTACATTCACCCATAAAGCTGGTGTTATTAGGCTTTGACTTGGTGAAAGACTTTACATGCAGTTATAAATTTGTGGAGGGTGCTTATCTGTCACCAGTGCTCCTCTCTTCTACTCAGCTGAGCCTTTTGAGGACAGAATGCAAATTACTTGTCCACATACAGAGGAAAGAAGTTAACCTAGGTTATAACCAAAAGTGTTCAGCTGCCTCAGATATTCCATCTTCATTATGTGTTTTTAATGCTGTTACAACCAGAACCTCATAGAATCAGTAAGGTTGGAAAAGACCTTTAAGATCATTGAGTCCAACCATAAGTACAGCTGAGCAGTTCAAACTGCTTTTCATTTTCTCATTAACAATTAGAGGAGAAATACTCTTTGCAAGTAGTTTTTGGAACAGACCATGAGACCAACTTGTTATTAGTAGGCTGCATGGCAGATTCATAGATTGCATCAAGTTGGAAGGGATCCTCAAAGGTCCTCTTGTCCAACCCCCCTGCAGGCAGCAGGGACACCTCCAGCTAGGTCAGGGTGCCTAGAAACACATCAAGTCTCATCTTGAATGTCTCCAGGGACAGGGACTCAACCACATCCCTTGGCAACCTCTTCCCAGTATTTCACCACTCTCGTTGTGCAGAACTTCCTCGTGATGTCCAACCTAAATCTCCCCTGCTCCAGTTTCAAACCATTGCCCCTCATCCTATTGCTCCAAGCCCTTCTAAACAGTCCTTACCCAGCCTTCCTGTAGGCCCCCTTCAGATAATGAAATGTAATTATAAGGTCTCCCCAGAGCTTCTCTTTTCCAGACTGAACAGCCCTAATTTTTTCAGCCTGTCCTCACAGGAGAGGTGCTGCAGCCCTCTAATCACCTTCCTCTGGACTCACTCCAGGAGGCACACTGGAGCACAGATGCTTTCTGGTTTGCTTACCTTGAACATATGAGGGAGGGAATAGTGACAGCTTCCAGAGTAACCTCATGATTGAAAGAGTAACTCAAAGTTTGTGTCACTTGAAGGCAGAACACAATTCCTGAGCTAGCACTGACTTAAGTCTGAGGTGATTTAACATCTAACAAAGCCACCCTGGAAACAGATTACACCGTGAAGTATATAGATTGGCCTAAATGCATGTTGGAAGGATAATGGGGTCCTGGCTGTTTTTATTCTTTTTCATGCTGCAGGCTCTCCCAGTGTTGAGAGAGGCACTTCCAGAAGAGCGTGGGGATAGGTCATCTATTCAGAGTAATGAATCATCTTACAGCTTGCCAGCAGCTCCAAACGACAGTGGGGAAATAAAGCAGGCAAAACGTGTTCCCAGCGCTGGAGGAGAAGGTAACAAGTGTGAGAAGGTCTGGCTTAGATACTCATTGGTCTTCTATATATCTCTTTTTTTCTATCTACATCTGCAGGACATTGTGTTGCAGTGACAGGTCAATTAATGTGCATTAGTAATGAACTTGGGGGCATTTTCCTAAATCTCAGTCGTATTTGTCATTCCTGTTACCTCTTAAAATGAGTGATGCCTTTTGTGACTCTTTTTTTCCCCTGCAGGACAGAAGTGAGCCTTGTGGCTGTTGTTAAAACCAGGTCTCTAGGTGTATTTATATCTAGAAACTACTTACAGTGTAGAAATTGTAGGGTGTAGTCATTGTCTTTTAATATGTAGTCTGACTACAGACCAATAGGACAAGGGAGGTGATTCTGTTCCTCTGCTGTCATGACCACTTGCAGTACTGTGTTCAGTTCTGGTGTCCCCAGCATAAGAGGGACATGGAACTGCTGGAGCACATGCAGCAGAGGCCATGAAGATGATCAGAGGGCTGGAGAACCTCTCTTATGGGAACAGACTGAGAGACTTGGGGCTGTTCAGCTCAGAGAAGAGAAGGCTCCAGGGAGAGGAGATCTTATAGTGACCTTGCAGTACTTGAAGGGGGCCTACCTGAAGGCTTGTAAGGGACTTTTCACAAGGGCTTGTAATGATAGGACAAGAGGGAATGAATTGAAGCTTGAGGAGGGCAGGTTTAGACTGGAGATTCTTTCCAGTGAGGATGGTGAGACACTGGAACAGGTTGCCCAGGAAGGTCATTGATGCCCCCTCCATGGAGGCATTCAAAGCCAGGTTAGATGAGGCCTTGAGCAGCCTGGTCTTGTGGAAGGTGTCCCTGCTGATGGCACGGGGGGTTGAAACTGGATGATCTTTAAGGTCCCTTCCAACCCAAACCATTCTGTGTGTCTGTGAAATCCAAAAGGGTTGATGTTGAGGGAAGGTGTGTGATGCTGCTTCAGACCTTAGGAGATGAACACACTTGTGAGAACCCAGTTAATTTCTATAGACGAGGAAGTAATCCAGTAGTCTGGTGACTTGCTTGGTCTGCTCTGGCAGCATCCCTCACATCAAAGCCCAGCAGAGCCAGGCAGTTAGGTCATGCTGCTCTTTACGCAGCAAGTGTAAGCAAACTGCTTCAGGCCTCCTAAATTCACACAACTTCAGTCTGTGGAGGAGAGGGAGACTTTGATTTAAGCTAATTTTCTGCAGTTGGTATGATAAATGATGCTGCTGGAGAAAACCATGGAGTTACTGTGGGTTGTTTGTTTCTCCAATCCCTCTGGGTCTTAAATAATTTAAGACATTTGGTTAGCCTGTCCTTTTCTCTGGCAGCTACAGAGAGACAGGGCAGCCTCGCCTGCGAGGCGAGTTCACAGTAGGCGCCCCTTTTAAGAAGGGTAATGGATAGTTTAGATCAATAAACAAGAGATAACAAAAGTGAAGAAATTAAAGGGAGTAGGGCTTGAAAGCAAACAAACCAGTCTGCTCACTGCCACTTTGAAATGTGTTTCATTATGGTGTCTTCACATCTAGAAGTCACAAGCTGGTGCGAAGATGAGAGCAAGGAGGGAAGCGTGGTTGAAAAGATTCCTATTACAGGTAGAAGCAATGTGGCTGCATATTAACCTTCAGTCCAGTATTCAACTTGATTATATAATCAGAACGTGGCATTTCAGCTGGTTTGGGGTTGCTAATAGTGAGTAAATTCAGCTAGTGCATACTGAGCACGAAGATTAAACGTTCCAGATGTTAAAGTCCATGCTCATGTTTAACACAAACCAAGCTGGAAAGTAAGGGTGCCTGTTTAATTCCTTGTAATCATGTTAGACATTTAAACCATGTGAATATCCTGCCATTTAGCCTTTCAGCTCCCCCCATTGGTGTTACAAAGGTCACTCTCCATGGGGAAGATCCAGTAATTATATGGCAAACTACAGATGTTTCTGATTTTTTTTCATTCTTTTCTCTCCTCAAGTAATTGAATGTGCATCATTAGAATAAGCATGGGGGAAAACCCTGCCAGCCATGGAGCCAGGCCTTTTCCTCTGCCACACGAGCTGCCTGATAACACAACATTTTTATCAATAAGGGACTTTTATCAAGACAGGTTCAGATCCTCCTGCAGCAGATGTGATGTGTGAGGCTCGCTTGGGATCCCAAGACGTGGCTGCTTTTCAGTCCTGGGGTGTCAATAACACATTTAGCATTCAGGGCAGGGCTCTGCAGGAGTCTCAATTTGATTTGCACTGATTTCCTAAGGCTGCTTCCTTAAATGTTGATGTTGGGCTAAATATCGATGCGGGTGCTGGCTCTGACAGAGAGGTGTGAGGGCAGCTGCTTATGCAATGCTGGCTGTTGCTTTCCTGCCCTTTTATGGCTTCAAAACTCCCTGTCTTTGGGAGAGCAATTCGCTCCTTTACAGAGGTTTTCTTCTGCTGCTTGTGAAGCCTAATTGGCAGCTGAAATACAAAAAATATGCTTCTTGTATTCCTGAATTATACTGCAGTGATAATAGTCCTGTGTTAGGAAAACTTAGATGTACTTTTCTTTTCCCCCCCATCAAGTAGAATGCTTTCTGTTTTCCTGCTTCTTAAAACATCTCTGTCACATGTGGCAACCTATTTTAGAGCATGAATTCATAGAACTATAGAATTGCTTTGGTTGGAAAAGCCCTCCAAGATCGAGTCCAACTACCTACCTAACACCACCATGTCCTGAAGTGCCATGGCCACAGGTTTCTTGAACATCTCCAGAGTTGATGACTCTACCTCCCTGGTAGCCTGTTCCAATGCCTGGCCACTCTTTCCATAGAGAATTTTTTCCTAATACCCAGCCTAAACCTTCCCTGGCATAATTTCAGGCCATTTCTTCATTCCATCACCTGATACTAGGGAGAAGAGGCTGACCCCTACCTCACCCCAGCCTCCTTGCAGGGAACTGTAGAGAGCAATGAGGTCTCCACTCATTCTCTGCCTCTCCAGACTAAACAATCCCAGTTCCCTCAGCTGTTCCTTCTAAGACCTGTTCTCTAGACCTAATTCATTGGATTTTAATTCCTTTGAAAACCCATTAAGTCTCTGTGAAACAAACCACACTTCTCATTTGAAAGTTCATTTCAAGTTTTGCATATCTTAGGATTCATTTAATTTTAAGAGGATTCAAACTTGTGGATTGGGAATTAAGTTCCCTCCCTTCAAAGACTGCCATTCACCTTCTGCCTTGCTCTCCCACCTGGAGCACTGCTTCCAGTTCTGGTGCCCCCAGCACAACAGGGACATGGCACTGCTGGACTAGGTCCAGAGGAGGCCACAAAGATGTTCAGAGGGCTGTAGAACCTACCCTATGGGGACAGGCTGAGAGAGTTGAGGCTGTTCAGCTTGGAGAAGAGAAGGCTCCAGGAAGAAGAGACCTTATAGCAGCCTTCCAATACTTGAAGGGGCCTACAAGAAAACTGGGAAGGGACTTTTTACAGGGGCTTGTTGTGGTAGGATGAGAGAGAACGGATTGAAGCTTGAGGAGGGCAGATTTAGAGACTGGAGATAAGAAAGAAATTCTTTACAGTGAGGGTGGGGAGGCATTGGAACAGGGAGGTCATGGATGCCCCCTCCCTGGAGGTGTTCAAGGCCAGGTTAGATGAGGCCTTGAGCAGTCTGGTCTAGTGGAAGATGTCCCTGCTCATGGCCAGGGGGTTGGAATTAGATGATCTTTAAGGTCCCTTCCAACCCTAATCATTCTATGAATTTATGCTGAGCCATGTTGAGAATGGTGACTCCCTCCTAACTAATGTCATCACTGATCCTGTGGCTTGTTTTCTTAAGGAGAATGCTACCTCTTGAGTTTGGCTCTCTAGCTGCCAATGCTTTTGGTTTGCTTCTCCCCACCTTTCATTTTCTGCCTTACCAGACCTGGTTTTAGCTATGATTTTGCATACCAGTTTGTTAGGGAATTCTGTTGCAGTTTTCCTGCTGGGGACTTCATGTGGCTGGCTGCTGTGTTAGAGGTCAGTCAGGTAAAAGCCAGGCCAAGATGGACAACATTCCCCTTCCCCTCTTCTCCTGTAGCCTTCTAATTGAACAGCCGTGCAAATACCAACACTTCCTGCCTGTAACAATGCTGAGAAGCTTCCCAGTGCACTGAAACCAGGAACTTCAGCGTCAAATCCATTCCTCCTGAGCCTGCATTGTTTACTGGTTTGTGGCAGCACGTCTCCCAGTAGACCATGGCCACATTGTCTCTCAGAGTGAGGCTTTTCACATCTTGCTTAAAAGCAAAGTTGCTCATTTCAGATGTTTCATCCTCAGCCCATGATCTTCTCTGGGCTTCTTGTTCTCTTCTGGCTCCTTGCCTTTCCAGCTTGTCACTTTTTTGCTCATTATTTGTTGTAGACTGGTCCTGGAGCTTTGAAATTGTTCTGTGTTTAACAGAGGCAGCATCTCTGTGTGCTGTCTTAGGGGCTCAGATGACTTCTTTGAGGGTGTTCTTAGATGAACTAATATTTAGTGTCCATTCTATAAGCAATCATTTTGCAGTACAACTTTTTGTAAGGTGAAGTAATACAAATTTCATTTTTTTTCAGTACATGCTGCACTCTTTAAGGACTTGAGTGTTGGTTTGAAATGGTGAAGCTTTGGGGCTTTAGGGTATTGATAGACTTCATTGTGAGAAGCTGGATGTGCTTGTGAATAACCTTCTGTGGTAGCACAAGACCCCAAATACTGATTTTTATTTTCATGTTCTGTAAATATTCCAGAAATATTTGTTTTTCCTTCCTGTATTGGGGCAGAGAGGGGACAGCTGGGTGGCTTTGGGGAATAAGAGCTCTAGAGTGGTAGCTGGTGTGGTCATAAGAGGGACATCTAAGTGCTGGAGCAGGTACGGAGGAGGACACGAAGATGATCAGAGGGCTGGAGACCCTTCCCTATGGGGACAGGCTGGGAGAGTTGGAGCTGTTCAGCCTGGAGAAGACAAGGTGCCAAGGAAACCTTATAGCAGCCTTCCAGTACCTGAAGGGGGCCTACAAGAAAGCAGGGGAGGGGCTTCTTACAAGGGCTTGTAGTGATAGGATGAGAAGGAATTGATTGAAGCTTGAGGAGGGCAGATTTAGAGACTCGAGATAAGAAAGAAATTCTTTATAGTGAGGCTGGTGAGACACTGGAACAGGTTGTGCAGGGAGGTCATGGATGCCCCCTCCCTGGAGGTGGCCAGGCTGGATGAGGCCTTGAGCAGCCTGGTCTAGTGGAAGGTGCCCCTGCCCCGGGCAGGAGGGTTGGAACTCGATGATCTTTAAGGTCCCTTCCAACCCAAACCATTCTATGAATTTATGGTGTGGGATGTCCCTTAGCCTGTGTTGGTACTTGAAGCCACTCAGGCAAGGACTGACTACACCCAGAGCTCTTCCAAAAAGAGGCTTGGACTGAAGCATCTGCTGAGCTGTTCCCATCAGTGGCACGCTACCCAGAGCCAGCTGTGGAGGCACAGGGGCAATGTAGCTCATGGCATAAAGGTAGTTCCTTTCCTA
This sequence comes from Indicator indicator, assembly GCF_027791375.1. Taxonomy (NCBI): domain Eukaryota; kingdom Metazoa; phylum Chordata; class Aves; order Piciformes; family Indicatoridae; genus Indicator; species Indicator indicator. The sequence goes on from NC_072018.1 coordinate 34,637,425, forward strand.
GAGCCTTGTCCTAATCTTGTGGAAGTCCACATTGTGATAACTGACTTGAAAAGGGTTATGTCTGGTGTACAGGTTCCCCCAGAGAGGAGTTAGAGAGGAGTTAGCTATTAATAGCAATCTTGTATTATACCAGGTTGTGTGAGGATGGAGCAGGATCTGTGGATCCTGCATGCTCATTTCCTTCACAGATGCTTTGTTTTTTATCATGGGAAGACATGTGAAAGAAATTGTTCAGCTTTTTTTTTTTTCCCTGCTGTTCCTGAGGCAGGAGAATAATGTGAGATTAAAAAGAAAGGATAAAATCTATTCTTTCTTGTTTTGCTGGATGACTGTTTAAGAGTCTCACTTACAAGCAGGAAGCTGCTGTTTTATTGAAGGGGCAGGTTTGTTAAATCTTTAACAAAACCAGATTCTCTTTCTCCCCTTCACTTATGTCTTTGATTTAAATAAACGTTAAAGCTATGAAACATTTGAGTAAGAACAGTGTCACTTTTCTGCTCATTTGGGCTTTGCTTTCACAGCATCTTGAGTGTTAGCTTCCATGTAGAAAATCTCTAAGGTAGAAAGAGGGAGTAAAAAACCTCTTAAAAAAAAATAGCCCCTCTTTAGCTATCAGAAGGGGACATGAAAGAGCACAAATGCAGTTCTGCTTTCTTTTTTAGGTCACCTTTAATGAGCCAGTGATGCTGGCAATGCTCTTCCCATGCCTACACATCCTTCCCTGTGAGGTCCTCCTTTGAGCTTGCAGTTAAATGGTTCCTGAGGTTCTACTTGGAGTGTGCTAATAAAGGTGTTAATAAGTGCACAGCTTTCCTTTTGGTTTCATATCAACCCAATCATAACTGCTCTGGTGAAAAAAGTTCATCTGTAGGTGACTAATCACTGTCATGGTCTGGAAGAACCTTGGCCCAGCATGAGGTGGTGTGGTTTTCTTAAATCAGTTTGGATTCTGTACTTGAGTAGGTGATGTTTTGTGCTGCTCAACTTGAGTTCCTGAAAGACAATGGTTTGAAACTGGAGCAGGGTAGTTTTACATTGGACATCAGGAGAAAGTTCTTTACAATGAGAGTGATGAAATACTGGAACAGGTTGCCCAGGGATGTGCTTGAGGCCCTGGAGACATTCAAGATCAGACTTAATATGGCCCTGGGCAGCCTGATAGAGGTGTCCTTGCTGAATGCAGGGCAGTTGGACAAGATGACCTTTGAGGGTCCCTTCAAACCCAATGCAATCTGTAAAAGACCTCAGAGTCTTTTTATAGTTACGAATTCTGGGTGGAAATTCTTTCATCTTTGAACATCAGCAGCCTCTAGAAGTGTTCTCACTGTGTGGCTTGCTCCACTGGACATACAAATGTCTGCTCTTGAGAGGAAAGTGTCATACGTTGGTATATTATAAGAGAATTTATTTATTTTATTTATTTAAAGGGAGGGGGAGGGATTTGCTAATATTTGACCTACTTCTGGGTGCTGGTTACTGCAGTGTTCTGTCAGGTTTTAATTTGGAGATCTCTTCCATCTGTTTGCTTTCCAAAGAGCAAATCCATCTGTTGGATTTGCAGGTAGCCTTTATCTTCTCTCTGTAGGCAATATGCTTGCTTTATTGCAGGGAAAATGTGTGTGAGAGCCTGTGTACAGCCAGCACTTGCACCTAAGGCAAAGGTGTGCCCTGTGTGCTGGCACTGGCACAGCAGCTAACAAACCACCTGGAATTCCCCTACCTCTTTGTAGGTTATCAGCAAGCATGGTAATTAGTGTTGAAGTGATTTCAGAGTTTCAAATTCAAAGTTTCTCTGAGCCCAAGCCATTGTCAGTTGTCTATTTGGTACAGCAGCTACCAAAGCTAGAGGTGAATGTGAGTGCAATAACTATTACCAAGGTAACTGTACACAGCTTGCGGGATCCACTCACCCTGATAATGTCCCTTTCAAGGCATTACTGTCTTTGAAGTCCAGTGACAGCTGAAATAGCCAAGCTCCTAACTGTTTTATTGGTGATAAAAGCACACAGAAAAAGCAAAGTTCCCTTTGGTGCAGGCTCTCACTTATTCATGGATTCATAGCATGGTTTGGGTTGGAAGGGACCTTAAAGATCATCTAGCTCCAAGCCCCTGGCCATGAGCAGGGACACCTTCCACTAGACCAGGCTGCTCGAGGCCTCATCCAGCCTGGCCACCTCCAGGGAGGAGGCATCCATGACCTCCCTGCACAGCCTGTTCCAGTGTCTCACCACCCTCACTGGAAAGAATTTCCTTGTCATGTCCAGTTTAAATCTGCTCTCCTCAAGCTTCATGGAATCATAGAATTGTCAGGGTTGGAAGGGACCACAAGGATCATCCAGTTCCAACCCCCCTGCCATGGGCAGGGACACCTCACACTAGATCAGGCTGGCCAGAGCCATTCCTTCTCATCCTATCACTACAAGCCCTTGTAAGAAGTCCCTTCCCAGCTTTCTTGTAAGCTCTCTTCAGGCCACTATAAGGTCTCCCCAGAGCCTTCTCTTCTCTAGCCTGAATAGCCCCAAGTCTCTCAGTCTGTCCCATAGGGGAGGTTCTCCAGCCCTTTGATCATCTTGGGTATGGAAGATGCAGATACCTGCCTGGGTTGGGTCCTCAAAAGCTCTTTTGTCCTTCAACTCTCTCTACTTGCATAGAGGATTATTGATTGTTATTGGAAATAATGAGCCCTTCTGTAAGAGGTAATACAATTGGCAAGATGCAAATGCTGTTCATTATGAGGCCAAGAGTTTCTTACCTCTTCATTTGCAGGAAATCACATCACTTCTTTAGCCACTGAGGTGTTTGGCTATAAACTGGTAGATGCTGCAATGTAGGCCATGGAGAAAATCCCTTCTTTTCAGTGCTGTGCTGCTACAGCATGTCCTGGGTTAAAGATCACTGAGTGTGCTGCAGAACGAAATAATAGCAGTTCATTATGCAGCAACATTGTGGTTTTTTTCCTGGAATTGTTGGCTAATGAAGAAAACTACACCCATTTGTTCAGAACTGCATTGTAAAAGCTGACATGAAAGCTGCTTTCGTCCCTGATGGCAGTGGATGTGAAGTTGAAAAGTGTGGAGTGTTTTTAATTAACAGTGGCATGGTGGAGCCTTTGCTGGTCCTGAGTGGAAGGAACGAGGCACCAGGAGGGCTGTGTCACCTCAGGCCCAGCAGCTCCTGTTTGGCTGCAGCATTGCTCCAGTGATTTTGTGAAGGACTTCATGTTGTGAACATCCCAGCTCAAGTTTAAAGGCTGAGCTCATTCAGTTGTCTGCATGTTCTGGGCTGGCTGTTCAGACTGAGTGAATGCTCCAAGTGCCCCATCCAGACAGCTTCACCCTGAATGCCTGTGCTGCTTCTGAGGACCGTGGTGCACAAGAGCTGGTGGTGTGCTGAAGTCACTCCTTCCAAAAACTGCTTAGGAGGAGAACAGCAAGCAGATGGCATCTGTCTTTTAGCAAGCATTTGTTGAATTCAGATGGAAAGGACAGCTGCTTTGTTAGCAAGGCATTACAAGGCTGCTGTCAGGAGCTGCAGCTTTCCTGCACTGTCCCAGCCTTCCTCTTACCTCTGCCTCCCAACACTGCTGCTCTCTGCTAAATCACAGAATTGTCAGGGTTGGAAGGGACCTCAAGGATCATCCAGTTCCAACCCCCCTGCCCTGGGCAGGGACACCTCACACTACAGCAGGTTGCCCAGAGCCACATCCAGCCTGGCCTTAAAAACCTCCAGGGATGAGGCTTCTACCACCTCCCTGGGCAACCTGTGCCAGTGTCTCACCACCCTCATGGGGAAGAACTTCTTTCTGACATCCAATCTGAATCTACCCATTTCTAGTTTTGCTCCATTCCCCCCAGTGCTATCACTACCTGACATCCTAAACAGTCCCTCACCAGCTTCTGATTTCTATAGTGCTGTCAATTCTTTTATCCAAGTTTTTTAGTTTGCTGATGTGCTCTAAACCCATCTTTGGTTCTCTCCTCCTGCTTTCTCTGCTCAAGAGAAAAAAATATATTTGTGTTTCAGCACAGCATGCCTGTCAGGGTCCCCAGCCCTAGCTGTTACAGCATGGCATGCCAAGTTCTGTTTCTGGTGAAACACACAACAGAAACATGCTCCTCAGAATAAAAGTGCCTTCTTGAACTAAGCTGCATTTAACTTCAAACACAAGGATTGGTTTTATGAATGAAATACACAGAGTGTGGTTCTGTGAGGAGCAGAGTGCTCTTATAAGAGCTTTCTCTCCTGGCAATGTATTTCTTGTATGTTCTCTGCCTTCTATGTTGCACCACGTGCTGGTGCTTTCTTGCAGCCATGAAGCATGTATTGCCCTGTGCCCAGGCTGGGCTGCTTTTGTCATCAGTGCACATCTAGAACCAAGAGTCTTCCTTACATGCTGTTGAAGGCCTGAGCATGAAGTGGGTGAGCAGGCTGAGAGGAGGTGGTTGCTCAGCATACCAAGCAGGAGTCACCACGCACTGACCACTTACATGTGGCTTCATGGCTGCCACAGCCCAGAGGAATCACCAGAAGTGGTGTGCTCAGAAGGTTCTAGAAGGATCTCACCTTTCTGTAGGGCATGTAGGATGTTACTCATCATAGAGGTGCTGGAGGGAAGCAGCTGGACTAATTGGCAAGGCAGTCTGATGTAAGTGAAGCAAAAGTGGGGATTGGTAGTCCAGCATTGTATTGTAATTGACAGGTACGGCAAAGCTAGGCTCTGAAGGGCCTTGAAGGTGAAGAACAAGTAGTTCTTTTTTTGATATTGTGCAGGAAGGGGAGCCAATGCAGGCACAGAAAGCATGGGGAAATGGTCTTCTGGGGTTGGTGTGCATGCAAAAGCCATAAGCACAACCACTGTGGTCTGGTTTGAGTTTTGGTAGAGCTGGCCAAGTCCTAGATTTTGAAGTGCCACCCAGAAGGTGAGGCAGGTATGCCTGGATGAAAGATGGGCTCCCTGTCACACATGTGCCATCTAAGGGCAGGTGTCACTGGGGTTTACATGTTTGCAGAGTCCATGGCCTGTGGCATTCTGTTCTCCCAAGCACAACTGGCTCCGTGCAAAGCTTTCCAGAGGCAGAGGGATGCTGTCCTGGAGCAAAGCAAGAGCAGAGCTCATCACCTTGGCCACGTTGTGTAGTTTGAATCCGTACCCTGAATAATACACTTGTGCTAAATGCTTTACCGCTGGAGTCAAAGCAGTTTGTGGGAATTCTGACTTGATTAGACAGCCAGGTAGAAGGTCCAGTGTCCAAGATGTACAGAAACACTAAGTTGGAATCAGGTTGGTAACAGTTAGGGCTTGTTAATTATTTCAGTACTATAAATATATGCAAAGTAGCCTTTTAAAGTGGGGTTTGAGTATCACATTCATTGGAAATGAGTGCAAAGATGAGCAATTGTGTTGTTCCAGTGAATGAATTCATTTACCTCTTCCTTTTCTTAAATCAATCTCTACAGATTGGAAATGAGAGACACAGACTGGGGTAAAAGGAAAGTGTATGTAAAAGATTTTGAAATAGTTGAGTGTTTGGTTAAGTCCTAAAAAAACCCTAAGATTTGTCTCTCCCAAATGCAGCTCTGTTTCAAGAGAAGGGTTAAAAATATTGACGTGTCAAATAATGTTGAGAATTGGAACTGTCCAAAGTAATCTCCATTTCAGGGAAGAATAATAAAAATAACCTTGTTTTCTGATTAACTAAAATGTATGAGAACTTGGGGATGAAAAAAGAAGAGTAAAAAGGCCCCAGAAATCCTTTCAGTTGCCATGATTCGATACAGCCCTTATAAGAATCTCAGCTTTTCCCTAAAATGAGGTTAAATATGCAAAAATGTCACTATTCACAAGAAATTATCACCAGGGAACTTAACTGATAGGGAAGGGAGTCTTGTGTTCTGCAGTTTTAACTAATTAGCACTTAATCATGAGCTGTGGTAAAGTGCAGCCTTTATCTAAGAATTTGTTTCATGTTTTTGCTGAACAGGTGGGGAGAGTGATGATAACAGTTCTGAATCAAAAGCAAGCCAAGAAAAGCATTCACAAACCAGTTCTTCCCTGAAGGAAAGAAGTCTTCCCTTCTCAAGGTAAAGTTGTTAAACCCAGTCCCATTTGAAATGCTTCTGTAGAGTGAGAAATGCTGGCAGAAAAGGACTCAAACTCTCATCAGTTTTATTTCTTTCACTGGGTCTAGGGTTAAGGTTTGTATTTTTGTTTACCTCATAAAAACATCTTCAGCTTTGGTGTACACCTTACAAAATATTTGTGCCAAAGCCAAGTATTGTTTTGCAGCTGTTGTTTTCTCATTTTCAGACTCAATTGACATCTCAGTGAACCACAAATTAGCGTGTACAGCTGCTCTCAGTAGGGCTGCTCCCGGGCCAGACAATAGGACTTGTCAGGAGAGGGGCAGGCATGAAACAGAAAGTCTCCAAGAAATAAAGTAGTGGAGTTCTTCTCCCTCTGAGATGTGAACGAGCTGTGACTGGATAATACTTTCCATGGCCTTAAGGTTTGGGGGGGGGGTTTATATTTGATACTGAGGTATTTACAACAAGCCTTTCTTGCTTTCAACTAAGCATATTTAGTTAATGGTCTTACTTGCACCTAAAGGGGTTGGTTTGTTTTAAAAGAAGAAGGAAAAAGCTGATTTGTGGATTTTCCTTAAGCTGCAACAGTTCCCATTGGGTCCCTGAGCGGTTCCTCTTGGATATTTCTTGTACTCCCCACTGACCTGTAACAGCAAAGAGCAGCAATCAAATTAGTGGTCAAGAAGCAGCAGAAAATGGGATGTAGCACAGCCATCTCGTGGAATATTGGCTGGGCTTTAGATCTTATCTGCCCTTATTAGAGCAGCCCAGCGAGTGGGTGCTGCAGCCACACCACTCCTGCCCTCCAAACTGCCATCAATAGCCCTCAGGAAGAGGCTGGGAAGCAGCCTGATAAATGTTTAACTCCACCTGTTTGTAGCACATCATGCTCCTCCTGCAGCTTTGTTGTGGTGTTATTAGTGAGATCTGTCGTGATAGGAGAGACAGTTCAAATTCTGCAAGTGGTGTCCTGCTTTTTGGGTTAAAATGGTGGCATTTCTGTAACTCTCCTCAAGTACAGTAAAGCCAGGTCAGGCTGTAACACAACAGGATTAATTCTTATGCTCAAACTCTTCTTCTTTTTTTTTTTTTTTTTACACTTCCTTTTTCTTTCTTTTTAAATCTTCTGGAACTTTGATGTTGCAAGTCACACTGCCTACTGCTGTGAACTGCTAGGGTGCTCTCACAGATGAATTTTAAAACAAATGCTACCTTTTAGTCAGTCACTGAAGCCCAGGACAGCAGGGAAAAAAAAAAAAAAAACACCACACCAAACAAGAAGGATCAGGCCCTGAAGAGTTTACTTACAGCACTTGAATAAAATACGTAGAGTTTAAAATGAACTACTTTTTTGTTTAAGAAGAAAAAGTCTCCAAGCTATTTCCCCTCTTTTGGTGTTAACACTTCTTGTTAATAAAGTGCTTGGCTACTTCTGCATTTTTCAGGTATTATTCATAAGGTATGTGGGTTTTGTAATTTTTTTTTCATTAGGTTTTCAAATTATTTGTGATAGATTTTTAGGGCAGAGTGAATAAATTTTCAGTTTCATACCTTTAGTGCTGAGAAGCAAGTGCACTTCATGTGCTGATCCACCATGATGCTGCTTTAAATAAACCAAATCATTAACTTAAAGTTAGTCTAAATGAGTCAAAAATGCTGCAGCACCCCCCAAACATGAACTTTATTGACAGCTTGGTTACTCCTGCATTATTCAGGCACTGTTCATACGGTGTATTGGGGTTTTTAATTATGTTTTTATATTATTTGTAATGGATGTAAAAATCTGCCCTAAAACTTCATGCCTTCTAGTGCTTAGAGGCAAGTGTACTTCATGGTGCTGCTTTAAAAGAAACCCCAAATCTCTTAGAGCAGCTTAAAGTTAGTCTAAATGAGTTGAAAATACTGCAGGCCCTTCCAAAGTTTATTGACAGCTTGGTTACAGCTTGGTTACTCCTGCATTATTCCGGCAATGTTCCTATAGTGTATGTGTTTTTTTTTTTTAATTATGTGTTTATATTATTCACAGAGATTTAAAAATAATCCGCTCTGCCCTAAAATTTCATACCTTCTAGTGCTGAGAAACAAATGCACTTCATGAAATGCTTTAAAAATCCCCCAAATCTCTCAGAGCAGATCAAAATTAGTTGAAAACACTGCAGCCACCCCAAACATGAAGTTTATTGACAGCTTGGTTACTCCTGCATTAATCAGGCACTGTTCGTATGGTGTATGGGGTTGTTTTTTATTATGTTTTTATATTATTTGTGAGAGATGTAAAAATCTGCCCTAGAATTTCATACCTTCTAGTGCTGAGAGGCAAATGCACTGCACGATGCTGCTTTAAAAATCCACCAAATCTCTTAGAGCAGCTTAAAGTTAGCCTGAATGAGTCAAAAACGCTGCAGCCACCCCACACGTGGAAGTTTATTGACAGCTTGGTTACTCCTGCATTATTCAGGCACTGTTCATACGGTGTATGGGCTTTTTTTATCATGTTTTTATATTATTTGGGAGAGATTTAAAAATCTGCCCTAAAACTTCATACCTTCTAGCGCTGAGAAGCAAACGCACATCATGATGCTGCTTTAAAAATCCACCAAATCTCTCAGAGCATCTCAAAATTAGTCTTAAGTGAGTCAAAAACACTGCAGCCCTCCTGCCAAACGTGAAGTTTCTTGCCAGTCCTTGCTTTGGGCCACTTGGCACCAGCTCCACAGAGCTGGAGAGGAGTGAAAGCAGTGGGAAAGCAGAGGACTGGAAGGCTGTGGCCAGGCACAGCTCACACTGGAGCGCTCCCACTTACCGCAGTCACTTCTGGGGCTTTATTGCTTTTACAAGTGGTCTTGAAACCCACTACTTGAGAATAAACATAACTGCGTGGCGCTGCTGGGGGACTTTCTATGAATTCTTCTTTGGCTGCATTTTGTCACCGAGCTGATGAGTGACCTCGTGGAGGACCCCGCCGGACCCAAATAGAAAACATGGCTTCCTCTGATGTGTCCCCCAGACAATAATTACGATGCGCCGGTTAAGCCCAAACTACAGCTGAGGGATTTCACTTTAAAGCGGAGGCTGGGGCGCAAAAATGCATTTATAGCTCTTTGTCTGGCACCTCATTATGTGTGGGCCTGATTCATTAAGTAATTGGTTTGCAGTTGTTTACATGAGTATTAAGGCTTTCTATTCAGCGGCCTTTGAGAGATACATTGTGCAAATGTTGCATGTTATGAATGCGGAATGAGGGGCCGGGGACTGGTCCCATTGGCTCGACACTGCGCGCTGTTGAAAAGCGAGAGAAAGGGATTGGGTGCTGCTTTGCATAGCAATGACTTTCTTAATAAGCTTTACAGATTAATACACACAAGCTATAAAAGATGCAAAGAGATACTCTTAGCACATTTATCCATGCTCATTTCACTATTATGGTACTGGAGACGGGAAGAATTGAGGGCTTTCATATTCGTTTTTTTCAGTGCATGTCTTCAGTGCATGAGCCTTAATAGAATCCAATGTTTATTGTATTATAAATCACGGGGAAGTAGGCAGATCTGCAACAGTTTATTATTAAAGATTCTTTCAATGTAAATCTTTTTCTGCCATTGTATTTCCTACAGCAAAATCATTTTGTGGTTGAGTGGGGATGAAAGGCGTAATGTACGACGGAGCGAGTCTTAATAGGAAGCTGCTCTCCGAGTAAAGACCACTTGTTCCCTTTTGTTCGGGGGTGCATGCCAGAGCTTCCTCTCCTCCTGCAAATACAGTCTCGGCCTGCCTCCAGCTACAAACCCACTTTTTCCTGCCTTCCTTTACTTTAGGAATATTTCCATGCTTGGAGATGCAGCTTTAGCATGAGGAGTAGGGAAGAGCACATTAAATTGCAGCCTTGCATGAGGGAAAAGGCAGCAGAAGTCAGGAGGGAAACGCAAGGCCAAGGGTGGGGGCCAGGCACTGTGTGTGGCACCACACGGCATGGAGGCAGCCGGTGGAGGTCCCCAGTTTGGGTGGGGAATGCTGATTTTTTGGTGCCGCAGCTTATTTCTCGGTGACTTGTTTGTGCCGTCTCGTTTCACCATCAGCTGGAGGTTGAAGATTGCGTTGTCGGCTGAGAACCAAATGGTGATTTTAATTTGTCAGGACTTTAAAGGCAGTGCTACATGTTTTAAACTGGGATGGATCTGTCTTCTGGATGTAATCTGGGCTGGTCTCTGGAGGCTGTTTTTGAGTCGAAAGCTGCCTTTACCAAACGCAGCTGTAATGAGGTGCAAATAAAAGTTAGCAGATGATAATTTATCCTTTTCAATTATGCTCGGGGCCGATGTTTCGCCACCGGCCCTGCTGCTGCTCTCCGTACCGAGGCGGACCGGCCATCGGGGGGCACTCCGGCTCCGCGCATCCATCCCTGCGTCCCCTTCAGCCCCACCTTCCAAACCTCCTGACTTGGGGGGGAAACCTCACTAGAAAGAGAGATTCCAGAGGTTTGGGGTTGGGATTGGTCAGGAAATTCACACTCCTAAGAGGTGCCCTCTGTAAACCGGCCTGTATCTGATCGTTTTCTTCTCTTGCCTTACTTTGAGGTGTCAAATCACTTCTCTAGGAAGCTGACTGTCAATTCCAGCACATTTTTTTCTGACTCTGAGATATTTCTGCAAGCTTTGTTTTCTAAATCTTAACACCAAGCTGTTGCAGAAATAGTCATGTGGTAGTGGTGCTCTACAAACAGTGGGTTGAGGGGGAGAGGCAGCAACATGTCTCTTGAACATGCTGTCTTTGTAGTATGGAGGAAATAGTTTATTTTTGCTCTTGTTGCACAGCTTCCTCACAGTACTGTGCTGCAGGCTTTGTGCCAGTGGTTTCTCTAGGCAAGGACATTGTTCTTCTTCAGCATGGTGTAGCTAAACGGAACACTCTTAAGTGTAGCTTGGTAGGATACAAGGATTTCTAAAATAAAGCTCATCCTATTTGCAGTGTAATTAAATGCAGTGTTACTATTCTACTGTGAGGTGTCCCTGCCCATGGCAGGGGGTTGGAACTAGGTGATCCTTGAGGCCTCTTCTAAGCCTAACAATTCTATGATTCTATGATTACTCCATTTCTATCATGATGAGTGGATTGGTTCATTTACCCTGCTTTTCCAGGATGGGGAATTCTTCTGTGATGCCCAAGTTGTAGTCAGCAACCAGCAGGAAATGACAGAGCTGTCAGGATGCAGCAGGAGCCGGCAGGGAAGCACAGGATCACAGGGGTAACCCAGCTGAGAGTGTCGCATCAGAGGCACAGCCACTGAGTCCTGGCTCGCTTATGGTGAGAAGGCTTTTAGAAGTTCTCCAAAAACGCTTTTTGAAGCTGGATCAGTGGCTCTGTATCCTCATGGATTGCTGGGGAGAAGCTCCAGCACTCCTCTCAGCGAGGGATTGTTTTTGGCAGCGAGCTGCCGCAGTGCAGGACAGGCACAGGCTTCCAGCTCTCTGCAGGCTGCTGCTCTCTTTGGTTTTCTGATCAAACCTTGCAGTTGCAGGGCGGTTCTTTCTCTGGGGTGTTTTTCATGGGTTTGTTTGGGATTTTTTTTCTCCCTTTTATGTTTGGGCAATTTTCTCTGTCTATTTTTTGGCAGTTAGGTGTCTCCCTTTATTTTTTTTTCTTTTTCTTCTCAGCATTTAGGTGTATTTTTTTAAGTTGACACTAACCCAGAAATTTTACAGGTGCTTTTGCAAGATACTTAGGCTTAAGTAAACATTTTCTGCTGTCTTTCAGTGAACCACCTTTATTTATTAACTTGGCTCTTGTTGGTCTGTTTTTGTTTTGTGGTTTGTTTGGGTTTTTTTTCCTTCTTAGTATTAATTTTCTTTACAGAGGGAAAAATACTTTCCTGGAGCTTTTCCATTTCTTACTTTTGCAGCATCTTCAATACAAAAAAGCCCGTTTCATCAGAGTAAAGGAGAGATTAAAAGGCCCTTTGAAGTTAAACTGGTTTGGGTTTTTTCTTTGTCAGAGCCTGGGTTCAGTTTGGAATTATTTTAGGGGAGAAGCAAATGTGTAAATGGATATGGAAGGGTCACAGCAGGGGATTAGTCGAGGCAGTGAAACTGGCCTTACTTCATTTATACTCCTAAAATTTCTCTGGGAGGTCTGTGTGCTTATTGTGTGCTCACTGCACCAGATGATAACTTCCATGATTGAATTTGCTGATTCCTGAATGGGAATGTTCTGCAGTGTCCAGCTTTTCTTGCATTTTACCAGCCTCCACTAACACTTCAGATCCAACCGAAGGATTTGATTCTCCATTACAAAACTATCTGACAGCATTTTCCAGGCTTGGTTTGGCAGAGCTGTGATGTCCAGCATGGCCTTTCTGATGTCCTAGCTCCATTTTCCCCATCTCCCTAGTGTTTATTTGTGTGCTGACAGCTTTCATGCCCAGCCTTTGCTGACGTCCTTTTCCACCTCTCTTTCTCCCTATGGGCTGCTGTGTCACAGCTCCTGGGGTGCAGTTCTGCAGCTGTATTCCTCTGGGGGTGAAGCCCATTTAATGTGTGGTGGACTAGCTCTGCAAATGGATGGGTTAGGGTAAAATATAAACATCTGTCTTCTCTGTCCTGTCAGCATTGACCTTTTCTTCTTCATTGGAAGCTAAGGCAGAAGAGGGAAGGTTTTCTGACCCTGCTACGGCCCTGGTGGTCTTTGACCACCACAACTTCTCCTTGAGACCAGTGGCCTTCAGCCAGACCCTGGAGCACGTTGCAGTGCTTCAAGTTGTGCAAGAGGAATGAGCTGCTCTGGTGGTATGTCCTGCCATGAGTGAACTGGGCATGTTGTGTGTGGTAGCCCTCTAGGTTCCCATGACTAACCCTCTTGTGTTTGAACTGGCTTGAACTGTGGAGCAGAAAAGTAATTTAGGGGGACCTCCTGGCATGGCTGAGTAACACAACCCCACATGCCTCCCTTCCAGGCACTGGAAGTGGTACTTGCCAGCGATCTGAGTGTGTTTTACTGAACTGCTTCTGCAGCCTGCCACAGAAGTCACCTCACAATCTGTACCTCAGCAACAAGTGATTTCTATACCTTGGGAAAAACCAAGGTAGCTGTCTGAGCTGCAGCTTCATGGGTTCATCTTTATGGGATATGTGAAGCACCTCCTGGAAGATGCTGAGGGTCATGAGATCACACTAAAGTGAGCACAAGTTAGGGCCATTCTGTGTATGGCAGAACTCAACCTAAAGGTTCCAGCTTAAAATACTTGCTGGAAATCCTGTTGGAAACATCTTGGAATGAGGGGTTGAAGTGTACTGCAGGACAGGGGCTGACTGAGCGAAGAGGAAGGCATTTGGGGGGCATGTTAACAGAACCTCAGGTAAACATTTTAAAGTGTGTTGCTTAAAGAAATAATAATTAGTTTTGTCACTGTCAGCTAGTACTGTTACTACAACATGGGGAAATGGATCCAAGCTAGAGGAGGGTAGATTTAGATTTGATGTTAGGAAGGAGTTCTTCACCATAAGGGTGGTGAGATACTGCAATAGGTTGCCCAAAGAGGTCATGGAAGCCTCATCCCTGGAAGTTTCTAAGGCCAGGCTGGATGTGGCTCTGAGCAACCTGATCTAGTGTGAGATGTCCCTGCCCATGGCAGAGGGGTTGGAACTGGATGATCCTTGAGGTCAGTTCCAACCCTGACAATTCAGTGATTCTGTGGCTTCAGCCTCATTTTGGTGTCTTGGTTGAATTTCACGTTCTGTTTCTGGAATATTTTGCTGTGTTAGCTGCATGCTTATGGCAGTCACAGCTTGTAACAAAGGAATGGTTTAAATAACCATAGAATGGCTTAGGTTGGAAGGGACCTTATGAGCTTTCTCGTATTTAAAAGGCAAAGTTTCTGTAACAGAGGTTGCTGTAACATAAAGAAACTTCCTCCTGCTCTAAGTTCAGCTTTCCAGCTGCGGTCCTGAATCCTCACTGCATAGTGGTGTAAGACAAGCCATGAATCATCTCCCTTTTTCCCCCCTGCTCTCTCCTTCACAAATGACTCCCCAGTACGAGCCAGGTTATTTTTAACTCCCCTTTTTAAGCAATTCCACATTGGCTGTCGTGTCCTTGCACGCAATGAGTAGAAGTGTATGACATTTTTGATAGCTGATTGAGTCCTATTTTGACTGTGGCAACAGCTTTCACTTGCAGCCTGACATTTGCTTGTGTTTTACTAGCTTGCACAGCAATGTCACAAATCTCTCCCATTTGATCTTCCTTATTAAAATCAGCTGAAGCTTTACTTTCAGAGCTTCTTGCAGGACTGTTAGTATAACAGTTAATTCTCCTGCATCATTGCCCCCGTGTGATTATTTCACAGCACCCACACAATACACACACTACACACAAAAGATCAAAATGATTCCAGCTTGTTTGAGGGATTCAAAAGGGCCTGTGATGCTCCAGACACAAGAGCAGTCATTTAACAGAGCAGAGTTGCCACTGCATAGACATCAAGGTAGATCAAAGGCAGCTGGGCAAGCGTGCATTTACATAGGGGTGAGTAGGATGTGATGGGAACCCAGGAGCTGGGCTGGAAGAGGATGACGGCAGGACAGGGGACAGGGAGGTTCAGGAAGCATCAATGTGGAGTGTTTTGATTTGTGTTTGGATTTTATTTTTATATATATTTTTCTTTATTTTCTCTGCATTATCTGAAAGGCTGCAAGAGATAGATGGAGCTCTGCTCCTTTGTGCCCTTAATTCACTGCTGGTGTAAATCGGTGCTGTGACTAGGGAATGACTCCAGAGCATGCTGCCTGAACATCTGGGCCAGCAGCCCTGCTGCATGATAATTCTCCACCGTTTAAAGGGCATAAAAGTGAAGAAACTCTTGACAAAATAGTTATTAAAAAATAAAATAAAATGAAAAAAAAAAAAGTAGTTCCAGAAGGCATTGGTATTTTTCTAAACCATCTCAGAGTGTTTGCAAAAGAAATTCATGGATTCATAGAATGGGTTGGGCTGGAAGAGACCTTAAAGATCATCTAGTTCCAAGCCCCCTGTCATGGGCAGGGACACTTTCCGCTAGACCAGGTTGCTCAAGGCCTCATCTAACTTGGCCTTGAACACCTCCAGGGGAGGGGCATCCACAACCTCCCTGGGCAACCTGTTGCAGTGTCTCCCCACCCTCACTATAAAGAATTGCCTTAAATTCTTTGGCTTTTATGATATTATGGAGTTCTTGTGTGACGTTGTGCTGATTATCTGAAATCTTTCTCTCTCGCAGGCCTGAAATCAGAAGAGTGGAAACAGCCATAAAATCTAAAGGTAGGAATGCTCCTTAAAATCTAAGTGTGGTTTATATTGTAGGAAACTTCCAAGGTGGGCATAAGGAGATGGGAGAGGGTGGAACTTCCCAGTCTCAAAACCAGAGCCAGCAAATAGTTGATGATGACAAATCCAGAAACAGAGAGGACATGTTTCATAGTACACGGATATGGTGTGGAAGGAGTCCTGATCTTTGCTTCAGGGCTTAAAACAAAGAGTAGTGAGGAACAGAGAATACCTAGAGAAGGAAACCCCCAATATTTTCTTGATCTTCCCTTTGAAATGTGGGTGGGCAGCAGCTGTGCTTGCACAGCTCATTGAGAAGGTACACAAAAGTGCCTCTGGAACTAAAAATCAGGAACAATTTATTTTTTTTTCCACAACCAAGATGGAGTTCTGTTAAATTGGTGTTTGGGCCCTGTATGCTTTCTTTCCCCTCTGCGTTTCATTTTTCCCTTTTAAAACCACCACAAGGACCAACGGTATCTGAAGTCACCTCTGATGGGAGCCTCAGTGCCAGAAGCAGGGAGCTCTTTGCCTGGAGTTCAGCTTCAGGCACAGTCTCAGATGTTCTAGAGGTGTGGCATCTGAGCTGATTTAAGGATGCCATAAAGGATGGCAGCTTTGGTGCCAGTTGAAAGGCTCTCTTACATCCCCAGCCCCTTTCCTTCATTTTTTTGGAGCCTTTCAGCCTCTTCCCAGGTGTCAAGGGCGGGACGAGCGCGGGATGCAGCCAGCACCGCTCTGATGTTCCCAGCCAAGCGCAAACCTGCAGTCCAGGGGGCTGGGGATATAGGATGAAAGATGCAGCTGCTGCATTTGTAGATAAGATGTTTATGTGACTGGTGCCATCAAAAGCACCAAAGGCATTAACTAAGTGCCTCAGACATGAGCTGCAATTTCCTCTCCCCTGCTGCCTGAGTCCCTGTTTCTGCATCTCGTGCCTCGTCTGGGGCATCGTAGCTGTTGCGCTGGTCATAGACAAAGAGCAGCCCTCTGTAGGGGGTCATGAACAGGCAGACAGATGAGTTTGGGCTTGACTGATGCTTCTCCCTGTGCCCTGCTTTCCACTTCTTTTTCCACAAGGCAAACCTGACTTGACTTGTTGAGGAATCTCTCAGTATTTAAATGTGGTTCTCTTTATTCCCATGAGCTGTTTTTCCAGAGCTGTTTGTGAAGGCCATGGGCTTCTTTGGGGTCAGTCTGTATTTGGTCCTGTCACACAATGGTGATTTTTCTTCCTTTGTGATGTCATTGCCTTTTTAAAGCCAACTCTGTGATGTCATGCTCTGAGTGTGACTTCACCGCAGGGTCAAGTAGAAGGAGAAAGTGGGGGATGATAATAGACAAAGCTGTAATTCAGGCAGCAGCTGGTCAAGTAAATTGCTTGGAGTGGAAATGTTCTCTCAAGCCACCTTGAGGAACAATGAAGTGGGGCCCTGAATGAGCCCAGTGTTTGGCTACAGCTGTGCCTATGCTGGACACTGTGAAGCGTGGATGGCACAGTGTGGCCACACCTAGGTCTATGGCCCTCAAACCTCAGAGTTTCTCCATAAGCTGTGGGGTCTGGCTACCCCCAGAGGGCTGTAAAATCACAGAATGGTAATAGAATTGGTTTGGTTGGAAAAGACCTTCTTTCAAGATCATTGAGTCCAGCCATTCTCTGGTGCTAAACTCAGCACCACATCTCTGTGTCTTCTAAATACTTCCAGGAATGGTGATTCAAGCACCTCCCTGGGGAGCCTGCTAAAGTGTTAAACAGCCCTTTCACTCAATGTTTCTCCTGCTATCCAATCTAAATCTTACGATTCCCCTGCTGCAAAATGAGGATTTTACCTCTCATCCTATCACTAGAGAGAAGAGACTGATCTCCACCTCACTCCACCCTCCTGTCAGGCAATTGTAAGGAGCAGTGAGGTCTCCCCTCAGCCTCCTATTCTCCAGACTAAACCACCCCAGTTCCCGCAGCCACTCCTCAGAAGGTCTGTTCTCCAGATCCTTCATCAGCTTCACAGTCTTTCTCTGGACCTGCTTCAGCACCTCAATGTTCTTCTTGTGGTGAGGGACCCAAAACCTGAGGACAGAACTCAAGGTGTGCCTCATCAGTGCTGAGAACAGGGGGACAATCACTTCCCTGGCCCTGCTGGTCTCAGTATTCCTGAGAAATGATCATGTCTGTGATGGAAATGACAGAAACATGGAAAAGATTCTGTAATTAATTCTTTCTCCTCACCCTCAGCTTTCTGGGGCGAATCTGACGACAGCAGCTCCGAGATTGAGGCAGCTCTGCGCCCACAAACCGGCAGCCCCGAGGCAGACGACTTTGATGACTTCTATGATTAAAATTCCCCTGCTCACCTTTGGGAAGAAACAAACAATTTCATCCAGTACAGAGCGAGAGTGCTGCTGCCTGAAGTGCAGCTCATCACTTTACAGTCCAAGAAAATTTTAATACAAAATAAATACGACTTTGTGCTGGGCACAGCTTCCTATCCCTGTGCTTTCTCTCAAGCGCTGGTTTCCTGCCCCGTGAGACTGAGCTTTTTGGTGATGTAGTTAGGGAATAAATGAAGTTTTGTGGATGCCCACTTGCTCTGGCCTGCTTGCACAGTGTTTGGCCCTGAGTGTTATCACCTCAGGGGGTGATAAAACAACCTTCTCCTCAGGGAGGAGCTGAGTTCCTCCAGATAATGTCCTGTTTGTTTGTCAGTGGGGCTGAGAGCTGCTTGTCCACAGTCCCCTGCCCCGTGCTAGCAGGTGAAGTGACAAGTGACCCCTGTGCCTGGCAGAGGAAGAGGCTGGCAGGCAGTTATAGACTCACAGACACATAGAATTGTTTTGGTTGGAAGAGACCTTCAAGATCATCAAGTCCAACCATTACCTAACTTTACCAAGGCTGGTGCTAAACTATGTCTCTCAACACCGCATCTCTGCCTCTTTGAAACACCTCCAGGGACAGGGATTCAAACACCTCCCTGGGAAGCCTGTTCCAATCTTTGAGAACCCTTTCAGGGAAGGCATTTCTGCTGTTGTCCAACCTGAACCTCCCCTGGTACAACTCAAGGCCTCTTGTCCTGTCTCTTGCTCCTAGGGAGAAGAGACCAACACCCACCTGGCTCCAACCACCTTTCAAGGAGTCTTAGACAGTTGGTAGCCATCTGGAACTCTTGGCAGGATTTAATGGCCAAACCAGCCTGGCTCCTGTTTTGCTGGGAGCTGCTTGGTGATGGCACATCCTCTGCCCAGCCTGACCACTGCTGCTGCTGAGCTGTGAGTGCCAAGCCCATCCTGCTGCTCATGTATTCCAGCATTCTGCCTGCAGAGCTGTGGTGCTGGAAGCAGAAAGCATTCTGGGTATGCATACATATGCTGCTCGGGGTGGGCTGGCATGTTTGATCCTTATCTCTTTCTGCAACAGATCAAGAAGAAGAAATGCATAAAATGTACATTTCTAATTGGGCCATGTTTTGGAACAGAGCAGCATTTACATGTGGCAAGCCCCTGTGCTTTGCTGCTTCTGCTCGCTTTGTGAAATCCACGCTGCCATTGCTGTGTGGACATCACAGCAATTGGATGACTGGGGGGAGCTTCATGCATTTTTAATTTTTCTTCTTTTAATGCCTTTTATCTAAAATTAAGTTCATTAAGCACGAGATTTCCCTTCGAAGGGAGAAACCAGGGGACATATTAAAAAAAATAAAAAAACTTATCATCATAATGATGGTAAGTTCAAAAGCACAAAACCAACACCCCAATTAAACTGCATCTTGGAAGGCAGGCACCAGGCTTTGGGCCTGGCCCATCAAAACAGCTTTAAAGTGGTAACAGCATTCAGTTTCATCAAGCAAGCCTGCAGATCATGAAATAAAGGCTTGAAAATGAGAAGCCCTCAGTGCAATGTCTGCTGGCTTGCTTCATCTCATAGTTCCCAGCCTGATGTTAGATGTTCCAGTGACTGGATGCTCAGGTGTAGGAGCTGGAGGGGTGTATGGCCAAGCTGATGTCATTCCAGACAGCTGGACTCAGATAGACAACTGGAGCCTCCAATGTATTCCTCACTGTGCAGGGGTTTCTGTGCCTGTTTGACTACAGGGAATTTTGGATGAGGGCTCCTGTGCTCCCTCCCTTCAGAGCTGTTGAGGCAGCCTTGGCCAAACAAACAGCAAAGATCTCTCTGCACTTCTCAGTTTTTACTGTCCAGGCTCTCTGTGTCCTGTGAGACCTCAGTCCTGCAGAGAAGTCCCTGTGCTGTGTGCTGGGCAGGTTGGTCAAGGCATGGGAGACGTACAGAAAGGATGCAGCCCATGGTGGACCACCACATAGGTTGAGGGGTTCCTGAGCAGTCCTCTAGCAGCACGTCAGAGGCTTATTGTGCTTTGTGTACTGCAGGCTCAATGTCACCCAGGAAGACCTGCGAAGATTCATAGAATGGTTTGGGCTGGAAGGGACCTGCAAGATCATCCAGTTCCAACACCCCTGCCATGGGCAGGGACACCTTCCACTAGGCCTAGTTGATCAAAGCCTCATCCAACCTGGCCTTGAACACCTTCAGGGAAGGGGCATCCATGACGTCCCTGAGCAACCTGTTCCAGTGTCTCAACACCCTTACTGTAAAAAATTTCTTTATAATCTCCAGTCTAAATCTGCCCTCCTCAAGCTTCAATCCATTCCCTCTCATCCTGTGACTACAGGCCCTTGTCAAAAGTCCCTTCCCAGCTCTCTTGTAGGCCCCTTCAGGTACTGGAAGGCTGCTATAAAGTCTCCCTGGAGCCTTCTCCAGGCTGAACAACTCCAATTCTCTCAGCCTGTCCCCATAGGGGAGGTGCTCCAGCCCTTGGATCATTGTGGCCCTCCTGTGGACCCACTGCAGCAGTGTCCTTCAGAAGCAATGTCTGAATCCACCAGTTGAGAGCTGGGTCACTGCTCCATGCTGCTTTCTTCTGACCATCCCCTAGCCACAGTGATTCATCCCTCATGGTCCCATCCATCTTCTAAATCTGAGTTCATCAGTACATGACATCACTCCACAGGCAGATCATCACTGCATGATTTTTGGTGAATGTCAGGCCAAGGTTCCTCTGGAAGAAGTCTCTCTCGCAGCCTGTGCTACTCAGTACCACTGCATCAAATCTCCCCTGCTTTTGGAGTTTTAAGCTCCTCCTGAGTGATTTTGGGTTCTTGATGTCAGCCCACTTTTCATCTCCTCACATGACACGAGGTGCCCATCATCAGTCTTTGGTGCTTTCTGTTCCCTCAGTCCAGCTCTGATGCAGACATGCAGCTCCTGACAGGTGACAGATGGCTTTGGGAAGCTTCTGCTCAGGCAGTATCTTCCTTTTGGTGTTTCAGTGATAGCCAAGTTCCTCTGGAGCATAATGTATTGTACTCTTATTGTGCACAGACTCATTATATGCAAAACATTCTGCCAGTCAAATTTATTCTGCTCTTTCACAGCTGTCACCCTGACAGCCTAAAGATGATGGCAGAGGATGATGATGGACAGGGGGAGTGTGATCAATACAGCAGTAACAGATTTCAATCAGCATGCCACTCATCTCTGGAAAACACCCTAAGGAAAAGTCCTCCTCTGTTCCTGCTGTCTGCAGCCACTCAGTGCTATGTTAGCACATGTCACACACACAGTTGTGAGGTGAAACCTTGGCTCATGCCCCCTATACGGTGACGAAACCAAGTTAGCATAGAGGGGTGACCAAAAATGCAGGGTGAGTGCTGTTACCTAGTGAGCTGAAAGAGCCTGCCTGACTCTCAGACCCTACAGAGAGAATCACAGAATTGTTTGGGTTGGAGAAGACCTCTAAGATCATCCAGTCCAATCATCAACCTAACATCACCATCGCCATTAAACCATGTCCCAGAATGCCATGGCCACACATTTCTTGAACACCTCCAGGGATGGTGACTCCACCTCCTTCCTGGGCAGCCTGTTCCAATCCCTGATCACTCTTTCTGTGAAGGAATTTTTCCTAATATCCAACCTAAACCTCTCCTGAAACAATTTCAGGCCATTTCCTCTCACCCTATCACCTGATACTAGGGAGAAGAGACCAAACCCCACCTCACTCCAAGATCATTTCTGGAAGTTGTGGAGAGCCAGAAAGTCTCCCCTCAGCCTTCTCTTCTCCAGACTAATCAATCCCAGTTCCCTCAGCCACTCCTCACCAGACCTGTTCTTCAGACCCTTTCCCAGCTTTGTCGCCCTTCTTTGGACTGCTCCAGCACCTCAATGTCTTAGTTGGAGGAAGGAGTCCAAAACTGAACCCAGTAATCAAGGTGTGGCCTTCCAAGTGCTGAGCACCTGGGCACATCACTTCCCTACTGCTGACCACACTGCTTCTGATCCAGGCTAGAAGCTATTTGTCTTGGCCACTTGAGCACACTGCTGGCTGTCCTCAGGAGCTGGGAACCTGGGAAGCCAATGGAGCTGGCAATCGCTTCCAGAAGCGAATATCACACTGAGGAACAAACACATCTCCCAACTCCCAATCACAAGTTACCCTGAAACCATCACTGCTTCCAGTTTGCCAGCAAGGTTGTTTTTATTCCAAAACAGTGCAAAAGAAGGCTCTGTGTTTCTCACAATCACGGAAAACATCTGGTTGGAAGAGACCTCAAAGCTCATCCAGTCCAACCCTCAACCCAGCACTGAAGGGTCAACACTAAACCACGTCCCCAAGGGCCAGGTCCACAGGCTGCTTAAACACCTCCAGGAATGGTGACTCCAGCACTGCCCTGGGCAGACCATTCCAATGTTTGTGAACCCTCTCTGTCAAGAAATCTTTCCTCAGTTTGCTGGTGCACACCTGGCACAACAGCCACCTGCCTGCTCAGCTACCTCTGCCTTGCCTGTTTCCTTCCTAAAACATTGTGCTGCCTTCTAGCAAGTACCAGGCACTGAAGGATTCCAGATCAGACATTTCTGTAGCGTGAGTTTTGCTTTAGCATATTTGTAAAGGCTTTGGGGTTGTTTTGGGGGTTTCTTTTAAGCAAAATTTAATTGCCTTCTCAAGAAAATGTTTGTTAGAGTATCAATTTATTTTTTTTTCAGCACTTGTTTACCCAAGTAATTATAAGATAAGATGATCACACTCCATTTGCATTTGCTAGTGCTGCTGTCTTCTCTTTTGGCATTATCAGAAAAAAAAAAACAAAAACAAAAACAAACAACTGATTGCCCATCAATACAAACAAAATGTTAGTGCTAAGCTGTCTCAATCCATGATAAATTCTAAGAGGAGAAGCTCCAAGATAGGGAACTTCAATCAGAGGATGTTTTGTTAAGGAACAGACAAAGGACAATCTTCAGCCGATACCACAGATGTGGTGGTGCCTACACAAAAGTTCCTGGGGAAATTTATTCAAGTCACAGATTTAATAAGAGGAGTGACAACAGAGAAATGGCTTAACAACAGCTAAGTGAGGCTAAGAATAATGAGAAATACAATATTGGGTTAATTTGTTCTACAGCAAATTAGGAAGGTAGCAAGGTTCCTCTCCCCTCCCCAAACTGGCAGCAGTGACTCCATAAGATTTTGTTATTTTTGCTAATGATTCCCAGGCTGCTTTTTTCATGTCCTTGCCCCTGTGGCTGCCCTCCTAATGAAGTTGGTGTATGGTGGCAGGACACAGCAGACCACAAAATCTTCCTCGTCTTAATCCCCTTTAATACTCGAAGGTTTAATTCCGTTTCAACAGCGTCCAACGACCAACTTAATGGTATTTGCTTATGCACCAGGCACAGCCACGGGACAGGGTTTCCTTACCCTCCCTCTTATCACTGCCAAGCATTGCAGAGTGATTTTTACACCTGCTGCTTCTGGCAGCGTCCCCTCAGCTTCTGCTGCTACTGTCAGCACCCTCATATGCCCTTTAAACAGCTGCTAGCAGCTGCCTCTCTCCTTCCCACGGGGAAAAGGCCTCTTCCAGAGCCCCAGCCCTCACTATGCCCCCTGGCTGTGGAGAGAGGCTTGCTGGAACAACTACACCCTGGATCACCTTGTCATGTGTCTTCTGCCTAAACCATCCCACCGTGGCAAGCTGCTTTTTAGCAAGACTTTTAACCCAGGGCATTTTCACACAGCCCTGTCTGAGAGCTCATCTAGTCCAGCCTCCAGCAGTAAAGGAGGACATTTGCAACTCCATGAGATTGCTCAGAGCCCCAGACAACCTGACCAGGAATGGTTTCAGGAATGGGGCCTCCCACCTCTCTGAGAAACCTGGGCCCTCTGTGTAACAGATGTCTTCTCGGTAGACTGAGTCTCCCTTTTCTAGACTAAAACCATCACTCCTTGTCCTGTCACTACAGGCCCTGTCAAAATCTGTCCCCATCTTTCTTTAAGTACTGAGAAACCGCAGTAAGGTCCCCCCGGAGCCTTCTCCTCCCCCAGGCTGTACGACCGCAGCTCTCTCAGCCTGTCCTCACAGCAGAGGGATTCCACCCCTCCAAGCAGTGTTGTGGCCTCTTCCGGATCCGCTCCGGCGGGTCCATGTCTTGTACTGAGGGGCCAGTCCTGGATCTAGCGCTGCAGGCGAGGGCTCAGCGGAGCAGGTTTCCTCAGCTCCCAGCCCCGTTCGCGGCCGACCCCTGCCGCCTACCCTCTCAGCCACACGCCTGCGCACAGCGCCGCTGAGGGGGCCGTGCGCCTCACGTGACCCCCCGCCTCCTCTCCCCCACAGCGCCCCGCGCTGCCCTTTGCCTCCGGAAGTGCTGCCGCCGCCGCTCCTGAGCGGCGAGGTTCGGCCGCCCCACCCCGCCGCTTCCCCGGCCCGCCATGGGAGTCCCGGCCTTCTTCCGCTGGCTCAGCCGCAAGTACCCCTCCATCATCGTCAACTGTGTGGAGGAGAAGGTGAAGCGCGCTTTTGGTTCCTCTCCCAGCCCGGGGCTGGGCCCTCCGAGGGCCGCCACACGACTCCGTGTGGGCTGTGGGCCAGGGGGATGTGAGGAGGTATCAGGGCGGTGTGGAAAGCCTTGTCTGCTGGTAGTTAGCGCCTGCTCGTGCTGCGCCGCTCCCAAACTCCTGTGTACGCTCTCGGGTGCTCGGGGTGCTTTTTCAAGGCTTTCGGGAGGCGTTCTGAGGACTGGGTGCTTTTAATCTCAGTGAAAGCAGTCGGTAGTGCAGGGAAGTTAATTTGCCTGCTGGGCGAGGTTCAGCGGTTGGGGAGGAGCGCGATTTTGGAGAAAGGAACCAGTTTGTTCCTACGGTTTTCAAGTCTTCAGGCGATATATTCAAATACGAGCCCATTCCGGCGTGGTGGCCTCAGTCTCTGTGGTGTTTCAGGAAGAAAAAGTAGGTTTTTAGCGAGGTGTCTGGTAAAACTTTAGGTGAAGAGCGAGCAGGAGGGCTGTTTGCTGCCGTTTCTTGTTTCTGCGTATGTTCTTCGGAGTCCCTGGTTTTCAAAGACTTCTTTTGTGGATTACAAGATGCAACAAGCTTTAGGACTTGTTGAAAACTAAGATGAAGCTGCCTGTCTGAAAAGAGTACGGAAATGCGAGTGTAAAGGGTTAAGAAGTAACAGGGGTCTGGAAACTACTCTGTTTCTGTGAGACCAGCCTGTTTGCAAGTGGATTGGTACAGAGATGCTGCTTGTGATGTGGGCTCAGGAAAGCTGGGGGCAGGAATGAGGTGAAACTGGGCTGTCTTTTATAGCTACATAGGATTTATGTAAGATTAAGACAGTATCATGCCATATGTATGGTCATATCTTTCCTCGGGCTCTTATTCTCCTAGCATTTGAATACCTCACAATTGTATAATTTTCATGTTTTATTTTTGTCAGACTTTTCTTTCACATACTGATCTTTCCTCAGCCTCCTATTTTACTCTGATATTTTTTTGTTAGTGCCTTCACCAACAGAGGATGTCACACTTGCATCCAAGACTTAAAACAAGTCTGTAGTTGCCCTCTTGAACCTTGAGCAGCTTCGTCTTTGTCTCACTGCTGGTATTTTCAAGTATAGGAGAAATATCTTCTGCCCAAACAGGGAGTTGAGTTTTCAAAAGAAACCCCTGGCTTTGCATAGCAGTAGATGCTTTTTGGTGAAGACTTAGTCACAGCCTAGCTGCTGGGCTCCCCAGGTGGTCTTCACTAACCCACAACTGGTAGTGGATACAGGTTGTGAGTTGTTTTATGCTGCCTGGTCACTGCCTTCAGCTGGTGGCTTTTGTTTGTCCTCTTCCTTGCACCTACACAGAGGTCTGTGTGGGTTATCTGGGAAGTAACACAACAGAAATAATGTTTCTATGTTTTGCCTTGGCTGGTTGCTTTGCAGGCATTAGTGTAGCCATATAAATCACGGATTGCTACATTGAAACGGACTCCAAGGATCACCTGGTCCAACCTTTCTAAGTGATGGCATATTTGAAATGAGCTCAGCAGCTTGTCAAGCTGAGTCTTGAAACTGACCAGTCCACTGCTTTCCCTGGGAGATGATTCCAATGTCTGACTGTTCTCATAGGGAAACATTTTCCTCTGGAATCCAATGGCAATCTCCTCAGGAATAACTTGTACCCATTGCTCTTTGTCTTTTTCACGTGACTCCTTGTAAAAAGGGAGTCTCCATCCTCCTGGTAGCCACCCTTTATTTCCTGGTCCATGGTAATAAGATCTCCCCCAAGCCGTCTCAAGGCTGAACAAGTTCAGTTCTGTCAGCCTTTTCTCACATGACAGGTCTTCCAGTCCTCTGAAATGCTTGTGCCATCCTAAAGGGCACAGTGGGAGGTAGAATGTGACAGGGAGGATGGAGGTGTCTCCTTCAACTACAGCACAGGCTTGTGTTGGGTCTGTTGCACCATGGTAGCTTTGCAGGGCAGTGAACATGGCAAGTTGCTGTTTGCTTAGCTAGAGCTTTTCAAAGAAGACAAAGTCTTGAGGTCATGCTTCCCAAACTGTTTTGCCTGTGTGCTTTTCTACCTAATTTGTATCATTTTCTGTCAGGTTGTACTGGCTGTATTCTGCTTTTCATAACCCTGTTATGTGAAAGTTCATGCCCCTGTGCTGTGACTTCTATCCTTTTGCCACCTCCTCTCCTTCCCTGGGAAAGACTTTCCTCATGTTTGGGAAACACTGTGATCTGGAGGAGGTGGAGATGTGTGGGCAAGGTGGAGAAAATAAGGGATAAAACAAAAGGGCGTGGTTGAATTAATTACTGATACTGTTTTCCCTGCCTTTAGCAGCAAGATTTCAGTGTGTGTGTGGCAGGCAGATCAGGTTTAGGGTTCAGTTCTTGTTACAGCTTTTCAGATGCAGGCAGTGAAACAGAATCACCGATTTGAATTAATCAAATGTTGCACAGTTTAAACTATGAGTTGTTACTCTTGTTAAGGCTGTGATTTGTTACTCTGTGATTCTACTACAGCTGTGGTTTCAGTTACCCTCTCTCAGCATGACCTGTCAAGTGTGTTTTACCTGTTGCTGAAAGCAGCAGATTTTTTTACTCCAATGGATAGATAAGATTTGAGGATTTATCTGCCTTGGAGAACTTAGAGAAGGGAAGGAAAAAAAAAAGGTGGTCTGTGGCTTTACAAGTGTAGCTTAATAACCACCCATATGAGTGCTTACTCAAATAAGCTGTTGGCAGCCTACAGTGGTTTTTCTGGTCACTTCAGCAAACCCTTGGGTGTTGTGTTATCTCTGATCATCTTCTGATGCTCTGGGCAGCCTGTTGTCTTCAACTCACACCAGCTGATTTATTCCCTCAGCAACCAGGAGGTGCAGTTCAGTTGTGATGTTTTGAAGCAGTGTCTTGATCAAAAGAGTGCAGCTAGTTTTGACAACATGAAGCAGGTTCTTTTACAGCTTTGACTATGAATTTATGTTCTCGTCTTATAATCTTGTCCAAGTGTTTGTAGATACTGTATTAAAATTGATGACAGCTTCAACAGCAAATATATCTGCAGTCTGCCATAATTAAGTTTTCTGTAAGAGCAGAAGGCAGCTTTTTCATCACATTTATAAACAGATTCATCTTTATATAATCAAATTGCTCTAGTGTTTAGGTAAAAGAAAGGTTTGCATAGTCTTGATCATACTGAACCTGTGATTATATGTCCCTTTTTTTTGTCTCTAATAATTGAGCTTGTAAAGGCAAATGTTGTTGTGGTGGTTTGTTTTTTTTTAATGAAAAGAAATGGCAAGACACAACAAATTCCACTGGGCCAAGTTAGATTTAGGAAACTGAACTGTCAGATCTTGAGATCCTCATCCAAACCAGTTTGTTCCAACCTAAGAGTATGTGGCAGTTGCAGTAAGGACAGCACATGGATAAATCCTGTTCATTACTGCTTTTCTACATTCAAATCTGGTCATAAATTGGAGAGCAGACTAGGACAGTTGGGAGAAGCTGTAGTTTGCCTTCCTGTAGGTGAATTTAAACTTCTCTCACGATGTAATCAGCTCTGTGTGTGTTTTAGGATTGCTATAAATCTATCTAATCAGAAATTTTGTATCTCCTGGTGGCTTGTCTCTTTGAAATATTGAAAAGTTGATCTTTGTTCTCTTACCTTACTAGATTATTTCTTTTTTTTTTTCTTGGATCTGACTAATCTTCTTAAGATGAGCAGGAAGAATAAGAGGGAGATCTTGACGATAATATAAAATCCAGGAGAGAATATTCTTAATCAAATTCATACAAATTAATAAAGCTACAACTAGAGTATCGTATTTGAAGATCTGTTTTGAATGGTTTCAAAAGAGGCTGTAGATTAAAAGTGAACAGTTTAGTTATCTCACAGGAGATATCACTGCCAGATACTTAAACCTTTTATAAGGCTGTTACATTAAAAAACTGATAGGTTTATGTAGATGTGATGGTGAAGTTGCTGACATAGCAGTATGCAGATGACAGCTGAATGGCTTTCCAAGAGCTCATGCTTATTTTGCTTTACCTTCAAGACTGAAAATAAGATCTGTGACAGGGACAGTTTTGTTTTTGGTATCACATAGTTGTAAGCCTTTGATATCTTCTGAGTCACCATTACCTCTGGAAAGAGGTTTGATGGAAGATCAAGTAGAACACAAGGCAAGTTTCTTGTCCCCTTATCTGATGTAAAGCAAAAGGAAAGCTCCCTGTTAAAATTGTAAGGCTTGGCTGCCCAGAGTGACTTGATTATTATTTCACCATGAGAACAGTCAGACATGGGAATCATCTCCCAGGGGAAGTTGTGGACTCCCTTACATTGGAAAGTTTAAGACTCAGCTTGTCAGAGTGCTGGGCCATCTCATTTCGACTTGACTGTCACCTAGGAAGGTTGGACCCAGATGATCCTTGGGGTCCCTTCCAACCTGGTATTCTGTGACTGTGACCTATAGCTGACAATGAGTTTGTGCTAAAACTGCGATTTTTGTGTGTGTTTTCTAGAAGGTTTGGTAAAGGAAGCAAACTGTGGTGAAGATTTCATCTGGCAGGATTTGACTAGTTTGTATGAATAGCGAGGGGCTGGAACTAGATGATCTTCAAGGTCCCTTCCAACCCAAACCATTCTATGAATCTATGAAATTAGCAGACTGCACCTGTTTTAAAGAAGTGAAATAGAAGGATTTAGTGTCCAGTTAGTTAAAAAATTACCTCAAAAAGTTTCCCTGAAAGAATTCTATATACCCATAACTGTGAAAAAAAGAAATGCTGAATACAGACCTACTTTGCTTCAGAGGTTTGCATTTCTGGCTTTTAAGAGTGGGCTAAGTTCAGCTAGTTACTGTTGCTGCTCTGAGCAGAAAAACTAAGCAAGTTGATAATGTGATCTGTAAGTTTTGGGTTTGGTTTTGTTCTTTTTTTCATTTTGAATCTGATAGATTGAGTTTGAGCTCTGTTAGAGATGTGGGAAGTTCATTTCATGAGGGGCAGGCAGCAAGCCTGCAGATAAAAGTTCCAAGGAAGTGCTTGATGTTCATTTATCAGCTGCTGCTAAGCTCCATGTGAATGAGAACCAGAAGAATGACATTTTTCATTCCTGTCTCATGCAATCCTGTGGTCAAAGCCTTCCCATAACAACATAATATTCATTTTTTGAATTTCACTTAATGCCAAGCTATTCCGTAGTACACTTCATGCTAACTTTGATGTGTTACAACCCTTGAGCAGCTCATGTCTCTTCCATCACTGATGATCTTGGTGTTTGATAGAGTGGTTTACACATTGGGCTGGTGGTATTGCTTTGCAAGGGGGAATGCTGAGTTGCTCACAGTTGTCTTCACCTGGATTGTTGCTTGTCATTGACATACACAGAGTAACACTGCATTAATTTTTGCTTCCAATTCAGCTGAGATTTGTTTTCTTTGTACTCAAGGGTTGAGCTTGTGTAGCCTGTTTTAAGTGTTCAGGAATGTTGTAGTAGTACAGGAACATGGGTGACTGTAGGTGACTTAGAGCAATTTTAAGTTCACATCAAGTTTATCTGCACTGTGGCCTGAGTTTCATGTTCATCGGGCAGCAGCCTGGCAGCAGAGAAAGCACCAGTGTAGAGAAAGAATCAAAAGTTTACTTATTTTCTGAAGTGGAAGGTAAGGAGTGGATGTTATTTAACATTTCAGATGTATCCACAGACTAACTCAGAGGTAGGAGTCGAAGGGTCTAGGGGCTTGAGCATCTCTCTGCATTTAGTAGTCCTGAGGTACTGTGGTCAGGAAAGGCAGAGGTGCAGGTTTGTTTGGATGAGTCAGATCTGGGCAGCCAGGTGCTTAAAGCAGAAGGATTTGGATTCTTAGAGTCATAGAGTGGTAGGGGTTGGAAGGGACCTCTGAAGATTGAATCCAACTCCCCTGCCAGAGCAGGATCACCAAGGGCAGGTCACAGAGGCATGCATCCAGATGGGTCTTGAATGTCTCCAGAGAAGCAGACTCCACAACCTCTTTGGGCATCCCATGCTCTGTCACTCTTAGAGTAAAGAAGTTTTTCCTTATGTTGAGGTGGAACCTCCTGTGTAAACCAGTTTGTAAACATCTTAGTGTTTAAAATATGACTGTAGGAAGCCATATTCTGGTGTTCCAAACTCTTAGCAGATTTCTACTTAATCTTCTTGCTTGTCCCATTACAGTATCATATCATAGAACGTTAGGGTTTGGAAGGGACCATCATATCATAAACTTTGTAAGTCCCTTCGCTAAATTTTGAGGGGATTAGTGTGGTCCTGGCTGTAGAAGGAATTATTTTCTTGAATAATATGAGACTATTTTCTAGTTCTGCTAGTTTATAAACAGCTTTAAAACCTGGCAGTGCTGTCTGCAGTGTAAGCATGAATCTTCAGCTGATTATGTGGGGACCTTGTTGCTACCATTTTTACTACTACCTTTGAAAAACCAAGCTTTTATGAGTCTGTACATTAATATCTGTTGGTTATTTGTGATACTTCCCTAATCAAGTACTGAGATTTGTTTCAACTGCATTCGCAGGCCAAAGAGTGCAATGGCGTCAAGGCTCCCATTGACACCAGCAAACCTAACCCCAATGAGGTGGAGTTTGATAACCTGTACTTGGATATGAATGGTATCATTCACCCCTGTACACATCCAGAGGACAAGTAAGGCAGTTCTCTCTTTCTCTCTCTGTACAAATAGGATTTATTGATGGCATTTCAGATACTAAACAGAATGCTCTACGTTTCAGGCCAGCACCCAAAAATGAAGATGAAATGATGGTTGCAATTTTTGAGTATATTGACAGGATCTTCAACATTGTACGGCCAAGGAGACTTCTTTACATGGCTATAGATGGAGTAGTAAGTATTGATATTTAGTTCTCAGTAATAGCTCTTCATGAAATTAGAGTAAGTGCTACCTGCAAGGACATTTGAGGCAGAAAGCTTCTTTTTCTCTGTCCCTGATCCTCATCTCCATGGTACATCAGGGGATCTATTGAAAGACCTTTATTGATCCTACAGAAAGGCTGGAGAGGGACTTTGGAGGTCCCTTCCAACCCAAACCATTCTATGATTCTGATACCTTTTATAGGCTCCACGTGCAAAAATGAATCAACAACGGTCAAGAAGATTCAGAGCATCAAAGGAAGGCATGGAAGCTGCTGAAGAAAAGAAAAAAATAAGACAAGAAATT
Source organism: Indicator indicator (assembly GCF_027791375.1). Taxonomy (NCBI): domain Eukaryota; kingdom Metazoa; phylum Chordata; class Aves; order Piciformes; family Indicatoridae; genus Indicator; species Indicator indicator. The sequence continues at coordinate 34,668,862 of NC_072018.1, forward strand.
CTGGCAAAAGGTAGAACTGTGACCATATCTTAAGTTTTTCAAGTGAGAGTCACTTTCTTGGGTTTGAATGCTCCAATAACATTTAGAAAAGGGATGTCTTCCTTGGTAGATACCTCTGTATTACCAGGAGGAGGGGTGGCAAGCCTTTGATTTCCAAAATTAAGAACTAAGATAAAACAAAATATTGCTCGATGGTTCTTCTGTCTTTTGCCTGAAAGGGATTTGTGTCAAGTACTCTTAATCCCTTTAGAAAAAAAGAATAGAATAGAAGAGCAGGGATAAATGTAGTAGTGGAAAACTAACCAGAACTCTTCTGGAGGAAGTATGGATTTGTAGGGCTTGGTGAAAAGACTGCTGAGGCTTAAAAGGCAAGGACCAAATGAAAATACTGCTGCAGAAGAGTAATGAGCTGTGAGCAAGAGTAGTTATTTGACAGCGGGAAACTCTAAACTCAGTGAGGAAACAAAGTCAGTGCAACGTACAGAGGGTAACAGTGACATGATTCGAGTGAAAGGAGTTGTGTGTAGCTGAAGGGCTGGAGGAATCAGCTGTGGTGACTGTAGAAGTGAATGCTGTAGCCCAAGTGAGAGGGCCATTGTGTAACCTAGCCAGAGATTGAAAAGGGAGGACAAAGATTTTTAACATATTTTCCTGTAGCATTTCTAGACCACGAGGACTCTTTATGAAGCTCAGAGATGGGAGAAGTTGGTGTAACCCTGTTTGTGAGCTCAGGTGAATAGATAGTGGAAACAGGGGAGAATATGTAAGAAAATAATTTTCCTAATGTTTTACCTCACTTAGCAAGCTTAGTTTCTTTGAGATTTCTTTTAGTCTTTTGCAAACAGGCAGTGAAATCACTGTTCTGAAGTAACAGCGTTTGTAAATGTACTAACACCTTATTATGAGATGGAGATAATCTAATGGTAAGAGCTGTTTTAGTTGTTGCTGTTTTTATTTTTTTCACTAATTTTCAGTAAGTGTTGACTGTTATCAGGGGAGCCATCTGGGCTTTTTATCATGCAAAAATGCTTTTAATGTTCCATGCTGATTTCCTTCTGTTAAATGGTTTTATTGCTCTAGGTGGCATTCTTCCTCCAGAAGAAGTGAAAGAGAGATTTGACAGCAACTGCATTACCCCAGTAAGTAATCTTGCACTTCAACTAGCAATTGCCAGCATCTGAATGAAGGTTTAATTTATTTTCTTCCCTTCCTCTTTTTAGGGAACTGAGTTTATGGACAATCTTGCCAAGTGTCTCCGCTATTACATCGCTGACCGTTTGAACAGTGACCCGGGCTGGAAGAATTTGACAGTAAGTTGCACAGTTTGATACTTGAGCAAAATGAAGGTGCTCTGTTAGGCTGGGTTGGGGTATGATTGAAGAGTATGAATTTACCAGATTTGTCTCATCTTCTGGCACTGTGCTGTTCTTAATAATGGATCAACTGACACGTTCTGCTGGGACCTTGGAGGTAATATTTCATCCTAATAATGCAATCTAACAACATCCTTTGGTTTTATTTCCTTGAAGAGATCTGATAGTAGGAGCCACAATTTGATATAATGGAAGACAGATTTAGGAATACCTTTCTTTGAGGGGGGGAAGTGTCAAGATATATTCTGTATGTATTCTTTTCACCATTTCTTTTTCAACTCATTTGCTACCTCAGGTGTGCTGCATTTTTCTCCCTTACTCCAACAATGAATGTCAGTCAACAACAGGCAACAAAAATAATATGCAATGGCTTTCTTGCCTTTCTGGACTTGGAAATTCTCTCCTCCCATTCCTCAACCACTCCACTCCTACTCAGTTTTGTTTCTGACTATCCTGTGTTCGCTCTGTACAAGAGGACAGAGCAGGCCCTCCTCTCAGATACACCTATCTGGTTTATTTTCCACAAGTTATCTGCTGAAGTGGGTGAATTAGAGGGCAGCTGACTGCTTATTTGACTCCATCAAACATCAGTTTTAAAAATCCTGATCTGGGCATCAGTGTAAGGAATTGTATAATGTGGTCATGTATCAGCCTACCTATGTGTTCAGAAGATACCAGTACCTGAAAGGGGCCTACAAGAAAGGGAGGGACTTTTGACAAGAGTTTGTAGTGACAGGATGAGAGGGAATGGGTTGAAGCTTGAGGAGGGCAGATTTAGACTGGAGAGTAGAAAGAAATTCTTTCCAGTGAGGGTGGTGAAACACTGGAACAGGTTAACCAGGGAGGTCATGGATGGCCTCTCCCTGGAGGTGTTCAAGGCCAGGTTGTATGAGGCCTTCAGCAACTTGATCTAGTGGAAGAGGTGTCCCTACCCATGGCAGGGGTGTTGGAACTAGATGATCTTCAAGGTCCTTTCCAACTCAAATCATGCTATGAATCTGTGAAGATCCAAAGGGGAGTGGGCACATGGCTGCTTTCTCTCTTAGTTCTCTGGTGGGTATTTTGATTGCCCTAATGATGATTTATCAGGAAACTTTAAACATTAATTAATGATATGATTATTTTATTGGTATTTGAATCAATATGTTAGCTTCATCCTAGAATTAGTAGAGAAGCCTGAAGGTCTGTTGGTTCCGAACTCTTAATTTCTTTTTGAAAATTTAGTTAAAACTACAAATTAGGATTTCAAGCAGTAGTAAGTCAGGCAAAGTATTCAGTATATAACCTACATTAGTTTGTTTTTTTTTTTTTTTTTTTTTAGCTATGGCAGTATCAATTGTTCACAGAGTTTCAATGTTTTGCAGGTTATTTTGTCTGATGCTAGTGCTCCTGGTGAAGGTGAACATAAAATCATGGATTACATTAGAAGGCAAAGAGGTAAAATTCAAATAAACGTGAAAATTTTTGTAGTAAAATAAGGTGTGGTCAGTAATAGTTTATTTTACATGAATTTGGCTGACTAAATATAATTTTTTTTTTTTTTTATAGCTCAACCAAACCATGACCCAAACACTCATCACTGTCTGTGTGGGGCTGATGGTGAGTTCTCTTGTACTAACAATATGTCCTATGAAGCTTTCTTGTGCTAGGCTGCATCAAGAGGATTGTGGCCAGGTCAAGAGAGGCCACTCTTCTTTGCTCTTGTCAGACCCACCTCAAATACTGCAACCAGGTCTGGTGTCCCCATCATAAGAATGACATAGAACTGTTGGTGTGAGTCCAGAGGATGGCCTCAAAGGCTGGAGCACCTCTGCTGTGAAGATAGACTAAGGGAGCTGGGGTTGTTCAGTCTGGACCCTGGGGAGACCTTAGAGCTGCCTTCCAATACCCGAAGAGAACCTATGGGAAGGCTAGAGAGGGACTTTTCACAAGGGTGTCTAGAGACAGGACAAGGGGGAATGATTTTAAGCTGAGGGAGAGTAGATTTAGACTGGATCTGAGGAGGAAGTACCAGGGTGGTGGGACTCCTGAACAGGTTCCCCAGAGAGGTTGTGAATACCTCCTCACTGAAGGTATTTGAGGTTGGGTTGGATGAGGCCATGTGCAACCAAGCCTAGTTGAGAGGCATCACTGTCCATGGCAGGGAGGTTAGAGTATATGATCTCTGAGTTCTCTTCCAACCTAAGCTACTCTGTGCTTGAGTTGGACTGTAGTTTTTAGGCTGTCACTTGATTTTTGGGTCAGTAATGCAGTGTGTGTGGTGGTTTTTGAAAGCTCTGTGTCACATCTGGGGAAAGATCCAGCACTGCCCATAGCTGAAGGCTTAACTTTTTCCAGGTAGCCTATGGGTAAGCACATCTATATGCTTGCAGTTGCTTAAGGTAGAATATGCTTTGCTTTGAAACTTCTTCTTTTCTTAAAAAAAAAAAACAAAGCTGAATAAAGCCTTAATTGTATTTTATTCTTCTGATTGATAGCTGACCTGATTATGCTTGGATTAGCTACACACGAACCAAATTTCACTATCATTAGAGAGGAGTTTAAACCAAACAAACCCAGGCCATGTGCTCTTTGCAACCAGTTGGGTCATGAGGTTAAGGATTGCCAAGGTTTGCCCAGAGAAAAACAAGGCAAGGTAAGAGAGTCTGCCTTTTTCTGGATATTCTTTTGTCTGTAAGCTTAATGTTTTAATGAGATCCTCAAATTGTTCTTGCTGTTGGTTTTGGCTGAAACAATGCAAATTATATTATTTGGAATTTCCTAGCTTTCCCCTTATGCTAATAAGTACAAACTGTAGCAGATAAATATTATGCCAGACCTAACATCCTCACTTGTGGGGTTTACTGAGTTGTTTTCACTGGCAAGAGAAAGTGATGAGCAACTTAACAGACACACAAAGCAGCAAAATTAATGTTGATTGACAAAAAACTCAGCAATGATTGCTTGCAGCCCAGAAAGCAGCTGTGTGCTGGGCTGCATCGAAAGCAGTGACAGTAGAAGGATGTGGGGGGTGATTCTGTCCCTCTGCTCTTGTGACACCCTTCCTGGAGTACTGTGTGTAGTTGTGGTGTCCCCAGCATAAGAAGGACATGAAACTGCTAGACCAGGTCCAGAGGAGAGCCATGAAGATGATCAGAGGGCTGGAGAACCTCCACTATGGAGACAGGTTGAGAGAATTGGGGCTGTTCAGCCTGGAAAAAAGAAGGCTTCAGGGAGACCTTGTAGCAGCCTTCCAGTTACCTGAAGTGGGCTACAAGAAAGCTGGGGAGGGACTTTTGACAAGGGTTTGTAGTGATAGGATGAGGGGAAATGGATTGAAGCTTGAGGAGGGCAGATTTGGACTGGAGATTAGGAAGAAATTCTTTCCAGTGAGGGTGGTGAGACACTGGAACAAGTTATGCAGGGACGTCTTGGGTGCCTTCTCCCTGGAGGTGTTCAAGGCCAGGTTAGATGAGGCCTTGAGCAACCTGGCTTTAGTGGAAGATGTCCATCTCTTAACTCCTCAAGGCAAGCCTTTGAAATTGAGCTGGAGAAACTCAAAGGTGGGGCTGAATGTAAACTCTTTCCTGTTCTTTCAGCACGATCAGTTTGCTGACACTCTTCCTATCGCTGAACAAGAATTCATCTTCATCCGATTATGTGTTTTGCGAGAGGTATGTTGAAGCTGTTACTATCTGCTTTAGATAAATAACATTTTATATAAAACTTTGAGGTTTTAAACTCCACACATGGTTCTTTCTCTAACATCCTTTTGTGTGTGCATTGCAGTATTTGGAAAGGGAACTCACCATGGCCAGTTTGCCTTTCACTTTTGATTTTGAAAGGAGTGTTGACGACTGGGTCTTCATGTGCTTCTTTGTGGGAAATGATTTTCTTCCTCATTTGCCATCTTTGGAGATCAGGTAGATGACAACAGAGGTGTTTTTCTCCTGCAGGTCTACCCACTGTAGTGTAAAACAGTAAAAATCTCATGCTTTTTTCTCTTTGTTTTCAGGGAGGGAGCAATCGATCGCTTGGTTAACATATACAAAAATGTGGTGCACAAAACTGGGGTAAGGGTTTGTTTGGGGTTTGGTTTTTTTGCTTTTCCCTTAATGATATCTGGGTGTTTGCTACAGAAAATGGGCTTGTTTTTTCAACTCTGATTTTTCTAATTTGCAGGGCTACCTCACAGAAAGTGGTTTTGTCAACTTGCAGCGGGTCCAAATGATCATGCTAGCTGTTGGAGAAGTTGAAGATAGTATTTTCAAAAAGAGAAAAGATGATGATGTAAATTTTTCTTTTTATATTCTTGGAGTTTGGTTTGAATTCTATGTGTTACTGTCAGAGTGGGACATTCCTTGAAGAGAACAAAACCCAAACATTACTCCTGGATGCCCTCTCCTTGGAGGTGTTCAAGACCAGGTTGGATGAGGCCTTGAGCAGCCTGGTCCAGGTGAAGGTGTCCCTGCCCATGGCAATGGAGTTGGAACTAGATGATCTTTAAGGTCCCTTCCAACCCAAACCATTCTGTGATTGTACTCAGTTGCATGCCTCAGTTGATTTTCTCTTTCCTGGACTACAAGGCCTGCTTTTCTGATTGTTATCCCAAGTAACAGCAAAATGAAAACTCTGAGTTCTGTTCCTGCCTGCAGCTGCTTCAATAGCTGCTGTGAGAACTTCATTGTTTTACAGTTTGCTGCAACCTGTGGAAGTGCAAGCCATGAGCAAGGCTGAAATACTCTAGGTGATCCTGCTCTAGCAGGGGACTTGGACTGGATGATCTTTGGAGGTCCCTTCCAACCCCTAAGATTGATTCTGTTACATTCTTCCATTGCAATACCCCTGCAATTTGAAATGTGTCCATGAATCGTCCTTTCAATGTGTCCCAGCAGTCTGTACAGCTTTCTTGCAGGCATATTCGAGTTTATTCATGAAGTAGAGAGCATAAAGCACCTTGTGAATGAAGGAGCAGAACTGTTTCCTTTCCAGTCAAAAAATACTGTGCCAGTATTGTCTAAATCATAGCAATGTTTTGTTTGTAATTGCTCTGTTCTGCACCTCTTGTGAATTGGAAAAAAACAATTTGATGTTCAGGTTTTCATTGTCCATGGCCCCAAGAATAAGAAATATCTCAAAAATACCTCCCAAAATTGTGGGGCTTTAATTAAACTGCTACTTTTTTTTTTCCCCCCATAGGGTTTCAAGGTAGGGTAGAAAATTTTATCCCATTTCCATTTGTATTTACAGCTACAAGAATTGAGTTACATCTTATTGAGAACACTACATAAAAACCTTGTGGCCTTCTTGTCATTAGAGCATTGTAATGAAATATTTTTCCATGAAATCTGTGGGTAGCTGACTTCTTTTGCTCTTTATTCTCTATTTAGGATAACTTTAAAAGACGACAAAAAGAGAAAAAAAAAAGAATGAAGGTAAGTTAATTCCTTTCACAATGCAAAAAGTAGCAAGAGTTAAAAATGTGCACTAGAACTTTGAGCTGCTGTGTTGACTGAAACTGCATTTGTAATTGTGGCATTTTTTGGCCTGTGTAAACCATTTTTGTTGTTTGTTTTTTTTTTTTTTCCCCCATGGGTTTTTGTAGACTGGAATTTTGAAGGAAGGAATTGCACATTAAAGGGTTTTCAAAAGGGAAAGGAGGGAGAGTGGTAAATGTGCTGGGTGGTAGCTGTGTTGTGTCCTTCAAATGTGCACAGATCTGTACTTTCATGATTACGTGGTGATGCTTCAGCATGGTCACTGTTACAGGAATTGCTTTTTCCATGCATTGGCACAAGTCTCCTCAGCCTCTTTTGACATAAATCCAGGCTGGAGGATGATGAAATTGAGAGCATCCCTGGATAAAAGGACTTGGAGGCACTCGTGGGTGAGAAGCTGGACATGAGCCGGCAATGTGCACTTGCAGCCCGGAAGGTCAATGACATCCTGGGCTGCATCATGTGCAGTGTGGCCAGCAGATGGAGAGAGGGGATTTTGCCTTTCTGCTCTGATGAGACCTTGCCTGGAGTACTGTGTCCAGCTATGGGACCCCCAACATGAGACAGACATGGACCTGCTGAGCAATCAGAGGGTTGAGCACCTTTTTTATGAAGACAGGCTGAAAGAACTGGGGCTGTGCAGCCTGGAGAAGGCTCCAGAGAAACCTTACAGTTACGTTTCACTGTCTGAAGGGGACCTAGAGGAAGGCTGAGGAAGATCTATTGAGAAGGGCTTGTAGTGACAGGACAAGGGGTAATGGTTTGAAATTAGAGAAGAGGAACTTTAGATTGGATGTTAGGAACAAGTTCATTACTGGGTGAGGGTGGTGGAACACTGGAGCTGGTTGCCCAAGGAGGTAATTGAGGGCTAATCTCTGAAGATATTCAAGGCCAGGCTCGAGAAGGCTCTGAGCAACCTGATCTAGTGGTGGATGTCCCTGCTGACTGCAGGGGGGTTGAACCAGATGACCTTTGGAGGTACCTTCCAACCCAAACCATTGTATGAAGTCTTGCTTCCCCCAAAACCTGCCTCTCAGCCCACGCAGAAAGAACATGCAGAAAATGCAGGATTAGTTTGGGTTGTTTTTAAAAGAGTGTGGTAATTTCTAGGCATATTGGGGTATCACTTGTGTCACCTTGTGTCTGGTTGAGATTGTTAAACATAAGGAACTGAAGCCAAACTGTAAATTATTCCTGCTTTCTAGAACATGTTCATCTGAAACTGGTGAGAGCACATCATCATGCTGCTGTGGAGATTACACAGCTTTTTCAGTAGTCTTGTCTCTGTTTATCTTTTAGAGGGATCATCCTTCTTTTATTCCTGGTGGACAATTTTCCCCTCAAGCTCTGGGAAATCGATCTAGCCCTCAGGCAATCAGTAACCCTAGACAAGCTGCCTTTGAGATGAGGATGCACGACAGACAGAATCCTGTAAGTACATGTTCAAAGGTATTTACCCACAGAAGGAGAAATAATCACATCCTGTGTTAGTCTGGATGCCTTTTTCTCTGCCCCATCAAGCTTTCTTGAAAGCAGGCTCCAAAAAATTGTATTTTTCAAGGAAGTGGCTTTTAATAACCAATTTTTAGATTCAGACTACTTGAATAAAACCGTGTTCTTTAATGTTATGATGCTGCTTGTTAAATAATTCTGGCAAGGCAAGTGTGAGGTGAATGCATCCCAGTCAGATATGGTGGCTTTTCTCTCCACACTGGTTTGGTCCTTATGGAGTCAGGTTTAGGAACTTCCTCAGTAGATTGGTGAGAGTCACAAATGGAGTACCTAAGCTGAAGGTCTTTTAATGTTCCTTTTGGAATACAGGCACAGGTGTCTGTATTTTGGCAATCTGTGGTTTGCACATCTACCTGCTTGCCAGCTGCTTTTACTTTCCAAAGCATTGCTTCTCACTGGGAGGAGGAGAACCTTAATTTAAAAATGTTTTTGGAAAGGGGTTAGAAAAAGAGGAAGAACTTGCAATAAAACAAGTGCTGCTTTAGAAATCCTGTTTGCTAGCTTGAAATAACAATTAGGAATAATATTTTCTTTCTGGGTGTAAATTTTCATGCAAACAGTGAGCAAATTAAAGATCATAAAGATGTATGTTGTGTCTCTTGAAATAAATACAGTATCATTTTCAAAGTAATGATTTCTGCTATTCTTCCCTTTTGAAACTTTTGCACATGGATTAGCCAAATCAGTTCCTGTATGGAGTGAGAGAAGTTTCTTTTAGACTCTGTAGTATTGAATAGATAAATTTTAAAATGGTTTGAAAGATGAGTGGTGAAGAAACTTAGAATACTTCTGCTAGTTCTGAGTTCCAAGCTGTGTTTACAGGCTGAGGAAGCGCTGGGGTTGGTCAGCCTGGAGAGAAGAGAAGGCTCCTAAGAGACCTAATAGCAGCCTTCTAGTACCTGAAGGGGGCCTACAAGAAGGCTAGAGAGGGACAGTTTACAAAGGCCTGCAGTGATAGGATGAGGGGCAATGGTTTGAAATTAGAAAAGAGGAGATTTAGACTGGATGTTAGGAACAAGTTCCGCACCATGAGGGTGCTGGAACACTGGAACAGGTAGCCCAGGGAGCTGGTTGAAGCCCTATCCCTGGAGATATTCAAGGTGAGACTCAACAGGGCTCTAAGCAACCTGATCTAGTGGAGGATGTCCCTGCTCACTGCAGGAGGGTTGGGCTTAGATAACCTTTGGAGATCTCTTCCAACCCAATCCATTCTATGATTCTCTATACAGTTTCCACTGTCACTGTAAAGTGAAGCTGCAGCATAAGCTCTAGGACTGGAGAAAACAATTGCATTCCAAAAAGGGGAACATACCAACTGGAAATCTATACTAAAAAGGCATGTTTTATCAGTTTATGCTGTATTGTTTATTGCACCTTTTTCCTTCTTGTAACAGTGTGAGCTGAAATCCCCCCACACGGACAATAACCAGGCTAACTCAGGCTGGAAGCAAATGGAAACTGTATTTACATGCAAATCTCCAATCTGTGATGAAATGCAATGAATGTGTACAAATATACACAATTCACAACATTTACAAATATATACAATCAACAGAAAAGTACAACCAAGCTCCCTTTGCTTCCCCTGAGGGGACCTCCCAAGGGTCTTCCCCCCCAGACTCCCCTGGCAGAAGGAAGAGAGTAGAAGCTGTTGAGAGAAGACAGAGAAGCTGTTAAACTTAGCTCACCAAGGTCAGTGAGTGTTATCTTCAGCCGGAAGAGAAGAAGCAGCAGCTAGACAGCCCTGCAAGCTGTGAACTCAGACCCTGACTGCCCCAACTTTGTTTTGAGTAGTGGTTCTTAAACATTTCTATCTATCCAATGGAAGTGTTTAGAACAATCATTATGTTTTCTTACACCCAATAGTGACTTATTTACATTCTTTAGCTTTCTCCACTTGAACTTTGAGAAGAAAAATTAAAAAGACAGTTTTAAACCATCACAGTCCACCCCTTCTAAACAATTCCATTGGCTGCTACTACTATCTGTCCAATCTAAAACAATATGTACAACAATAGGTGAATAAAGATCATAGTCCATCTGGCTATCTCAAATGTAGATGATTCAAAAGGGTCAAATCACAGGAAAAACAGCAAACAGCTTGTTTCCTCGCAGATGGAGCGAAGAAAGGAACAGGGACTCTCAGGTGACTCAGGGCTCTCAGGGTTCGTGCACCGTAGATCTCATGAACTCTCCTCTTGGGCGCGATGCTGTATCTGCGCAACACTCTGAATTTAACCTCTCTCAGCCAAAGTTAGATTTCTTTGTGGAATACACTGAATTTCACCATTCTCTTGCATCACCCAATAGGTGTGCCCAGGACCTTCAGCAGAACCCATCCCTCGGACAGGTTTGGCCTCTCCTGAAGGAGAAAATACCCAAACAGTTTTGCCTACCAGATTCTTTTCTCTGATAACAGGAACTCTATCACCTTCCTCCTTTCGCAGCAAATCTGATTGGGCAGGTCCAGCTCGATTCACTGAACCTCTACTATTCACCAACCAGGTTACTTGTGCTAAATGTTTCTCCCAGTTTTTCAAAGATCCACCCCCCATGGCTTTGAGAGTGGCTTTCAGCAAACCGTTGTAGCGTTCGATCTTCCCTGCAGCTGGTGCATAGTAGGGAATGTGGAATATCCACTCGATGCCGTGCTCTTTGGCCCAGTTCTTCACAAGATTGTTCTTGAAGTGAGTTCCGTTGTCTGACTCAATCCTCTCTGGAGTTCCGTGTCTCCACAGGATTTGTCTTTCCAGACCAAGAATGGTGTTACGTGCAGTTGCATGAGGAACTGGATAAGTTTCCAGCCATCCAGTGCTTGCCTCTACCATAGTCAGCACATACTGCTTACCAGATGGAGAACGAGGTAGAGTGATGGAGTCAATCTGCCAGGCTTCACCATACTTGTACTTGGACCATCGGTCACCGTACCACAAGGGCTTGATCCGCTTTGCCTGCTTAATAGCAGCACAAATGTCACAGTCATGGATGACTTGTGTGATAGCATCCATGGAAATGTCAATGGATCTGTCACGAGCCCATCGGTAGGTTGCATCTCTGCCTTGATGTCCTGACGAGTCATGGGCCCACCGAGCTAAGAACAGCTCACCTCGGTGTTTCCAGTCAAGATCAGGATCAGGATCAGAGTTTGTGTCCACCTGGGAAACTCTTGCAGCTAGATCTGCCTGATGGTAGTGTTGTTGTTCCTCTGCAGCTTTGCTCTTAGGAATGTGAGCATCAATGTGTCTCACTTTCACTGGGATTCTCTCAATACGAGCAGCAATGTCTTGCCACAGATCTGCAGCCCAGATTGGCTTTCCTTTCCTCTGCCAGCCATTCTTCTTCCAGTCTTTCAGCCAACCCCACAAGGCATTGGCTACCATCCACGAGTCGGTGTAGAGATAAAGCTTTGGCCATCTCTCACGTTCAGCTATGTTAAGAGCTAGCTGGACAGCTTTTACCTCTGCAAATTGACTGGATTCTCCTTCTCCATCTCTCGCTTCTGCAACTCTGCGCGTTGGACTCCACACTGCAGATTTCCATCTCCGCTTGTTCCCAACAAGACGACAGGAACCGTCTGTGAACAAAGCATATCTCTTTTCATCATCAGACAGATCACTGTAAGGAGGAGCTTACTCAGCACGAGTTACTCTCTCCTCTGGAGGTTTTGCACAGCTTGTGCTTTCTGGCCAGTTTGTGATCACCTCCACCAAACCAGGCCTTTCGAGATTTCCCATTCGAGCTCTCTGTGTTATCAGAGCCATCCACTTAGACCAGGTAGCATCTGTTGCATGATGTGGTGAAGAACCTTTGCCTTTGAACATCCAATTCAGAACTGGCAATCTAGGAGCTAGAAGAAGTTGTGACTCAGTTCCAATCACTTCAGAAGCAGCTGCCTTCTGATCAAAAAATGCCTTCTTTTCTTTTGCTACTTGACTTTTGTAGTTCAAGGGTTGTGTATCTTCTGCCTTGAGTTTTTTGGGGGGGACTAGAAATAATGCATGTGATTATCATAAAGCTGTTAATTTTGACTTGCATACAAAATGCCTGATAAATCCTTTCCCCTCCCTATTTAATCTGTAATAATTCTGACCCTAGACCACTCCATCTCCAAACACCAGCTTCACTTCTGACGGCAGCCCATCCCCGGCAGGAGGAATTAAACGGAAAGCCGAAGACAGCGACAGTGAACCTGAGCCAGAGGATAATATCAGGTGAAGCCTTTTTTTTTTCTTTTTTTTTTTTTTCTTTTTTTGTAGCACTTGGTTAGCAAATTGCTGAAATAGATGCAGTCTAATTAATGCCATTTAGCTTAGAGCAGCAGTGCCTTCAGATGCTTTTCTATGATCTTTTTATCCACCGGTAATTAATGTGGAGGGTTAGAATATTCAGTAAATTCCAGTGAGATGTGTAAGCTATAGCTGTTAAATCTAAGTATCTAGATTAGTATGCGTGCTGGTTTTCGTCCTCCAAGCCACTACTCCCTTTGAGACCAAGCACTAGATTGGCTAGACAGCCACTGTTCAGCCTTGATTATGTGAGCTGAATGCTGCTGGTTTGCAGTCGAATTTTTGAGCTGTTTAACCCATAAAATTCAGTTACCTTCACATGTGCAGCATTATTTGTCTTGGCTATCACAATATGTTTTCCTCAGTCTTTTGAATTTTAGCAGGCCCTGGGTTTGTCTGCATTGAGTTCTTTAAATGGTTTGAGATGGCTGGAGCCTGGATGATTAAGGGATAGGAATTTTATGGGAATTAACTGGCAGTGAATTACCAGTGAGCCTGCATTTATCAAAGGTTTAAATCAAGTTATCACTCTGTAAGTCAAGGGTGAAGGCCCTTAGTATTTTTTTGTTCAAGGTTCTGCCCTGATAAATGCAACCAGTAGGTTTTTGTTTCTGTAGAGTCAGGGTATACTTGTGGATATGAGAAAACAATAAGGGTTAGCTGAGGAGAATCTCATGATGTTCAATAAGGCCAAGTGCAAGGTCCTGCACCTAGGTCAGGGCAACCCTCAGTTTCAACAAGGCTGGGAAAGGATGAGGTTGAGAGCAGCCCTGCATAACCGGACTTGAGAGTGCTGGTGGATGAGAAGCTGGATATGAGCCAACATCAGGCACTTGCTGTCCACAAGGCCAATGGCAGCCTGGGCTGCATCAAAAGAAGCTTGGCCTGCAGATGGAGAGAGGGGATTCTGCCACTCTGCTCTGGTGAGACCTCACCTGGAGTATTGTGTCCAGCTATGGGACCCCCAGCACAAGAGGGACATGGACCTGCTGGAGCAGGTTCAGGGAAAGGCCACAAAGATGATCAGAGGGCTGGAGAACCTCTCCTGTGAAGACAGGCTGAAAGAATTGGGGCTGTTCAGCCTGGAGAAAAGAAGGCTCTGGGGAGACTTTATAGCAGCCTTCCAGTACCTGAAGGAGGCCTGCAACAAGGCTGGGGAAGGACTGTTTAGAAGGGCTTGGAGTGATAGGATGAGGGCCAATGGTCTGAAACTGGAGCAGGGGAGACTTAGGTTGAACATCACGAGGAAGTTCTGCACAATGAGAGTGGTGAAATACTGGAACAGGTTGCCCAGAGATGTGGTTGAGGCTCTGTCCCTGAAGATATTCAAGATGAGACTTGATGTGTCTCTGGGCATCCTGACCTAGTTGGATGTGTCCCTGCTGACTGCAGGGGGGTTAGACAAGATGACCTTTGACTCTTCCAACCTGATGCAACCTGTGAATCTGTGAAGTATGCAAGTATCTAGCTGCCGGGGAGCTCCCAGGGTCAGATGCTCGTAGGCTGCAGATGTTCTTGACTCCATCCTTCAAGACTTCCAACACGAGTAGCTCTGTCCTTGCTTTGTCCTGGCTTTTTCCGTCTTAAAAACATCTCTTGGTTTCTCAATTTCCTCATCACTTCGAATAATCTTCAGACTAGCTCATGTGAGGTTTAAATAAGTATCCCTGTGCTGGGCAACTAGCTTAAACCAAATGCTGACAAGTGTCAGTTTGAGGTGGCCTCACAGGGAACTGGTGCTTCAGATTCCATATGGAATTTAAAGTGGTCGCAGCCTTTGTGGAAAGGGAGCTTATGTGCTCTGATCATCAATGCCAAAGCTTTGAATTGCTAGGAGTAAAGTTCTGTTAAAAAAGAAAAGAAATCAGTATGAAGAGGTGATCTGATTTTAACCAGCTTCTAAATCATATTTGTAGCTTGCTTTAGTTTGCTTGAGTACCAAAATGCCCATGAGCTTTGTCTGTGTAAAATGCATGCACTGGGGTGACTAATAGGTTTAAATTAAAAAGAATAAAACAAGACCTACAACAAACCAACCAAAAAAAACCCACCCTAAAAACCAGCACAAATAGTTCTTTGAGGAAGCCAGTTATGAAGCATATCATGGCTGAACCAAACATTAAATAGAGCTTAATCTTTTACACTACCTTTTTAGATGGCAGTGTCTGAGTTGAACTAGGATTTCCCTTAAGATTGCATCATGTCTGTTAAGAGTAACACCTGAAAGTTTTATGTACATGTTAATAGCTTCTTTGTGGCTCAGCTGTCCCCTCATAATGGACATGAAACAACAGAGACTGGAGCACTGCCTTATGAAGAAAGGCTGAGAGACCTGGGGCTTTTTAGTCTGGAGAGGAGAAGACAGAGAGAGGATCTAATAAATGTCTATAAATGTGAGGGCTGGGTGTCAGGAAGGAAAGGACAGCCTCCTCTCACTTGCACCCTGTGGTAGGACAAGGAGCAGTGGATGTAAACTACAACACAGGAAGTTCCACCTCAACATGAGGAAGAACTTCCTTACTGTAAAGGTCACAGAACACTGGAACAGGCTGCCCAGAGAGATTGTGGAGTCGTCTTCTCTGGAGGCTTTCAAAAGACCTGTCTGGATGTGTTCCTGTGCAACCTGCACTAGATTCTGTGGTCCTGCTCTGGCAGGGGGGGGGTTGGACTCAAAGATCTCTAGAGGGCCCTCCAACCCCTAACATCCTATGAACAAGGAACAGAGAAAATGTGGTGAGCAAATAAAGCATCCAAGGAAGGAAAGCTCAGGAGTTTGTAGGCTGCAATTCCTGTTGCTGCCCATGCCCACCACAGCTGTGTTCATGGAATCATAGATTGGTTTGGGTTGGAAGGGACCTTAAAGATTCCTCATGCCCTGTCACTTTTTCAAGGAGCTGATAGTCTGTACTTATTTTTATTTTTCACAGAATATTTGTGCTTGAAATGTGACACAATAAAGCACATTATTCACTTTTTTTCCTAACCTCCTTCAGTAGAGCCAAAGGATTCAGATGCTTGTCAGTCAAAGACGAGCAAGTGATTGTTTTCACCTGCCCCATCTGTAGACAGACATAAGGGGGAGCTGTGTGCAGTGAGGATAAATGGTGTGTGAGATGGCTTTTTTAACTCCAGTATTCATCTCTGGCAAGGGAGCTTGTCTGACATGAGTCAGCAAGCACAGGGTTCCTGAGTCTCAGATAATTCTGCTGGTAATCATAGCTTGTCTGAACAGCAATGCAATAAAATCTAACTGCTGCTGATTATTTATTTGCTTCCTTCTTCCTTTTAGTAGCAGGGACACTATACCACTTCTCTGCTTGAGAGGGGTGTTAAGAATAGAGGAATGAACTTTGATGTGAGAAGATATTCCAGGCAGATAAAGATTTTCGCCTAGGGTAGGTAAAACAAAATAAGGAAGGGGAAGAGTATGTTTGCTTCCTAGTGGTTGGAAGAGTTAAAGAGCAAAGTTCAAATGGCAGATTTGGTAGGAAATTCCTGATAAGAAAGATGAGATTGCTCAACTAGGAACAATACTGTTCTGAAAAATCCTGTCAGCAGCAGGCATGTGTTTGAAAATCTGCTCTGCTCCTAACAAAGACTTTGAAGATGTTTCTGAGGATGGTAGCCTCACAATTTCATCTGGATTTTCTGTGATGCAAATCATCACATTTTATTCCCCTGCAGTTGACTCCCGGTTTTTATGCTTTCATTTAAATTGTATCAAAATGGGAATTGAAGTAGCCAGTGACTTTGGCTTAGATTTGAATGCAGATGTGTCAGTGTGCATATATTACCAGGTATTGACATCTCTTTGTGATGGTGGTGGGTTATTTGTTTGTTTGTTTGTTTTTCTGCAGGTTGTGGGAAACAGGTTGGAAACAGCGCTACTACAAAAACAAATTTGATGTCGATGCATCTGATGAGAAATTCCGCCGCAAAGTTGTGCAGTCCTATGTGGAAGGGCTTTGCTGGGTTCTCAGATATTATTATCAGGTATTTCAAAATTTCTCCTTTGAAACCTCGCCTTTCTTTTGTGTCTGCACCCTGGTTTAGTTTAGGAAACTGTAATCGTCTGTGCTCATTTTTTTTTTCGAAAGCAGTGAGGTTACTCTTAAGCTTTTTCCAAGGCTTTTGACACTGGCCCCTGTAAACTGCTCCTAGAGAAGCTGACATGTTATGGCCTAGATAGGTGTTTGGTGTGGTGGGTGGGAAACTGGCTGGCTGGCCTTACCCAGAGGGTGGCAATAAACAGTTCTCTCTCAGCATGGCAGCCAGTCAGAAATGGGGTCCCCCAGGGATTGATCTTGGGCCCAATGCTGTTCAATATAGAATCATAGAATCAAGAAGAAGGCTGGAAGAGACCTCAAAGATCATCGAGTCCAACCTGTCACCCTAAACCTCATGACTATCTAAACCATGGCACCAAGTGCCACGTCCAATCCCCTCTTGAACACCTCCAGGGATGGTGACTCCACCACCTCCCTGGGCAGCCCATTCCAATGGCCAACCACTCTCTCTGTGAAGAACTTTCTCCTCACCTCCAGCCTAAACCTCCCCTGGCGCAGCTTGAGACTGTGTCCTCTTGTTCTGGTGCTGGTTGCCTGGGAGAAGGTCTTCGTAAGTCATCTGGATGTTGGCATCAAGAGCACCCTGATGAAGTTTGCAGGTGACACCGAAATGGGTGAGGAGGTTGACACTCCAAAAAGGAGAGCCAGCCTCCAGGAAGACCTGGACAGGCTGAATAAGTGGGCTAGCAAGAATCTTTTGAAGTTCAGTGGGACACATGTAGGGAACACATAACCTGGGAATACATAACCCAGGAGTGCAGCTCAGACTGGCATCCACCTGGCTGGAGAGCAGCCCTGGAAAAGGGACTTGGGAGTCTTGGTGGATGACAAGCTCAGCAGGAGTGAGCAGTGAGCTGCAGGACGCTGGGTTGCATCAACAAGGGCATTACCAGCAGAAATAAAGAAGTCATTGTCCCGCTCAGCACTTGTTAGGCCACACCTGTAGCCTGCAGTTTTGGTCCCTGCTCTACAAAAGGTGTGGACAGGCTAGAAAATGTCTAGAAAAGGGCCACAAGAATGGTCAGAGGACTGGAAGCCCTGGCTTGTGAGGAAAGGCTGAGACAAGTGGGTTTGTTCAGCCTTGAGAAGAGGAAGGCTTAGGGGAGACCTTGTTATTGTGAAGCAGTACATAAAGAGCGGCTACCAGGAAGATGGAGACTCCCTTTTTACAAGGGGTCACAAGGAAAAGACAAGGAGTGATGGGGACAAGTTACTGCTGGGGAGATTCCCACTGGACTCCAGAAGAAAACGTTTCCCCATAAGAACAGTTAGAGATTGGAATCATCTCCCAAGGGAAGCAGTGGATTCTCCCACATGGCTCAGTTTTAAGACTCAGCTTGTCAGGGTGTTGGCACATCTTGTTTTGACTACATTATCACCCAGAAAGGTTGGACCAGATGATCCTCAGGGTCCCTTCCAACCTGACACTCTGTGATTCTGTGAAGATATACAGTAAGTAGTTGTCCATTCTGTTGAACACTCAAGATTTGAATGCAGTTTTTGTCTCTCACATACAGTAACAATACTTTTTAGTTTATTCAGGGCTGATGCCTACTTTTCCTATGCAGTAGGTAGCCATGCAGAGTGAAATTGCAGATGACTAAATTAAGTGAACAAAGAACAACGCTTGTAAGATGCTAGTAAGAATTTGAAAGTAATAGAGTTGTCAGTCTCCTTCATAGATTGTAATGATGTTCTATGAAGTGTATTGTGATTGAAGTAATCTATGTCTGATTTAAATCTTTTGATAATTGAGATGTCAGATTGGCAAGAGATTAGTTAGGCATTGGGGTTTGTTGCACCCATGGTTAATAACTAGCTCCGTGCCCTGAAGACAAAGTGAGTTAGATCTTGTGTGTGACCTGGGAACAGAATGTACTCAGGTTGCTGAAACTGATTTCTCTCAGCAGGGCTTTGTCACTTGAACACTGTAGAATACAAAGGGAATGTGTCTATGTCCCATCCCCCTTCCCCATTAATTAGTTGAATTTGGAATCGGACTTCTCTGTTGTGGTGGGTGAAAACTGAGTTCAAGGTTTTCAAGTCTGTTGCAGTTGATAGTAGCTCTCTTTGCAAAGGGCCTGTGTAACCTGGGCACCTTTATAGGTGAAAATTCCTATGATTCACAGATTGCAGTAGGTTGGAAGGGACTCACAAAGGTCATCTTGTCCAATCCCCCCGCAGTCAGCATGGACACCTCCAACTGCATCAGGCTTCCTAGGGCCCTGTCAAGTCTGATCTTGAAAGTCTCCAGGAATGGGGCCTCAACCACATCCCTGGGCAACCTGTTCTTGTATTGTACCACTTACTGTAGAGAACTGCACACAGTTAAGATCTGCTGAAAGCAAACCGTGTCACTGTTAACCATGGCAGGGTATATGCCAAGAACTCTGTGTGCCCATATGTGCCCAAAGTGTGTAAATGCATTTAGCTGTAGGTATCTTCTTGCTGGAAAACTGTGTCAATGTGACTGTAAAAGTTTGGATTTTAAGGAAGATTTGGGAGCTTAAAGAAAGGGAGTTAAGGCAAAAATGAGATCATGTTGATGAAATGACCAAAGTATGCTCATTTGAAGTACCTGAAGGGGGCCTACAAGAAAGCTGGGAAGGGACTTTCAACAAGGGCCTGTAGTGATAGAGTGAGAGGGAATAGATTGAAGCTTGAGGAGGGCAGATTTAGAATGGAGATTAGAAAGAAGTTCTTCCCAGTGAGGGTGGCAAGACACTGGAACAGGTTGCTCAGGGTTGTGGATGCCCCTTCCCTGGAAGTGTTCAAGGCCAGATTGGATGAAGCCTTGATCAGCCTGGTCTAGTGGAAGGTGTCCCTGCCCATGTCATGGGGGTTGGAACTAGACGATCTTCAAGGTTCCTTCCAATCCAAACTCATTCTGTAAATCTATGAATGTTGTGAAGTTATGTTTGGTTTTTATCCAAAGAAGTGTGCATGGGTTGTGTGTTCATGCTGTGTGTTGGTGGCTGTGGCCTTGTACAGACAATCACTGTGTGCTTTTCACACTGTTCAAACTGGAGCTGTGTTTGCAGGTGCAAATTCTGTGGCTTTAAATATATGGGAGCTAGAAGACAGCCATATAGCAACCCTAAAACCATATGGGCAAGTCCCTCTGCAACACTCACCAGTTCAGCTGGTAAAAAACCACTTCAGTTACTGAGGTTTATGTAGGTGACTCCTTGTCCTTTGGAGTTTGTAGATGTTCTGGCTGAAGTGACTGAGGCATGTAGAAGTGGTAGATGGTTTCAGCTGCAAAGAAAATAGATCAGTGAGGTTAACAACAACTTCAGACAGGATCATAGGAAATTGAGAAGGAGTGCCAAGAAGACCTCAAGGAAAAGTTGCTGTGCAGAAGATATTTTCTGTTTCAGAAGTGTTCCAAGAAAAAAAACTTGATGGAAGTACACAGTTGTTTATATGTTCAATATACAAAGTCTAGTTGGAGGCCTGGACCTAGTGGGGTCACTCAGGGGTTGGTACTGGGGTCAGTGCTGTTCAATATATTCATCAGTGACCCGGATGAGGGCACAGAGTGCACTGTCAGCAGGTTTGCTGATGGCACCAAACTGGGAGCAGTGACTGACACTCCCTTAGGCTGTGCTGTCATTCAGCCAGACCTGGACAGGCTGGAGAGTTGGGTAGGGAGAAACTCAATGAAGTACAAGGACAAGTGTAGAGTCTTGCATCTGGGAAAGAACAACCTCATGGACCAGTATAGGCTGGGGACTGAGCTGTTGGAGAACAGCATAGGGGAAAGAGACCTTAGCGGTCCTAGTGGACAGGATGACCGTGAGCCAAGGAATGTGCCCTGGTGGCCAAGAAGGCCAATGGCATCCTGGGGTGGATTAGAAGGGCTGTGGTTCATAGGTCAAGAGAGGTTCTTCTCCCCCCTCTACTCTGCCCTGGTGAGGCCACATCTGGAATATTGTGTCCAGTTTCTGGGACCCTTGGTTCAAGAAGGACCTCAGGGAACTGCTTGAAAAGAGTCCAGCACAGAGTCACAAAGATGCTGAAGGCAGTGGAACATCTCCATTGTGAAAAAAGGCTGAGGGAGCTGGGGCTCTCTAGCTTGGAGCAGAGGAGCCTGAGGGGTGACCTCATTCCTCTTGATAAAGATGTGCAGGGCAGTGTTAGGAGGATGGAGCCAGGCTCTGCTCAGTGATGTCCAATGACAGGACAAGGGGCCATGGGTGCAAGCTGGAGCAGAGGAGGTTCCATGTGAATATAGGGAAAAACTTCTTCATTGTGAGGGTGACAGAGATCTGGAGCAGGCTGTCCAGAGAAGTTGTGGAGTCTCCTTCTCTGGAGACATTCAAAACCCACCTGGTTGTGTTCATGTGTGACCTGACCTGCTCTGGCAGGGAGGTTGGACTGGATGATCTTTCAAGGACCCTTCCAACCCCTGACATTCTGTGATCCTGTGATGTTTAGGCTTCGGTGTTGCTGTTTTGCCTCATATTCAGATTACTCAAGAAGGCAGCAAATCTCTCTCTAGACCTTCTGAAAATTACATGGCAGACTTAAAATACTGGGGAAAGAACCCCAAAAGTGTGAGATACTTGCACATGCTGCTGTTTGTCCTTGCACTGCAGAACTATGTGTAAGCAAGATGCTGTAACCTGCAGTATGTGGGCAGTCTGTATCAGTGTGGAGCAGTAATCAAATGGACTTCTGCCCATATAGAAGTTAGATTGGGAAGCTGTTGGGCTGGGGTGATTAAAAAGCTAATAATGCAGAGCATGTTCAGTGGTGAGGATATCTGTTTGGGGGGGGGGAGGGGAAACAAACAAAACAAGAAAGCAAAAAAAAATTAATCCACCTGGCTTTTGAAAAATACTGAAACCATCTGAAGAATTGCATCTAATAATTATAGTCTCTGTAATTTTATAGCAAAAATATCACTGGAAGAGCCTCATTGACATTTACTTGTTCAACATTGGAAGTCAAAATAGTAGGGTTTTGTTTCAAGTGGCACTGCTAAGAAAAATAGCTGAGGAGGGGAAAACTTGACTTGGACCTTCCAGAGCCACATTTCCTTTACCAAGTGCATTGTGTTCTGATGTGTTTTGAGTTTACTTTATTTTCTCCTTTTGGAGAGTTATTTTGCCTCTTTCAAGTGAAGGCACTTTAGATTTCCCAACATTCAAGACAGAAGAATAAGAGAGGGGAAAAGCAAAATGCTACTCAGAGCTTGTGATTGTGCTGATATTGAATGAAGAAGTGACAATTAAAACCAGAATACTTTGTAACATGCAACAAACACCATTCACATTTTCACACCTTGTGGAGTGTGTCATATAAGGGTTCTCTGATACCCCATATCACACAGTCACAGATTGCATTGGATTTGAAGGGACCCTCAAAGCTCATCCAACCCCAGTGCAGTCAGCAGGGACTCCAACTCCATCAGGCTGCCCAGGGACACATCGAGTCTGATCTTGAAGGTCTCCAGGGCCAGTGCCTCAACCACATCCCTGGGCAACCTGTTCCAGTATTTCACCACTCTCATTGTCAAGAACTTCTTCCTGATGTCCAACCTAAATCTCCCCTGCTCAAGTTTCAAACCATTGCCCCCTGTCCTATCACTCCAAGCCCTTCTAAACAGTCCTTCTCCAGCCTTCAGATATTGAAATGTAGGTTCTAAAGTCCAGGGTGGACAGCCCCAATTCTTTCAGACAGTTAACCCAAGTTAGTGGTGGGACTTTGCACTGAGAAATGCTAGTGCAGGTTGTGTGCTGCCAGAAAAATGCTTCTGTTCCTGAGAGGCCTCTATAATGGCTCTCCATCTGGCATGATTCTGACCAGCAGGATGAGGGAGGTGATTCTTCCTGCTCTGCTCTCCTGTAACCCCACCTGGATTACTGCATCCAGTTCTGGTGCCCCCAGCATAAGAAGAACATGGAACTGCTGGAGCAGGTCCGGAGGAGGCCACTAAGATGATCAGAGGGCTGGAGAACCTCCCCTATGGGGACAGGCTGAGAGAGTTGGGGCTGTTCAGCCTAGTGAAGAGAAGGCTTCAGGGAGACCTTAGGGTTGGAAGTGGCTGATCCTTGAGGTCCCTTCCAACCCTGACTGATTCTATGATTCTGTGTTCAGCAAGGCCAAGTGCAAGGTCCTACACCTGGGTTGGGCAATTCCAAGCACAAGCACAGGTTGGGTGAGGAGTGGCTCAAGAACAATCTGAAGGAGTACTTGGGGGTGTCAGCTGATGAAAAACTCACCTTGAGCCAGCAGTGGTTGCTGGCAGCCCAAAAGGCAGCCATGTGCTGGGCTGCATCCAAAGCAGGGACAGGGAGGGGATTCTGCCCCTCTGCTCTTGTGAGCTCCCATGTGGAATACTGTGTCCAGTTCTGGTGCCCCCAGCATAAGAGGGATATGGCCCAGCAGGAGCAGGTCTAGAGGAGCCACAAAGATGATCAGAGGGCTGGAGAACCTCCCCTATAGGGACAGGTTGAGGGAGTTGGGATTGTTCAGCCTAGAGAAAAGAAGGGTCCAAGGAGAGCTTATAGCAGCCTTCCAGTACCTGAAGGGGGCTACAAGGAAGCTGGGAAGGGACTTTTGACAAGGGCTTACTGTGATAGGATGAGAGGGAATGGATTGAAGCTTGAGGAGGGCAGATTTAGACTGGAGATTAGGAAGAAATTCTTTCCCGTGAGGGTGGCGAGACACTGGAACAGGTTGCCCAGGGAGGCTGTGGACAGCCCCTTTCTGGAAGTGTTCAAGGCCAGGTTGGATGAGGCCCTGAGCAACCTGGGCTAGTGGGAGGTGTCTCTGTCCATGGCAGGGGTGTTGGAACTGGAGGATCTTCAGGTTCCTGTGATAATGCCAGTGGTCTCCTTTCCCTGCCCTGTGCACTCACTCACTCTAGTTTGGCCATGAAAAGTTAAGTCCCACCCTGAAGTCCAAAGGCAAGCACTCTTCTCTATTCATGGGGACTTTTTTTTTTTTTTTTTTTTTTTTACTGCTGGCCTGAATGTTCTCATCTTTAGTGACTGGGCTGTGTGACTTACTGTTTTCTTGTCCCTTTCTGATTTGTCTGCTTTTGTTTATCTCTCCTAGGGCTGTGCATCCTGGAACTGGTATTACCCTTTTCACTACGCTCCGTTTGCTTCTGACTTTGAGGGTATTGCAGACATGCCTTCAGATTTCGAGAAGGGCTCCAAACCGGTAGGGCATCTTTAATCTATTGATGGTTTAACAGCCTGGCAGAAGTGTCCTACATATCCTTGTTTCATTTCAACAGTTTAAGCCTCTTGAACAACTTATGGGAGTGTTTCCAGCCGCAAGTGGAAATTTTCTGCCACCAACATGGAGGAAACTGATGACAGATCCAGTAAGAATCCTTGTTTTCCTCTCTGTAAGGTTGTGATGTCTTGTAGTTGTGGGAACGTGACTTACTGCTGCTTACTTCAGGCAGAAAAGTAATGGAGACCAGGAGGGAATGGTTTTGGTAGGTTGCAGAGATTCCTCAAAGATCCTTGAAAGTGATTCTTTGATTTCAGATGTTTCAGTGAGAAATGTTCTTTTGTGACTCTTATGCTTGAGGAAGATTGTTTATTGCTGTACAGAAGCCTTGCAAAACTTAACTGGGGAACTTCACCCAGTTATCTGCAATTATGCAGGACATAGAACTGTTGGAGTGAGTCCAGAGGAGGGCCACAAAGATTATCCAAGGGCTGGAGCACCTCTGCTGTGAGATAGACTGAGGGAGCTGGGGTTATTCATCCTGCAGAAGATAAAACTCTGTGGGGGACCTTAGAGCTGCCTTGCAATACCTGAAGGGATCCTACAGGAAGGCTGGAGAGGGATTTTTCATAAGCGTGTCCGGAGACAAGGGACAGTGGTTTGAAGCTAAAGGAGAGTAGGTTTAGACTGGCTCTTAGGAAGAAGTTCTTCAGTACAAGGGTGGTGGACTGTGGAACAGGTTGCCCAGGGAGGTTGTGGATGCCCTGGAGGTGTTTGAGGCCAGGTCAGATAAGGCCCTGACCAACCAAGTCTAGTTGAGAGGTGTCCATGGCAGGGAGGTTGGAGTAGATGATCTCTAAGTTCCCTTCCAACCTGAGCCATTCTATGATTGATTCTACAATTCTGTCCTGCTTAATTTCTTGTTTTGATACCATCAGTAGTGGAAGTGCCCTACCACACTTTGTGTTTAAATGGCATTTCATAAACATTGTCAAAGCCCTTTACGTCCTCCTTAGCTCTGTTTGCTTACCTGTGCTGTGCAGTACTAGATGACATTCTGAGTCAATTTCATAACTGACTTTTAATGATTTATTTTTTATTTTCTGAACTGCAGGAATCAAGCATAATTGACTTCTACCCTGAAGATTTTGCTATTGATTTAAACGGGAAGAAATATGCTTGGCAAGGTGAAGTTTCAACTTCCTTTTGGGTTTTTTCTTTGGGCTATAGAAGCCTGACCTTAGAATCTATTTAAAAACAGGAAGAAAAAGGAAGATTATCTTAGTGAGATAATGACACAAAAAGTCACATAGGTAACATGTGGTACTTGATGCAGGGGAGAAGTATCTTGCAGCAGGTACATTTTGGAGAAGAAATTAGGATGAAGAACAAATTATGGTTCAGTAACTGATTTAGGATTGGCAATGATTATTAGTACTTTCAGCAATCATTCTAGATTTGTTAATTTGTCCTGAACTAGATTAATAATTTTTTTTTTGTATTTTTATCAGCCTTTACTGTGTAATTACCTTTTGTCTCTTTTGCATTTAATTAATGGATCTTTCTCTGTTCAATCAGTGGCTCGTTAGTACCTTGTGCAAAATGCTTTGGGAAGTACAGAAGTACTTGGATGCATACAAAGAATGAATAACCAGCTGCAGTATTTAATGCAGCTTCTTCTTTCTTTAGAGAATGATAATTGTAAAGGTCTGTCAAATTTTTTGTGGTTGGTTTCACTGTTCAGCCAATAGTGTCACATCTCAATTGTAGCTGTAATTGGTTGAGCAGAAAACAGAACACAGTATATTAGATAGATGATTCTGCCCCTCTGCTCTGGTGAGACCTCACCTGGAATACTGTGTCCAGCTATGGGACCCCAACACAAGAGAGACATGGACCTGCTGGAGCAGGTTCAGAGGAGGATTTACAAAGACGATCAGAGGGCTGGAGCACCTCTCCTGTGAGGACAGGCTGAAAGAATTGTGACTGTTCAACTTGTAGAAATGAAGGCGCTGGGGAGATCTTGTAGCATCCTTCCAGTACCTGAAGGACCATTTAGAAGGGCTTCTAGTAATAGGACGAGGGGCAATGGTCTGAAACTGGAGCAGGGTGGATTTAGGTTGCATATCAGGAGGAAGTTCTTCACAATGAGAGTGGTGAAATACTGAAACAGGCTACCCAGGGATATGGTTGAGGCCCTGTCCCTGGAGACATTCAAGATCAGACTTGATGTGTCCCTAGACAGCCTGATGTAGCTCAAGGTGTCCCTGCTGACTGCACTGGGGCATTGGACAGGATGACCTTTGAGGGTCCCTTCCAGCCCAGTGCAATCTGTGAATCACACTCATGAGTGAGGCAGATGTGGATGGAGGTTGCTGCATTCCTGTGCCTGCCGAGGACTGGGAAGGAGTACGAGGATGGAGGCATGCATGGAGATGAGTTTGCTTTTCTTCCTGCACCACCACTGAACTATTCTATGATTCTATTTTTCTCTAAACAGCCTGTTTCACAACCCTGAAAACCTGGTGCCATACTTGTTAGTTCTGTTAGATCTTTCCTTGCTAGTGTCTTTATTTTTTTGTTCCAACAAGTGTGTGTGTGTGGGGGGGGAAATAATCATGTTTTGTTTTTTATTAGGTGTTGCCTTATTGCCATTTGTTGATGAGCGACGCCTTAGAGCTGCCCTGGAAGAAGTCTACCCTGACCTCACTCCTGAAGAAAGTAAGAATTATGATTGGTTTACCCTAAATGACCACAGTATAATAGACATTTGATTGTTTAAGTTATGGCAGGCTGTAGCCTCTTCTTCATGGATGGTGCTGGTGATTAGAATGATCCTTGATGGGTTTGATTTTGTAGCTCTTTTTGCTTACTTTTCTTTTGCTCAAGTAGACTTGCAGAAGACTTCTAACAGTATATGCTGTAAATGTAATGAATATGTTGCCATCAGAAGAACAAACTGTTTCCAAGCTAGAGCTGATGGTAAGGCTTGTCAGGTGTATTGGCTGTTTTGACCAGCAGCTGGCTGTGTGCAGTTAGGATAGGTGAAGCTTCTTTTTTGACTTACATAGGGAAAAGTATGTACACTGTACAAAAATCATAGCTGGTTCTTGTAGGGAGACTGCTGGGGAAGTGTGTTGGGTTTTGGGGAGCTTTATTTTGTTGGGTCTTGGTTTATTTTTTGGTTTTGGTTGGTTGGTTTTTGTTGGTTTGGGTTTTTTTTACCCAGCCTGTCTGTACCTTCAACATTACTCTGTTCTAAATTCAACATTTCTCCTATTAAACACCAGATCCTTCTTGTTTCACTGTCTGTCAACTACCCTTGTGACCAGTGACAGTTTGTTCTGGGCAGAGACCCTTTCTTTCTAACCACTCTGCAAGATTTACCCTGAGTCACAGTGGAGCTTTTCTTTTGTGGAGGTGCCAACAAGACAGTGTGCCGGTCTGCTGTGTTTCTTCCTTCCCTCTTTGCTTTGAACTCTTATCCTGTTTTCTTCATCTTTTCTAGGCAGAAGGAACAGCCTTGGTGGTGATGTTCTCTTTGTTGGTAAACACCATCCACTTTGTGACTTTATTGTAGAACAGTACAAGACCAAAAATACAGAGGTAGGTTGCACTTTGTCCTTAGGGGATTGTGTAAATGCTGAGAGTGGAGGTCCAAAAGAGTGCTTCAGATGGAAAATTATTTTTTCCACAGCCAGTGGATATACCCCCGGAGCTGTGCCATGGAATCCAGGGAAAGCTTACACTGAATGACAATGCTGTTCTTCCAGATCAGTGAGTATGAGTTCTTTGATGCTGAAGGATCTTTCCTTCTTATATGTCTGCATTTAAATGAAAGTATCTTTGTGCCTTCAACAAGAAACCTAAAACTGGTAAGGCAATGCATTTGGTTCTGAGGCTAAAGATACTTTCCATAAGGTTTCGTAGGAGGTAGCCTGATCTAGTTGGAGGTTTCCCTGCTGCCTGCAGGGTGGTTTACAAGATGACCTTTGAGGGTCCCTTCCAACCCAATGCAATCTGTGAGGTATCTATTACCACCAGCATATGTATTTCATATATATATATATTTCATATATATATATATTTCAGAGCTAGGCTTTTAAAGCAGCATCAGCAACCTTTCAAGCACTCTAATGTGTGTGTGTTTAATTGCTGATGAATTTTTGTCATTGCATCTATGGAAGCTGACTTTTTAATATACTAATAACGCTTGAACTTGAATAGGCATATATTTGACATTTATATTATAATTTTAATATTATAAAATTAATGTTATTGTTACAATAATGCTGAAGTTATGATACTATAACATTATATTATAACTTTAATATAATAGAAGTGACCTTGTTCAGTAAGGCCATTTCGTTTTGTCCTCTTTGCTGTTGTATGGATGTTAATTTAGTGCAGTCAGCAGCTTCCAGTAATGCCTGGTGTTTAAAAGAGCAAACCAACAACCATTTTCTCATGACAATACAAAAGCACAGAATCACAGCATGTTAGAGGTTGGAAGTGACCTCCAGAGATCATCAAGTCCAACCCCTCTGCCAATAGCAGGAAAATCTTAATTTCACTAAAGAAAAATCCAGAAAGAGATATATTTTATTGTTTTCCATTTAAGCTGTAGCACTGAATTCAGAACTGTTACCAGCCAGACATACAAAAAATGCTAATGTTTTTTTGTTTTCTAGATAATGTCTTTAGTTTGAGACATTATCAGTGTGATCTTCCCATTGTGCAGCATGCATTCATTTATCTACCTTTGCTTGGAGGCATAAGCAGGTGTTCAGTAACTCATTTGCATTAAATGCACAAACACTCTGGTTTTGTTGGACAGATAATGTATCCTAGGTCACACTCACTAATATACACTTCTTTATTCTTGTCATGGCTTGTGAACAACATGAGCAAGTCAGAGCTGTTGTTGGAATAGCACTGTAGGAAAAAGAAAACTTGGGGCATTTTCTTCCTAAGGGCATGAGAAATGGAGTTGGTTTGTTTGTTTCCTTTTTTTAGTTGAAGTAGTTGTTTGCTAGGGATTCTGTGAAGGTGAGCAGGATTTGTATTGCTACTTCAAAAGAAGTCTGTCTTTGCTGAAAAAAATGGATTAAACCCAGTGCCAGCACATTGTACAGTGTGTGATCTCTGTGTGAGTCTGTGACAGCTCTGTGAACAAGTTGAGCAAAGAAATCTGCTTTCTGATTGACAAGAGTCATCTCCTCAAGCATCTTGTTGGTCTGCTTGAATGGAAGAGGTGAAGTTTTCTGGAGGGAAGCAGCAAAGGGTTAAGATGCTAACTGCCTGTCAGCCTATTAAATCTCTGTTAGAAAGGAGACTCTTTAAGTCCTGTATAAAACAGCTGCTAAGTTTATTTTATTTTTTACTTCAAAGACTTTTTAGCAAAGCAATTTTGTGTCCTCACAGAGTATCTGAATATGTGTCAGGGTCTGGTTTTCTCCTGTCCTCTTAAAACCTGTTGGCTTGTTACAAGCACACACCCTGGCAGTACAAGGAGGTTGCCAAGGTGCACAGTACTGAAGTTTGTAAAGAAGCTGCTGGGCAGTGGGAAGTGTGTGAACCCACTGTTCAACACCAGAGCATCCACAGAGCAGCCACAAAAGTAGTGGCTTTAAGAAATAAGGATTCATTAATTCCAGTGCTTGCAGGAGTATTTGGTTTAAGGGAAAGGCAAGTTAATTTTTAAATCCCTCTTCTGGCTTGCAGGCTTAGTTGACAGAGAAACATGAGTGGTAGCAACAGAAAAAGTAGAGGAAATGGTGAGAAATATGATGGTTTGACAGAGGTTTTTCTCTTTTACCAGGACAGTGGTGTCTCCTGTTCCAATGCTGCGTGATCTAACACAAAATTCTGCAGTCAGGTCAGTAAACTCTGGGGTTTAATGCAATGGCACACAAAAGACAGTAATGAAAACTCAGTCTGATGTTTTGCATTGTTGAATGTGCAGCAGAATCCATCTCTTAATAAAATGCAAGATTTTACTTGAGGGTTTTCTGTAAGAACTGAATCTCAGGTAAGGGTGGTTAAGCAGAGAATGCCTAGCAGTGTGCCCTGCAGGGTTGCCCAAAATGGTCATTTCTCTCTAACTGGGACATCTGGGTCTTTGGCAAACTAAGAGCCACACCTACAGAGCTTGAAAAGTCTGTATCAAGCCTTTTAAATAAACCCAAATGTTCATAAAAGCAAGCCTCCCAGACAGAAGTGGGGATTGATTGAAAACCCTACAGCTGTGGATTTTTTTTCTCTTGGGCTTTTATCCATTTTTATTCCTAGCAATTCCCACAGCATGCATGAGAATATAAGTTTCCTGTCTTTAAGAAGGAAGGAGTAATTTGGCTTGAGTGTGATGTTTGAGAGAATGATAGGGAACTTCATAATGAATAAAAAACCCAATGCAGTCTCCAAGAGTAGCTTTTGTGGTCACAGAAGATTTTAATTACTGTTGCACTTGACAATAAATTTGTGTTGTGTGTTTTATGTCATTCTGTGTATGCAATGCTGGATCCTTTCACTTCTTGAGCTACATAAGACACTTGAAATGCTGAAAATCACTTATGATCTGTCTGCTTATATTTTTTTTTTCCTCCAAGGAGGTGTAGCTTGGCTCAGCTAGAATAACTACCTAGGGGCAGGAAGAAGTGCCAAGTTGTGGCTTGTCAGGATGTTGTGGAAAGGAAGTTCTGAAATGGGGATTTAGTTACTGAGTGATGAGTTAAAGGTAGTTTGTGGCTTTCCATCTGCCACTGTCAGGGGGGTTGAATTGTTTTTGCACTTCTGTCCCTTCCTTCATGGCGAGGATTTTTCTTCCTGCCTTTTGAGATAGTATGAGCAGTCATGATTCTGCTCTTCAGTTCTTGTGATTTGACTGGGTTTTCCAAGGGACCATTATTCTCTTTCCTTTGAGCCTCATTCATTCTCTGTGCTGAACAACAGATGTATTTCAGCTGGAAGAGTGAGATGATTCTGTTTAGCTATTCACTGTTGTCTTTCCTGCCATTGTGAGCATGGGCTGAGAGAGCTGGGGCTGTTCAGCCTGGAGAAGACTCTGGGGGGACGTTATAGTTACTTTCAAATACCCGAAGGGAACCTACAGGAAGGCTGGAGAGGGACTTTTCATAAGGGTGTCTAGTGATAGGTCAAGGAGGAATGGTTTTAAGCTGAGGGAGAGTAGGTTTAGACTGGCTCTTAGGAAGAAGCTCTTCAGTACAAGGGTGGTGAGACTCTGGAATAGGTGACCTAGAGATGATGTGGATGCCTCTTCCCTGGGGGTGTTAAAGGCTAGGTTGGATGGGCAACCAAGGCTAGTTGAGAAGTGTCCCTTCCCATGGCAGGGAGGTTGGAGTAGAAGACCTCTAAGGTCCCTTCCAACCTAAGCCATTCTATGATATCAAAGGGTTAGGTAGCGAGAGAACCACGAGTGGGTTAGTGCTGTGTACTTCATACATGTCCTTAGTGGGACCTACCTGAGACCTGGATGCTTAAACTAAGAGATTGGAATTACTAGGAGTGTGAATGAATTTTCCTAGAGCAAACCCAAGCTGCTGTATAATGTACTAGCAGAAATTAAGCTTTCAGCCACTTTTTGCTCTATTATGCTTCAGTTTGTCTAAAACTGAGATTCTTTCTGTCTGTGCTATGGCAGCCTGTGAACTGAATCAAGTATAATCAGTGCTCTGACTAGAAGACTTGTACTCAAGAGTCTGCAGAACATACTTTCATTACCATGTATAGTTTTCTAGACATGAACCTTTCTTTTGGACTGGCTGTTGATACGGGGAAGGACAAGGTCACCCTGTGGAAAACTGAGACGTCCAAGTCTAATATATAGTCAGTATACCCACATGCAAGAAATGCACTTTGCAATTTCTTGTGGGTTCTTGAAACTTTTACTTTGCTACTGTGTACATTGCTGTTAATAAAGCAGCGATTGCTTTATAATCTTTTAGTCTTAATTATCAAGTAAAGCTAATCCCCAGATATTTTCTCTTAGTATCTCTTTCAAAGATCCGCAGTTCGATGAAGACTTTGTTTTCAAGGCTGTGGTGTTACCTGGTGCAAAGTAAGTATCAGTTTCCATTCTGTTTTTTTTTCATTAGTCTGGATATTTGCTCTGATAAGTATTTATGGAACTATTTTTAACGTGAAGGAAACCTGCTCCAGTTCTGAAGCCAGGAGACTGGGAGAAAACCAACAATGACGGCAGACCATGGAGACCACAGCTGGGTTTTAACCGAGACAGAAAACCAGTCCACTTGGACCAGGCAGCCTTTAGAACGTTAGGGTAAGACTGATGGCATTGGCACTGCTTGCCTTGCGGAGATGACTGTGCTCCTTGATTGCTGTTTTAAAGCAATGAAAACAAAACCAAAGGGGATGGGGATGGACTGTCAGAGATTTATAGCCAGCAGGGCAAGGGAGGTGATTTTTAACCCCTCTGCTCCTCTCTGGTGAGACCCCACCTGGAGTACTGCATCCAGTTCTGGAGCCCCTATTACAGGAAAGATCTGGAAAAGCTGGAGCATGTCCAGAGAAGGACCACAAGGATGATCAGAAGGTTGGAGCTCTTCTCCTATAAGGACAGACTTGGAGAGTTGGGACTATTCAGTCTGGAGAAGAGAAGGCTCTGAGGAGGCCTTATTGTGGCCTTCCAGGATCTGAAGGGGGCTACAAGAAAGCTGAGGAGGGACTTTTGAGGGTGTCAGGTAGTGACAGGACTGGGGGGAATGGAACAAAAACAGAAATGGGGAGATTCAGATTGGATGTTAGGAAGAAATTCTTCCCCATGAGGGTGGTGAGAGACTGAAACAGGTTGCCCAGGGAGGTGGTGGAAGTCTCATCCCTGGAGGTTTTTAAGGCCAGGCTTGATGCGGCTCTGAGCAACCTGGTGTAATATGAGGTGTCCCTCAAGACAGACAAGCTCAAGAGTGGGGTGCAAAGCATGCTGGGACTTGGAATTTGGCTCTAGAGCAGCATCAAGGCATGTTGGGGTTTGGAGATAGCTCTAGGGTGATCCATGGGAACTGCTCTAGAGGAGGCCCCAAAGCCTCCTTTGGAGCTAAGAAACAGCTCTAGATTGGGTGCTGAGGCCTGCTGGGAGGTGTTGACAAAACAAATGAACAAAAAAAGGGGAGAGGGTTTGGACTAGATGATCTTCAGAGCTCCCTTCCAACCCAAACCATTCCATGATTATTATGAGGACAGTAATGTCTTTTCTGCTTTAAAAAAGAGGCTTTAAAGCCCTTGTTTGAAGCACACATGTTACACCATACACTCCACTGGATTTTTCAGGGCATTGTCACAATCAGTCTTTATTAGTTCTCCAGAAGTCCAAATAATTTCCTGAGGTGTTGCAGTGTAAAATGCTGCTGAGTGCAGGGTGGAAGAATGAGCTGGGGTTATGTATTGTAGATATAGTGAAACTGTTTTTCCTTACTGGGGAAGGCAAGGAGGAAAACTTTTAGCAGAGCTAAGAAATAGAATATTTTAGAGGAGGTAGTCTTACTAGCAAATAAAAGTAAACTCTGAGCACCTGAACAAAAGGGTCTATTTATGAAGATAAAATACTTTCTCCTTAATTTTCTGACTCTGGGGGAGCTGGAAGAAATAAAAGCAGCACCCTTTCCTCCATTTTTGTGTTGGAAAATATAATTGTTTCAGCACTGCACTTGTCAACCACCTCCTGTTCTTTTATGTCACAGTTCAAAAAAAAAAAAAAAGTGTGGCTGGGTTACTGATGTCTCATTAAATCACTGTCCAGGGTGACAGGCACCACAAGCATCAAAGTCTTAACCTGAATGTAGTTCTGCAGAGGAAAACCAGCCAGGGCTTGGCAAATGTGGACATCTCTCTGTAAGCCAGTTTTTGTGCTGCAGTGAAGAGGGCTGGGGCATGCCATGGGGTGGGTAGCAGCTGTGCTGTGAGGTGGAGTTGATAAAAACACTGTTCTTTTTCTTTTCCATTTCTTGTACATAACAGGCATACAATGCCAAGGGATAGAGGGATGCCAGGAATGTATGCCAATGCAGTACCCCTTGGAAGCTACGGGAGCCCATATGCCAGGCCACTTATGGGTGGGCAGCAGCAGATTCCAAAACTGTTGTCAAGTAAGTGGTTCTGCTTCCTACATGGCTCAGTTTGAAAAAAGCTCTCAGTTTCCTCTTTGTTGTGCTACACAGTTTGAAAGTGGATTCAGGCATCGCTTTTCATTAGCTTTGTGCTGCCCTTCTGTGTTAGGCTTCCTTGAGGAGATGCCTGTGGTGAAATGTACCAAAATGTATATCAGTATTGATGTCAATATCAGTCCAGGCTGGGGGATGATGAAATAGTGAGTGGCCCAGCAGAAACTGACTTGGGAATCCTGGTGGATGAAAAGCTGGGCATGAGCCAGCAATGTGCACTTGCAGCCCAGAAGGCCGATGGTATTGACAGAGGTGATTCTGCCACTCTGCTCTGAGGAGACCTCAACTGGAGTACTGCATCCAGCTGTGGGGCCTTCCCAACACAATAGGGTCCAGAGGAGGGCCACAAAGATGATCAGAGGGCTGGAGCAACTCTCCTACAAAGACAGCCTGAACAAATTGGGGCTGTTCATCCTTGATGTCCCTGGGTAGTCTGATGCAGTTGGAGGTGTCCCTGCTGGCTGCAGGGGGGTTGGACAAGATGACCTTTGAGTGTCCCTTTCAACTTGATGCAACCTGTGGATCTGTATTTATGTGCCTGTAAGTGGGATCTCATTTTGGATACTGCCCCCAGGATTCAAATACAGTTTGTTCTAAGGGTCCATAGTGTCTGTTTCCCAGGATGTACTCAGTATGTGGCTGAATCCCAACATCGCCAGCATCAGCAGACTTACTACAGACTTAGTGCTTTGTGTCTGGGGGATGCTGGCCACAGGAGAGAATTAATGCGTGATGCAAGGTGGCAGATCAGGAGGTATGGTAAGACTATCAAGGAAGAGTCCAGCAGAGGCTACAAAGATGATGAGGGGGGAGACTGGAGCATCTCTCTGCTGGTGAGAGACTGAAACACACGGCGATGCTGTGACAGAAGAGCTGTGATGGGTGCTGAGATGCCAGACAAAACTGAAACTGCTAATTCACAGTCCTGGGCTGGATTCTCCTTCCTCTGTAGGTGTTGCAACTCCAGACAGAGAGGTGGTAGGACATAGTCAGGGCTGCCACTGCTATTGGTCTGATGAATAAGGGGGTCACTGGAAGTGGCAAGATAAATCCTGTGTGGCTTAAAGTGGAATTCTTCCTGGTGGAAAGGAATAGCTTGTGCAAAGGGTTCTCAAAAAAAGATGCTAGATGAGGCTCTTTGCTGTGAGTGGGAGCTGCATTTCTATAATGATGGGATTGAGACAGGAGGAAACTTGGCTAAACTGCCTGAAAAGGTGCTGTAAGGTGAGAAGCTCTTGCTGTTCAGCTGAATTCTTGCAATGTTGAATGATGAAAGTGTTTGAAGTTTAAACAGCTGACAGAGTTCCAACATTTGGTCAGATACAGAAGACCAGATTAGTCCATAGTGAAGCTGTCAGCCTTTTCCTACCTGGCTTGCACTTTTACTGTGAATAAATACTTTTGATGGCCACTGAATCAAACTTTTACTGGCCAGTCCCAAAGTAAATGAAGTGTGGTTGAGTAGTGGGTGCAGAAGCTTTATTGTAAGAGGAATCATACTGAAATGGAAAAATGGATCGAATATGAGAGCCTGGAGCTATTGGCTTTGATTAGAGGAAAACAAGTGCGATTTTAATACAAAAACAAAAAAAATATGATCTAAAAAGGAAGAGTGTGGGGAATGGGAAGGCAGAGCCATCAGAGGGGCATCACATTTTTCATTAATCTCCAAAAAGAGAAAGTCTGTGTGGTTTTGATGTGAGAAAATCTGTTTGTGAGCCCACTATTCAAGTCCTTTGAAACTCCAATCTTGGCACTTTGTGGAAAATACTTATTTCAAAGCAGTTTTCTCTGCCTGATGTACATGGAGCTGAATTTTCCAATTAGGTGCTTAGAAACCTCTCATCCTTGTGGCATCTGAGCACCTTGTGTTGTATAGGAGGCACTCCACATGCAAATATGCCCCAGTGCCATCATTCTTTCAAATTGAGGAGGCTTGAATCCACTGATCAATATGAAATCCCAGGCCATCTGTTGGCCTTGGAAGTACTGTCTGGTGGCTTTCTTCCACGTATCCCTCACCCTCAGATTGCCTCAGGCATCTCCAGTTGCTGTTCTCCAGGTGTGCCTGGCAAAGCTTGAACACAAGGCTTTGGGTTGGGGTTTTTTTCTCCCCCTTGCCGCTCTCCTTTATGCTGCTTTTTCCATTAGACAGAGTCTGATTGTGTGCTTTCCTGTTCATGAAGCAAAAAAGAGGTGCCAGGTCAGCCTGCTGGTCCCTCCAGCCACCACCAGCAGTTATCCTGCAAAAGGCTTATTTGGATTGCAGGGGTTGTGTGCCTGCTGTTGCTCTCCAAAGCTGTTCATCCCACATGAAGCTGGTTCCTGGCACTCTCCATTTTTGAGTTAGACCACAGTGCAACAGGCTGCAAATGTCTTCTTTGTCACTTAATTTTTTTTTCCTTCTCCTCTAACATACCAGATTAGTTTTAGACTCTAGTTATCTTCTGAGTTAAACTGACTGCATTGTGAAGTCTTGACAACAAACAGCAGCAGCAACAGACTCAGTGCCAAGTGGCCGTGTGTGTCTTAACCCCTCTCTTTACCAGGCAGAGACCCTTGTTCATGGATTCATAGAATGGTTTGGGCTGGAAGGGACCTTAAAGATCTTCTGGTTCTGACCCCCCTGCTATGGCTAGGGACACCTTCCACTAGACCAAGTTGCTCAGGGCCTCATGCAACCTGGCCATGAACACTTCCAGGAAAGGGGTATCCTTCTATAGATATAGAGAGATATGATAGAATGAGAGGGAATGGATTGAAGCTTGAGGAGGGCAGATTTAGACTGGATTAGAAAAGAAATCCTTTCCAGTGAGGGTGGTGAGACACTAGAACAGGTTTCTCAGGGGGGTCATGGATTCCCCCTCTCCAGAGGTGTTCAAAGCCAGGCTGGATGAAGCCTTGAGCAACTTGGTCTAGTAGAAGGTATCCCTGCCCATGGTAGGGTGGTTGGAACTAGATGATCTTCAAGATCCCTTCCAGCCCAAACCAAACAGTGTGTTTGCTCTGATGGAAATTGAGGTCACAATTGAGCCACTTTCACCTGGTGTCTAGAAGTACTGAAAGGTGTTCCTAGATCTGACAGCACAACTCTCTTCTTGCCTTTTGTAGTTCTTCAGTTCAAGCACAAATGTCTCTGTCAAATCACAGATCTCTTCAACTGGAAAACAAATTTGTAATGAGAAGGCCTATACTGAGTTTTCTTAATGGTCCAGGTTAGCTCATGTGTCAAAGTTGCCTTCATCAGCTGTATAGTTGAGAGAGCAGCTGTTTGGTGTGGCATAATTGGGTTGGGAAATGTCTGGACCCCACCATCCTGAAGAACTTAAAGCTGATGTGGTTCGAATTCCCCCATTTTGGGGGATAGGTGCAGAACAACTTTCCCTTTTACAGATGATGTTTTTATATGGATGATGAAGTAAAATTAGACTCTAGAAGGGCAATGCGGTCAACCCAAGTGCCATCTCGCCCTCAAGAGCCTGCTGTGGGTGTTCCTTACTGTTGTTCTCTCATTTGACTTTGATGTTACAATTTTCAGCTGATGAATAATTGTCTGTGCTGATAACTTGGGGAGTCAAGTGCGGTGTGGCAGCACTCTGTGAAGGGCGGGTTTGGGTTCTGCAGCACAGGAGATCTGATTTCTGACTTTTCATTCCAGTCAGTAAACTTGTCAATTAGCTGCATTTGAAAAAATGATTTTGATTAGTGCAATCAGTAAACACAAAAATCTCTTCCTTTGATTGCCACACTGATTAGATAAATTGTTACTTGAGGAGCTGCTACAGAAAGCAGTTTATTTGGCCTTATAAGTCTATATGCCTATATAGAAATGCCCAAGTTTTGAAGACTGAAGAAAATATTAATTGTCATTTCTTCTCATGATTTCTTTTGGTCCCTTTTTGAAGTGCAATTCACTGCTTCAAGCTTTTTCCCTTCAAAGATTGTTCTCTGTCAGAGCCATAGAAATGAATAGTAATAAGGTGGCTTTAAATGTTTTGGTGATGATTTCATTAACTCTTTTCATAAACTGTTCCCCAGAGCGGCAAAAAAAGATGTGGTTACAGCAAGAGAGCTGGGTCCTTTCTTTTTCAGCTGCAAAGAAAGTGATTAAGTAGTACACATGTTTTTAACTAGCCCTTTAAGCAGGGGTCTGTGTGAATGGGGAATGTTCTACCAGGGTGAGACCAGGATCATCTCCCTGGGTTTCTCACTAGAGCACTCTCTGCCCTTGGCAGTGGAATGGAAAACGTGGTCATAAACTTAAATTGAAGTGTGAAGCTCTGACCAGGGAGGTATTAGTCTGTGTAATTGTCCTGATACTTGGGGGTCTTGCCTAGCTCAGGCTGCACAGAGGACAGGGATGGAGGAAGCATCACCATTATTCTCCATGGAAAACAGAATGTTTTTATGGAAGTTTGTGTCTCCCAGCAAGCAAAAGGAGAACTGAGACAGGCTTAGGCAACCTGCACATCTGGTTGTGGTGACAGAGCAACCCAACACCAGTGTCTGCAGGTGTTTGGAGCTACAGATGGGAGAGGTTGTGAGCATCCCAGTTTGCTGATGATACCACTCTGGGAAGACTGGCTGACAAGATCAGAAGGCTGTGCTGCTGTCAGTACAGGTTGGGGGCTGACCTATTGGAGAGAACTCTCGAGAAAAAGGACCTGGGGGTCTAGGTAGACAACAAAATGAGCATGAGCCAGCAATGTGCCCTTGTGGCCAAGGAGGCTGATGGCATCCTGGGATGCATTCGGAGGAGCGTGGCCAGTAAAGTTGAAGGAGGTTCTCCTCCTCTGCACTGGTGAGGCCTCACCTGTACTACTGTGTCCGATTCTGGGCAACCCAGCTGAAGGCAGGACTAGAGGCCTGGGTTTTCTTGGTGCACTGATCTCATGTTCCAAAGCAAACCCACCGTCACTGAAGAAGGCACAGCCTGTTTGTGTGTGTAAAAGTCCTTGTGGTTGGCAGACTGAGAGTGCCACATACCCATCTTCAGTCCTTCTGACGCTTTAGACTGGTTTGGTGACAGTGCATGTGAAATAACCAGTTACACCTCATCATGAGCATCAGTTGGTGTCTTTATCTGTGTGTGTGTGTTTCACAGAATCACTGAATGCCAGGATGGAAGGGGCCCCAAGGATCATCTGGTCCAACCTTTCTAGATGATAGTGGAGTTTCAATGAGGTGGCCCAGCACCCTGTCAAGCAGGGTCTTGAAACTTTCCAATGGAGAGGAATTCACTGCTTCCCTTGGGAGATGATTCCTATCTCTAACTGTTCTCATGCTGAAATATTTTTCTCCTGGAGTCCCATCAGAATCTCCCCAGGAGTAACTAGTACCCATTACCCCTTTTCCATGTGACCCCTTGTAAAAAGGGAGTCTCCATCCTCCTGGTAGCCACCCTTTATGCATATTGGTCCATGGTAATAAGGTCTCCCCTAAGCCTTCTCTTCTTAAGGCTGAGAAGGCTCTGGGGAGACCTTAGAGCAGCCTTCTATTACCTGAAAGGGCTCTACAAGAAAGCTGGGAAAGGACTTTTTGCAAGGGCTTCTTGTGAGGGCAGATTTAGACTGGATATTACAGAAGAAATTCTTTCCAGTGAGGGTGGTGAAACACTGGAACAGGTTGCCCAGGGAGGTCATGGATGCCCATGGAGGTGTTCAAGGTCAGGTTGCATGAGGCCTGGGCTGGTGGAAGGTGTCCCTACCCATAGCAGGGAGGTTGGAACTAGATGATCTTTAAGGTCCCTTCCAACCCAGTTCTCACAGCCTTTCCTCATATGGCAGAGAGCTGTACATGTTGGTGGGGGGGAGGTATACATGGTCACTATAAATTAAATGTAGCTCAGTCTGTTGCTGGGCTGAATTAGCTCTGCCCAGAGGAAGCCTGGGTGGGAATGAGGAGCTGCTGGGGATCAGAATTTGTTTCCCCTGACTAAAGGGTGTTCTCTTCAGCGGGGTCTGCTTGCACCCTCCCCTCACACTCAAGTGCTGCCCTCAAAGGTTTCTGTTGGGCTCAGACGGTTTCAGCCTGCAGACAATCCATCCAGAGTTAGGAGAGAGGCACAGATTTTCCCTCCTCTTTTTTTTTTTCCTTTCCCCTTTTCTTTCAATTTTTTGCAAAGCTTTAGTGTGCTTGAAATGTTGGCAGTTTAACAGGCTGCTGCTGTCCCATCGCAGTGCATCCATTAGACAACTTCTGGAACCAGCTGTTGAAATTAGGTCACACTTAAACACCATTGAGAAGAATCAAAGGTGTCACTGAAACTGAAGCTTTTGATTGATGCACAATTTGAGTGTTGTGGACTGACCAGGGAGCTATTGATTAGCTGTTTCTTTTATCCTGTTTACTGACCACAGTTTATTTAGAAGAACAACAACCCTTTAATTGCGTGGCCTGTTTAAAGCAACCTTGTTACTGCTGCATCTTTGCAAGGAGTTAATTTGGGTAGGAGAAACAATTGAGAAGTGGGTGGTCCTCCTCACTGCAGTTTCTTACAACTGCAGGGCTGAATCTCTGGCCAAGTTCTTAGCCAGAAAGGCTTTAATGCAGTCTGGTGACAGGTCTTGAAGACCATTAATAGCTTTATTAGTATTGTTGTTAGTATTACTATTGTTATTGTTACTATTATTAGTACTACTATTATTATTGCTATGATTACTATTACTACTATGATTACTATTATTATTTATTATTATTATATTTGTTTATTATTGTCTAAGTTGACTTTTAAAATATTTTTTTGCTCTCTTTAAATATAACCTGAACGTAGCTTTATACTTGCAGTCTGGTGACTGATCTCTGAGAGATCATTAATAGATTTATAACAATAAGAACAACTATGATGATGATAATAAATTGTTATATTTTATTGTTACATTATTATTGTCTAGGTTAATTTATTAATTTTTTTTTTTACTATCTTTAAATACAACCTGAATGTAACTTTATATTTGCAGTCTGGTGACTGATCTCTGAGAGATCATTAATAGTTTGGATTTTATTATCATAATCATTATTATTATTATTATTTTATTGTCACATTATTATTGTCTAGGTTAAACTTTGAAATATTTTTTTACTATTTTTAAGTGT
Organism: Indicator indicator; assembly: GCF_027791375.1. Classification (NCBI taxonomy): domain Eukaryota; kingdom Metazoa; phylum Chordata; class Aves; order Piciformes; family Indicatoridae; genus Indicator; species Indicator indicator. Next base: position 34,710,062 of record NC_072018.1, read on the forward strand.
AACCTGAATGTAACTTCATATTTGCAGCTGATAACTGATCTCAGAGATCATCAATAGCTTTCTTTAGTTAGTAATTATAAGGATGATGATAATATCTGTTGTTGTATTTTATTTATTGTTATTATCTCATAGGTCAACATGCATTTTTATTTACTGTCTTTAAATATAACTTGAATGTAACTTTATGCAATATAATTTATATTTATATATTATAGATAATATAATTGTATGACATTATACTTGTAACCTTTATATAAATATAACCTATTTTTTTATATAATGTCACTATAATTTATTTGAAGGTGAATGAAGTGTAACTGTTTGCTTTTATTACATGCTCTGATCATCTTTTTAGTTTGCTTTCTAGAATAACTCAGCCTAATCAGAGGAAAGCTTGCACATACTTGGAATAGTAATTATTTGTGGCTCAAACATGGTGTGTGGTGGTGATGACACAGTGGTGTGTGTATGTATCTATACTTTTTTGTACAGCATGGTGATGGATGAACCTGGAAGAAATATATATATTAAATGAAGTTTTCAGTTATTATGGTAACAGACATAGGTCTGCATTTTTAAAAACTCAAGAGAAGAGCCCAAGCACTAATCTGTGCTACTTGCAGCAATTAAAATCCATTCTTCTTCTAACTTGGAGCTTAGTAAAACAAACAAACAAAAAAAAGTTGCCTTTTTATTAATTAATCCTGAGCTTGCTGCTACTGATGACCACAGGGGCTCTATCGAAATCAGCAATGGTAATCCATGACTTGGTGAATTGTATTTGGTGGTGCATCCAGTTTGAGCTTTTCTATTTAAACCAAGTTCTCAGGCACCTCTAAGAGTAAGCAGAGCACAGATCTTTAAGGGTCCTTGCTCTTTTCTATGCTAACGTTTTGGTTTACCCTCTAGATCTTAGACCCCAGGAGGCATGGCGAGGTCCTACACCCTTGTTTCCACAGAGCCCACAAAGGTAAGGAGGGATGAAGTTGGGTAAAACATGGTCAGGAGGATGTATGTGGTTCTGCCAAGCTTCACAACTGGGTTTTTTCCTTGGAGTTATTGCATTTAGGGTTTTTTCCCCTCTTTGTTTTTGTTTGTTTAGTTTTTTTTTTCTCTTTGTTTTTGGTCATGGCTTTTGGTTTGGTTGGGTTTTGTTCTTTGGTTTTGGTTCTTTGTTGGGGGCTTTTTCCCTCTTTGTTTTTGGTTGGTTGGGTTTTTTTCCCTCTTTGTTTTTGGTTGGTTGGGTTTTTTTCCCCTCTTTGTTTTCGGTTGGTTGAGTTTTTTCCCCCTCTTTGTTTTTGGTTGTTTCAGGGGTTATTCCTGTTTGGTTTTGTTGGTTTGTTTTGGTTTGTTTTTTCCACCCACCCTCCCTTCTCCCCCCCTCTTGTTTTTGGTTGTTTTTTTTTTTCCTCTGGTTTTTGGTTGGGGATTTTCTCTCTTTTTTTTTTCCTCTCCTTTTTTTTTCTTTGAGTTTTTTCTTCTTTTATCTTTTTAAATCTTTTTTTCCCTTTGGTGTTTTTCTCTGCCCTCCCCCCCTTTTCCTTTTTTTTTCTCCTGCTTTTTTCTCTTTTGTTTTGAACTTTGTTGTTTAAATTTATTGCAATCGCACTGTCCAGCAGGTGTTTAAAGTTAATTAATGTCCATGATTTATTTATGTTTTGTGAGTGCACTATGTTTATCCCTTAAAAGGCTTGAGTACTTTGTATTAAAAAAAAAAAAAGACAAAAACACTTTCCATTAAAACTCGGACTTCAAAATTAACTTTACTGTTGGTGCTTTGGTATCGTTCTTGGTTCTTTGGCCTTTATCTTATTGAAGCTTTTGAGATACTATGAAATTGAACACAGAGAGCTTAAAACTGCATTAGATTTTTGGACAGGCTAAACAAATTTCTTTTTAGGAGGGCTGTGGAGCTTAATGAGGCATAACTAATGGTGTTCCACTTTTATCATTTCTGTGCCGCAACTACAGCATTAGTACAGACCAGCCATTGATTCTTGCTACAAACCTCTTGAAGTCCTAATCAGCTTCTTTGGTACAAGTTTTTCAGGCCTGACAAGCCTATTGTAGGGCAGTGTCACTGTAGGTCAGTAGTTATTAGTTGCCACTGAAAACAGTTTCTTTAACTACTTAAGACTGAACTGAATTAAATGCAGAAGGGACTCAGGGAAGGATTATGGAATCTGCAGTGCAATAAGTGCCATCGAATAGAAGGAATGTGACATGGTTTGATAATAAGGGATGTTTTACGTGCCTTCCTTCATTGAGAGGTTGTACATCCTTAAGTCAGATGGACTTTATACCTGGGAAAGCCATGAATAATGATATTTATTTATATTTATGGAGGAAGGAGAGCCTGTTGTGAGATCTTGGAAGTTTCTCTTCTGAGGCACAGGGGGTTTTTTTACCTTTTTTTTTTTTTTTTCTTTCCTTGGTTTTATTTGCGAATGTTAACCATTGAGAATATGAGCTTTGGGAGAATTTATTGAGCTCTCTGGAGGTTCCATGGCAACCATTTTGATCCCTATTGAAATAAGTCCAGCTTCCTTATCCTGTGCCACATCAAGGTGGGATATTGCATTAGAAATTCATCTTGCATTACAAACTTTAATGTGACTTTGTCCGTGGGAGTTGCTATTCCCATATCTTTAAACTCAATTTATATAGCACTATTTCTTTGTGAAATACTGCTGCAGGGCTGGAACTGGTCATTATTTTTGCAGTGCTATTCTTGAATCATTTTTACCAGGCTGTTTAGTTTTGCTGAGCAGAAGAGTTTATCAATTCACATACAAATAACTTCTTTCAGCCAGGAATTCTGTTTATTTCTCACTTAAAATACACATTTATTTGTTTTTGTATTTGCTAATTAACTGTCTCTCAAGTCAGAATTGTATCACAAGATTAGCACTGGTATTTTTAGAAGTGAGCACACACTGTCCAGGTACTTCAGATCGTTTTTGCAGGTGGATGGTGTTTGTCATTCTATCTAACCTGTCCAGTGTGCTGCTGGTGTTGCAGGAGTGGCATTATTATTCAGCTCCCAAACTTGAGGAAGTGAGTGTCCCTTGAGGTGACTTTAAATCGAAGATGTATCACCTTCACCTAGGAGATAGACTTTAGAGAGCTTTGAGAATGCCGTTGGAGCTTTTGAGTGACAACAATGTGTTTACAACACTGCCTCTCTCTGGTGCTCTGTTACGGTTCTGACTGTGAAAATCACTAACTTGCCAGTTCTCAGCAATTTTGTTGTGTTCTTGGAAGATGTTTGGTTTGGGAAACCAATCAGCAGATGCTCAGGGCTGGTGTTGAGTTAGTGGCCATACAGAGATAAGAATCATTAAAATCATAGAATTGTTTTGATTGGAAAAGACCTTTAAGGTCATGAAGTCATCAGCCTAGGACAACCATGGCCATTAAACCATGTCGTCATGTGGCATGTCCGCACATTTCTTGAACACCTCCAAGGATGGTGATCATTGAGTCCAACCATTCTCTAACTCTGCCAAGTCTGATGCTAAACCATGGTCCTCAGCACCGTATTTCTGTGTCTTTGAAACATCTCCAGGGGTAGGGATTCAGCCACCTCCCTGGACAGCATGTTCCAGTGTTTTGAGAACCCTTTCAGTGAAGAAGTTTCTCCTGGTATCAAACTTAGACCTCCCCTGGTGCAACATGGAGACTTGACAAAAGTTTAAACAGAAGCAGAAAGAGGTTTGGTTCACAGTGAAATGTGTAAAACTGTTGACCTGAAATCTCATCCAGGAGGTTTTCAGTTTCCCAGTTAATTCCCTGGGCACTGTGAGTGTTGTGCTACCCCCTGGGCTGTCCTTGCTTGCTGATGCAGCTCCAGGAGCAACAAGCAGCAGAGAATTTCTGCTGTCCATCACCTCTGCTGCTGAGAAGAAAGGAATTAAGAGAGGGGCCACCCCCTGCTCCAGCCTTTTCAAATGAAGTGGGTTGCAAGAGGCTGCAATACCCTTGATTTGCGACATCAAGCAAGGGATAACCAAAGAGCCCTGTCCCTTTTGTTTAACCTGCTCATGGGAGAGATTTCCAAATAGCCTGAGGTTGCAGCACAGAAATGTTTTGCTGTGTTAAGTTTCCTGAAGCTGTTTTAGCTACCCCTGCTTTAGTTTGATCATAAGTTATTGTAACTCTGGATAGTGCATTTGAGTAACTCTGCCAATGTGTGAGCTCCTGTGATGTTCCAAGTGGCACAGCTCTTTTGTCACCCACAAGACCTAGCAAATCTCCACCCTCAGGTGATTTGCATCACCAGTTAATAGTGGCATTAGATGAACATGAAGTCAAGTGCTGTGAGGACTTGAATTTCCTGATTGCTATTTGACAGGCAAAAATCTGAACTATCTGATTTTATCCTCTAGAATATGTAGGGGTTCTGGCTGAAAATCACCATCTTCATTCTTTCACATGTCCTTGAAGCAAAAACTGCCCCAACATTGTAGTGGTGTTGCTGTTAATGTGTTTGAATTGTTGTGGTTGGAAAAGACCTCTAAGATCATTGAGCCCAACCATTGACCCTAACACCACCACCATGGCCATTAAACCATGCCCCAAAGTGCCATGTCCACACATTTCTTGAATACCTCCAAGGACAGTGGCACCACCTCCTCCCTCGTTAACCTACTCCTACCTCCCTGGTTAATCTATTCCTAACTAGCACTTTATTAAAATAAGAAGTTGAAATGTTTGCCAAGTGCTTATTGATGCCAAATGAAATTTGTGTGGAACTCTCCCATTCCAGGCATGTAGGAAGTGTTGGCCTGTGGTCATTAGTCACTGACGGTGTTTATCACAAGCAGACTTACAGAGACAGTTGCTGTTGATGGAAGTCCTAGAGCTGAAGTAATTTAGATAATTTCCTGAGGTTTTCCTCAAGGCTGAGCAGTGTATTCTCACTGGAGGAGGATGCTGTTGTCTGGGAGTAATGGGAAGAGAAAAAGTTAGTCCTCAAAGGAATATCATACTTAGAATACTGATTCTTGAATGTTTAGTCCCTGAAAATGTAATATGCTCTTACTGTAAATCCAGTATTGCTCCTTCTAAGCAGTCATCTGGATAACATTGTTCATTACTAGGCATACCTCTGAAGCTGAAATTTAAAACCACACAGTTCAGTGTCACCACTGTTCAGATTTAGTACACTGACTGCAGAGCTCATTTATCAGTTGAATGCTTATCAGGTAAAGCTCATTCTTTTATAGCTAGGAATGAAGCTATTTCCTTTCTAGAGATGAGAGGAGTCTCCATTGCCTTTCTGTATCACAGAATCATAGAATGGTTTGGGTTGGAAGGATCCACCAAAGGTTACCTAGTTCAACCTTCACTGCAGTCAGCAGAGACATCCTCTGCTAGATCAGGTTGCTCAGATTCTTGTCCAGCCTGACCTTGAATAGCTCCAGGGATGGGGCCTTTGGCAACCTGTTCAGTAAGTTCAGGTATGTCCTTAATCTGACCAGGTCAAGCAGCTTCAGTGTGAAACCAAAGGCCATTTGCATCCAAACCCAGAAAGCCTTCAACTCCAAAATGCCCCTTTGCATTCATTTTCATTTTTACCTGCTTTGATTCTGATTTTGCCTCTGTCCCAGCTGGCAAAGTGTGTTTAACCGTCTTCTGTCTCCCACCACCATTTCCTCAGTTGCTCAAAGCTAAGTTTGCCCAACAGCTGGTGAATCCTCCCTTGCTCATAAAAGTCCTCCATCCTTCCTGTGTGTTTGAAAGAACCTCTCTCAGTTTCTGGGCAGGGTTACTCCTCCGAGGCTGAAATCCCACCATATCAATCCAGCAAATCTAGGCAGTAACTTCCAGTTCAGCTGTGCCGCAGGTAGAAATGAGCTGCAGTGCTCATGCTCTCTGCTGTTTCCTGTCTCTCAGCAGGCTGGCTGCACACCCTTCAGCTGATTCTCTCTTAAACAGGGGTCAGAGAAGATTAACTGTCTCAACTATCCAGTGTGGGGTTTTTTTTTTTTAATCCCTTTACAACAATATATTGTACTGAAAAAAACATAACTGCTAGGATTTTGTCAGGAATTGTGCACTCAGCTGTGCTCAGATTTAAAGACTATATCATGGCAATATCATTTTTCTGAATATTTTTAATCAAACAATGATTTGCTGCATTATACCTGTTGCTTTTATAATTGTAACCTTAGAATAGGTGCTTGAAGGCAATTAAAACATTTCTTGCTGTCAGTAATCTGGGATGGCAAACTAGGTTATAATGGATGTTGAATTTACGTTCCCATCTAAACTGTACACCAAATGTCAGTCAGTCCATGCCAATTAGTGCTTATGTTGCTAGGTCACCATGGTCAATTGAAAACAGCATCAATAGAACTTGAAAAGGTTTCTTCCCGATCAGACCTTCTGACATATTGAGCAGAATAATGGATGGGAAAAAGCAGCCAAGGCCCCTACCCTAGATTCAGAATACTCGCCGTAAGAATTCATTTGCAACCTGCAATTAACTAGAAAGAATGGACTCCCAGAAAGAGTCTGGACATTTAGAAAAGAAAGCCTCATTCTCCCCGTGTCCCACATGTTTACTCTGTGGATGGTGTGTTGCATTTAGCTAACTTGGTGATATCTGGGATTTAATCTGCCTTCACTGCCCAGTAAATTGGCAAATTTGTCCCTAAAATAAAAGAGGGATGGAATCCTTCCAAGGAATTTGGAAAGTTTCTGATGTGTAACACTGAATTTGCTGTCTGTGGTAGTACCTGGTTCTGTAGCTCTCCAGCTGTGGTGAAAGAAGCAGTAAGTAAATGTGGCCTTTTGGTCAGAGAATATTGTCCCCTCCCTGATTTCTCTCTCACAGCGTCACCACTGACAGCAGCACTGCAGGCAGGGGATGGGACCCTGTCTAACTCGGGGACGAATCAGATCGTTTATCATGCAAGACCCTAGAAATCTAGGGGGCTGTGGTGTGAAGCTGTCTCTGGGAGCTAAACGCATGCTGCAGTGTGTTTGTTTCTTCTTTGTGCAGAACTGCTGGGGCCACTCCTCTTCTTGCCTGGAACCGCATGCTGCAGTCCCCAAACCAGTACCCACCAAACCAGTACCAGGGGCTAGGTGGACCCATGGGTTACCCACAGAGACCTGAAGATCGGATGGACAGGGGAAGACAGGTATGGAGACACTGCCCCGTTTTGCATGTTTTCTTCTCCTCCTGATTCAGGCTTCCTTCATGTGTGGCTGTGAAGAGACACACGCAGCGTACGTTGGTATTCCTGAGCTGTTTTTAGCCCAGGACTGGTGTCATCAGGGAAAACATTGACAGATAAGCTTCCCAGCCCCTCCATGTGGCAAAAGACCTGTGCCATGACCGTGCCACCACTGCTTTCCATTTAAAACTAGATCAAGTGTGCTGCCAAGTGACAACACGCAGAGTAAACATTATCTGAAGGCAAGTATTTCAACCAGAGTCGTCCACTTCTGTGAGGAAACCTCTCAGCCACACTTTTTAGGGGTAGAAGGGTTTCTTCCTACTGTATAAAATGTAGGTTCTTAAACTTCATTAGTTTTCCTCTTCTAATATTTATTAGCTCTTAGCTGAAAAACTACTTAAATGCAAATGTTAGCTTCTGGTAGCCAGAGAAATAAACACATCTGTGAAAATAGCTTGGTGTGGTTAAATGAAAACAAGTGATGGTGATAAGAGAGCCTCATCCAAAATTAGAGGTGAATTTGTCATCAGTTCATGAAAATGCCACAGAATGAAAATGCTTCTTGAAAGCAGCAGAGGATTCTGCTTCTGTGATTGTTTGTGTGCGTGTGCTGCCAGTAAAAACATGATCTGCATGCCCTCTTCTACTAGGAATGCAAGTATTTACAGTGCTGTCTTATAGTTTAATGAGAAATTCAGGTATTTCTATTAAACTTCAAGTTATGTTGCTGTTTTGCTAAGTCAGAACTCTCCTGTGGGAAGGTTACTGACTACTAATGGGAAAAGAGGAGGAAAGAGTGCCCAGCTGCTTGGTATCAACACTATTTCCATGTCCTTTATGTGGAAACTAAGGCACAAGCTGGTAGAAATTCACATCCTGTTCAGCCCTCGTTCAGTACCTCTTATAAAAGCCCTCAAGCAAGTCACTTTTTAGTGTATGCTCTTAGTTTTCTGCACAGCCATTTGTACCTCCAGTACAGTCCAGTTTGAGGTTAGATTTCTGGGGCTGTTTCTCTGTGCTGTTGGCAGCAGAGTCGTTTCTGTGTGGGTATAAATTCCGTGTGTGCCTTGGATTGTTGCTTACACAGCAGAGGCTGTGCAGGTACAAGTCAAACTGTAGCATGTGTGAAAGCCTTCTTACAGCATTTTTAGCACTTCTCTGATTCTTTGTCTGTTTTCTGTGCAGAATGGGAGGCTCAGGTAGTGCTTATCCATCACAACCACTTCTGCACCACGACATTGTTTTGGTGCAGCAGTTTCGGGGGCAGCTAACACAATAAAAACATGCACTGGCAACCCAAAATTGGAAGAGAAGACCCTTTGGCCTTTGCAAGGAAGGGTTTTGCAGTGTCCTGTGCTTTCAGTGTCTGATTCAGGACTGCAGCCCAGCAGAAACAGCCTGTGAGCTGCTAATACCACTCTCAGCATTGTCTGCCGACAGCAGGATTACAGGGTGCTGCTGAAAAGCTCTATAGCCAGCAAGCAGTCTGCCCCAGTGCTCCCAACTCTTAAACCCTTGTTAGCAGCAGGGAGACTCCCTGATTCCACCCCCCAACTCCCAACCTCAAGCATTTTTAGTACAGTGGAGGCTTTTGAGGCTGAAGTAGGGACTGCCTGTAGCTCATTCTGTTGTCACATTGATGTTGCAGCAAGAAGCAGAGGGAAAAAGAGAGGCAAGTATGCCACTGTGCACACTTCCTCCAAGTATAGTAGGGAGGCTTGGCCAGTACAAACCTTTACAGGACTGGGTTTGACCATAAGCAGAACTAGACAGTGTGGGTTGTGATCACGTTAGCCTTAATGTCCCCATGAAGTGGGGAACAAAACTAAGAGTGGGGCTCAAATCCTGGCTGTGTTGCCCAGCTAGTCCCCAGTGTGTTGTTAAATATATTTCAGATTTGGATGAGGATTATTGATAGGATCAGTTTTCAAAACTCTTCCATTTTGTCTTGCACAGGTCTGCCCAAAGCACTGGAGACAAAGGGGTAAATGCATAGTGGCACTGATCAGGGGCTGCTGTAATGCGGAAAAATCAGCGGAGGACTTTGATACTGGGTGTTATTTGATGAGGGCTGGTAAATAGATGCTTGAAAGAAGTCTTGTCCTGCTGCTGTGTCCTAGGTGGTGCAGGTGTCCCTGCCCGTGGCAGGGGCATGGGGTTGGAATTAGATGATCTTCAAGGTCCCTTCCAACCCAAACCGTTCTGTGAATCTCTTTGCTATGCTTAAACTAGTCCATTCCTGACCTTAAATCTTCATGTGAGACAGCTACAGCTGGGATCCTGAGGGTGAACAGTGTGGGCTCAAGGAGGACACTCTCTGTTAGTTCACCTTTGGAAAGCCATCTCATAACTGGAGTGGTCTCAGAGCATCACACACATCTCCAAGCCTGGCAGGGACAGGAAGCCTCTACCCTTGCAGCTCTCTGGCTCTTTGCCACCTGGATGGTTAAAGAGGAGCTGTGGTAACAGCACAGTCTTTAATTCACCTCTCACTGGCATGAGGCATATCTGCTGGATCATGAAACCAAGTTAAAAGGGGGTGGTGGTGATATTTTCATGTGTGTTCACATCCCTGATGGTTATTAAGGACAAATCTTTCAGATCAAGTAGATTTTCTTCCTTTAAAATTGTCCTTTGCAGTTCTGTTGCTTTCTAACTGTTTGTTGTCTCTCTTTTCAGTTTGTTTGTTTGTTTTGGGATTGGGATTTGGGTTTTGTTTATTTTTAAATGAGTTTTCCAATGTCATTATTTCCTGGGGGCTGACAGCACTGGAGTAAAATTAGAAGCTACCTTAAAGGGTTTAGGATGCCAAACCAATAATTGAATTTTGCGTTGCTGCCTGTAAATTTCAAAGCTTTAAAGCCTTGAAAAGGGATTCAAGTGGAAGTGGTGACACATAGCAGCATAAATAATTATCTTTGGTCCCTTTCACCTCTGAATTCTTTTTTTTACAGCATAGAGAACATGGTCTGAAGAGGTTAATAAACACACTGCTACAAAGTGCTTACAAAATTAATGCAACTGCCATGGATATGGGCTGTTCTCTGGGAGTGGGTGTTTGGTCCAGAGAACTGAAGAATAAACTTCATCCTCTTAGGACGTTTTTTTTCTTTCAGTCCGTTGTAACATGCAGCCCAATGTCCAGATCAATGTCTCGTGCAGCTCTCACGTCTCTCACCATGCAGGGATTGCTGATACTTTGGTAACAGAATTGTTTGGTGGGTTTTTGTTGTTTTTTTTTTTTCCCAAAGGATGTAGGTAGTCAATTTGTTTCCTTTTTTTTTTTTTTTTTTTTTGATTGATAGCAATCAAACCTGAAACCAAGCATAAAGAAAAACTCAGAAGCACTTTTTAGGTTGCCTGACATGAGCAGGCTGAAGCGAAGCTTCCCCATCAAAGGTTTACTCACTTTCAGCCCCCTTAGGACAGGGCAAAGATGGATTTCTCCCTGAAAGAAATAAAAGGAAGCCACTCTTCCCCTACCCACCAAAATATAAACCTCCAAGTAAGCAGCAGACAAAGCCCTAGAGCCATCCCATTTAATTAACTGCTTGGTGGCTGCAGTCTAGCCCATTTTGAATTCATTTTAAATGTTTATGGGGGCTCTGTGAAATTTTCTGACAGATGTCTTTTTCACTGGGTAGTTGATGAACTTAAACACAAGACTATAGCTACCAGGGAGTGATCTCCAGGATGAGATTTGGGCATTCTTTTACCTGTGATTTAAAATGAGTGCTGCAAGATGCTTGCTTCTGTAACAAATGTTTTGCTACAGAAAATTTTTTTTTTTAATTCTTCAAATATTAATCTGTAATAAATATATGTGCCTGCCTTTAGCTTAAAACTAAAAGAAAAAGCTGCTAGTGGAGGGAAATTAATTTTTTCCCTCAAAAAAAAAAAAGAAAATAATAGAGATGATTAATCCTACTAAAAGCATGCAGGCATTGTACATCTCACAGCGATATTCCAGTCCACAAAAATGACTTTTCCCTTATTACTCTGGCTGAAGTGTGTGTGTGTTTATGTGCTGCCAAGTCTGTGTTTCTGTGGGAATTAAGAATTTTCTACTCAGATCTGCTCTTCAGGTGTGGCTGTGTACATACATAGATATTTGGCTTTATTATTTCATACCTCTCTGCTTCCCGCATGCTGGAAGCAGGGAACACACAGAAACGTTGCAGTTTGGACCTTAACTCATCCCCCTCAGCTCTGTCTTTTGGTGGATTTAGTTCTGGTTTGCAGGTGTGGCTCCTCTGCCCTGGTACAGCTGGGAGCTGGGGATGGAACTGCTCTCCTTCAGCAGGAGGTTACAGCCTGTGTTTCGAGAGAGGGGCTGCAAACACCACCTGGAGGGGGTCAGCCCCTGCCCGTGGTCCCATCTTGCACGAAGGGTGCATTGTTCCGTTTTCGTGTGGTGCCTGCAGCTCCCTCAAATTGTTTACTGTGATGTTAATCCAAAAAATAAACGCTGGCTTTTGTTTCTTTGCAGGCATACAGCCCTGGGAGGCCCTACCCTCTGCCACCTCCCTCAGGAAGATACAGCTGGAATTAGCTCCTCTTGGGTTTTGTTGGTTTTGGTTTTGTTTTTTTTTTTTGGGGGGGGTGATGTTTGTTTTTTAAGTATAGAAAATATCTGAGCGTTTTATTTTTTGTTCTTTTATTATTTGGGGGAGAAGACAAAAAAAAAACAAAACTGATGAAATCATTAAAAAATAATCCCTGTAGTTTTTAAATCCTGATACCTGTTTTAAATGTGCACATTTCTTACTGATTATTCTTTCCAGGGGGGGAAGGTTATGTGGCTTGGTAAAGAGCGTACCGCAAAATCCGAGTCAGCTACGACTCACTGCTTTGCCCACGAGGCAGTTGGGGAGGCAGGAGTGCTGCTCTGTCTTTACTACGTGTGCAAGCTGTGCTGAGCTCCAAACATCCTTTCCTTCACCCAGAAGAGAGCCCAGAAACAGAGAGAGTTGGAAAGAACACCTCGAAAGGGGATTTTAGCAACTCTCGGGGCTGGCCCAGCAGACAGCCTGCGGAGCACAGTGTGTACGGACACGCTGTCAGTGTTCCTGCTCGGATGCTCCCTTGGATTCCTCAGAGAGAGGAGATGATTTTGGACTCTGAAGCAAAGCATTTTGACTTTTCTAACTGGTGCCTGTTTTTGACTTGGTTTCTTGTCCTTGTAAGATAAGCAGGGGAGGTGTGTTTTGTCTGGTTTGATATATAATTTAAAGCAGCTGTGGAGTACAGAGTTTCCATTCCTTTTTAGCCCTCTTTCTAGGGATTTTTTTTTCCTGTGCCAGTGTACCAAATCAGTAAATATTTTTATTTGCTTTATAAAAAGTGGACTTTGAAATTCTGACCCAGTATCAAGTGCTTTATTTCCATCCCTCCTCCAAAACATCTTCTACCTGTGTACATGCATTTCTGTTAATTTCTTGGCGATTCATCCCACCCAGTCTCTACAAACATATTTAAAATCTTTGTTAATCAAAAAAGAAAAAAAAAAAAGGCCAAACCCCTCAGGTGAAGGAGCAGTGCTGGACCCCCTTTCCTGTTGCTGCTAATGAAACCTCTTTTCCTTGTGCCACACTTGGACTTTTCCCTTAAGCACATCTCTATTTTATACATGGGTAAACTCCAGGGCTTGAGGAGGGAGGTTGCAAGGCATGGTGGTGTTTCAGCCCCTTCCTTCCAAGGCCCAGATGTTAATTGCTAGCAACTAGGAGGACCAGACTGAGGTAACCTTGGGAGAAAGAAATCATGAAACTGGATTCATTATTTTCAAGTGATTGAGGGTGGAGCAGACTCCTTCATTGTAATGCTAAGAGTTGCTGTCCTGCCTGAAGCTGGGAACTGCCATCAGCCCTTGCCAACAGCCTTCTCCCTTGGCTGGGGAAATCTTTGGGTCTCAAAAATAATTTTGCTTTTCCTGAGCAGGACAAAACATGGATTTTCATGCAAATGCAAGGATTTAGTGTGGGATTGGAGGAAGAAGCTGTCTGGCTCATCTTCATGCTCTTGAGGATGAACCTGGGGTGCTAGTGGGCTTTTTGTCCCTGCTCCCTGTGTTTGGGGGTGCAACAATAGGGCTGGGTAACCATTCTGAGGGGCTATAATGTGCTTGTTGCTGTAGAACCCCTCTGGCCCAGGCTGCAGATCATGAGCTGAAGCTGGCTGTTGCTCCCAAACAGAGCCTGTCCCCAGCCCTGGGACCCAGATCCTTAAAGCAAATGCTTGGAGCGCTGTGTTTGGCCGGGAGCTTTGGGTCCTCTGCTCCATCACAAAGGGCTGGGAAGCTGAGCCTGATTGTGGAGCATCACATCTCATTGAGGCCATCTGCAACTCCCTGCTCAGGCTACATCCCAGTGTACCCTAACACTCAGGGCCACTGGGATGTCTGAGGATGGTCCTTGGGAGCAGCATACCCGTGCAGCAGTTGTGAAGTGGCTCCATCTCTTTATGTGTGTTTTCCAGGCTGGAGCTGATCCTGGTGCTCTAGCAGGGTTTTCACGGTGGGAGTGGTGCTTACTCATCCCACTGGGCTCCCACCCTTCCCAAGGGTCACCCCCATCCTGCCATCCTCCTAGTGGGGAGAACCACGGGGATCCTTACACGTTGTCCCGGGAGGCTAACGGCCGAGGTCCCTCCCTTCCCTTTGCAGCCCCCGGGTTGTTCCCTGGGCTCAAAGAGCCTGAAATCCATTTTTTTTTTACACCCCAGAATCGTTCCTTCACAGCGTAGCCCAGATCTCGAGGCTGAGCAAGCTGGAGGGGTTGGGGTTCAGCAGATCCCCACCCTGAGGGTGACAGAAGCGGGAGGCAATGGAATGAAATCCTCTGGGAGGAGGTGGAAAAATGAGGGGTTTGGTGTTGACCAGGGGCAGTCAAAACGCATCCGTAGGTAGCAGGAGGCAGCTAACTCGTGAGAACAACGTTTCCTTTTATTGTTAAAAAAAAAGAAAACAAAACCAAAAAACAACAAACCTAACAAACCCAATTATTAATTAAAAAAAGAAAACAAACTGCCGAAAACTTCCGAGAAGTTTCCTCAGGGATTTCCTCCGGGATTTAACAGGGGAGGCGACAGACTTCGCCGCCCTCAATCATCCCGTCGCTTCCCGCCGCCGTTCCTCCCTCCTCTGCGAGGGGCCCGATCCCCCCCTTCTCCCGGCAAGGAACTGCTGTCCATCCCCGGAAATCCCGGGAATCTCCATCGTCTCTGCGTCTCTTCGGATGTTCAGCCAAACGCCGGCGTTAGCGGCCGGGGCGCGGGGCGCGCAGCATGTCCGTACACTCATTTACTAAGCAATATTTTAATGATAACGATAAAAACAGTTTTCCCCCTTAAATTTGCGTATCGGCGTCCGAGAACTCCTCTGCCAAAACTCCCTCCGCTGCTGCCAGCCTTGGATTTGGTTTATTTTGGTTTATTTTCTTGCTCCGGCCGCTCCCCGTCCTCCAAAAGGCAGCGGCCGCTGGCCCCGCTCGCCGCCTCCTCAACCTTGAGTTACAATTCAATTTACCTTCAATCAAATAATAATGAAATTGCACTTCAAGGGCACCTTATAAAATTAATTCTGCTGAGATAAGTTGCACTTCAGAAGATTTATTGTTCGCGTTCAATGGGACTGTAAGGTATACGGGATCCCGCCTGCCTCTGGATTTGGCTGCCCGCAGGAGAGTTGAGGCCAGACCGGGCCGCCCCCGGGCCCCCCACTGGATCCTCCTGGCTCTTCCCACACCCCGATGCCGCGGCCGGACGCCCCATCGCGACGGCTTTCCCGGGCGAGCCTCCGCACATTGGCAGGAAGGGACACGGAACCACGGACACGTGTGTGCATACACGCACACATGCACACGCACATGCACGCCCATGCACACACCTACACACACACGAAAGTAGCGGCGCAGCCCCACGCCCACGCCTGGCCACGCTCCCATGCAGCGGCTCTGCCTTTGCGTCCAAGTTTCAAAATAGCTCGGAAAGTAAAAAAAACCCCAACAAACAAAAGACCCACGAAGAGAGAGCCCAGAAGGCCGGAAGAGAAATGGGGGTGGGGCGCGGACGAGACGGAGACCCGCGGGCTGCCGTCGGGGCTCCCCGGAGGCACCTCACCGGGCCGGGTCAGGCGTCGGGACCAGTCCCGGCGGGCGAGGGTGACGCCGGGGCAGGGATGGGGGACACACGGACAGACAGATGGATTATTACCATGTCCTGCCGTAGAGCAGGTTGGGGCTGACCATGCCGCCGTTGTAGTCGACGCCGGTCGAGTCCATTTGGGCCAGGGTGGGCACCTGGCCGTGCAGCGCCGGCGGGCTGGGCGAGAGCTCCTCCATGTCGGCCGCTTGCCCCAGCGAGCCGGGATGCGGGTGGGCAGCGGCGGTGGCGGCGGTGGCGGGCAGCGACCCGGCCGAAGAGGGGGGCGGAGGTGGGGGGGCGGGCTGCCCCGGGGCCGGGGTGCCTGTGCCCGGTGGCGGGCAGGGTTTGCCGTCCTTCACTAGCACGGGTACGGCTACGCGGCGCGGAGAGTGCTGCTGGCAGAGGCCACCGCTGCCGTCGGGGTGCAGCTGCTGGGCGGCCGCCTTGTCCTTGGCCTGGCGTTTCATCTTGTAGCGATGGTTCTGGAACCAGATCTTCACCTGGGTGGGAGTGAGGTGGATCAGGCTGGCCAGATGCTCCCGCTCCGGCGCCGACAGGTATTTCTGCTGCTTGAAGCGCCGCTCCAGCTCGTAGACCTGCGCCTGGGAGAAGAGCACCCTCCGCTTCCTCCGTGGGGCCGTGTGAAGCGGCACGATGGCCTTGGCACCCTCGGCGATGCCGCTCAGGCCGCCCATCCCGGCCACGTTCATCCCCGCCGACGGGCCCATGAACCTGGAGACTTAATGGAACAAACATCTCAGTGTCGGCTGCTGCCCCGTCGGGTCCAGCGGTTTCCCCACCCTCCCCTGGCCCACCTCTCACTCGCTGCCCCTTGCCCGCACTTACTGCTGGAATAGCGAGGGTCGCCGCCGGCTCCGTACCAGCCGCCGCCCGCCGCCGCTCCGCTGCGCATCCCCTCGGGGTAGGCGGGCAGCTCACCCATATTGCCCAATCCGCCGTTGCAGTACCCCCCGACGGCACCGTGCGAGAACTGGGAGACGCCGTGGGGCATATGGTAAGCGGTTGCCCCGGTGGGACCGGCCATGACGTGCTGTGGGACGGCTGCGGCTGCGGCCGGGGGCACCGGCGGCTGGCGGTAGGGCCCGAGGGGCGCTCCCAACCCGCCCGCCCCGTCCATGCCACCGAACTTCTTGTAGCTCTCCTCCATCGGGCTCAGGATGTCGGTCACCGAGAAGGGCGTCGTGTGCTTGGGGCTCAGCGACATGGCGCGGCGGGGAGGGACGGGCCGGGATGGGGGGGCCGGGGCCGGGGCCGGGCGATGCCGCCGGCACCGGCGAGCCGTCCGCGGGCTAGGCGCGGCACGGCGGCCACCAGCCCCGGCCGCCGGTATCTCGCCGTTTCTTTTAGCCCGGCGCCGGGTTTACGCCAGACACGGGGGGGCGGAGCAAGCAGGACCGGCGGGGGAGAGCGGCGGCGGGCAGCCCCGTCCCCTCCCCGCCTCCCGCCACCCTCGCCGGCCCCCTCCTCCCCGGCCATTGTCCTGCGCCCGCCGGACGCCTCTTAAGCCCGGCCGGCCCGGGGCAGGTCCGGAGCGGCTCCGAGCGGCCACGAGCCCGGCCGCCTTCGCCCGTAAGTACTTGGCAGCTCCCCTCCTCCCCAAATAAACCTCTCCCGGGACAGCGCGATGACTGCGGCGCGGAACGCACCCCCGACAACGCGGGCCCGACGGCAAAAGACGGGTAAATCCCTCTCCCGACCTGTTCCCCGGGGGTGTGCGGCTCCGAGCCGGGGCACGGCAGCGAGCAGGCTGCGGCCCGTCGGGGCTGGACGGAGCCTCGGCACCCCCTCTTCCCGAGGTCGTCGCTCCCGGAGCCGCTCCCCCGGGGTTCGGGGCCTGGTGGGCACTAGGACTGTGCCAGGTGCCCTTTCAGGAAGCATGCTTAGTTTACGGTTTGGTTTTAGTTTTTTAAGGGGATCGTTGTTCGTTTGTTCGTTGGTTTTGAGACAACGAAATGATCCCTCGGGGCTGCCCGTGCCCCCAGCTGAGGGCCGGGTCGGACGAGGAACGCTCTTCCCCCGACCCAGGCTGCGGCTGCGGCGGGGCTCCGTGCCGGTCGCGGGAGCAGCGACCGGGGTAAACTTCTGTCTGTCCACCGCCGAGCCGGAGGCGGCGGACAGCCCATTACGGACTGAGGGAATGGGGCACAGCAGCCAAACATTCCCATTGTCTCCCTGGGGCACCGAGGGACCGTGTGGAGAGCGGGTCTGGCCGTCCGGGGGTTGCTGGTAGCCTTCCCTTGCTCTCTCTGAACCAGGGCCATTCGACGGGGTGGCAAGGGGGTGACGACCCCGAGCTTGGCGCGCCTTGGCACGGATGCAGGCGCTCCGCCTGTAAGTCGCTATATGTGCGTACCCGCGGGGACAAGGTGCTAGCCGCGGCTGCCCTGGGGTGCCAGCCCACCCCCCAAGGACTGCTGCACCCATGGCGCGCAGTCTTCGCGGGATTTAGCTGGGGACGGGACAGCAGCAGAACTGCGGTTTCCCTACCGATAGAGCAAACTCGGTGGGAGCGATGAGCAGTCTCAGCACGGCACCCCTCGGGTGTGCACCCCTCCCCCAGCAGGCACCGACTGCCCTCCTCATGCCCTGCGCCGGGAAGGTCTGAGCCCCATTTTGGGGAGTAGAGGGGGTCTTGCAACTCTGGACTGGACCCCTTCCCAAACCCCGTCCTTTCCCTGACCCCTTATGGTTATGACCACTGAGCCAACCACGTCCAGCACTGGGATCATTATCAAAGACAAATAAAAGATAACAAATCAGAGAGAGGACAGTTCTGCTGTTTCAGTTTTAGCCTCTCCCCACTAAAAGCTGAAGACACCCGGTGTAGGGCAGCAGTGAAACATGCTCAGACTTCTGTATGTGCCTCTGCCACTCCAAACATCCACTCCCCACCAATTTTTCTTGCATGGACTTATTCTGATGCAGAATTCACTCTGAAGGTCAGGCAGAATTCCTGGAGCTTGCATTATTTTTTCCTGTGTCCGTTTTCCTCCTCTCTTCTTCAACCCCCCCATTTTTAACCCCCTCCATCACTGCCTGCCCTTGGGAGCATTACAGAGGGCCTGCTGCTACACCTCTCATCCTGCTCCATCCCTGTGGCTGGAGGTGACTCAGCAGTGAGACCCTCCTGCCCATCATGTCACCCTGGGTGGGGGGCACAAACTTCTGCCCTCTCACTCCTGAGGTACAGAATCCTACAGCAAAGGTCCAGGAATCCCGTGCCCACCAGCCTGGGCATTTTCAGTTACTGCTGAGCATCCCCTGGGCTCAGTTCTTCACTGGAATCTTCCTCAAAAAGTTGACAGTTACACTTGATTTTGTTTGATTTAGTTTATTTATTTAGTGTTGTTGATTTTTAAATTTAATTTAATTTTGTTTTGTTTTGTTTTATTTTACTTTGTATTTATTTTCCCAACGAGAGTTTTCTGTCCCTTTCTGAGAGTCACAATCCAGGAAGGAGCTACTGAAAATTCCATCCTCCCTGGATTTATAGGTGCCCTTTTGTTGTCAGGGCATCACCCCAGGTGATGGGGAATCGGGGCTTGAACTTCCCCAGCCAGGTGGGAGGCTGGAGGGACACTCTTCGAGAGAGTACCCCTGGGGTTACCATGGAGCTTGGCAAACCAAGGGCCCCGCAGCAGCCCCTGCTCTGTGCGGGGAGGCCCCCAGGAGGCACCTGGAATGATGGAGATTGGCTGGGAGGGGTGGTGAGGGGCGGTTCTGTTCATCTCTGGGTAGTGGGGAGGCTGCTCCCGGTGGCCTTGGGATGATTCCCCGCAATCTGCCAGGGCAGGGAGGAGGTTTGGGTCCTCTCTGAGGCCTCAGAGATGCTGTGGTGACAAATCAGGAAGAAAAAAGGTGGAAGGGATGAGCGCGACTGGCCATGTGCCTGTGAGCCTGGCAGGAGTGACCTTGGGCTTTGGGGATCTGTCACAAACCAAGTGGTCCATAAAGACTCGAGCAATGGGCATGGTTCCAGCCCCTGCTCACACACTAGGACCTTGAACTGAGTGACCATGTGCACAAACAAGAGGTTTGCCCGGCAGGAGAGCTGCTCGGGAAGCGCGAGCTGGCAGGAAAATAACGCAGAACGTCACAGCCGGGACCCAACTCCTGCTCGAGGAGCAGGCGTAAGGGGTGCTGCAGGATGGCTTAGTAGTGACAGGGCTGGGGATGAGTTCTCGAAGGCTGTGGTGGGTCCCCAGGGTGCAGCAGGGACTGAGACAGTTCCTGCACCTCCGGAGTCCCCGGGGGACAGAATCTGCTTCTCCCTGCAACTACTTACAAACCACAGGGGAAGTGCAGCCCTGGCGGGGGCGGGGGCAGCTGAAAGAGGTGCAGGCAGCAGAATTCCAGACGTTCATTTTGCACTGCAACACCCCAGAATTCTCCCCACATCAGCATCACGATACCGTAACGAGTGCTTTTCTTAAACCGGATGTTGTAACTTCCGTGAAACGGAGCTTTTTGGCAGGGTCAGGAGCGAATATTTGCTCCTCGCTGACATGAAGCATCAAGGTGATTTTTCTGCTTTGCTCCAGCAAAAATCCAACGTGCTTCTTTTATTGTTCCAGTTCAACTTCAGTGAACTGAAGGGGAGAAGATATTACAACTCATTTGAACATGCTGGATTGGGGGTAAAGAAAAGCCTGTTGGTATATCAGGCAAATGTTTCACCAAAAGGGGGAAAAAAAACCCCAAACCAACAAAAATCCCTTAAAATCATCCTCGTTTACAGAAGTGTGTGTTTTTTCTGCCTTAATCAGTCACTACCTGCAAGTGCCAAGTGAGGTGGATCAAACTGCAGACGTCAATCAAAGTCATTTCAGAAGCAGATTTTGCAGAGACACAAACACAACAAGGACAACAGCGATGGGAAAGAACCTCCGGCGAAGTCAAAACTACCAGGTTTTCATTTCTAATTTTATTTTTTTTTTAAAAAAAAACTTATTTCTCTGGCTTCTTGCCCATTCTCCTTTCACCAAAGGTCAGCTGCCTTGAGAGCTGAGGGGGGGTGCAGATGATGTGCTTTCAGAGCTCAGTTTGCCTTTCAGATAATAACGACGTATTTTGGCCTCACGGCTCATTTCCACGCACAGGTTGTTCTTGCCGTGCCTATTACAGTGAAGATGTTGACCTTGGGGAGGCACAACTGACATATATATAGAGGCTGATTCTATTTTTTTTTTTTCTTTTTGGTGGGGGAGGAGGGGCAGTGTTTTTCAATAACCCAGTATAAATGCTAATTTCTTTCTGTGGCAGCTTGCCTAAAAGCAATAGTTTCTGCTAAATAATCAGCGATGGCCGCTCGTGGCCCAGCCCCGGTGTTGTGATCACAGTTGATGGCAGTTTGCCTTGATTCAGCTCTCACCAATAATTTGCAAGAGATTAAAAGGGGGGAGCTTGGAAATGGAGGCTTGAAGAATTGCTTTCTAAAGACAGTGTTAGATTGAAAAAGGAGCCTGGGGTTTCCAGCGCACTCTACAATCGTTTCCACATAAACCCCGAGATTTAGTAGTTTTAAGTGTTGCTAGATAGCCTGTTCAGGGGGGAAGAAAGATATTTATGTGGCATAAAGAGATCTCTGCCGCTGCTGCAGATGTTGGCTTCACTGCCTGTGTCTGGGAGGATGCATGTCTCTCTTTCCAGGGGAAATCAAGCACTCTAGAAGTAATTGTGGGCAGAAATTAATGGCTGAGGTGTTTGCTCAGGGGGTTGGTGCTCGCTGGCAGGGATGCCTGAGAGATGTTGTCACAGTTTGGTTTTTTTTTGGGGGTGGGGAAGGGGTATTTAAATAAAGTCAGTGGCAGACTTATTAAGGGGTGTTATGCTTACTGCACCTGACATCTGTCCACCCTTGGGGTTGCCCTCATCCTACACCCTTCATTTCCCATCAGTTACCACCTCAAGTCTTTTTTCCCTTGTGACTGTAGGTTTTCCTTATGCTACTTTTTTTTGGGAAAAAAAAAAAAAACAAATGCTAAACACATGGACTTCTGAAATCCTTCCCTGAAAGTTCTGCTTGCTAGGTAGATTCTTTTGTCTTCCTAAGGAGCCTGTCTCCTAGAACCATGGAATTGTTTTGGTTGGAAAAGTCCCCTAAGATCGTTGAGTCCAATCATTGACCTAACAGCACTGTGGGTAGGGTGTCTGTGGTGCCCCATAGATGATGCATATTGGGCTAGAATCTTCTCCCAGGCCCCTGACCACTGATCCCATCATTTACTCCTCCCTGGAGGTGCATGGGGGCATGTTTGGCTGTGTCTGTCCTATCCTCACTGACTGCTTGGGTTATGTCCTGGCTTATCACCTGGCTGAGTGCTGGCTATGCCATCAAGGGTTCATCCCTCCTCTGCCCTTGGTGCCCAGGCACATAGATGCTGTGTTTGAATGATCTGAGATTCTGTGAATGCATTAAACTGGAAGTCATAGAATCATGAATGCCAGGTTGGAAGGGGCCCCAAGGATCATTTGGTCCAACCTACCCAGGTAATGGTGTAGCTGAAAAGAGATGACCCAGAACCGTCTGAATCTGGGTCTTAAAACTGAGCAATGTAGTTCAAATCCACTGCTTCCCTTGGGAGATGATTCCAATCTCTGACTCTTCTCATGGGGAAATGTCTTCTTCTGGTATGAAAAATTTTCTTCTGGAAATTCCTTTCAGATTTTCTTCCAGGCAACTGGAGGAGATGCTGAGCAGCACAGAAACACCCTGAGCTTGGCAATGGGTGCAGCTATCACCTGAGATCAATCCTTAACCCTGTTCATGAGGGTCACATTGATTTCATCTGTCACCAGTTGTGTGCTCAGTGACTCCCTTGGGCCTGGGTTAGGTGATGTCAGCAGTTGCCTCCATGGAACATCTTCTGCTGTTGTTGAAATAGGGACAAGATTTTGTCCCCTGATGTGTTTTGCACATTAACAGGCACCAACTCTGCTGTCAGCTCCTGATTCTTCCATTTCTTACCCCTTTTTCATGCCCTGCCATGGAGGGCCAATGAGCTGGCAGAGATCAAGCAGATGTGGGCTGTTATTTGAAGCCTTGATTGGCTCCTGGTAGGTTGATTAAGGCAGGTGAGATGCTCCTCAGAAGTTGCTATGGGCTTTGCCCCATTTCTGCTATGCCTGGAGCAGGGCTTGGGTGGAATCTTCTGTGGCCATGGGAGGACAAGGTAGCTTTCCCCTTGCTTGTGGAAGGAGTTGTTTGCAGCTGCAAAGATCCCAGGTAAATGACTTGTGTCCTCAGATATGGCTTGGGAAGGTTTCTGGCAAGAGAAACACAGTGGTGTGTGGTGAAGGAGCAGACTTCACTCCTCTGAGCATCTCAGGTCCTCCCAGTTGTGTGAAATTTGCAACTACCTGACAGAAGGATGTAGTGAAGGAGTGGGGGGGGGAGGGAGTGTCAGTCTCTTCTTGCTAGTATCAGGTTATAGAATGAGAGGAAATGGCCTGAAATTGTGCCAGGGGAGGTTTAGGTTGGATATTAGGAAACATTTCTTTGCTGCAAGAGTGGTCAGGGATTGGAACAGGCTGCCCTGGGAGGTGGTGGAGTCCCCATCCCTGGAGGTGTTCAAGAACCATGTGGACATGGCACTTTGGGATGTGGTTTAATGGTCATGGTGGTGGTAGGTTGATGGATGGACTGGATGATCTTAGAGGCCTTTTCCAGACAAAGCAATTGAAACACAAAATATCCCAGAGCTGCTTTTAATATTTTCCCCCTTATTGAGGCAGCAGAAATTATCCCAGTGCTGTGTGACAGTGGCATCCCATCCAGCTCTTCCTCCAACAGCAGAATGTAAATATTTATTTGGCATCTCAGCCCTTTCTGTGAGGTTCACTGAACCCTGCTTTGCTGCTGGCTAGCAGAGGGCCAGTGCTGCTGTGGGCTTCTTTGTAATGTGCTGCAGCCTCCTGGCCAACTTCCCCTTCCCTCTTTGTTGATGCCGTCTTCTTTCATCCCATATTGTTTTCCTTTCCTTTTTAATTAGCAGAGCTGAATAACGAGGCTGGCTTCCCTCCTGGCTGCTATGTGTGGGGCTCAGAGGTTTCTCTGTGAGTAAAATCTGGGCCCCTGAGTTCCTGCTCAGGTTATTTGCTGTCGCTCTTTAATTTTTTTTTTTTTTTTTTCCTCCTCATAACTGCACCTGGCTTTGGAGGTGGAGTCCTCTCACACAGGACATGTCTGTCTGCCCTCCAGATGTTGTGCTTAGCCCTGGCAGAGGGATAATCCAACATCTGCATGCTTCCTAGCAGCTCAGGGTGAATTGTAATGATGATTTTTGCACGGGTGCTCTGTCACGCCAGAGAGATGTTTCTGGGGATGTGGAGGCCACTCCAATCCATGTGGCTGCTTCCCTCTGTTGAAGAAGGTTCAGTGTTTCTCACAAGCTCCTATACTTAAGTATTTTGCTACTTCAACACTAGGGTTTGGTTTTGTTTTTTTTTTTTTTTTTTGTCTCCTCATAACCATACTCTCCTCCCTGGATGCTCCTTCCCTGGAGGTGTTCCCAGCCAGGCTGGATGAAGCCTTGAGCAACCTGGGCTAGTGGAAGGTGTCCCTGGCCATGGCAGGGGGATTGGAACTGAATGATCTTCAAGGTCCTTTCCAAACCATTTTGAATCTATGAATCCTGTGCTCAGAGCTGAGCTTTGTTTTGATTCTGCCATCATGGCTGGTTTGCCAAACTCCCACTCCCTGCTTGTAGTGATATTTGCTGTAGATACTGGGACCTTGTTTGCCCAAGGGTTTCACAGCCATGTATTGCTTTCTCTTGAGGAGGACAAACTCTTCTGAAGCTCAGGAGGGCTCTTAGATCCTGGGATCTAAGCACTAGTCCATGCTGCAAAGAGTTTTTTATCAAAAGTGCACAAAACAGTCAGTTATAACAGGGAGGATTAAATAGCCAAAGGTGGTTTGTATTCCAGCCTGGATGGCAAGATGAGAAATTGGTCTTCAGACACAGAGTAGGTGTTTGCCAACACATGGGTTTCCTTTGGAAAGGGAAAGAAAGATGGAAAAAAAACCCCTCCATTTGATGCCATCTGGTTTCTTTTGTTGGCATCCTTATGTCAGCACATGGTCAAGGTGATTCTTTGGATTAGATTTAGGTACAGCATGAGGAAATCATGAAGAGAGTTCCTGAAGGATCCTCTCAGTTACCTTTGAAGTCATACTAATATTTCTGGTACCATTAGAAGTAACCATAGTTACTTGGAGCCCTGGCTCTGAGAGGCTGAGCCAGAGCATGGTGGCAGCCAGGAGAAAACAACTCTGTCAGAGGAGGACTTTCTGTGCAAGCCCTGTAGAGCAGGAGTGTCTGATGAGACCTGGCATGGGGAAATGGATCATTTGCCAGTGACATGGAGAATGAGGGAAGCTCACTTTGTAGTGATAAAATGAGAGGGAATAGATTGAAACCTGAGGAGGGCAGGTTTAGACTGGAGATGAGGAAGAAATTCTTTCCCGTGAGGGTGGCGAGACACTGGAACAGGTTGCCCAGGGAGGATGTGGATGTCTCCTCCCTGGAGGTGTTCAAGGCCAGGTTGGATGAGGCCTTGAGCAACCTGGGCTGGTGAATGGTGGCTGTCAAGTGGAGGGGGCCAATCTTTTCTCAGTGGTTCACAGTGATAAGCCAAGGAACACCAGGCACAAGCTTGAGCATAGAAGATTTCACCTCAGCATGAGGAGAAACTTCTTTCCAGTGAGGGTGATGGAGCCCTGGAACAGGCTGCCCAGGGGGGTTGTGGAGTCTCCTTCTCTGGAGACTTTCCAACCCCACCTGGATGCATTCCTGTGCAGATTACCCTGAGTGCTCCTGCTCTGGCAGTGGGGTTGGAGCTGATGATCTCTGGAGGTCCCTTCCAACCTCTAAGGTACTGTGATCCTGTCATGGCAGTGGGGTTGGAACTAGATGCTCTCTCAGGCCACTTCCAAGCAAACCATTCTCTAACTCTCTGGTCTGTGGGGCTTGGTCCATCAGGTGTGTGGGTGGTGGTGCTGTGAAATGGCACTCAGCTGTGAAGCTGGGCTCTAAGGGTGTTAGCCCTCTGCCAACAGCCTGCAAAGGGAGGGCTCACCTTGACGAAGTGAAGGGGACCTGAGGAGCAGCTCCTGTTCACCCTACCCTAAGAGAGAAGGACTTGACCCCTTCTGCAGGGCATTGTGGATCTAAGGCTGGGGAGAGGAGGTCATCACTGACTGTCAAAAGCAACAGGTAAAATTATTTTCCTCCTTCCTCCACCCTCCTCTGTGTGTGTTTACCCTGGAGGGGTGGATGTGGTGGGGTTTGCATGCAGTAGAGCCCAGGCATAGCAGAGCTTTCCTGCTGGGGTAGCTGTGATATGGTAGCCAGCTTTGTTGCTGGATCATCCAGAGCCAGGACTTTGAAAAGGGTTGGCATTTGGGCTGTTCCCATCCCAGGCATCTTTTCTGACTCGGCTGCCTGTGGCTTCTGTGTGCAGGTCCTCAGGGTGAGCAGCATTGGGGAATTACTGGTGGGGATGCTCCCTGCAATGGGAGGACTGGAATACACAGAATAAAAGAAACAAATATTCTTAAGAAGTCAGAGGAGGGTAATGAAGCCATCAGAAAGAGTTTTCTAACGAAAAAACCAAACCAAGCTGACCATATCTGTGGGTTTTTTTCTTTCAACTACATTACTGGAAGGGAAGCCAATGTGTGTAAGATGACTCTTCTCCTCCCCCTCTGTTCTGCCCTGCTGAGACCACGTCTGCATTGTTTGTCCAGTTCTGGGCTCTTCAGCTCAAGAGGGACAGGGATATACTGGAGAGTGTTCAGTGGAGACTATGAGGATGATGAAGGGCCTGGAACATCTCTGATGAGGAAAGTCTGAGAGACCTGAGGCTGTTTAGCCTGGAAAAGAGAAGACTCAGAGGAGATCTTATTAATGGTTATAAATATCTGGAGGGTGGGTGTCAAGAAGGAGGGGCCAGGCTCTTCTCAATGGTGTCCTGTGATAGGACAAGGGGCAATGGATATAAACAGGAACATGAGGGAAAACTTCTTTACTGTGAGAGTGATGGAGCCCTGGAGCAGGCTGCCCAGAAAGGTTGTGGAGTCTCCTTCTCTGAAGACCTTCAAGACCCATCTGGATGTGTTCCTGTGTGGCCTGTCCTAGGTGATGCTGCTTTGGCAGAAGGGTTGGACTAAATGATCTTCAGAGGTCCCTTCCACTCCCTCCCATTCTATGATTCTACAGTATAGGCTATCAGCAATCAAGAGGCATCTAATTAACTGAATTGAGACAGGAGCTGAATGTTGTCTTGTGGGCTGAGTGGAGCTGGGCTGGCATAGGAGAGGATGGCTGGTGGTGTGCTGCAAGTTGGTATTTGAGTAGAAGAGGGAGTTTCTGTGCCCTGATCACCTCATTTCCCTGCCCTTTGTGTCAACAGATTTCTTCAGGCTACCCTGTGCTGGCCTGGAGGGTTCCAGACTATTTGACAGCTTGTGTGGTGTGAGTGGAGGGTTTTCAGACCTCCTGAAAACATTGAATTTCTCCAAGAAATTGTGCCTCTAACTGGGAGGTAGTTTCTGCAGGGGTGTTGGGCACTTTGGGCTGCATCTTGTGCTGCTGGACCACTCTGATGCACCCAGAACATCTGTGTACTCTGCAGCTAGGTACCAATGTGGTCTTGTTGGGTGCCTGTCAGCATCTCCAGGTGCTGAAATAACTTTATGAATCCCACTGGGGTGAAGCCAGCTCTAGTTTGAGCACCAGTCAGCCACCTTGTCATATCACCATTCTGTGCTGTGCCACCCTGCCTGGCTCAGCTGGGAGAAGTAGCTCGGTTCCAGCACCTGTAAAGGGTCAAGCTCTTGTGCAGGCTGACAAAGGCTGTGTAGACACTCTTTGAATCTGATTTATACATCAAATGTCTTTACAGTTCAGCACCTTGTGGCTCTCAGTCCTTGCAGAATTTTGTGGGACAGCCTGGTGTGGAGGTGATCTGAATCCAGGAGAGCTGAATGGTGCAGAGTTGGAGCTGGAAGTGACAGGCTGGTCAAGACTGGGTCAGGAGGAGTTGGTTAAGCTGTTTTTGTGGATGATGTTAACCTGATGGAGTACATCTCCCAAATTCCCTCCATTGAAATCCCTACTGCTGTAGCTACTTTTGCCAGGATCCTGGATGCCTAGGTCCAGCTGATATGCTGAAGAGAAGGGATGCCATCCAGAGGGACTTGGACAGACTTGAGAGGTGGACCCAGGCCAACATCATGATGGAGCAAAGCTGGAAGTGAGTAGATTCAGACTGGATGTAAGGAAGAAGTTCTTCACCATGAGAGTGGCGAGACCCTGGTTGCCCAGGGAGGTGGTTGAGGTCCCCTCCCTGAAGGTGTTTAAGACCAGGCTGGATGAGGCTCTGGCCAGCCTGATCTAGTGTGAGGTGTCCCTGCCCATGGCAGGGGGGTTGGAACTGGCTGATCCTTGAGGTCCCTTCCAACCCTGACTGATTCTATGATTCTGTGTTCAGCAAGGCCAAGTGCAAGGTCCTACACCTGGGTTGGGCAATTCCAAGCACAAGCACAGGTTGGGTGAGGAGTGGCTCAAGAGCAATCTGAAGGAGTACTTGGGGGTGTCAGCTGATGGAAAACTCACCTTGAGCCAGCAGTGGTTGCTGGCAGCCCAAAAGGCAGCCATGTGCTGGGCTGCATCCAAAGCAGGGACAGGGAGGGGATTCTGCCCCTCTGCTCTTGTGAGCTCCCATGTGGAATACTGTGTCCAGTTCTGGTGCCCCCAGCATAAGAGGGATATGGCCCAGCAGGAGCAGGTCTAGAGGAGCCACAAAGATGATCAGAGGGCTGGAGAACCTCCCCTATAGGGACAGGTTGAGGGAGTTGGGATTGTTCAGCCTAGAGAAAAGAAGGGTCCAAGGAGAGCTTATAGCAGCCTTCCAGTACCTGAAGGGGGCTACAAGGAAGCTGGGAAGGGACTTTTGACAAGGGCTTACTGTGATAGGATGAGAGGGAATGGATTGAAGCTTGAGGAGGGCAGATTTAGACTGGAGATTAGGAAGAAATTCTTTCCCGTGAGGGTGGCGAGACACTGGAACAGGTTGCCCAGGGAGGCTGTGGACAGCCCCTTTCTGGAAGTGTTCAAGGCCAGGTTGGATGAGGCCCTGAGCAAATTGATCCAGTGGAAGGTGTCCCTGCTCATGGAAGGTGTCCCTGCTCATAGCAGGGAGGTTGGAACTGGATGATCTTCAAGGCTTCTTCCAACCCAAACCATTCTATGATTCTATGAATCCCAAGCTGTGGCACAGGGAAAGGACCTTTGAGGTCTGGAAGGCTGTAGAGGGGTGAATGTCCTACTGATGCCTTCCCAGCTTTTGGACCAAGCTATTGCATCCCAAAGAGTGGCATCCCCAGGCTGAGCTCAATGGTTTGTGGTACCCTTATGACTGGTGAACAGAACTGAACCATTATTTTGCTGCTTCCTCCTACAGGAGGCAGCACTTTGGAGGAAAAACCAAACCAAACCCTGGAAACATTCCCATTTTTGAAGTGCTGAAATACATCACTGATGGGCCAGGAATGTTAAAACAGTGGAGGCAAAGGGAAGAGAAGTTTGGTACTCAAACAAAGCATCCAAACAGATGTTGAAGAAGTGCTGGCAAAAAAAAAAAAAAAAGGAAAAAAAAAAAAAGAGGGAACTTAAGGACCTTGTCCTCTCTGCTGTGTGTTTTCTCATCCCCAAGGCTATCCTCTCTTTCATACCCTGGGTTACTGCTCCAGCTCATTGTTCCCTTCCCTTGCTGCCACGTGTGCTGAGCAGGCTGTGACCTCCCAGTGTCACAGGTTCCCAGTGGTGCCTGTCACCATGGAGTTGCAGCCTGCAAAGCCACAGTGGCTTTTAAAAAAGGGAAGGAAAAAGAAAAAAGAGACATAAAAAGCAGCATTGCCTTTCACAACCAGCCCTTGTTTGTAAGATCACAGAATCAACCAGGTTGGAAAAGACCTCAGAGATCATCAAGTCCAACCTAGTACCTAACACCTTCTGACAACTAAACCATGGCTCCAAGTGCCACATCCAAGCTTTTTTTTTGAACACCTCCAGGGACAGTGACTCCACCACCTCCCTGGGCAGCACATTCCATGGCCAATTTCTCTTTCTGTGAGAACTTTCTCCTCACTTTCAGCCTAAACCTCCCCTGGCACAGCTTGAGACTGTGTCCTCTTGTTCTGCTGCTGGGTGCCTGGGAGAAGAGACCAATCCCCACCTGGCTGCAACCTCTTTTCAGGTAGTTGTAGAGAACAGTAAGGTCTCTCCTGAGCCTCCTCTTCTCCAGGCTAACATGGCAGTGATGGCACCACTGCCTGGGATGCTCTGCAGGCTGGTTCCTGGTGGAGTGGCTTAATTTCTCTGTGTACACTTTACCCCTGAAGATCTCCTGCAGGTGGGTGGGGAAGAGATGGGATCTGCAGGTGTCTGAGCACCACATGTGAGAGGACCTGTGGACACCTACAAGTTTCTTCCTCTTCTATTTTTTTTTTTTTTTTCCTGTAGGAGCCTGCTCTACTTCAGCCCCCTTGGGCCATTCAGGGTGAGAACTGTCTGAGCCCCAGGGTCATTTTTAGAGTGGGAACCATGTCTGAGCTGCTCCATCATGACTTGTCATGCTGCTCCTGAGCCTGTGGCAGGATGTGAGGTGACCCCATGCAGAGCTGTGCTCTGCTGAGCTCCCACTATGGATGAGCAATCTTCTCAGTGCCTGCATGTGCTGGGCATGCCTGCTGAAGGAGCAAGGGTAGGGCTGAGTGTCCTCTCAAAGGGGTTCCTTGGGCTTTTGCTCTTGCTAAGAGCTAATCCTGATGATTTTAGTTAGTTAGATATTTTTTAATTTGTTTTTATATTCACATTGCACACCTGGTGTAAGGCAGAGGGTTTGACCCAGGTCTAAACCTCCTCCATCTGCATTAGCCCATGGTGAGGCTGGTAACTGAGTGCTGATGTATGGGATGGCTTCATTGCTTCCCCTAGGAGGGGTTTGGAAGGCTTGAGGTGTAATAAGTGGCTGTGCCTTCATATCCACCCAATGCAAGGAGGGAGCTGTGGTGTGAGAGACTCTGAGAAGCTGATGTCCACTGTTGTGACTCTGCTCAACAAAATTACAGAAGCAGCATCCCTTTGGGTGGGGAGGAAAAGTAGGACTGACCTTATTGCTTTGGAAAACACTGGGATTTGGGGCTGAGCCCTGGGACCTCCTGGGGCAGCACCTGTGGTGGTAGAGAGTGTCCAAGCAATGAGACAACTGCCTGGCATGAGTTTCCTCCTTGGGGTAGGATGGCAAACAGCATGAAGGTGGGAGATGATGGATTATTCCTCATTCCTCTGATTCTGGCTGAGCTTACTACTAAGGGATGTTGATTTGGGGCCCCATTGTGTGATCCTTGGCATATGAAACCCCTCCAAACATCCCACCCAGGGCAGGCTGGCACAGCAATTGTGTGCTGCTGTGGAGGTCCTGTAGCTTGAATATTTATAGCACCTTGGCTCTGCTCATCCTAGCATTAAACTGTTAATTAATTATGACATTTGTGCTGCTTTTTTTTTTTTTTTTTCCACTGGGAATCTGCAGAACCTGGCAGGCAGTTAATTAGCTCTCTCTATGCAAAGGATACTAAGAAAAAAAAATAATTGCTTGAGGAATCATCATCATGTTCTTTCAGAAAAGGTCTTACCTATGAGCTGGCTTAAAGCTTGCTAGATTTGCACTTTGAAAGGTGCCTCTGTCAAAGGCCAATCCTTTGGAAGAGAGATTTGAAGGAAAAGGTTATCTGGGAGATGTGACTCAGTAGGTGTTATTTAGTGCTTGTAAGTCCAAGGGAAATCAATTATCTAAACAGCTCCTATTTTGGAATGGAATTCTTTTATTCCCTTTTAAATATGTACTCATCTTTGTGTTGATGTGTGCAGCTAACAGACCAGGGACTGCAGTGGGGGATCTGTCCTCCTCCAGGCTGCTGGCAGCTGTTGTCTGGAGGGTGAGTGCTTTCTATCTATGTTCTTCTTTATTTAAAACCACAGTTTCTATAAGAATGAGCTGTAGGGGAGGGGTGTTTTGCAAGCATCCTCTGGTTTCATAGGATCATAGGATGTTAGGGGTTGGAAGGGACCTCTGGAGGTCTTCCACTCCAAGCCCCCTGCCAGAGCAGGAACACAGAATCTAACACAGGTCACACAGGAACACATCCAGATGGGTCTTGAAAGTCTCCAGAGACTGTGTCCAGTTCTGGGCTGCTCGATTCAAGAGAGACGTTGAGGTACTGAAACATGCCCAGAGAAGGGCAACAAAGCTGGGGAGGGGTCTGGAACACAGCCCTGTGAGGAGAGGCTGAGGGAGCTGGGGGTGTTTAGCCTGGAGAAGAGGAGGCTCAGAGGAGACCTCATTGCTCTCTACAACTACCTGAAGGGAGGTTGTAGCCAGGAGGGGTTGGTCTCCTCCCAGGCAAGCAGCAGCAGAACAATAGGACACAGTCTCAAGCTGCGCCAGGGGAGGTCTAGGCTGGGTGTTAGGAGGAAGTTCTTCACAGAGAGAGAGATTTGCCATTGGGATGTACTGCCCAGGGAGGTGGTGGAGTCACCATCCCTGGAGATGTTCAAGAGAAGCCTGGATGGGGCACTTAGTGCCATGGTCTGGTTGATTGCTTAGGGTTGGGTGATAGGTTGGACTGGATGAGCTTGGAGGTCTCTTCCAACCTGGTTGATTCTATGAGAAGGAGACTCCACAACCTGTCTGCGGAGCCTGTTCCAGTGCTCTGTGACCCTCCCAGTGAAGAAGTTCCTCCTCATGTTGAGGTGGAACCTCCTGTGCTGGAGTTTCCATCCACTGCCCCTTGTCCTATCCCAGGGTGCAACTGAGCAGAGTCTGTCCCCTCTCTCTTGACCCCCAGCCTTCAGATATTTATATTTCATACATCTGTCTTCTCTCCCCACATGTACCCTGACCTCCTGAGCACACAAATCTGTCTAAACTCCTCAAGGGATTCAGTGACATGGCTGAAAGTGCTCATGGGGTGATGGTTATGGTGTGTCCTGCCTCTAGGGTTGCTCATTCCTTCAGATCTTGGACAAGATCACCTTCAAGGATCCCTTCCAACCTGATACAATCTGTGAATCTTACTGCTTTTGAGAGGACATTTCCCTGGGCAGGTCACACTATCACAGTACATTAGAGGTTGGAAGGCACCTCAAGAGATCGAGTTCAACCCCCCTGCCAAAGCAGAATCACTTCGGGTAGTCTGCACAGAAATGCATCCAGGTGGGGTTGGAAAGTCTCCAGAGAAGGAGACTCCACTACCCCTCTGGACAGCCTGTTCCAGGGCTCTGTCACCCTCACTGTAAAGAAGTTTCTCCTCATGTTGAGCTGAAATCTTCTATGTCCAAGTTTGTATCAATTGTTTCATGTCTTATCACTGTCCATCACTGAAAAGAGCCTGGCCCCCTCCACTTGACACCCACCCCTCAGCTATTGATAGACATTGATCAGATCCCCTCTCAGTCTTCTCTTCTCCAGACTAAACAGCCCCAGGGCTCTCAGTCTCTCTTCACAGGGGAGATGCTCAAGTCCCCTAAGCATCCTCATGGCTCTCTGTTGGATTCTCTCCAGCAGGTCTCTGTCTCTCTTGAACTGGGGAGCCCAGAACTGGAAACAGGATTGCAGCTGTGGCCTTAGCAGGGCAGAGGAGAGAGGTAGAAGAACTTCCCTGGACCTGTTGGCCACACTTTTCTTGATGCACCCCAGGATCCCATTGGCTCTTCCTCAGCTTGGCAGCCCATCAGGGGGTGAGGACCCTAGGGAAGCTGCCCCTCTAATCTCCCCTGTCTTTGCTGCAGTTCTTTTTATCTCAACCACCATGCTGGGCATTGCTCTTCATATTTGCTGGCTTCTCCTGTAACAAGACTGTATTGAGACTGGCTTATAGATGGAGTCTGTAACCATTGCAGGCTCCTTGGGATGAGGAGGAGCAGGTTTTCATTTTGGTGGTGGTGGGGGAACAAAGAAGACCAGGAAAACAGAATAATGAAAGTGATGTTTGTGCCTGCAGGGATAAAGAGGTATTTTCTTAAACAGATTGAAATCTCCAGTGCTTGCCCTCAGCCCTCCCTTGGAGAAAGTTGTTTTATTAGCAGGTAGCTACACATTGAGGTTACAGACAGAGCATTACAGTAATGGAGTTGACATCTATATAATGGAGTTGACATTTTATTGAAAAGGGATACAAAAAAAAAAGAAAAAAACCACCCCACCTTAACAAACAGTTCCCCTCCTTCCCTCTTCCTTTCTTTCCTTATTTTGCTCTCATCAATTGCAGTAAGCCACACAAACTTTGAACAGCCTCCGGTGCGGGTGGTGTAATAAAATTTCACACAGCAATAGGTGCTTCAGGAACGTTTTGTGGGACTGATCAGCCTGCCATAGACTTGAACTTTGCTGGGGAATCAAGGCAATAGGCTTCTTCAACAGCAAATCCTAACAATTTGAATCAATTCTTGGCAGCACGCTCTCCTTGGTAATTGTTAGGCACAGCCTGGGCTTCCAGTTTGTGTTAGGTGCTTTCAGCAAGTCCGGGTTCCTCTTCTGGAGGACAATGATTCCTTTCTGAAGCAGTTCACAGAATCACAGAAACATTCAGGTTGGAAAAGACCCTCAGGATCACCAAGTCCAAACAATAACCCTACTCTACAAGGCTCACCCCTAAACCACAGCCCCAAGCACCATATCCAAACCACCTTTAAACACACCCAGGGTTGGGGACTCAACCACCTCCCTGCCCAGCACATTCCAACCCCTGACCACTCTTGTTGGGGAAAATTTTTTCCTAATGTCCAGTCTAAACCTCCCCAGTTGTAGCTTGAGGCCAGTTAATAGGTGGACTTTGCTTTGTTGGAGCTGCTGGTTAGAATCTTGGAACCTTCCAATCCTGGTGTTGTAGATATTGAAAGGAGCCTCTGGAGATCATCTAGTCCAACACTCCTGCTAAAGCAGGGTCAGCCAGAGCAGGTTGCCCAGGATTGTGTGCAGACATGTTTGGAATTTCTCCAGAGAAAGATACAGCACAGCCTCTTGGGGCAGCCTGGTCCAGCACTCTAGCAGCCTCACAGGAAAGAAATTTTTCTTCATGTTCAGATGGAACCTCCTGGGTATCAGTTTGTGCCCATTAGACCTTGTCTTGTGTCCTGTCACTGAAAAGAGTCTGGCCTCACTTTCTTGACCCCCTACCCTTTAGATCTTGGTCAGCATTGAGAAGATTCCTTCTCAGTCTTCTCCAGCCTCAAGAGCTCCAGGTCTGTTAGCTTTTCTTTGCCACAGAGATGTTCCAACACCCTCATCTTTGTAGCCCTCCTGTTTTGTTTTGAATTGGGCTGTAGTGCAAAGAAAATTTGTTAGAACACATTTGAGATAAGAGGTACATAAAAAAAAAATGCTCATTTGGGCTCATGAACATGGCAGAGCAAGATGTCGACTGGATTGCAAAAACCTATAAATGAGAGGAAGCCCAAAAGCATCTTCAGTGTTTGAGCTCACGAGAAGAGTTGACAGTCCTGGATTTATAGTTGGAATAGACAATCTTAAAGGCCTTTTCCCAACCTAAATGGTTCACAGGTTCATAGATTGCATTGGGTTGCAAGGGACCCTCAAAGGTCATCTTGTCCAACCCCCCCTGCAGTCAGCAGGGACACCTCCAACTACCTCAGGCTGCCCAGAGACACATCTGATCTTCAGTGTTTTCAGGGACAGGCTCTCAACCACATCCCTGGGCAACCTGTTGCAGTATTTCACCACTCTCATTGTGCAGAACTTCCTCCTGGTGTCCAGCCTAAATCTCCCCTGCTCCAGTTCCAAACCATTGCCCCTCATCCTATTGCTCCAAGCCCTTCTAAACAGTCCTACCCCAGCCTTCCTGTGGGCCCCCTGCAGATACTGAAATGTAGTTAGGTTCTGTGATTCTAAGTATTGATGAAGTATTGCTCAGGTCAAGCAATGGAAATGATCCACAGTTGTCCCTTCTGGCTGCACCAGCCTGGCCTTCACTTGGTCTGGGTGTAGCAAAAAGGTTGTTCAGGAAGAACAAAAAGCTCTCAGCTCCAGAAATGCTTTTCAGAAGTAAAACCTTTTTAATTAACTGAAGTTACAAGTCCCTTGCTGGCTTCTGCTCTTTATTCTGTGCAGTGTAATTTAAGTAACACATCTCCTTTTTTTTTTTTTTCCCTCGTGAGAACTTGGGTTACCACAGCCCCTTGACATTTGTATTTCTAATGTAATAATCAAATGCTAAAATACAGAGATTACACTTGGATCAACACGTTCACTTCTTAAACCCTGAAAGTAATTATCTTTTCTCATGTACAAGGCAATGAAAATATTATTACAGCAACCATTAGCAGCTCAATTGTCTGAATGCTGGCCAGGGGCACTGCTTGCAATTGTCATCTGCTGCTTCTCCCAAGTTCTTCCCCAGCTGGAGGCTTTCTAGGGTGCTGTGGGTGAGCCTTCCTCAGGATCCACATCTGAGGTGCACAGCTCTGCCTTGCAGGTGATAGTTGGCCCAAGCATAACAAAGTCTTCATGAAGTGATAAGGCTCTCAAAACTTCGTGGCTGAGCATGTAGCTGATGTCTGGTTAGTTCCATTCCTGGTACCTAATTTATGGAGAACTTCTCAGAGTTGTTGAAGCTGAGCTAAGCTCATTGAGACATCCTTGGGGTGCCCACTGTGAGACTTGATCTTGGATGGGGCTGCTTCTTGACCTGCTAAATTCAAACCCACACTTCAGAGAAGCCATCAAACCTTTCAAGAGCTTCTTGCAAATTGACATAAAATGGAGAGAAGGCAATTAATTGTGTGGTGAGGCTGGACCCATTCCCAGTCTGTCTGCCTGGTACTGGTGATGTGAGGAGCCCCCTGTCCCAAACTGAGCTGGAGCCCAGGTGCACCCAGCCATCAGGAGTCCAACACACAGAAGCATAAAAGCTTTTTGGTTGGAAGACCTCTAAGATCTAGAGAAGGGCCACGAAAATGATCAGGGGGTTAGAGCACCTCTAGTACAAGGACAGGCTGAGGGAGCTGGGGGTGTTCAGCCTGGAGAAGAGGAGGATCCAGGGAGACCTAACAGCAGCCTGCCAGTACCTGAAGGGGGCTAGGGGAAGGATGGAGGGAGACTGCTTACAAAGGGCTGCAGGGACAGGACAAGGGACAATGGCTTCAAACTAGAGAAGAGCAGAATTAGGTTGGATGTTAGGAACAAGTTTTGGGCTCCCCAGTTCAAGAAAGACAGAAAGCTGCTAGAGAGATTCCAACAGAGAGTCATGAGGATGCTTAGGGGACTTGAGCATCTCCCCTGTGAAGAGAGACTGAGAGCCCTGGGGCTGTTTAGTGTGGAGAAGAGAAGGCTGAGAGGGGATCTGATCAATGTCTATCAATATCTGAGGGGTGGGTGTCAAGGGGACGGGGCCAGGCTCTTTTGGGTGGTGCACAGTGATAAGCCAAGGAACAATGGGTTCAAACTGGAGCATAGAAGATTTCAGCTCAACATGAGGAGAACCTTCCTTCCAGTGAGGGTGACAGAGCCCTGGAACAGGCTGCCCAGGGGGGTTGTGGACTCTCCTTCTCCAGAGCCTTTCCAACCCCACCTGGATGCATTCCTGTGCAGACTCCCCTGAGTGCTCCTGCTCTGGCAGTGGGGTTGGACCTGATGATCTCTTGAGGTCCCTTCCAACCTCTGATATACTGAGAGAGTGTGGTACTATGAGGGTGGTGGAACACTGGAACAGGTTGCCCAGGGAGGTGGTTGAGGTCCTTTCCCTGAAGATATTCGAGGTGAGGCTTGACAAGACCCTGGGCAACCTGATGTAGTTTGGGATGTCCCTGCTGACTGCAGGCTTCCTGGTAAACTCAGGTAGGATTCAGATGCTGCTGCTCTGTCTGCCTGCCAATTGCCAATTCCTCCTTTGCATTCTGGAGGTGAACTCTTTCACTTGAGATGTGAAAGGGCCTTGAAGGAAGGTAGGAAAAGCTTTGCTGGAGGCTGAGCTGGCAAGCACTGCCTGACTCTCTGGGTGTCTGGCTCTCCACTTGAGTCTCTGCAGAACAGGGCTGTGATCAAGGCCCACCAAGTATACTCCAGAAAGCATTTGATGGAGGGAAATTGTGTGAGTTGATAAAGAAGTCGATAGTGGTGTGTCTGAAGTGGAACTTAAGCTAACTGCTAGAAAATACTTTGAAAAGCACTGACCACAATTAAGCACTTAATCGGGAGAGAGCTGCAATTTTCTGAGGCTCAAAGTACAAAAATCCTGAAGTGCAGATGCAGAGATAGGAAGGAAAATGTCTCTTTGGCAATTAAGATCCATTCTGCTCAAAGGCTGGAAATGGTATCATTGAATTACTTTTTGTTGCACAGTTGATACACTGAGTTATCTAAAATGTAAACCATTGTGCCTAGAATGCCACTCAATGAGTAAAGCAGCTTCTCCTGCTCCTCTGCTACTCAACAGACTGACTTCAGATGGTATCTGCTTTCCCTTCTTCAAAATAACATTTTGGTAGCATGGAATCACAGAATGGTAGGGATTGGAAGGAGCTTTAAATCTCCCTGCCAAAGCAGGATCGCCCAGGGCGGCTCACACAGGAATGCATCCAGATGGATCTTGAAAGTCTCTAGAGAAGGACACTCCACAACCTCTCTGGGAAGCCTGTTCCAGGGCTGCAGCACCTCTACAGTAAAGAAGTTTTTCCTCATGTGGAGACGCAACTTTCTGGGCTCTGGTTTGTATCCACTGCCCCTTGTCCTATCACAGGACACCATCGAGAAGAGCCTGGCCCCTGCTTGACACCCACCCTTCAGATATTTCTAAACATTCATAAGATCTCCTCTCAGTCTTATTATTTTCCCAAGGAACCAGTGACAGAAGGAAAGGACACAGTCCCAAGCTGCACCAGGGGAGGTTTGGGCTGGATGTTAGGAAGAAATTCTTCACAGACAGAGAGATTGGCCACTGGAATGTGCTGCCCAGGGAGGTGGTGGAGTCACCATCCCTGGAAGTGTTTAAAATAAGATTGGATGAGGCACTTAGTGCCATGGTTTAGTTGATTAGATGGTGTTGGGTGATAGGTTGGACTTGATGATCTCAAAGGCCTTTTCCAACCTGGGTAATTCTGTGATTCTCTGATTTTTTTTTTTTCCAGGCTAAACAGCTCTAGGTCTCTCTTTTTCCTCCCCCAGGAAATAAAGTGCCAGCTGGAGGGGTCTGTCCAAACAGGCCAAGGATGAGAAGTTGCCAGGAACTTTTCTATCAGCCTGTAGCTGCAATGTCTACCCCAGAGGTGGTGTACAACACCCCTGAAGAAGCTGATGTTGATCCCACAGGATAAAGTACTGGGGTATCTGTGCCATTGTTTTCTTATACTTCTTTGGAGGCTGGTCCATCCTCTGTGCTTCACCCAGCAGATGGATGTGGGTTGACTTTCTCCCTCTTTTAGCAGGTCTACATCCATGCAACGTGGTGGCTGATGCAGTTGTCCAAGCTGTTGGTAAGGGAACCAAATCCCCATCCACAGAGTGCTGAGAGGCTGGAGGAGAAGCTTGGAGGGAGTGCAGCCTCCTGCACATGGTCTCTGCTGGGAGTGCAGGTGAAGGTGTGGTGGCTATTGACCACTACCAGAGTCCAGCGTGTCTTGAACCCCCTGTGGATCATTCCAGATCACACAGTAAAGGAAGGGGAGCCTGTGTGGGGGCTGTGGAGTTGTGCATGGTGCCTCCCAGCCTGTAGTTTTGGAGAGGCTGGGCTGCTGTGACATGCCAAGGTGTTGCCTTGCTCCATGGCCTCAAGTTGTGCCAGGGAAGGTTTAGGCTGAGCATTAGCAAAAATTCCTTCCCTGAAAGGGTTGCCAAGCCCTGGAACAGGCCATCCAGGGAACTGATGGAGTCACCATCCCTCGGGGGATGTAGAGGATGTGTGGACATGGTGCTGAGTGATGTGGCTTAGTAGTAACCTGGAAGAGTTATGTTTAGGGTTGGATTTGCTGATTGTAAAGTCTTCTACAACCAAAACAATGCTCTGAAAAGCTGATGTGTTTATCTTACAGGAGTCCACCAGTGATCTGCTAGAAGGAGGGGTCCTAGCCTCTATGGCTGCAGTCAAGGTTACAAGCTCAACTTCACACTTGAGAAGCCTCTTTGGTGGAAAGTGGAGCCAGTGCTAGGAGGAAGATAGACCAAAGTGCTCCTCAGCCTTGCAAGTGTCAGCAGGAGGAGCCTGCCTGCAAACCCACCTTGGCAGGAGGTGGAGAGAAGGTAAATTCATGCTGCTTCAGACCTGATGGAAAACATCATAGTCCTCTGGCTAACAGGAGGGGATGATACGACGCCTTCAAGTGGCACCAGAATGCTGTCATAGGTAGGTCAGTCATGGCCATGTGTGGGCTGTGATGGTGGAGGAAAGCACCCTGCAAGTGCACTGTGCTGACATCAGATTTGTAAGTGCTGCCACGGGTTGGAAGAGAACTGGCTTGGAATAGCATAGAATCATAGAATTGTTAGGGTTGGAAGGGACCACAAGGATCATCCAGTTCCAACCCCCCTGCCATGGGCAGGGACACCTCACACTACAGCAGGTTGCTCAGAGCCACCTCCAGCCTGACCTTAAAACCCTCCAGGGATGAGGCTTCCACCACCTCCCTGGGCAACCTGTGCCAGTGTCTCACCACTCTCATGGTGAAGAATTTCTTCCTAACATCCAATCTGAATCTATCCATTTCTATTTTTGTTCAATTCCCCCCAGTCCTATCACTCCCTGACACCCTCAAAAGTCCCTCCCCAGCTTTCTTGTAGCCCCCTTCAGACACTGGAAGGCCACAAGAAGGTCTCCTCAGAGCCTTCTCCAGACTGAACAGCTCCAACTCTCTCAGTCTGTCTTCGTAGGAGAGGAGCTCCAGCCCTCTGCTCATCCTTGTGGCCCTTCTCTGGATATGCTCCAGCACCTCCAGATCCTTCTTGTAATAGGGACTGCAGAACTGGACGCAGTACTCCAGGTGCTAAAAGTACTCCATCGTGCTAAAATAGCCTCTGTGCCTCTGCCCTTTCCCTTCTCACATCCATAGCTGGCATCTTCTAATAAGGGATACATGGAGGGAGATGGCTGTGCTAAAAACAGGGACATGTTGCCCTCATCCTCAGGTCACTCTGTGTTTGAACACCCTTGTGGGGATGGTTTGGGAAGAGCCTCTGTTCTGCAGCACAAGTGCTACCACCTGGCCAGCTGGCTGTGGGTAGCAAGTCACACGGGGGACCCAGGGAGCTGACTGCTGGACCAGCAGTGGGATGTAGGATGGCCAGGGAGGCACACTTCCTCTGCTCAGATTCTATTTCCCTCCCCAAGCAGCTGTGGCAGTGACTGAACTGCTGCAAGCCCAGCTCTGTTGTGCAAGAGTCTCTGCTCTTATCCCTTGTAAGCCCAGCACGCTGGTACACATCTACCACGAGTACCACTGGAAGTACTTCATGCTGCAACTGCTGCTGTTTCCACTTGTTTTACTCTTGATTATAGATGATCTTGTAGAGTTTTATTGTTGGATTTTTATCTTTGTTTGTTGTTTTTTTTCACACCTGTGACTCGTCAGAACTCCTTGTCACATCTCCAAGTGCCAATAAACGTGAAGCCCACAGCCATCAGCTGCTTCTTGTAGCTTGTCTTCCTTGGAGAGCTTGCTTCCTGAAGTCAATGTGAACCTTTTCCTCTGATTTCAGTGGATGTCAAGTCAAGCTCTGCTTTAGACTGAGATGACTGAGTCTTTGAGTTGGCTTTGAGTGCCATACACCTAGTATGATGGGACCCTTAATCCATCTGGGGGCCCTGAAGAGCTGTTTTAGTAATGAGAAGGAAATCATCCTGAACAAATTCAGATGAAAGCCTGGCATCAGCACCACATCTGGTGTTTGGTTTTTGGAGCAGTGTAGACAAAACTAGGATTGCTACAGCTCCAAGTTACCTCTTAGAGCTGTGTATTTTTGTGTGGGCAGCTTAAGAGGTGGGAGTAGACTCAAGTGGGGATGTATTACTGAGTCAAGGCTTGGGAAGGTTTGATCAACAACATGGCAAACCAGCCAGATGAATTTTTAGTTACTCCATTGAGGTGTTGATTTCCAAAGCTTCACAGAGCTTCAGTGCTACACTAACACAGCCTTAGAGGAGTCAAGGGCAGCTTTTATCCCCAGGTGACTTCCATACTGCAGCCAGATGGAATGATAGAAATCTCTTCTTACCCACAAGGAAGCCAAAACAAATAGTGTACTCTGATTAAGTGGCAACCCAAACAGAAGCAGGCATCCTGTGGGCTGAAACAGGAAATCTTGGGGTTGCAAAACTCCAGATACAGTCAAATTAAATTAGCATCTATTTTATGGCTGTCTGGAGTGGCACATGTATAATTGATGAAAACTAGAAAAGCTGTTGTTTGCCTTTAAAATCAAGCCGGGGGAAAAAATGTAGAAAATGAGTGTTTGGGAACTTAATTGATGTCTGCAATGGTCAAGTGAGAGGTTCCCACAGTTCAGCACTGTCCCTGGTGGTGAGTAGTAGTAAAAGCTGATGGAAAAGCATCAGTGGGATCTCCTCCAGCCCAGCTCTGCTAGTGGCTTGCCATGAGCTGTGTAAGGATACTTGTGCTGTGTCTAGCCAAGCTGTCTAAATAACTGACTCTCACTCTCATGGGGATGTGTCTGCAGCTTGGAGAACTCATGAAACCCCAGGACCTCTCTTTTGGAAGGCAACACCAGTATGTGACCAGCTCCTCCACCCCCTTTTGTAGGCTGGAAGTGACCAAGCTAAGGAGACATAACTGCTTTGACATTGGCAGGGTGACCTGTTTGGAAGCCATGGAATTGCAGAATGTTAGGGGCTGGAAGGGACCTTGAAAGTTCATCCAGTCCAACCCCCTGTCAGAGGAGGATTACCTAGAGCAGATCACACAGGAACACATCCAGGTAGGTTTTGAGTATCTCCAGAGAGGGAGACTCCACAACCCCCCTGGGCAGCCTGTTCCAGGGCTCTGTCATCCTCACAGAGAAAAAAATTTCCTCCTGTTTCCATGGAACTTCCTATTTCTCAGCTTCCACCATTGTCCTTTGTCCTGCCATTGGGCATCACCCAGCAGAGCCTGGCTCCATCCTCTTGGCACTCAGCCTTTGCATATTTAGAAAAATCAATGAAGTCAGCCCTTAGTCTCCTCCTCTCCAAGCTACAGAGCCCTCAGCTCCCTCAGTATCTCATAAGGAGGATGTTCCACTCCCCTAATCATTTTTGTGGCTCTGTGCTGGACTTTCTCAGGCAGTTCCCTGAGGTCCTTCTTGAACTAAGGGGCCCAGAACTGGACACAATATTCCAGATGCAGCCTCACCAGGGCAGAGTAGAGGGGGAGAAGAACCTCTCTCGACCTACTGACCACAGCCCTTCTAATCCACCCCAGGTGCCATTGGCCTTCTTGGCCACAAGAGCTGCATCCTGCCAAAACACTGGTGGATATTTGCATCCCACCCAGCAAAATCAGAATAGTCATTTAAGGTAAGCCAAAGACATTTGGTAGAGTTGGTTAGCCCCCTCCACTACTAGTTTTTGGAAAGCAGGAGCAAACTGGTTTTACTCCTGCCTCTGGCCAGGGGTTACTGTCAAGGGCCATGCTTCTCTGAAGTGGGATTGACTGAGATGCTTCTTACAAAGGAGAGGACAATTTTCCCTAACTGCTCTTTAATATGTCCTACATGTTTTAAGGAAGATGTTTTGAAGATGGGTGCTGGGGTCAACATTAACACAACCTTTACCCTGAGAAGGTTGCTTACCCTCTTCTTGTGATGCTAAGAACCACAGTGAGAACCTCAGGCACATCAGTGACAGCTAAGGAACCAGCTTATGAGGGTGAAGTCAAGCCCTGCTTTGCTTTGCTGTTGCTCTAGATGATGAACAACTTAAGTTCTTCAACTCCTCTTTGGCAGAGGTGGAACAGGAGCCTTCCAAGACCCAGATGAGTGCTGCTTTCTGTTTTCATCTGAGCAAGCAAAGGGTGCCATTGAGACTAAAACTTTCCTCCTGCTTTGCCCAATCAAGTACCTCCTCAGCAGATGCAATGACCTAAGGTGCTATGGGTCCTTCACATCTCCAAACCTTTGTCTCAAATATATTTGAAGACCTATTTACTTCTGAAATTTGTTAATATTTATCTCTCATGAAACACATTCAAATAATGACCATGTGAATGAGAGCCATGATGGTGGAGCTGTACTCACCTGGGGAAATGTTTTTAGTCTGACCTAAGCCTGGCTCCCCAGCCAGCACCTCCAGCACCTCTCACCAGCCCTGTGTCCCAGGAGGTTGTCACCCCCACCATCAGCTTTGTGCTGGATGCTGGCCAGGTATGTTCTCTCTGACAGATGATGGCTGTTTGGCAGATAACAAGTCCTGGCTGGTGTGTGTGGTATTATTTAAAGCTAAGAAGGCAGCTAAAACCCAATGGAAAGCTGGAGATGTGACAAGGGGCAGATGTGAGCACTCTACCTGAAGGATTGAGAGAAGTGTTGTGTATTTCCCTTGTGATGAGACTGTGCTGCTCAGCTGCAGGGCATGCAGCGTGACCCAAGGCTGTGTGTCCTTACCAAGGAGATGGCTGAAATGAAAGGAGTTACCTGGCAGTGACCTCTTGCTATTGTAAAAGGTAGTAAACAAGATGAAGGCAGAATGGGGAAGGTGGGTAAACAGTCATTCTTAAAACAAA
Organism: Indicator indicator; assembly: GCF_027791375.1. NCBI lineage: Eukaryota > Metazoa > Chordata > Aves > Piciformes > Indicatoridae > Indicator > Indicator indicator. The sequence continues at coordinate 34,754,202 of NC_072018.1, forward strand.
CATCATACTTTTATTTGCCTGGGCTCTTTGAAGGAGCACGATAACCAATTGGGAGGGCAGGAAGCATTACTTACTCCAGGAAGCCATCATGAATTATACAGAAAGCTGTGCAGGAGCTCTTCCAGAGCTGTGACCTGTGCTGGCTTGTGAAGAAGAGAGCACCTCTGTGGCAATTTGCTCTCAGCTTTAAAGGAGAGATGCTGGCTTCCACCAGCTGAAGGTCTGACCTCAGTGGTAACTGAGAGGTAAAAGCAAGGAGATGGGGAACAAAAGCCTGTCTTTAACATACTTTAAAGTTCTTAACCCAGGTACAAAGCATGGATATGCATGAAAAGGCAGCTTGAGAGAAATTTAATTTAAGCTAAACAAAATTGGGTGGTTGTGGGGTGGAGAAAAAAAATAAACCTAAACCTGCATACTGCCAGGCTTCAGCTTCACATCTGAGCTGAAAGGGGATAGATAAAGCTTAACAGTGATTAATCTTAGGTTCCTCTTTGAGTACTTGGACAGTGGTTTTAGCTGATCTTAGGTTCCTATTTGAGTACTTGGACAGTGGTTTTAGCTGAATGGGAAGTCTAGGCTTATTTGAGGAGGGGTTTTATGGCAGTGGTAAAAACCTGATGATATGTTAGGCCAGATGGCTTAAAACATGCCACTGAGTTGATTCATTCCCAGGATGTCCAGATTAAAAAAGGGTTTTCCACAGCCAAAAGTGTTCTTTAATGACATTAATAATCATCTTCAGACTTTGGTGAGCTTGGGAGCAGCAGGAGATAGACCTACACATGGGGTTTGCTGTTCATATGCTCTTATGCTGGAGCTGATAGACCACTGCCATAACCCTGTCCTCCTTTAAATCCCATCTGAAAACTTTTTTTTTTTTTTGCTGAAAGAGAATAAGGTCCTGACTTAGTGATGATGGATGTCAGCTGGCAAGTGCTAATTGGCTGCTAATTTGTTCCAGGATGAGTTTGGACAGACCAAATTTTGCTCAAGTTTCTGTCAAATTTGGCCTCATAGAGCTGAGGCAGCAGGTTGTTTAATAATCATAAATAATAAATAATTATTATTTACAGATTGCTAGCAAAATAAAAAAATAAAATAAAATAATTTAATAATTTATTAAAAAATAAATTAAACAAACTAAAACAAACTAAAAGTACTTTGTGTGCGAAAAATAGAGAAGAAAAAATAAACATGAGTGTCTTGGGCTGCAAAAAGGCAAATTTCCTTTCAATATATTACTGTTCCTCTGCCACTGGAGATTAACTCTGTAATCCTTCTATATGCATTGATTTGTTTTTCCCAAATCTTTATATTGAGGTGGGAAAGTGTCATCTATCCAATGTGTGGGCAGTACCCCGAGCAAGATTCCTGCTGGTGCAGACTGGGTGACCATACTTTCTTCCCTTCTCCTTCCTTCCTCGTGGTTCTTTGTTGTCTCTGGGTTGGGTTGTGTTTTGGCCTCATTCTGAAATGCTTACCTCAAGAGCCAAAATGCAAAAAAGCTGTAGATGTTGCCATCACTATTTTTTTTCCATAATATGGAGTTTTAAATGGCCTCCTTTGAAAGAGACTGATCAAGTGGTGTCCTGAAAGATGCAGCAGACAGCTGCTATCCAAAGTCACCATGAGCAATAACATTGAGTTGTCTTTTGTGGTGGGTTTTCATCCAGCTGCTACCTAATTCTGCAAAGGCACCATCAAAGGCAAGTTGTGCATTTATCCATTGCTTCAGAAAGCAATCTGTAAGCCATGAGTGAGTCTTTCTTTTGACCTTTTAAAACTTCTGTCTTTGGAAATCAGTGGTAAGAGTTGTATGAACCTATTCCCTTCCTGGCCAGAATACTTCTGTGGGAGGAGTAGATGAATGAGATGTCCATCATTGCCAGCCCACCTGTCCTTGCCCTTCTATGTGCATGCACCCTCATGGATTTAGGTTATTGGTGGTCATGATGGATGAGGGTGGACCCAGGAGGGTGGGGTGAATGGACAACACCATTCTTCCCTTTCCCAACCCATTTGGTGGGTTTCATGACATCCTTTCCTGCTTGATAAAGGCTTGAGAGGGGCTTCAGACCACTAGTGGTAACACCAGTTGAGTGTGATGCAGGGTGAGGTGAGAGTGCTGGCCAATGTCCTCTTTCCACTGGCTGTTCCAGGAGATGAGTTGAAGGAAAGGAGGACATCTTAGCTCTGGAACATTTGAGCTGGTTTCTAACAAAGCCAGAATTTTCCTCAAATATCTCTAATGTTTTCCTGGAAGGTGCATGTAAGCCAGAGGGGAAGGGCTGGTGCAACAGTGTGGCCAGCGGGAGCAGGGAAGTCATTCTGCCCTGTACTCAGCACTGGTTAGACCACACCTTGAGTCCTGTGTCCAGTTCTGGGCCCCTCAGTTCAAGAAAGATGTTGAGTTGCTTGAATGTGTCCAGAGAAGGGCAACAAAGCTGGGGAGGGGTCTGGAACACAGCCCTGTGAGGAGAGGCTGAGGGAGCTGGGGGTGTTTAGCCTGGAGAAGAGGAGGCTCAGGGCAGACCTCATTGCTGTCTACAACTACCTGAAGGGAGGTTGTAGCCAGGTGGGGATTGGTCTCTTCTCCCAGGCAACCAGCACCAGAACAAGAGGACACTGTTTCAAGCTGAGCAGGGGGAAGTTTAGGCTTGAGTTTAGAAAGTTCTTCACAGAAAGAGATTGGCCATTGGAATGGGCTGCCCAGGGAGGTGGTGGGGTGGACATCTCTGGAGGTGTTGAAGAAAAGCCTGGATGAGGCACTTAGTGCCATGGTCTGGTTGATTAGATAGGTTTGGGTGGTTGGTTGGACTTGATGATCTTGGAGGTCTCTTCCAACCTGGGTGATTCTGTAATACCCCTTGATCTGGGCTCTGTGACAGCCTCAAGTCATCACTGACTCCCTTTCCTTGCCTATCATCATGGCACCCGTGTATGAAGGTGATGGTCTGACAGGTAGCTGCTGCCCCTCTCCACCTGGGAGGAAGGCAGAGTGGGAATTGCCCAAACCTTTAGCTTAGGCACTGGAATGGACTGCCCAGGCAGGTGGTGAAGTCACCATCACTAGAGGTCTTTAAGAAAAGATTGGATGTGGCACTTGGTGGCATGGTTTAGCTGATGTGGTGTTAGGTCATAGGCTGGGCTTGAGGATCTCAGAGGTCTTTTCCAGCCTCAATAATTCTGTGATATACACAGGGCATGCTGAGCTCTGTGCATCTCAGCTCAATCAAGGGAGATACAGCATACTTTTAACTGGGCTATTATGGTTCTTGCTGGCCTTGTTTTACCCTGTGAGATAATGTGCCAAGTCCTTCTCTGTGGTGTGGCAGAGGACAGAACCTTGGCTGAACCTTGGACAGAAGACAGGAGAGGTTTGAGTTCATTTGTATCAAGTATATTGAAGCTGAATGAGTTGGTCTGTACTCGGGTAACAAATCACGTGTGTTTCTCTCTTTTTTAGGAACTGGTGATTTTCCAGCATTTTGTTGGACAACTTTACCTGAGGAGCTGGGGGAAAAAAATATCTGAATAAGGAAATAACTGGGAAGCTCCACAACTGGGCGAGTTTTCCAGGGATTTTTTTTCTTTACAGCCTTGGACAACAGGAGATGAACTCTTCCTGTAAATACCTCTTCCCTGCAAGATGTGTCTCCATAGGTCACTGGGGAAAAAACTCTCCTCTGTGCTGTCTGCAACCCACATCTTCATCAACAATGTGACCACAGGGCAGGGTACTGGGGGACACAGCCCCTGCCACCACTTCAGGGATGTCAATGAAACACCAGCCTATGGAAGAGGGAGGGAAGGTAGACTTAGAGTGGATGTCAGGAAGGAATTCTTTCCAGTGAGGGTGGTGAGGCACTGGAACAGGCTGCCCAGGGAGGCTGTGGATGCCTCCTCCCTGAAGGTGTTCAAGGCCAGGTTGGATGAGGCCCTGAGCAACCTGGTCTAATGGAAGGTGTCCCTGCATGTGGCAAGGGGGTTGAAACCAAATGATCTTTAAAGTCTTTTCCAACCCAAACCATTCTAGGAATCCCAGGACTTCTCAGCAGCACTGCTTATAGTTCCCCACTATAGATGCTAAACAGGATCCTGCACATGCACATTTAAAACCTGTCCTTTCTTTAAAGAGTTGGAATAGTTCAGCCTGCTCAACCAGAGCTGAGCCAGGCTGGTGATAATATGATCTCACACAATTTATTCTGAGCAGCTTTGCTTGCAGTTTTTATCTCATGGATAACTTTCCCCCTGAAACGGTGCTAAAACCCCTGAAATACAGCAGATTTCTGTGCACTGTCAAGGGACTCTCTTTAAGTGATTGTGCAAAGATTCCAGGCAAGTTTTTGTGAGCTCTCAGGTTTTTGACATCACATTTTCAATGTTTGCTGTTGATAGCATTGAGATGATTCCTAGCAGTTAAATCCCAAATAGGAGTGGAGCTGCAGCCTGTTATATGCACTTCCTGCCTTACATCAAATTGTTCAAACCTTATGTGTGTAAAAAAATAAAATATCTTAAACAATAAAATATGTTAAACATGAAAATGGAGGTGTGATAACTCGTGATTGAAGTTAGTTTTTGCCTGAGGTATAAAAATTTCGTTAAGAGGATTTCCTTGTCAGCTTTGCATGCCAGGATGTGAGTGCCTGCCCCTGTCCATGTGCACCTTCACCTGTCACACCACATCCTCTGAAGATCCTGCTCTCCCTTCATGGTAGGACAAGACAAGACAGCCTCAAGATGCACCAGAGAAGGTTTAGGCTGGACATGAGAAACAATTTCTTTCCCAAAAGGGTTGTCCTGGAACCAGCTGCCCAGGATGGCGGAGGAATCCCCATCCCTGGAGGGATTTGAAAGCCACTTAGATCTGATGCTGAGGGACATGGTTTAGTGGTGACCTGGCAGTGTTAACAGTTGGACTCAGTGATCTTCAAGGTCCCTTCCAACCTAAACAATTCTATGAGTGATCCCATAGCATGTCCCCGCAGCACCTTGAGGCAACTGCACATCAATGCTTATCTTTTATCCGTGGGACAGACTTTTGTGGTTGGCCAGGGACCATGTGGTCAGCTTGGGAGCCTGCAGGAGGAGAGAATGCTGCACCCAACCTACAAACCACCCTTCAGCCTTAAATCACTTTCTTGCCAATCAAAATCTTGTCCTTTGCACCTGGAGCACCCCAGGTGCTCTGAACCTGGTGGTTATTCAAATGTTTTGATGGAGATCAACCTATCACAGCTGTGGGTATGGCCAGGGAGGTAGGAAGCGGGGCAGGGGTGAGCCAAAGGGGAAGTGTCTCCTGTCCAACCTCTTAGGCCAGCTGGTGTGGGCAGCAGGAGGAAACCTGGAGGCATGAGCTGATGTTGGAAGCTGCTTCTAAAAACTTTTGTGATGGAAAGTGGGATGAGATTCACCTTTCTGGTAAGGTCCAAGCACCCAGGAGTAGCAGAATCTCAAATGTCACCCCAGGTGAGTTACAGCTGCCAGGCCAGCTTGTCTGCAAAGCCACTGCAGCAGCTGTGCAAGATGGGAGCAGGGCTGAGTGGGGAAGGAGCATGGGTGGGTGCATCTCTCATGAGTTACTGGACACCCCAAGGGCCCTGGTCACTCAGCACCAGTGGGTGTGTTTCTAGGTGCTTGTGTATTTGTGTAGAGAAGTACTCAAAGAAATGAGACGAGGCAGGATTGGTGGTCCTTTAAAATGTGAAGTATCATTAACTAGTTGGTGAGACACTGGAAGAGGTTGCCCAGGGAGATGGTAGAAGCCTGGAGGTTTTTAAGGCCAGGCTGGATGTGGCTCTGAGCAACCTGGGATAGTGTGAGGTGTCCCTGCCCATGCCAGGGGGGTTGGAACTGGATGATCCTTGAGGTCACTTCTGACCCTAACAATTCTATGATTCTAATGAAACAGAATATTTGCCATCACTGGATAGTGACTCTGCTGAATGAAAGTCTTGCTGTCTGCTGAATTAAATGCAAAATCCAGAGATGCATCACCTGGTGAGAAATAAGCACAGAGTAGAGAAACCTGTGAAGAAAACCAGATCTTTCTAGAGGCTGGGAATGGGTTACATTCTGGGCAAGGGATGGGAGATCTCTGGGTTGGAGCATGGTTGTTGAGATAGATCCCAGAGAGGATGGCATCAGGTCAGGCTGTGAGCCAGCAGGGCTGTAGGTTGGTGGTGGACAGTGCCAGGCTGTTATTCTCCCACTTTGCTTAACCAAGGGCTTTATCTGTAGCTCCTGAGGTATTTCCTAATGGAGTCAGACCAGAGAGGTCACTGTGAGGGGAGTGAGCATCATGGTGCTGCTCTGGGAAATGAGAGTTGGTGCTTTCCCAAACTGATTTTTTTCCTTTCTTTTGTTACAAAGGTGCTCTAACTTCCTTGCTATGAGCTTTAACCTGTGTTCAGGCACTTTCAAATGCCATAAATGGGGACAAAACCATAGCTGGGACTCTTGTTTTTCACACGGAGTGTGAGATTTGATGTTCTTTTAAAGTTTGGCTTTGATTAATACAAACAACACAAGGAGAATCCCTGTGGCTATTGCAGTGCCTGATGCTGAGCTGCCACATGCTTGGTGTCCTATAGGCACACCAAGGGCAGCCTTCCCAAAGCACTTTTGAGTTAGATCATTCACCAAAACAGATGTCCTTGAGCACCTACCTGCCATACTTAGGTGCCTCCATCACCTTTTAGGGCGTGATCAGCATTCAAAAGCAGTAAGGCCATGGTAGCCATCCCTGTAGCTGCCAACACTGGCTTCATGCAAAGGTGAGAAGAGATGAAGTGCTGGGAGGAAGCCATGTGTGCACTGTCACTTCCACTCTCTGCAAAGCTGAGATATCCTCACTGGTTAACTTCTGATATGACTGATGCTCAAAATTACATGAAACCAAGCTCTGCCTAGGATTTGGAGATGCACTATTTGCCCCAAAGAGGGGTTTCTTGGCCTTGAGGGTCTGCTTGCCCCCTGGGATGGCCGTGGGCAGAAGAGGCAGCAGTACCACTGGTGTAGCAGGAATCCCCATTCTTATGGTGTCTCCCCCCAAGTAAGGATTATTGGACAGATATTTTCACACCGTGACTTCATAGCTTGAGCTCTGCACTGTTGATGGCTTGGGACCCATGGGTGTAGGCCCAAAGATGCTCCGTCCAGCAGCAGGGAGGGGCAGGATGCAGGTAGGACACTTCCTCTTTACTCTAGGCTGTCCCTCATCCATCTCCCTGCTCCATCCTTCTTGCCTACTGTGTCACCCAGTGGATGTGGGAAGCTCTTTCTCACGGCGTGACGCTACAAGCAGGCTCCCTGCCACCATCGGGACCCCTCCAGGGCCCGGGGAAACCACGGATGCCGATCCCGGGGTGGGGCGAGGGAAAGCCCCGACGTCGCGTCCCTTATCCGGCAGCGCCGCCCCGCGGCAGCCCCGACGAGGAGGAGGAGATCGGGGGCTGGTGCCCATTTCCTCTGCTCCCCCGGGGTGCCCCCCTCTCCCTCCCTCCATCTATCCCCGTTTCCGGGGGGAGCGCGGGGGGTGGCGGAGCCCTTGGCCGGGTTGCGCGGGGCTCTGCTGCCTCCCTGCGGCCGCACCGCCGAGGATTGTGCGGGGGGTGAGGATATAAAATAGATGCCTGCTGCTGAAAAAATCCAAAACAGACCCCCAAACCAACAAATCCCTAAATTGTAGTGGGTTTGGGGTTAGTTTTGTTTGGGGCTTTTTGTTTGTTTGTTTGCTTGTTTGTTTGCTCTTCTGGGGAGATAGCGGCGAGAAGCTGGGCTGGGGGTGGGGGCTGCGGTTTGGGTTTTTTTGTAGGTGCGGGACTAAACGGATGCGGGATAAGCGGAGATGATGCGGTGATAACGAGAGGCGGTGCGGAGAGAGCATCAGTCCTGTCGCCACAAGCACACATTTCCCGGCTTGTACCTCGAGGGGCCCTCTGTGTCCGTTGTGCCCCGTCCTTCCCTCCCACCCACCCCCCTTCAAGCCCTTCCCCATCGGCCCCTTAATAAACACCGCCGAGAATTGCCCTTATACTCGGTAAATATTGGATTAGCTTTTCATTGACCGGCTCTCTTGAAAAGACCCGAAAAATCCACACCGGTTCCTAACTAAGCCAAACAGTCAATAGGTGACGAAAGTAAGTTATTTCCAGGGCTTAAGGGGGCTTCCAGCTCATTATCGGGATAGCTGAGGCGCCTAAAGAGTTCCTGCCCTACAAGAGGGTGGAGGAAGGGGAAAGAGGGACAAAATTGGGGAGAAAAATGAAAGGAAAGCTCTGGGAGCGGAGGTGAAGCTAGGTTTGGCTTCTCTCTCGCACAGGGCAAACATCCGCCTGTGCCCCAAGTCGCGATTAGCGTATCGCGATCCGCACCCGACGGGCGGCTCTCGTAACTCCCGAGACATAGCAGCAGAACGCACCAAGAACAGGGGGACCAGCAGCGGGGCAAACCGGGGGGCTGCTGCAGCAAGAGGGATGTCGGGGTGGGGAAGTGGGAAGTGCCGGACCCCCGTCCCACAAAGGGAAGCCTTGACCCTGCGCTGCGAGCCCGTTCCGACCCTGAGCAATGCCATGGGTGCTGAGAATGCCGAGGGGGGGAGGTCGGGAGCTTCCCCTTACGGTTTTTCCTTTTTTTTTTTTTTTTTTTTTTTTTAAGAAATATCTTTATTTTTTCTTTTTCGTTCTTTTTGCTTTTGTTTCTTTGTCGTCATTTAAATTTTTCTTTATTCTTTTTTCTCCTTTTTTAAAAATGTTGCTTTTTTATTTTTCCTTTTTTCTTTCTTTCTTCCTTTAATTTTCACTTTTCCTTTTTATTCTTTCCATTTTCTTTCACCTTTTTTTCTTTCTTTTTCTTTCTTTTTCTCTTTTTTATTATTCTTTTTCCTTTTTTCCCTTTTTGCTTTTTCATGTTTTCTTTTTGTTTCCTCTTTCTTGTTTCCTCTTTCTTGTTTCCTCTTTCTTCCTTCTTTACTTTTTTCCTCTTCTTTTTTTGTTCTTTTCCTCCTTTTCTTCTTTATTTTTTTTCCTGCTCTTTTTTAAAAATTTATTTCAGCTTCCCTTTCTCCCTCTCCCTCTCTGATACCCTGCCTCCCACAACACGTAGCTACAAGAAAGACCCATTTCTCCCAAGGCAGAAGTGGGACGTGCCAGCCCTCTGCACGGTACGGCCGGGCCGCGCAGGGACCCAGCCTGCATCCCATTACCGGCCCTGAATGCCGCCTTGTTCTGCTGCCCACCCCGGACTCCGGACAGCGCGGGCAGGGCCGGGCAGCGGTGGGCAGGGATAAGCAAGACGGACAGGGATGAGCAAGGGTCAGCGGAATAGGCAGGGATGGGCAGGGGTGGGTAGGGAGAGCAGGATGGACAGAAAGGGATGCACGGACAAGGCAGGAGCTGCAGGATCTTGTGGTTTAAAGGGGAGATACTCTTGGGTCTTTGTTGGGGGGGAGTCTAATTTCCTGTGAAATGAGAGAGAAACTTGTCAGGGGGACTGGGAGAAGAGGAAGGCCTCTGTAAGTCTTCAAAGAGAGAGGGACAGGGAGGGAAAGAAAGAAAGAGGGATTCTTTTTTCCCTTGTTCCCCCCGGTTTTTTTTCTTCTTCTTTTTTTTTTTTTTTTTTTTTTTTTTCCAGAATAGATATAGCACGAATTTTTAATTCGTCTTCCTTTCACAGACAACAATGCTGGGTTTGAAAGCTGGGCACAATTTGGGTTTTGTGAGGGGTCCCCCGGCCCAGCTGGCCATATGGGATACAACATGTAGAACACGCCGAACAATGAGCCCGAGTGACAGCCCGAACAAAACGCGGAGGACACTGCTCCCTGACTCCGGGATGGACTGCCTCCCGCACACCAATTGAATGGCCCTAAAAAGAAGGCGGGGGGGGTGGGGAGGTAGGGGGGGGAAGAAGGCATAGGGAGGGGGCCCCTCCCTAAGACTGTCTCTCTTTTTTTTTTTTTTTTTTTTTTTTTCCTTCCCCCGCCCCGGCCCAGCCCTGGCTGCTTTCGCCTCCATCTCTTTAATATGCACGCCTCTAACATGCTCACCTCCCTGCCTCCCCCATTGTGCTGTTTTGTGAAGTCTACTGTATATTGTGCAAAGATAGACTGCCCGGCAGCATGGGAGATATAAGGCCACGGAGGTTAGGGCCACACAACTGGTTTTATAGACTTAGCAGAGCCTGGGGGAAAGAAAAAAAAAAAAAAAAGAAAGAAAAAAAATGTGACATTTTTTCCTCTTCTCCCACTCCTAGCCCGGACGGTGGGAAAGGAGAGAGGAAAAACTGAGGCTGCCCGTGTACGCCCCACAGTTGGGGACCCCAGAGGGTGGAGAGCCGGCGTGGAGAGTCGGTTCCTCGGTTGACTCAGCCGGTTCTGCCCCGGTGAATCAACAGGGGATGCTCCGCCGGTGCGCAGGGTCCCCGCCGGGAAGCAGAGCAGAAACTTCCCTGTCTCGGGTGGCTCAACCGCGGGGAAGAATTAGCAAGAAAAGAGTTGCGGGGGGGGAAGGCGGGAGGGTGGTCTGGGAAATAGAGAGGAAAAGGGAAAAAAGCCCGCAGCCGCAGCGGAGAGGCTGTGCCGGCCTGTACCGATCGTCTGTCAGCTTTGGGCGTTGAACTGAGCTCGCTCGGTATGTCTCGGCCCCGCTCAGCCTCGGCGGGACGGGGCGGCCGCTGCCCTGGCCCCATCACACTGCACAAACCTCTCTGTTTTGTTGGTTGTTTTTTTTTTTTCTTTTTTGTGGTTTTGTTTTGTTTTTTAAAGCATCTCTACCAGTCTATAAACGACAGGGGAGACGGGGGAGCACCTAGCTGCCCCCACACCCACTCCGAGTTGAAACCGGCCCTAGCTTCACCCGGGCCAGGCCCGGTTCCCATGTGTTAGCCTGGCTGAGCCTCCCAGTTCCTCTTCGCCTCTCTCTTCTCCATTTTTTTTCCTCCTTTTTTTTTTTTTTTTGTCAGGGGGGTGATCCAGGTATTAATCCTTTCCCCGAGCCGCCGGCGCATCCCCGAGGCTGAATTCGAATTAACACGTCGTCGTCCCCCAATACAAACGGCCCCAGTCCGGGCAGGGGGACCTCAAGGTGATGCTGGTATCCCAAACTCCTCAGCCCAGCAGCACCGGGTGGGGGATGTACAAAACCCATAATCTTAGATATAAAATAATTCTCCCTCTCTTATCCACCACACCCCCATCCCCCACACTCTCACCCTCCAACTCGTATTTCACCAGCTGCGGATGAGCCGGGATGAAGTCGACTGCCCCGAAAAATAAGCCATTTCCCCCCAAAAAAAGTTTCGGGAACGGCAGGAGAGATGGGGGGAGTGTGGGTCCATAAGACCCGACTCGTCCTTGTGCCCCCTGGGGGAGTCCCCTCTCCCTCACCCAAACATCAAGCTGAATCCGACAGAACACCGTCGGGGAGTGCGGAGAGCCGGCCGCGGGCACCGATCCGCCGAACAAACTCGGTTTGTCGTTATTACGGTTCCTTTTTTTTTTTTTTTTTTTTTAAATTCCCTTTGAAATTCGGCTTCCTTCTCGCCCGCCCCTCTCTCCTCCCCCTGCTCCCTTCTTCTTCTTTTTTTTTTTCTCTTAAATTAAAATATCGGCAGCCTGAATTTGGACTCAACGACCTCCTTGTCCCGGGGAGCACAACGTGTTTAATCTTCTTTTTTCTCCTTTGCCACCGGTTCCCGGGGAACAGTTGTGCAACAACATCCCCCCCCCACCCAAAAAAAAAAAAAATTAAACTAAAATCAAATGAACGCCCTGGCTGCTCCTCACAGTAGCGATAATCGCGACGAGGTAGAAAAACACACCCCGTAATTGTTGTCGAAGGGGTTACGGGCGGCCGAAAATCATCCCAAAGAAGGGGTTAAATGGAATTCTCCATGCCCAGGGTTACTCGGCTGTGCTCCGGGCGCACTCCCTGTCCCCACAAAACCACAGGAGCATCGAGGGGAGGGGGTTTATTCTTTATTATTATTTTTGCTTTTAATTCTGCAGATCCCTCCCTCCCCCTCCCTTTTTTTCTTTTATTTTTTTTCTCTTTTTTTTTTTAATTTTAGTTGTAGGTAGACAGGACCACTCTGGCGCAAAAAATTTCTGTAAACAATGACGCACAAAAACACCCTCCCTTCCCTTTCCTCCCTCCCCCCTCTTTCCCCCTAAATGAAATCAAGACCCCACCAAAAAAAAAAAAAATTGGAGGGGAAAATAAACGGGAGAGGGGGAAAAAAGAACCATAATAATAATAATAATAGCAATAATAATAATAATAATAATAGTGCTTCCCCCTCCACTGCTTCCCCCGCAGTTTGGTTCTTTTTTTTTTTTTTTTTTTTTTTTTTTGAGGGGGAGCATCAGTCTGTCTCTTTCTCTCTCTCTCTTTATTATCTGTGGATTTTTCTCCTTTTTTTCGTGTGTGGGTAGTGTGTGCGTGTCTGCGCTCTCCCCTCCAGCCTTCACCAAGTCCACTGCTGAGCTTGTACCAAATGGTGTGCTGTGGGGTACTGGGGGTTGCTGGTAGCGCTGTACTGGGCGTTGTATTGCATATGCTGTAGAGACTGGGCGCTATAGGCGGAGAAGGGAATTCCCGTCTGGAAAGTCGCCGCTGCCAAGTCCTGAGCTTTGAGCGTGTGGCAGGGCTTGCCGTCCCTGACTAAGACCGGCACGGCCACCCGCCGCGGGGAGGGAAGAGGAGTCACTTCCATACCTTTCTCGGCCCGGGCCCTCTTCATCTTGTAGCGATGGTTCTGGAACCAGATCTTCACCTGAGTGGGGGTGAGGCGGATCAGGCTGGCCAGATGCTCCCGCTCCGGCGCCGACAGGTACCTCTGCTGCCGGAACCTCCGCTCCAGCTCGTAGGTCTGTGCCTTGGAGAACAGCACCCTTCTCTTCCTCTTCTTCCCCGCGTCCCCACCGCCCGACGCTTCCTTCTCGTTATCGGGAGATTCGTCGGCGGACGGCTCCGGGGATTTGGCCGAGGGGTCTTGGCCGCCGCCGCCGCCCGTCAGTCCGTGCACTGCGGGAAGAGCTCCGTTAGCGAGGGGGGTCCATTCTGCCTCTGCATCCCTCCTGCATCCCACTCGCCGCCTCCGCATCCCCCCCCTCCCCGTATCCTTCCCGCATCCATCTCGCCGCTCCCCGCAGCCTGGCCCGGGTCAACGCGGTTCTCCCCCGCCTTGGGGAAGGGATGGAGGCATCAACGGGGGCTCAGCCAGCCGTGGCGAGTGGTAAATCCCCCCTTGCTCGCCCCGTCGCCGCCCGGGGAAGCCCCCGCAGGCGCGGGGATGCTCGTCGCGGTGGTGCCCTGTTGCCGGTACTCACGGGAGTATTGGATGCCCTCGGCGCTCGCCAGCCAACGCGTGTAGGGATTATCGCTATTATCATAGAAAGGGTTCTTCAAAGGCAGCGTCTGAACAGTGTCCAAGGGCGTTTGTCCCAAAACTCCCGCTTTCTTGGGCGGCTCCGGCGTCTCGCTCTCTTCCTCGCCTCCCTCCGCGGCCGAACCGTCCTCATCGTTGGTGTCGGGAAGATCCAAAATGTCCTTCACCGAAAAACCCGTCTTTGTGTTGGTCAGGGACATGTTCCGGCTATAATTTAGTCAGGAAAGTTGGAGGAGCAGCTTCGCCTACCCGCCGTGTCACGGGCAGCCCCACTGCGCACAGCAGGCTGCGGCGGGGGTGGTGGGGGGGACTGAGACGAAGGTGGGGGGGAAATATAATAATCGGGATTTATAGAAAAAAATAACCGGGGGGAGGTCGTGCCAAAGAAGTGGCGGAGCCCCGGCCGCAGCAGTGGTGATGGTTTGTAGGGGTTTGTTCTGCCACGGAGCGGGGGGGGTTGGGGGGGGTGGGGGGCAATTCAGAGAGCAGGAGCAGCAGCTGGCTTCGGAAATAGTTTGTAACTCCAAGGGGAAAGGGGGAAAGACACGCCAAACCCAACCAAAACAACAACAACCAAAAATTAAAAAAAAAAGGGGGGGTGTGTAGTAAAAAAAAAAAAAAAAAAAAAAAAGAAGGTTTTAAAAAAAAATCACTTTTGGATCTTGTTTAAGCCCCTCAAACCCGTGCCTGCCGCTGGAAAAACCCGAGCCATTGCAGGAGCGAACAGTCCATATAAGGCTGGTCCCCACACATGAACCTGCCGAGAGGAGGGAGAAAAAAAACACATTAGACCCGGGAAAGGTTGGCCACGTGTGGGCGGGTCCTGGAAGTCAAGTGGATGAAGACAGTGTTTGCAGATGTGAAATTGCGGGTTTTGGGCGAGCTCCGAGCTTCCACCATTGGTGATGAGTGGTATAACGTGTCAGTTAATTACCGGCGTGGGGAGGGCCCTTCCGCGCGTGTGTCTGTGTGTGGTAGCCGGGGAGGGAGGCTGCGATTTCCCCTTTTTTTGTTGTTGTTGTTTTGTTAAACACACTATTTACATACAAAGAGCCTCGCACCAGCCCCGTATTCCTCACCCTCCTAAGTGTGTTTTCCACCTTGAAAAGCAGGGAGGGGGAAAAAAACCAAAACACCAAACAAACCCGATTATGTGTGTGGGGGTGTGATAAGGAGGGAGGGATGTTGCTTGCGCGGTTTCCCACCCCTCCCGCGCAACCTGCGCGCCCACGCAAAGCCCGGACAGTGCTGTTTTTGTGCGGGGACGAGCTCCAAGCCCCGTGCGGGACCGCAAACGGCTCAGATGGCAAGAGACCAACTTATCTAAACCGCCTAGGTCAATATTTTGGTTGAGGCTTAGGGATGAACGCTGGAAATTAAACAGCAAGTAATTGATTCTAGTTTGCTCCGAAATTAACCGACCTGGCAAAACGCGATCGTCAGTCGCGACCCGGGGAGATCCGGGGGGTGATTACTGGGGGTGGGGGTGGGGGGGAGAGGCTTTATTTGAAGAGGTCTCATCGATTTTGCCTCCTTCTAGGGGAATAAGACCCACTCGTTTAGTTAGTTTAACGGACTGGAGCCCAACAGACTTTCTAATATGACTGAATTAATTTATTTATTTTACTTTTTTTTCCCCTTTTTTAAGCTCAATACCTGGGGAAGGAGAAGGATAAAGTAGGGGTTACTTTGCCGAGCAGGCGTTTTGAAAGGTCGGATCACCAGGTGTTACACATGCGGGGCCGGTAGCCGCGAAGCCCTGCAGCATCCCTGGCTGCAGGGCCCGGCGGAACAGCCGCGGAGGCTCCGACTGCCCGACGCGGGGTTACAGACCGTCTACCCTACACTTCTACCCTCTCTATCTCTCTGTCACTAACTTTTATTTCAATTTTCCTCTTTTCCTCCTACTTCTGCACTCGCTGAGGACCTTTGGCCGCGCTCACCCTCGCCGGACGCAGCCTGGACCTTCCCTTCCCACTCCTTTTCCCTTTTCTCCTTTTCCTCCTCTCTTCCCCTTTTTATTCTCTTCCTTCCCCTTCCCATTTGTATCCTCTTCCTTTGCCTTCCCATCCCCTTCCCCTTTCTATGCTCTTCCTTTCCCTAACAGCCCGGCAGTCAGATCCCGGCCCGGGACAGTTTTATGCACGCAGATGATGGTTTTGTGGCTGGTGGGGCCGCTACAATCTGGGAAGGGGCTTCTCACCACCACCTTTATTTCTGGGAAGGAAAAGTTGCCCTAGTTTCTCTTCCGAAGGAGGGAGCGAGAACGGGGCTGCTGCTGGTGGTGGGAAGAAGAGGAAGCTGGTCCCTCAATCATCCTCATCAATGTATTCGCACCTTCCCCTCCTCTCCCTCCCCTCTCGCCCCCATCTTTCCTCCCCCAGCCCCCAGCCCCCAGCCTGCCTCCCATAAAGTATGTGATGTGGCTGACAATGCCCAGGGATTTTTTTTCCTTTTTTTTTTTTTTTTTTTTTTTTTAAGCGAGCCCCTGAGCACATCCTGGGTGGTCGGACCCGCGCAAACACAAATACAACCCTATGGCTAAGCTGGAAACAATGTCCGCAATGTAGACAAATGTCCGGCTTCTGTTGGAACCCTTTGTCTCGGCGCAGTTTTTGCATTTATTTCAGTGGCGAAATAATACGTGATTGACGCCCTCTTTCAATGCGTCCTAACTGTTGGGAATAAATCTGAGGTTGTTCCTAGTTGTCATGGTATTCAACCGCGCTCAATGGCTATCTCTTCATCCATTTCGGAGTCCTTCCTCGCTATCGAGGGAACCCCTCAGGCTGAGACACCCCCGCCCGAGTCCCTGTTCCCCTTGTCCCGCGGGAGGGGCTCGGGACACGCACCGGGCACAGAGCTCTTATTTCCAGCAAATCTCGGGTTTATCCAGAGATTTATTCGTCACCCCTCACCATTCACCCTTCCTGCCCGGCGGTTGGGGCAGGATGGGATTTTAATTCCTTCCCTAAAAAAATAAAACAGAATATCTGGAATAACAGTGGCAGTCGCGACAGTGATAGAACGTTAGAGCGACAGAACTTCTCGAATTAAAGAAGCCCTGGAGAAGCCAAGCCGTTAGAGGGAATGGGCAGAGCATCCCCGGGGGCGGCGGGAGACCCGGACTTTAAATAATAACTGTAGTAATAATCACCCCCACTTTACCCCAACCCAAATCGACTGGCACATGCCACAACACGGGCAGAGCATCCTGCAAACGTGGGGTCCGACGGCAGCGGGGTACCCGCGGTGGGTGGGGGATCAGGCAGCGGGGTACCCACGTTGAGGGGGGGACTGGACAGCTCAGCCTGGGGAAGAAGGATGCGGCCCCTGGGAGTGCTGCTGGCTGGCCTCGAACAACAGTCCCTTGTGGGCTCCCCCATCGGCGGACCATGGTCCCCTCTCTCCGGGGCCTGGCATAGGGTGGGGAGGGATCCTACTCTACCGGCCGTGGCCACTTTCTCTCCACACCGAGTGAGCAGCCTAGGACGCCGTGACGTCAGCGGCGGGGGGTGACGTAATTGCTGCTCGGACTCTTTGACGTCAGGAGGGGTCGCGGGGCCGGTCGCGTGCCCGAACCTGCGCTGCTGGGGAGGTGGAACCCGAGCTCGGCGGCCATCGCGACAAAGCCGGGTGGGAGGGAGATGTTTCTCATCACCCTTCATGCCACCCCACCCGGCGCCCATTCCCCCCCGCCCTACACGACGGGGGATGCTTCAGCGTTAAGACCAAGGGCTGTCAGGGCAGGAGGGGTCCGGTGAAGCTGCAGGCTCCCCTCGCCCCCCTCCCCCCCCCAGCCCGTTTCCCCAGGGTTATTTGCACAAGCCCCCCGGAGGCCGTCGGCGCGGTGCGTGTAGGCAGGCTGAGTGTCTGCACTCCAGGAGAAGTGCTTCTGAGAGGGGGGTAGCGGGTTTACCTGTTTGCTTTCACAGGCAGCTTAAACACTCCCCTGTTTGTGGATGTGTGTGATTGCCGCCCTGAGCTGCTTGGGCAGCCTCCTCCCCATCTGGGGTTGATTTTGGATACATTAAAGCTTGTTTTGCCCCCCCCCCCCCCCCCCCCTTTTTTTGTTTTTAAGGAGACAGTGGAGATACAAGAGCCGTTCTGAACATCATCCTGTGCCACGGAGAGACTGATAGTGGTGGGGACACCCCAAGGTGGCCCAGAGTTTGGGAGGATTGGCCTCTCGTCCTGAAGCCACAAAAGGGCTCGGTGAGTGGGGGGCAGGCGGGGCGAGGTCCCCCCACACCTCAGGCCGCCCATTGGCTGTGGTTTGAAAACGTTGAAGTGCTCGTGCTGGCTCCATCGCTGTTCCCCGCAAAACGCCGGATCCCCTCCCTCTGATTCAAGCCACCCACGTCTCTCACTTCATCCTCTTCGATGCCGAGCAATATAATGTAGATACATTATATGTAATATATATAAATGAATTAGGGAGTGTTTGGCACGAGTTCTCCTCTATCCTCCCCCTCCCTGCGCGGTTCGCTCGCCCTGACCTCTAACCCATCCCGCATCGCCTCTCCGATAACAGCCGTCAAGTGGATTAGTTTATTGTCTGATTAGAGCAGAGGTGCGAGCTATTGTTTTCCCTCACTCCAGACCACAAATAAACAAACAGAAAAGGTACCGCTGGGTGCGGATCAGCGAAGCCCACACAAAGGCTTTGTCAGGGGAGCAGGTTTGTTTTATCTCTCAAGCTGCACTTGAAATAAATAGGGAAAGGGAAGCGAAGCTCCTAGTAATTGTTATCAGGAGCTTCACCTCGGGACCATCCCTGGTAAGGAATACACTCTTTGTTTTAAAGTGTGGTGGGGGGAAAGGAGAGCCGCATTTCTATAGAAAACATCTTTTGTTGGCCATAAAACCCCCAAACCAAACCTACGAAAATTAAACTATGGATTCTAAAGATAACCTCTGTGAGGTGCGCAAGAAGGTATCTAAACAGCATTTTCCCAGCGCTGAAGCGGCAGCTCCGCAGAGCTGCTGCCTGCTCTGCTCCGGTTCGGAGGCCGCAGGAAGGGGAGTAGGGCCCGGGGACTCTCGGCCAGCACAGGGTCACCCTTCACACCGGCGTCCCAGCCCCGGGGATGTGGGAGGCAGTGTGGAAAAAAAATCGTGTTTCTTGAAATCAGGTAGAAATTAGAGCTCTCTGAGTCCTCTGTCGTTGTCAAGAACTTAATGGTAAGGTGCAGGTTTGGGAGTTTCTGCTGGGTGAAATTCCCGTCTCGTTTCACGGCTGGAAAAATGGTATTGATCAAGGTGTTAAGAATGTTTCGGGGGGCGCATGCAGGGGGAGGAGGAGGAGATAGAGGAAAGAAAGAAGGGAAAAAAAAGAAGAAAAAGGGAGGGGGGGAATAAAAGAAGAAAATAAAGAGGCAAAGAAAAAAAAAGAAGGGGGGAAAAAGAAGAAAAAAGGGAGAAGAAAAAATAAGGAAAAGGGGGAAAGACAAAGTAAGAACAAAGTGGGAAAGAAGAAGGGGAAGGGGGGGAGAAAAAGGGGAGAAGAAAGAGGAAAAAAGGGTGAAAGAAGGGAAGAGGGAAAGGGGGGGAAGAAAAAAGGAGAACAAGGAGGGAAGAAGGAAGAAAAACGAGGAAAGAAAAAAAGGAGAAAAAAAGGGAAAAAGGAGAAGAAAAGGGGGAAGATGCCCCGGCACACAGACAGGGAGCCGGCACCAGCCTTCCATATGGATGCTGAAGAGAAAGCCCCTGCCACCCCCAAAATCCGGCCGGCCTGCCTTTCTCCCGCAGACAATTAAATCTTCACCAGGACATAGGAATCTAAATGAGCTTTCCTATTCTCACGATTACTCTATCTTCTTCCTCCTGAAGCTTCAAAGACGGAGAAATCTTTCCAATTCACCGATATGACTTAGAAATAAGGAGATCCCGATCTTACTTGCCCCCCGGCCACCCTCCTGAGGTGGCGAATTGTAATAGAAATTGGGATTTTTAAAAAATTTCTTTTTGTGGCCCCCTCCTCCTCCCTGGGGGCTCCCGGGGTTATGTCAGAGCCGGAGGGCACATGTTAGGGCTTTGATAAATGCACTTTAATGAGATCTTTGAAAATATTGCCCATAGTGGAGGAGGCAGTTTGGGGAGGCGAGCACAAAGCCGGCAGCCCACAGCCCCCGCAGCCCGTCCCTGCTATTTATTTGTCTTATTTAATTTCACAGCTCCCCCCCAACCCCCCCTTCTCCAAAGCCTGGCCTGGGGCCTCTCTTCCCTTTCCACTCTATTATAAACTGTTTAATTTGACGGGCAAACGTTTCGAACCCTCCGGTTATATCCGTTCCCTCTCTCTCTGATAATTGAACGTGTCGCAATGAGATTAAGCTTTGTCCGAACTATTTCTCCTCGGGAAAGGGATCCCGAGCCGTTTGCCCCGGAGGCGACGGGAATGGGGGAGGATTTGAGGCTGGGGGCACTTTTCTTATCTGAATTAACTTCTCCCGCTCGCCCGCACAACATGGAGGGGCTTAGCGATGGGCGTCTGTCGCGAGTGGGCATCCACGATAAGCCTCTGAGGAAGACTCAGGGATGCCGGGGATCCTCCGAAGAAGACTCCGGAATACCGGCGATCTTCCGAGGAAGGCACCGCAGCTAGGGGGATAGGGTCAGGCTCCTTTTTTTCTAGGCTTCTCGTTTCGGGAGAAAGATGGAGAAAGATCTACCCAGGTGGGGAGGACCCAAGCCAAGCTCTTAGTCCCGCGTCAGGGAGCACACGTGTGGCGCGGCCACCCCTCGGGAAGGGAAGGAGTGAAGCAGGAGGGAGTGGAGCGACGGGGCGCGGCGGGCAGAGCCTGGGCCGGAGGCCGGAGCCATTCCTGGTCCTCTGGCGTACTCTGCCGTCGCAGCCGAGAAGTGTCCTGCCACCGGGTCAGGGTTGAGGGGGGTGGGGGTGTGTTAGGGTAAGCACCTCCGGCTCCCCCCCTCCCTGGTCCAGGCGGAGTCGCGCATCCCTGCCTACGACCGGGCTCTCGTCCGGGGGCGGGCCGTGCCGTCGGGGCACGGGGCCACCACCCCCCCGCTCCGCTCAACATCAACATCTACCTGACACCCCCACCCAGTCCCCAAGCTCCTTTCCACCTGCTGCTCCCGGATTTCCCCCCCCCCTCTCTTTTTTTTTTTTTTTTTTTTTTTTACCCGGAGGACTCCCTCGCCTTCTCCCTCCCCATCGCGGCGGGGCTCACCTGGGGCCCGCAGGCGGGGGTGGTCTTTAAGCGCGGGAGGGGGGGTGCTGAGCCCGGCCCCGGTGGATCTGCGCCTCTCGCATTGTCTCGGTGGTTGTGCCGGGCGGCCGGCTCCTTCCTGCCTTCCTCCTGCAGGAGGTTTTACATCGCCCGGTCTGTTTGCTTTCTTCCCCGGCGGGTGACGCCAGGAGAAACACCGGCCATATGTTCCGCCGTCATAAATTGGTTATAAGCGCAAACACGTCGGTTCCTGGATGGCTCTTTTAAGCCTGCCCCGGCCCTGCCGCTGAGCCGGCCCCTCTTCCCCCGGGGGGCAGAGCCCTCCTCCCAGCTCCCCCCCCCCCCACCCCCCCCCCTCCCACCCGCTTCCCCAAAGATGCTGCTTTTCTGCCGGCGCGGGGAACTTGGACCCTCCCCACCCCTGGGTTCTGCCCAAATCCTCCCACTCCCACCTCACTCCTTCACACCTCCCAGCCTGCAACTTGCCCCTGGCCCAGCTCTGTAACAAGCTTGCCCTCTATAAATCGCTCGGTAGCCAAGATGCTATAAACCCCAAACAGCCAGATGTGGCATGTTATTTATGTGTGGAAGCTCGTTTACATTAGATATGCTGAGCCAAGCTTTGATAGCAGGGGTTTGAGGGAGATGATTAGAGCTGGGTTGCCAGAGATGGCTCCAGCTGCAGCCCTCCAGCCTCTGCCCCATTTTTGGGGGGTTTCTTTTTGTATATATATTTTTTTCGTGGTGATATTACCTGTTTATGGTGGGAATTTTGAAGGGGAAGTGAAGAAAAGGTGATGGAGTGGGAGTGAGGGAGGCTGGGGCTGCCTGACTTTCATCAAGGTGGGGATGAAAAGTGGTACCTGGTTGCAAGAGCCTCCTGCAAAATGTGATCAGCAAAAATGGATAGAAATATGAAGCTGTTGCAGCTGGCCAAAAGGGCTTTCTGGGCAGGTTCACAGATTGCATCAGGTTGGAAGGCATTCTCAAAGGTCATCTTGTCCAACTCCACCCCACTGCAGGCAGCAGGGACACCTCCATAACGCCATCAGGCTGCTCAGAGACACATCAAGGCTGATCTTGATGGTCTCCAGGGACAGGGCCTCAACCACATCCCTGGGCAACCTGTTCCAGTATTTCACCACTCTCATTGTCAAGAACTTCTTCCTGATGTCCGACCTAAATCTCCCCTGCTCCAGTTTCAAACCATTGCCCCTTGTCCTATTGCTAGAAGCCCTTCCAACCAGCCCTTCCCCAGCCTTCCTGTAGGTCTCCTTCAGATATTGAAATGCAGCTATAAGGTCTCCCAAGAGCCTTCCCTTCTCCATCTCCCAAAGGATGTTGTTTTGGTAATCACTGCCAGTGTAACCCTAGTGGGTTTGTCCACATTGGCCTGGTGAAGTCATGAAGAATTAAGCCCCATGCAGCAAAAGGTTGTGTTGCCTCATTTTTAGAAATTTTCATATGTTTTTCAGACATTTCAGGCATGCCTCAGGTATTTTCAGGAAAGGTCCCCCCTCGTGTCTCTCTTACACCAAGTCCTCTTGAAGATGGGGATCACTGGTGACTGCTGAGGCTAGAGAGAAGGTCAGGGGCCCTTCTCCATCTCACCTCATCTGAATTCTCTCCACCACCTGCTGCTAGAGAGACCTTGGACTCCTCTGTGAAAATCCCCAGGGCCCAGGACAGATATCTCTTAGCTAAATACCCCAGTCACAGGCAGCTCTAACAGAGCTGCCTGCAGATAAAGTGATTGATCCTTATACTAATCAATAAAGATCTTGTTCTGAGCAATTAATAACTTGGCCAAGCTTGTTCTATTTGGATAAAGAAGTGCCCAGATTGATGACTGAGGGGGATGGTAACTTAGGAAGAAAATGAAAGTCCTGTGGCTGACATCAAAATAGAAATATAAATAGTTAACTCTTTACTTACATACCTGTGGAGTCTTCAGCTTTCAGAATGTGAAATTCAATCTGGCTGTCCTGGACATGTCTTATCACATTCCCAAGTAAATGAAAGGGATCTGAGCTTGAGCTTCTCTACATTTAGTTATACATCTTTATAATGGATGTGAGCCTGTAGATGCATCAGCCCTGCAGGCCCCTCTGAGGCAGAGCCTGCTGTGTCCTGGGGGGTTCTACCTTCTCCCCAGCACACTCACAGCTCAGCAGGAGGAGGTGGAGCATGGGAGAAAGGCAAGGGTGCAAGGGTTGGATTTGGAGCAGAGTCAGAGGTGAGAAAACTGGGACTGGAGCAGAGAGGGAGAATGAGGATGGGAGCAGGCAGATGAGGTGGAGCCCCCAGATGATGGGACTGGAAGTGGGGAGAGGAGAAAGGTGATCTGTAGTTACAGGAGTGACAAACTGCCTCACTGTTTTATTAGCAAACCCATTTTAGATTTGTTACTGGAAGCAAACCTTTATGGAGGGCTTGTGGGTGCCTGATGCCTCTGTCCCACCACCCTCTGGAACTGCTGGAAGTCGGACTGTCGGGCTGTGGACAGTGTGGATCTCCACAGCAAACCCATGTGGCCTTCCACTCAGTTGTGGAAATTGAGTCTTTATTGTTCAGGCAAAAAACAGACTGGGAGGTTTGGGAGGGTTTGTTTCACAGGTGGGGGAAGTTTTTAGACATTTATTCATTTGCAGCTTCAGGAGAAAAAGGTGGAAGAGTTGAGCTCAGAATACATTTCCTGGGTGGGTTTGTTCTCTCCTTCTTGAAGACCCCCAATAATTGTAACAGGTGTGTTAGAGAAGGCTGGGCTTTCAAACCATGAATGGGGAAGAGCTGATGGATCCCTTCCAGTTCTGGGGAGAGAATAAATGATACTGAACCAGTGATAAGCTCAACCCTGCCTCACAATCTGGCACCCTCCCCATCTCCTCCTCTATCTGCAGCTCTGTGGGACAGCAGATGTCTCCTTCCCCCATCTGTCCCCATCACCCTCTCTCCCAGCACCCAACACTCAACACATTGCCCATCTTGAAGAGGAAGGGAAAATCCTGATCCTAAAAGATCCTGCTCAGAGCCTCTCTGCTCGGCAGGTGTGCAATGTGGACATCTGGACCCTGGGTTGAAGGACTGGGATGGGCTCCACCTTGTTACAGGGTGGCTAGTTCCAAGTATTGTCAGTCACAGCCTCGACTTCTCTTGTGCAGGGTCTCTTTGTGCCCCTGGTTCTGGATAGGATAGTGAGTTGCAAGTCTTCATGT
Source organism: Indicator indicator (assembly GCF_027791375.1). Taxonomy (NCBI): domain Eukaryota; kingdom Metazoa; phylum Chordata; class Aves; order Piciformes; family Indicatoridae; genus Indicator; species Indicator indicator. The sequence continues at coordinate 34,778,008 of NC_072018.1, forward strand.
CCCAGAGCAGAGGAAAAGAGCTTTGCCCATTTCAAGCCTTAACCAACTTCTCATCAGACTCTTGCAGCTGCAGGGGTGAAGGAGCTCCTCCTGCTCATTGCAAGGCACCAACCCTTAGCTACTGCTGGTGCAGGTTTTGAGGCAGTTCAGGGTGCCTTGGCCCTGTTAATAACTCCCTTCCAGTATTTCATGTGCATGATGCCCAGTGCCCCCCAGGGGCAATCACTGGGTTGATGCAGTCAAGGTATGGCATCAGCACTACATGCAGATGGACTTGTGCTCCCACATGCCCATTCCCAGTCTTTTTGAGCCAGCCCACATCATCCAGAGGATGCTCTGATGGTGTGCAGGGGGAATCAAAGGGAACTGAAGATGCTTAGGCTGCTGTCATGCAACCACAGACTCTGGGGAGAACACTTCACAGGAGCTGGGCTTCAGGTTTTGGTCCCTAGAGTGTGGATGTCTCTGTCAGTTCATAGGATCATAGGATTTTAGGGGTTGGAAGGGACCTTTGAAGATCATCAAGTCCAACCCTCCTGCCAGAGCAGGACCATAGAATCCAGCACAGGTCACACATACAGATGGATCTTGAAAGTCTCCAGAGGAGATGACTCCACAACCTCTCTGGGCAGCCTGTTCCAGTGCTCTGTGATCCTCCCAGTGAAGAAGTTCCTCCTCATGTTGAGGTGGAACCTCCTGTGCTGGAGTTTCTATCCATTGCCCCTTGCCCTATCCCAGGGTGCAACTGAGCACAGCCTGTCCCTTCATTCCTGACCCCCAGCCCTCAGATATTTATAGACATTGATTAAATCCCCTCTCAGTCTTCTCTTCTCCAGACTAACCAGCCCCAGGTCTCTCAGTCCATAAGGCAGTGCTCCAGTCCCTTAACCATCCTGGTGACTCTCCCCAGCAGATCCCTGTCCTTCTTGAACTGGAGATCCCAAAACTGGAAGCAATATTCCAGGTAAGGTCTCATCAGGGCAGAGTTAAGACCAGCCTGAGCTGGTTGCACAAACTAAGCCAGTCATGAGTCCAAGCATTCTACAGAGGTCCCAGAACCTTGGGACAAATCTTTTATTGCAAATCAAAGGGTGATGCTAAATATGGTGTCTGGGCTTGGGCTGCTCAGGGTTGATCAGCCATAATTTCATGGGCTGAAGGAATATATTTTCACTTTTCCTCTACACATGCCCACTCCTTTCACAAATATGAAGGAAGTCAAAGTGACCAGAAGGATCTTCTCCCCTCTGAGAGAGGTTGAGGGCTCTGGGGAGGTGCTCATATGGCACTGTGTGCCAGGACATAGAATCATGGAATGGTTTGAGTTGGAAGGGACCTTTGAAAGTCATCTAGTCCAACTACTCTGCAGTGAGCAGGGACATCTGTAATTAGATCAGGTTGCTCAGACACCTGACCAATCTGCCCTGTAATGTTTCCAGGGATGGGGCATCTACCACCTCTCCGGGCAACCTGGGCCAACGTCTCACTACTTCACTGTGAAAAATTTCTTCCTTATCTGTGGTCTGAATCTGCCCTCTTTCAGTTTAAAGCCATCACCTTTTGTCCTGTCACAAATGTCAGGGTTTGTTGAAGAGTTTCTATGAAGTCTGGGATCAGTTGTCTCTTGTTCCCGCCTGGATTTTATTATGAGTAAAGGAGACAACTCATTTACCACCTGAACTTTTGGTGCTGGGGACAGTGATGAGGGAGATGGGAGAGGGGAGGAAGGAGTAACACCCCCCCCATGCCTCTTTAACAACCCCCACTCATGGTGAGTCGGGTGAGCAGTGTGTTTGAGGAGCCAGAAGCCTATCTGTGCTGGCAGAGCTGAGGCGTGTACACACCTGGGGTTAACAGATGGCCATGGGCTGGCCCTGGGGGTGAGCACACAGCACAATCTGGCAGCAGCAGAGCCTCATTCCTGGGACAGCAATCTTCTCTGGCTCTTGTCCATAGTGTCTCTGGTGGCTGGAAGTGGGGAGGGGAAGGATGAACTCTATGTGGATCACCCCTGTCAGCCAGGCTTGGTTTGGATTCTGTTGGATTTTTTCCCTTGAAGTTGTAGTGATAGGGTGCAGGAGCAAGTGTTGGTGGAACCTGGTGGGACACAGAGGTTGGTGTAGGTTTGATGGAGATAAGGCAGGTTCAAGTCATGACATCTGTACTCAGACACCAGCCATGGAAGATGTTATGTGTTGGTGGGGAGCAGAGGAGTCCTGTAACATAAGCAGTTTTGCACAAGCTCTGGAGACTCCCTGTGGGCTTGTTCCAGTCTCACCTGCCCAGCAGCTTTCCCAGTGTTTTCAAGTGAAGGTCTATGTTCATGGTGAGGAGTTGTCAGCCCAAAAAGCAAGGGTGGGATCTCCTGGTGATACCCATAATACTCCCATTCAGAGTGATTTTCTTCTCCTCTCTTGCCAAATCCCATCCAGTCACTTTCCCCATAGCTAATCTTGGTCTTCCTATGTGCACCCAAGCCTTTAGTATGATACCTGCTGTGGCAATGTTTGACTTAGTATTCCCATGGAAGTTGCTCTGGATGGTGATTTAATGGCCAGTGGTGGTGTTAGGTTGATGGTTGGACCTGATGACCTTAGAGGTCTTTTCCAACCAAAACAATTCTATCATTCAGCTCTCAGCAGACCTGCCATAAAAAAACCAAACAAAAACCAACCCATGTGTCCATCTGTTCAAACTCACCTCTCTCCCACCAACAGGAGAGTTTGTCCAGTTTTGCTAACCTGGAGCAGGTTCACTGGGGTACAGGAATAGGTGTGAAAGAACCAACACAGGTGGGAAAAAAGAAAAAAAAAGAAAAAAAAAAAAGAAATCCAAGGGATAGAAAGTGACATTGATGTTGTAAACCCTGTGAGTGACATGGGAACCAACTGGGAAGCCAGAGATAAGGAGCATATCATGGGCCCCACATCAATCACTTGTCCATCTCCAGACGCCCAGACCCCGGATGGGAGCATGGTGGCTGCGGCGTCACTGTCAGCAGGGATCAAGGAGGATGTTGGTTGGAGCTGCTGCTGACACAGGTTGAGGTGCTGCTGCCTGGCATCAAAGGAGAAATGGCAGGAGTGGCTGGCAAGATGAGAGTGGCATCTTGGGAGATGCCCAGGGAGGGTTTATTCGACCTAATATCATCCACAGTGCATTGATGGAGATGGGACTTGCTGGCTACATAATCTGGGAGTTTATGGAGTGCTTCTTAGCTCATAATCTGGGAGCTGCAACAAAGTGCTGCAGAGCTCATTTTCCATCTGTCTTCATAGATCCATAGGATATTTTGGGTTGGAAGGGACCTTAAAGATCATCCAGTTCCATCTCCCCCTGCCATGGGCAGGGACACCTTCCACTAGCCCAGGTTGCTCAAGGCCTCATCCAGCCTGGCCTTGAACACCTCCAGGGAGGGGGCATCGACAGCCTCCTTGGGCAGCCTGTTCCAGTGTCTCACCACCCATCCTGCAAAGGATTTCTTTCTAATCTCCAGTCTAAATATGCTCTCCTCATGCTTCAATCCATTCCCTCTCATTCATTTTCATCACTTTCCAGTTGTTTTCATCACTTCTCAGCTGATCTTGCCCCTTGGTGATGGTGGAAGCACTGACTGCCAACCCTCCCAGGTCCATCTGCTGCACAGTGGTGAAAGCCCAGCCAGAGCAGGCCATCAGCACCATCTTCTTCAAGGACATCCCTGGGAAAAATGTGACACGTCCAAAGGGACAGCATGAGGGAGAATACTGCAGGGGTTGTTCAAAGTTGGGCTGGGAGGGGGCTTACTGCCTGGGTTCCCTCGTTACCATGGAAACAGGATACAAACCTAGTGATAAGAAGAGAGGAGCTCTGTCCTCAGTGGAACAGTGCAGCTCTTGTGGGGGATGGACAAGCCCTGCTCCCTACAGCTCTGTACCTTGAAGCCCAGCATTTAGGAAGGAGATGGAGAGCAGGAGGAGCTGCAAATGGGGGGAAGAGGAATGGAGGAGGCTCTGAGATCTGTGATAGCCCCAGCAGGATTTTGCAGTCAGAACCATCTGGAGAAGAACATCTGAGCTGCCTTTCCTGAGAGGAAACTTCACCAGGTTTCCCTCATCAAGGCCCCTCCTGAGCCCAGGGAAAGGGCCCTCCTTGCATGCAAGGGCCAAACAGAGGCTGCCCACACTTCCTACACCCCTCTGCATATTCACCCTCCACCCACCCTGAGAAGTACATAAGTCCTGCCTGGGGGCTTGCTTCAGTTTAGCTTCCCAGACTGTTCTCTCACTGGAGCTTTTGGCAGATGCTGATACCCAAAAACAGGTGAGCAGAAGGCAAGGTAAAGGTGGTGTGAATGTTACACATTAACAGTGTGAGTGACTGCTCTTTCCTTCTGTCTCCTCACTGTTCCTATTACCAGGGACCTTGGTGTGGCTGCTCTGGCTAATGTGTAATCCCAGATATTCGTTGCTGCCTTCCATGAGGATGTCCTAGTAGCTAAGGTGGCTTGGTGAGCTGGGGGATGTGTCTGCAGGAGGAGGTGACATGTGCTGGGGAGACTGTTTGATTTTCTTGATCTTTATGAATAAATGATGTTTTATGTTCCAGTGCCCCTAAATGCTTCTTGCTAGGCAGAAAGCCACCCCAGGGAGCTCTTGCAGCAAACTCAACTTAAATTGAGTCTGGTTTTCTGCTAAAAGTTGGCTACTGAGGTGCTGGTGCTTCCTCTGTCTGGTCCACGTGGTCATGTTCTGAGGGGGAATTGCAGATATTGAATTGTTGGAGCTGTGAGTGGTAGAGTGAATATGTGCTGCTTGCCCTGGATGCTCAGGTTTAAGGTGCTCACTGTTCTTGTCTCTGTGCACACTGAGACTGGCAGCATAGAACATAGAGAATTGTTTTGGTTGGAAAAGACCTCTAAGATCATCCAATCCAACCAGTGACCCAACACCACCATGGTCATTCAACCATGTCCCAAAGTGCCATGGCCACACTTTCCTTGAACACCTCCAGGATGGTGACTCAACTATTTCCCTGGGCAGCCTGTTCCAATTCCTGACCAATTTTTCAGGAAAAAAAAAATCCTAATATCCAAACATAAACCTCCCCTGCCACAATTTCAGGCCATTTCCTCTCATTCTATCACCTGATACTAGGGAGAAGAGACTGACCCCCACCTCACTCCAACCTCCTCTCAGGTAGTTGTAAGGAGCAATGAGGTCTCCCCTCAGCCTCCCCTTCTGCAGACTAAACAACCCCAGTTCCCTCTGCTGTTCCTCACCAGACCTGTTCTCCAGACCCTTCACCAGCTTTGCTGCCCTTCTCTGGACAGCATTGCTGCAGCTGTTACTAACCATGGCCTTGACACAGCAAGTATTATTGATTGGTCCTTCACCTCGGTGTAACTCTGATTTTTCTTGCTGTAGAGATGCCTTTATGCATTTGCACTTTTGTTCCCCAACCTGAGACTGGGATTCCAAGCCCAGGAAGAGGCAGAACAAGGCAGGTCTTGGGCCAAGTGATGAGCTGTGATAGAAGTCTTGGAAGTGAAATGGAATGGAGGAAATGCCCATTTTAGTAGGTGTCCCCCCCCCTTCTCTTTTCTTTAAAGTAAGTAGTTATGTTAGATAATGATCCTCAAAGGTTTGGGCTGGTTTTTATTTCATCTTAGTACAACTAAATAAACTCTTTGGCTTATGAGATAGTGCCACATCCACCATTTGCTCCAATAGTAGGTCACATTATGTACTAATCAAGATGCTAAATACTGCCTGTAAACCCAAGATTTTCATCAAAGGAAAAGGCCTGAGTGAACAGCTGAGTCAAGTAATGACTGTCAGGAGGGTTCTGCTCTTCAAAGGCAGAGAAATGTTGATTCTTTTTAAGATAAAACCTGATGTTTAAGGGGAAAAAAGTAAATAATTGGAAATAAACCTAAAAAGATTTACTTATCACCAAATATTATTCACACCAATAGCAGCAGCCTGGTGTCTTCTCCATGGCAGACTGGAAGGGTGTTTTGCAGTCTCTGATTCGAGTGAGGGGCAGACAGGTGTGAAGCTGCTGTTGGGTGGAAAGGAGCTATATTGGGGATTTTGGGTTGGGGGGTGCCTTTAGGGGTGCCTTTAAATTGGGACCTGGGGGTTCTAATCAATGGGCAACTGAGTATGAGCAAGCAATGTGCCCAAGTGGCCAAGAAAGCCAAAGGCATCCTGGCTGGGATCAGCAATGCTGTGTCCAGGAGGAGCAGGGAGGGGATTGTCCCCTGGGACTCAGTTCTGGTGAAGCCACACCTTGAGTGTTGTGTCCAGTTTTGGGCACCTGAATCCAAGAGAGATGTGGAGGTGCTGGAGCCAGGGCAGAGGAGGGCAAGGAAGCTGTGAAGGGCCTGGAGAATAAATCTTATGAGGAGTGACTGAGGGAGCTGGAAAAGAGGAGGCTGAGGGGAGACCTCACTGTGTCTACAATTACCTGAAAGGAGGTTGTAGAGAGGCTGGTGCTGGTCTCTTCTCACAGCTAATTGGTGACAGAACAAGAGAGAACAGCCTCAAGATACAGCTGGGTAGGTTTAGACTGGACATTAGGAAATATTTTTCCCAGTAAGAGAGGTCAGGGATTAGAATGTGCTACCCAGGGAGGTGGTGGGGTCACCAAGCCTGGATGTGCTTAAAGGTGGTTTGAATGTGGTGCTTGGGGCTCTGGTTTAGGGGCGACCCTTGTAGAGTAGGGGTCTGGGTTGGACTTGGTGATCCTGAGGGGCTTTTCCAACCTGAATGTTTCTGTGAAATTGCTCCTTGCTGGTTGTGTGGGATGCTGGTGGCTTGGCTTTGCTGGGAGGAGAGCAACATGGCTTCATCTCCAGGGTTTACCAAATCCAATTGCTGTGACTGTTTGGAGGGTAAACTGGGAATTATGTCCTGCTTCTGATGCTGAGTGTGCAAAATAAACCAGGCAGGGTTTAAAAGGTGAGTGTGCAAGATAAACCAGGCAGGGTTTAAAAGGTGAGTGTGCAAGATAAACCAGGCAGGGTTTAAAAGGTGAGTGTGCAAGATAAACCAGGCAGGGTTTAAAAGGTGAGTGTGCAAGATAAACCAGGCAGGGTTTAAAAGGTGAGTGTGCAAGATAAACCAGGCAGGGTTTAAAAGGTGAGTGTGCAAGATAAACCAGGCAGGGTTTAAAAGGTGAGTGTGCAAGATAAACCAGGCAGGGTTTAAAAGGTGAGTGTGCAAGATAAACCAGGCAGGGTTTAAAAGGTGAGTGTGCAAGATAAACCAGGCAGGGTTTAAAAGGTGAGTGTGCAAGATAAACCAGGCAGGGTTTAAAAGGTGAGTGTGCAAGATAAACCAGGCAGGGTTTAAAAGGTGAGTGTGCAAGATAAACCAGGCAGGGTTTAAAAGGTGAGTGTGCAAGATAAACCAGGCAGGGTTTAAAAGGTGAGTGTGCAAGATAAACCAGGCAGGGTTTAAAAGGTGAGTGTGCAAGATAAACCAGGCAGGGTTTAAAAGGTGAGTGTGCAAGATAAACCAGGCAGGGTTTAAAAGGTGAGTGTGCAAGATAAACCAGGCAGGGTTTAAAAGGTGAGTGTGCAAGATAAACCAGGCAGGGTTTAAAAGGTGAGTGTGCAAGATAAACCAGGCAGGGTTTAAAAGGTGAGTGTGCAAGATAAACCAGGCAGGGTTTAAAAGGTGAGTGTGCAAGATAAACCAGGCAGGGTTTAAAAGGTGAGTGTGCAAGATAAACCAGGCAGGGTTTAAAAGGTGAGTGTGCAAGATAAACCAGGCAGGGTTTAAAAGGTGAGTGTGCAAGATAAACCAGGCAGGGTTTAAAAGGTGAGTGTGCAAGATAAACCAGGCAGGGTTTAAAAGGTGAGTGTGCAAGATAAACCAGGCAGGGTTTAAAAGGTGAGTGTGCAAGATAAACCAGGCAGGGTTTAAAAGGTGAGTGTGCAAGATAAACCAGGCAGGGTTTAAAAGGTGAGTGTGCAAGATAAACCAGGCAGGGTTTTAAAAGGTGAGTGTGCAAGATAAACCAGGCAGGGTTTAAAAGGTGAGTGTGCAAGATAAACCAGGCAGGGTTTAAAAGGTGAGTGTGCAAGATAAACCAGGCAGGGTTTAAAAGGTGAGTGTGCAAGATAAACCAGGCAGGGTTTAAAAGTGATCGGCTGAAAAAACAGAGAGGGGAAAAAAAAAGACCACCAACCCTGCCACCACTCTTTGAGCTGTATGGGAACGTTTCAGCTCTGGTTCTGGTTCTCTACAAAACCCAATCTCTTCCATGGAGCAGAGATGCAGGTGAGCTGATAAAGCTTTTTGACCTGGTGGTTTAGCTGAATGCATAATACCTGAGAGTAATCAATAGGCTGTCATGCAGGTGGAGAGCTGCCTGTGCTGCTTCTCATTGCACCTGACCAGTTTGGGATGTTTATTTCTTCCACTCTCAGATAACTCTCAAATGTAGTGGGATGAAACCAGATGAGCTTCTTGGAGTCACTTTTATTTTTGCCTCTGTAATCTCTGGGTTTACTTAAATGTTCTTGTTGCAGTTATTTCCTGAGACTCTCTTTTCACGTTGAACATCTCCTGTTGAATAGCTCCTCAGACACTATAATTTCAGGATCAACAATGCTGCTGACAATGGAGTAAGAAATTACATTGTGAAGCATAGAAAAATGAGTCCATATCCCTAGCTTTATTCTGCTGCTCAGAGAGTATCTCTGTGTCTGTATTCCAAACCTATACAATGAGCAACTTTTGCTTGGGCTGCTTCTGCTCTTTACAGAAGAATAAAAGCACATGGTCTCAGGAGGTAACTGGAAGCACTGTGGGACTTGTGACCTCCAGCACATGATTTCAAGTGTATAAAGCAGAGGTTCTCTGGGAAAGGGGATGCTTCAATTAAAAAAGAAAAAAAAAAAAGTGGTGTTTGCAAAGCTCAGAACTTAAAATCAGGCTCTTTGGGTTCCTTTTTATCCAGCTACTCTTGCTCTGGCTTCTAGGAGGCTGGAGATGCTGGTGGTTTCAGCTGGAGCTGTGAGTAGGGGGAAGTCAGTGTAAATGTAGTTGGAAGCATTGCTTTTCTTGGTTACAAAGCTGCTTCAAACCTAGGGATGTTTAGATGTTGTTTCATCCAGCCCATCCCTCATGGGGTGTGTGTAGGTGTGCTTCTTTGGGGTGTTTCTTCACCCTCCTGGCTGTTACCTTACTCAAACAGGGTCAGGATCCTTACTTAGAAGAAAAAAACCCCAAACTAACCAACCAAGGAAAATCACACACACACAAAATCAAATCCCAAACAAAAAAACCACAAACCAAAAACCCAGCAAAACCCAAACCAAAACAATCCTCCTTCCCCCCACAAACCAACCAAACCAACCAACCTAACTGAACAACAAACAAACAAAAACCAAACAAAAAAACCTCTCTCTAAACCCTCAGGAAACCCCAGAGAAGGCATCACTTTTCTGTCTCTCTGTGGAGTCACCAGTCAAGACTTGAGTCCTTTGTGTTTGCCAGGGCTCGGAGCTGGGAGTTGAACACCAACCACCCCAAACTGGACTCATCCCTCCTTCCATATCTACTTTTGGGGAGACCATGCTTGCAGCTGGAGGGCTGTAGTCCTCAGGAAGCCTGGCTGTTTGTTTCCCAGCCCATCCTAGCATCCCCTGGTAGGACCTCATCAGGTGTTAGGGTGTCTCCCCCACGTATAAAACAGGCTTATCCAAGTCCTGACTAACTGAACAATAATTAACATGGTGTGCAGAACTGGCAGCCTTCCTCTTGCTATCCCTTTCCCTTCTCCTCCTGGGGTCTGCATCACTGGGATGCCTCTCCCAGCTCTCTGGGTGCCTGGGATGCTTCTGTTTTTGCCAGCTCTCAAACCAAGCCAAAGCTTATAAAACAAGCAGTTTTGGGGTAAAGCTGCAATGTGTCTGACTCCCACCCATGGCCAGGTAGCTCAGGCTACCTCCTGAAAAAGCTTTTGAAGAAATCAATCAACCCAAAGCACTATTTTCATGTAAAATCTTGGCTGTTGTGGGCAGCAGGGTAACAAACAGAGGTGGGTGTTTCGGTGTTCTAAATACTTCTGACCTCACTGCATATCTTGCTTTGGTGGTACCAGAGAAGTTGGGCAAGAGGCTTTATCTGATATCTTTTATTTTTTTTCTAAGCAGCAGCCCCAGTCACTCAGGTGTGTGGGGCTGGCATTCAGCAGACTAAAGGCTTCAGTGCTGTTAATCATTATTCACTAAGGCAGGAGCCTGTCTGGAACCGGGGTGCAGTGTGCAAGCTGGAGGGAGAGATGACAGCTCAATGAAAGAGGTTCAATGACTTGTTCTTCATGTTCTGGCCACCTGGAATATTTTTCCTTGAACTTCCTGCATTCAGTCAAAAGCCCTACATTATTTTCTGAAGGACATCAGAGATAATTTTATTCATAACAGAATAAATTCTGGGACTGTCTGTAAAAGAATAAATGAAGAGACTTAACACAGCGAAGAATATGGAACGTGTCACAACTGTGGCATTTCATTGAATATGCAGCATGTCTTTCTTGACTTAAGTGAATTGAAGAGCTTTAAATATATTCACCAACTCTTGTAACTACAAGAAAAAAAGAAAAGTAAAGCAAGTGCATTACTGAGGTGGCAGGTGTCAAGTGACTTAGCATTTTAACATTTTCATTATGCCTAGGGAACAGTAAACAGAAAAGCAAGCCAAGGTTTTTTTTTTTTTTTTTTTTTTCCTCATAAATTGCATTAGGTTTCTAAATGATACCTGGTGAACCCAAAGCCAGCACAAAACTGGGCTGAAGTGAAAGAGAAAGCAATATGAAATCATCAGGGTTTGGTTCTCTGGCTGGTGAGTGAGGTGGATTTGTCATAGTCAAAGTTTTTCTGTTCCCTCCCCAGTGTGGTGGGTTGAAAATTCCCCCCTTTGAAACTGCCAAGGGGGTGACCCTGGTGCCTGAAGGTCATAGATTCATGGAATGGTTTGGGTTGGAAGGGACCTTAAAGATCATCTAGTTCTAACCTCCCTGTTATGGGTAGGGATGCCTTCCACTAGCCCAGGTTGCTCAAGGCCTCATCCAATCTGGCCTTGAATACCTCCAGGGAGGGTGTATCCAAAACCTCCATAGGCAACCTGTTCCAGTGTCTCCCCACCCTCCCTGGGAAGAATTTCTTCCTAATATCCAGTCTAACTCTACTCTCATCTAGATTCAAAGTTCCTGGCTTTGGAAAGCATCTAGGGAGGGTTCTCTAGGTTTTGGGGGTACCTTTGGGTGACTTTGTGCTCTCAGGAAATATTGCAGGAAATGGCTGAAGTCCTGATGGATTTGTCTGTGGTGCTATCATGGGGTAGCTTACAGAAGGTTGGGTGGCTGGGCCCATGCTGGCTGCCTTGGTAGGATGGAGGAACTGCTGGATGTTGGGACACTGAGGCTAAAGCATCACTCTGAGGCTGCTCCTACCTGGGACCAGTCCAAAATTTAACTTGGGTTTCTCTTGTAGCTAGGAAGCACTGAGTGCAGAAGCAGAGAGGCTTGAGGAAAGGACCCTTTCTTGAGACGAGTGCATGGCAAGGATGCACTGATGCTGACAAATGATTGAGCAAGCAGAGATCTCTGCTGTTACAGAGAGATGGTGACACTGTGATTCACCTCTGCAAGAGCTGCTGGTGTGTTGGTGCTGGTGGTAATCTGTGCATGTGCCTGGAATCATACAATGGTTTGGGTTGGAAGGGACCTGTAAAGATCACCTAGTCCAAAACCCCCTGCAGTGAGCAGGAGCATCAACTAGATCAGGTTGCTCAGAGCCACATCCAACCTGATCTGAAATGTTTTCAGGGATAAGTCATCTAACACCTCTCTGAGCTACCTGTGTCAGTGTCTCAGCACCCTCATTTTGAATATTTTTTCCTTGTATCCAGTCTAAATCTCCCCCTTTTAAAGTTTAAAAGCATCACTCCCTTGTCCTGTTGCGAGAAGCCCTTGGTGGGCTTCTGAGCCTCTGAACATGAGCCAGCAGTGTGCCCAGGTGGTCAAGAAGGTCAATGGCATCCTGGCCTGGATCAGGAATAGTGTGGCCAGCAGGAGCAGGGAAGTCATTCTGCCCTGTACTCAGCACTGGTTAGACTACACCTTGAGTACTGTGTCCAGTTCTGGACCCCTCAGTTTAAGAAAGATGTTGAGGTGCTTGAACGTGTCCAAAGAAGGGCAACAAAGCTGGGGAGGGGTCTGGAGCACAGCCCTGTGAGGAGAGGCTGAGGGAGCTGGGAGTGTTTAGCCTGGAGAAGAGGAGGCTCAAGGGAGACCTCATTGCTTTCTACAACTACCTGGAGGGAGGCTGTAGCCAGGTGGGGATTGGTCTCTTCTCCTGGGTAACCAGTGGCAGAAAGAGAAGACACAGTCTCAAGCTGTGCCAGGGGGAAGTTTGGGCTGGATGTTAGGAAGAAATTCTTCCCAGGCACAGAGATTGGCCATTGGGATGTGCTGCCCAGGGAGGTGGTGCAGTCACCGTCCCTGGAAGTGTTTAAAATAAGCCTGGATGAGGCACTCAGTGCCACGTTTTAGTTGATTAGATGGTGTTGGGTGATAGGTTGGACTTGATGATCTCAAAGGTCTTTTCCAGCCTGGTTAATTCTGTGATTCTGTAATTCTGTGGACCTGTAACTGTGTGAAGACTGAGTCAGAATGCCCAAACACCAAGGCTGCAGCAGAGCTCTGTAGCACCACGCTGCAGCCTAAAACCTTCCAGCTACAGAGGTCCTGCCTGACTACTGTTTTGCTGGAGCCCACCCTCCCCATCCCTCTCTGCTCCACCGCCTGGGGCCCCCCTTGAAACCCTCACTGCCTTCCTCAGCCCCGAGCAAAGCCGTGCGGTTCACAGCCTCCGGCGGGGTACCGGCGCGGCGTGATGAATACCGCGGGGGCTCGACGTGGCTGCGGCACAAAGCGCCGGGTTCTTTTGTGACTCCCTGACTCAGGAGCTCTCTCCGCATCTGTTCGAGGCTGAAGTGGCTCTTGGGCTGTTTAAAGGTTGAGTGCTACTGCTCCAAACGGCGGAAGACAGATTCGGTTAAATAAACACAGGGGCTTAGAAATAAATTGAAGGTTACGTGAAGAGCTGGATCAGAATATAATGTTGTCAGGCACATTACAACACGCCGAGCTGAATGCAGCTCTCCAGCCATATTACTCTGAAATGTGCTTTGACACATTCCCCCCCTAAGTCCCCGGTGGTGGGGAAAGAGGAGGGGGGTGGGATGGGGGGTGGAAGAGGATGGATGGTGTTGCAACCAGGAACCCACCCATTTAGGCAGAAGGAAGTTCTGCTGCCTGGTAATTACTTCACATTTGATTTTTCTTTTTCTCTCTTGCACATGTGGAACTACTCTGCAAGGATCTAGATGCACTGAGTAGCTAGATGCAGTCCATGGAACCTACTTATTTATGCAGAAGGAAGTCCTGCTGCCTGTTAATTACTGCACATTTGAGTTTTCTTTTCCTCTCTTGCACATGTGGAACTGCTCTGCAAGGATCTAGATGCATTGAGTAGCTAGATGCAGTCCATGGAACCTACTTATTTATGCAGAAGGAAGTCCTGCTGCCTGTTAATTACTGCACATTTGATTTTTCTTTTTCTCTCTTGCACATATGGAACTACTCTGTAAGTAGCTAGATGCAGTCCATGGAATCCACTCATTTAGGCAGATGCAAGTCTTGCTGCCTGTTAATTACTGCACATTTAATTTTTTTCCCCTCTCTGGCACATGTGTAACTACTCTGTAAGTAGCTATATGCAGTCCATGGAGATGGCATCCACTGCCTGCCATCACCTCTGGACATCTTCTAGCCCCAGTGCCCTCTTGTGCAAGATCAGCTTTATAAGGCTATATTCTCCCTTAATAACTGAAGATACTCTTTTACTGCCTGGGAGATTGTTTGGGTTTAATTTCAGGACCTCAACAGCTTTCTGCAAGGGGAAGGCAGCAAGCTTTGGTTTCCTTCCTGCCCCCTATAAACAGCTCTGCGTTCTGGGTGCTGCTTTTGTAGTACTATAACAACTGTGATTTGGAGACTGTTTTTTTTTTGGGGGAGGGGGAAGATGTGTTTGGTGGGGGGCTGTGGAGGGTGAAGTGCTAGGATGAGAGGCAATGGATTGAAGCTTGAGGAAGGCAGATTTAGACTGGAGGTTAGAAAGAAATTCTTTACAGGGAGGGTGATGAGACTCTGGAACAGGTTGCCCAGGGATGTCCTGGATGCCCCCTCTCTGCAGGTGTTCCAGGCCAGGCTGGATGAGGCCATGAGCAACCTGGGCTAGTGAAAGCCACCATGGCAGGGTGGCTGGAAGTAGATGACCTTTAAGGTCCCTTCCGACCCAAACCATTCAATGAATCTATGAAATAGCCACAATAACACAACTCCCTCTTTATTCCTGTGTGAGTGCAGTGATTTTCTGGCTGCAAAGGGCATCATGTGAAATGTATTTATGTTGGTGTCAGGGACAAAATAGTCCCAGTGGACAGATCAAAAGCCTGGTTTTCCACTTGTCATCCCCTTGCAGAGTTTGACATCATCCCCAAGGTGAAAGCTCTGATTCAGTCTATTGAATTTCTATGTGGTGAGAACTTGCCAACAACAATATTTAATGTTTTTGCAGTTGAAACAGAACTGGTTTTCTGCAAAACATCTGTTCTCTGTCCTGCAAGGGTACACAGACCTTTTTATTTCAATTTCTAGTGGATGTTACAAAGCAAACTGGTCACCTTTCCCTCACCCTTAGGTGGGAAGCCCTTGGCAGCATGGAGATGTTGTCCTTTCCTGTTCCCCTGGGCCCTGCATCACCACAGCCTTCCATCCCATCTAACCCACCCGCACCCAGAGCCACCCATGGAAAACATCACTCAGAGCAGCCAGCAATGGTGTAGGCAGGAGGGATGTCCTGGCACAGCCCACCACTCTTTGGTAGTGTGATGGGTCTTGGTCTGAAGCTTCCCAGAAGTTGGCTAGGAGAGTGGTGAGAGGATGGAGAGAGATTGTTTGCAAAGGGCTGCAGTGGACAGGAGGAGGGGCAATGGCTTCAGACTAGAGAAGAGCAGGTTTAG
Source organism: Indicator indicator (assembly GCF_027791375.1). Taxonomy (NCBI): domain Eukaryota; kingdom Metazoa; phylum Chordata; class Aves; order Piciformes; family Indicatoridae; genus Indicator; species Indicator indicator. Next base: position 34,793,091 of record NC_072018.1, read on the forward strand.
ATTGGATGTTAGGAACAAGTTGCCCAGGGAGGTGGTTGAGGTCCCTTCCCTGGAGATATTCAAGGTCCTGGGCAACCTGCTCTAGTTGGAGATGTCCCTGCTGACTGCAGAGGGGTTGGACTGGATGACCTTTGGAAGTCCCTTTTATCCTGGACTACTCTATGATTCTATGCAGGGGAATGGCTGATGGTGTCTCATGTGATATGGTACATTTTGTGCTCAGCATTCTTTAAGTGCCTTTAGTGCTTTGGGTTCCTCCAGGATAGTGAAGGGTGGGCTGAGATCTCAGTGTTTCACTCCTCCAAGAAGCATTTCAAGTCCCTTTTGCAGGAAAGAAGTGGTTTGGCCAACACCAGCCTCCAAAAATGGCAGGAAAACTGTGGCTTGGCCAATACCAGCCTCCAAAAATGGCAGGAGTGCAGGGGAAGACAGTTGCCAGTGGAAGGGAAGCTTCAAACTTCCCTGAAAGTTTCACAGAACACTTCTTCCAGGTGTAGTTATCCTACTGATTTCCACTTTCCACCGTGTTTGCATTAACAGCTCCTTGTGTTGCTCAGTACTTGGGAAGCCAGCTATGGACTGGGAACTTGCTGTGCTGGACATGGTGAATGATTGCCTTTAATTAGTCTCTGGAACTGTTCCTGGTAATTTTTTCTCTGGTTGCAAAGTGCCTATTCAGATGCCTCAGCTGAACCAGTTTCATATCTCAGAAGGTCATAAATTCATAACTGGGGTTTAGTGGTCCCTTTGTTGGAAACTCCAGAATGCCCATTGAGTTTTAGAGCCTCATTTTTTGGATCTTGGGTGATGCCTTCTCAAGTTCAAGGGGGAAGGAAAATGGCTACTTCTGCTACCTGGAGTGAAAAAAAAAATGAAGTAGTTGCCTCTTCTTGGCTCGGATGGATGTTTCACCACTGCTGGACCAAGGGAGCTGGATCTGCCTCAGTGAGAGTGCTGGACCACAGGCAGGAGTCAGACCAACCTCAGTGAGGGTGCTGGACCACAGGCAGGAATCAGACCAACCTCAGTGAGGGTGCTGGACCACAGGAGTGGGACCATGCTGGCAGCATATCTGGGCATAAATTTTCTGATGTTGGCATGGGGAGAATTTTCCTCAGGGCTGCTGTGAGTCAGTACTTGTGGTAGTCAATGCTGAGTTCTACTGAAAATCACATTTCAGGGCAATATCCACTGAAACCCACACTGGCAGCAGTGTGTAGTCTCTTCTGCCTAGAGAAAATAAAAACATCATCACACCACTTGAGATTTTCTCTTAACGCTGCCTTGGTGGTAAGTACCCAAGAATCAAAACAGAAACACAGACTTAAGAAAGCCCAGCACATAAACAGCCCCAGCTGTGCTGCATGGACTGTGTCCCCGTGCTGAATGACAGAGCCACAGAATATTTTGGGTTGGGAAAGACCTTCCTGAGGAATCTTTTGGGTGCCTGGAGGGATGGCCAGGCCTGGGGATGCTCTGGGGACGCTGCCAGTGGAAGATGGGTGGAACGAGAAGCATGGAGAAGAGATGAATAGGCAGAAGTGGGTAGAAAAAGGGAAAGTTTGTGCGGGAAACGCACCAGAATGGATGAAATGCAAAGCGAACTCCCCCCTTGCATCCAGCCCCTCAGCTCTAGATGGGGAGGGCTGGACCAGCCGGCAGTGCAGGGCCGGGATGCGGCGATCTCCGGTGACACCGTGTGGCAGGTCCCCGCATCTCCGCCCTGGCAGCTGCGGCAGCTGCAGCCTTCCCAACAATGGGGATTTTAAAAAGCAACCCTGAATCCTCTCCAAACACCTCCCGAGCACAGACAAACGTCCTTCAGTGGAGGGACAGAGCGTGCGGTGCTGGCTGCAGAGCCCTTTTTCTCCCCTGCAGCTGTTCTGGAAACAGCTCCACCAGATTCCTCAGTTCCTCAAAATGAGCTGGATTCAGGCCTGGCTGGATCACCTCAGCTGATCCAAGGTACTTGTATTTCCCCCTTGTTGCAGTAACCCCTTGTGCCACATTCTTGAAAGCAGGTTGATTTTGGAGAGAAAGGGACTTTTTAATGGCTGATTTTAAGCAGGCACCAGGCCCTGGACAGGAACCATGCCTAATGTATTCAACTGCATCTATTCTCAGAAAAACCTCTTTCTCTTTAGCCCCTTACAGCCAGGAGCATTTGGCACTATAAAGCTCAGCTCTGCTTGTTTTGGGGCCTGAGGAGCAGGGGGATTCTCCACCAAGCTGCCTTAATGTACAGGTGGATGGGGCTGGGGGACAGCAAGGCAGGAGTCACCAAGCTGAAATAGAGTCCTGATTCTTCCTGGATGAAAAAGAAAATAATAATGAAGCTGTCCCTTAAATTATATTTATTTTGGTGTTTGAAACATGATTTAAATAAGCGAACTCTGAATAAAACAGCTGAGCTACACAAGTGGCATTTACTTTATTGAAATCAAACCCATCCAGGTACTGCAAGCTAGGCAGGTGCGGCTGGAACACAAACTCCTGGTCTCATGTTCACCAATAAAGGGAATAAACTCCAACTTTCTGAAATTATTCGTGGTAATAATGGTCTAAAGCTTGTGATACAAAACACAAACTACTTTAGAGTCGCCTGATGCTTCCATGCTTGTCTTAGTTGTCAAGGCAGTAACAGGATGAGAGGAAATGGCCTTGAGATGCACCAGGGAAGGTTTAGGTTGGATATTAGAAGAAGCTTCTTGGCTGAGAGGGTTCTCAAAGACTGGAACAGGCTGCCCAGGGAAGGGGTGGAGTCACTATCCCTGGAGGTGTTCAAAGGACACTTTGGGACATGTTTTAGTGGTGGACTTGGTGGTGTTGGCTGGATGGTTAGACTTGATTTTGGAGGTCTTTTTTCAACCTTAATGATTCTATGATGTCTTACTGCTGTGGAAGTTACTCATTATGTGTGCAACACAAATTCATTAATAAAGGAAGACCTTCATATGGCTCTCAAGGCAGAAAATGTATTTTAGGATGTGATGGTTTAAATATCTTGCTCAGAGCAACACCAGGAGCCTGCGCAGGCTGCGTTCGGAGGGTGTCTGCCCTCCTAGGGCTCTTGGACAGGCAGAGAGCAGAGCAAAAGGAAGATTTAGAGCTCAGGAAAGAGCCCAAACAATGGACAATGGAGCCATTTAAGGGACAACAAACAACTTTGTACCCTGTGAGTTCGTCCCATTGAAGTCACGGGGTGAGCGCCGTGGCGGAGGGGAATGAATGGGTATTTTACTCTCTGTTTCAAGGGAGCCAGGGCTTTACCCACTGTGCAGCCACTTCAGATGCTGTGGCATTTATTTATTTATTTACTTATTTTTCCACAGGATCGGGGCCAGGAGGAGAATGGGAACAAAAGCCTCACATTCGCTGTGAAAAAAGAGAGAAAAGAAAGAAAAAAAAAAAAAAGAAAGGGAAGAAAGGGCTTTAAAATAAGGCACAGATGGGAAAACATGAATATCCTGGCTAAGAAAACCAAGCAGAAAGGAAAGGAACCTCTCCCTTAGACCAGTCTGAAGGTGGAGAAGGGGAGCAGCCCTTCTTCCAGAGCATCAGGGGCTTAGGACGGCTGTGGTGGTGTTGGCACAAGCTGGAAAGCTGAAATCTATGCCCAGCACTGTGGGCTGAGGGGGTGTGGTGGGATCTGTCTCTGGCATCCCTGGATTATGACTGGAGCAAATTCTGTGGTTGTGAGTGAGCTGAGGCTGGTAGTCCAAGCAATGACAGAAAGTTTGAGATGAAACTACTATGGACTTTCTTGTTCCTTTTGGTGGTGGTGTGCTGCCTGGCTGCAGCTCAGTGTGGTGGGGTTTTGGGAGAAGGAGCAATAAGGAGGTGACATAAAGACAGATTATTCTGGAGACAGAAGAAATTAGAAAGCACTTCCTCCTCCAATTCTGATCCGCCTGCCAGATGAACCAGGGCTGAGCTCTCATTCAAAGCACAACAGCTGCTTTGCTGAGAGGGATGCTTGGGCTCTTGGGCTCCCTGACTTTGGTTTGTCGTCTTTTGATTGTGTTGCATGCTCTGGGAATGAGTTCTGAGAACTGGAGAGCCTGCAGGAATGTTGGAGAATTTTCCTGGAGTTTAGGAGGATTAAAATAGAAATAATTTGAGAGAAATACCAAAAAACTCCCTCAAACCCCAAACAAAGAAACCAAAACACCAAAAAGAAACCTCAAACCCACAAGCAAACAGATCAAGGTTGAGCAGGAGCAAAGCTAGAAAGGGCAAAGTGAAAATGAGGGAGGTGTGCTGGATGGAGATGCACTGCCCTGCTTCACTTCCTCTGGGGCTTCATCTCTATAAGGACTCCAGCCCTGTATCAGATGTTACAGGCCTTAGTTTTCCACAAATAGTTCCTTTTAACCAAGCAATCCTAGGCAGGAGATCATTTTCTCCATGCAGACTTGGGGCAGTTTAGTCTGGAGAGGAGAAGAATGAGAAAAGACCTTATTAATGGTTATGAATATCTGAAGGGTGGCTGTCAAGAAGAAGGGGCAAGACTCTTTTCAATGGCATCCTGTCGTAGGACAACCGGGAATGGATACAAACTGCAACACTGGAAGTTCCACTTCAACATGAGGAAAAACTTTTATTGTAAGGGTGATGGAGCCCTGGAGCAGGCTGCCCAGAGAGGTTGTGGAGTCTCCTTCTCTGGACACTTTCAAGACCCTTCTGGATGCATTCCTGTATGACCTGCCCTAGCTGATCCTGCTTTGGCAGGGGGATTGGACTTGATCTTCAGAGGTCCCGTCCAACCTCTACCATTCTTTGATTCACCCCAAAATCCACCTTTCCCACCTTCCCTCTCTCCTCAGCTTCAGTATTTGTGTGATGTGCAGAGGCTGTTGTCATTGCTCTCTGGGCTGGACTGGTCCTGTGTGGCAGGAGGATGCTTTGCTCCAGGATGCTGCCAGCTAGGGAAAATCCCTGGAGCCATATCTCCCTGTGCCTGCTCCAGCAGCTGCAATGTGCGTGGGAGGTTAATTAGCATAATTAATAGTGAATGCTCTAATTGCAGACATTTAGCAGGAGACTTTATGATTATTGTTTTCTGCTGCAATTGTGCCAAACACTGGGGTGTCCCTTTATTAAAGGAAATAAAGCCATAATTAGGTCCTGTCTAATCCCAGTGTTGGCAGGAGACCTGTGGGGACTCAGTCTGGAGCAAGGTGCTCCTGGACTGATCCCCTCCTTCCCTCCCTTGTCACCTCAGTGACGTGGGGTTTGGGGCAGACTGATGTCATTAGGATGAGAGGGAATGGATTGAAGCTTGAGGAGGGCAGATTTTAGACTGGAGATTAGAAAGAAATCCTTTACAATAAAGGTGGTGAGACACTGGAACAGGTTGCCCAGAGAGGTCATGGATGCCCCCTCCTTGGAGGTGTTCAAGGCCAGGTTGGATGAGGCCACGAGCAGCGTGGTCTAGTGGAAGGTGTCCCTGCCCATGGCAGGGTGGTTGGAACTGGATGATCTTTAAGGTCCCTTCCAACCCAAACCATTTTATGAATCTATGGATTTTGAGGCCAAAGGGGTGGGTTTGAGGGGGAAGCTTGCACTAATGTGGGACTCCTGGGGTGTTCACCCCAACATGGATGTTAAAAGCAAGCCAAGCCTCAATAAGGCACTTGGAATGCCCTGGCTGGGTGAGCTCTCTGTAGAGATGTGGTAATGAATTTCTCTTCTAAGTGAAAGTAATGCAGAGATTGTATAAGTACAGTAGTGCTGTGCTGTGCTATATGATGGGGAAATTTAATGAAGTTGAACAAGGGTAAGTGTGGAGCCTTGCACTTGGGAAACAGCAACCCCATGGACCAGTATAAGTTGGGGACTGACTTGCTGGAGAGCACTGAAGGGGAAGAGGACCTGGGGGTCCTAGTGGATGGAAGGTTGCTCATGAGCCAGCAATGTGCTCTTGTGGCCAAGAAGGCCGAGGGCATCCTGGGATGGATTAGAAGGGCTGTGGTTAGTAGGTTGAGAGAGGTTCTCCTCCCTCTCTACTCTGCCCTGGTGAGGCCACATCTGGGATATTGTATCCAGTTCTGGGTTCCTCAGTTCAAGAAGGACCTCAGGGAACTTCTTGAGAGAGTCCAGTGCAGAGCAACGAAAATGATTAAAGGAGTGGAACATCTTCCTTATGAGGAGAGACTGAGGGAGCTGGGGGTCTTTAGTTTGGAGAAGAGGAGACTAAGGGCTGACCTCATTCATATTTATAAACACATAAAGGGTGAATGCCAAGAGGCTGGAGCCAGGCTCTGCTGGGTGATGCCCAATGAGAACACAAGGGGCAATGGTGGAAGTTGAGGCATAGGAAGTTCCATGGAAACAGGAGGAAAAAAAATTTCCCTGTGAAGGTGACAGAGCCCTGGAACAGGCTGCCCAGGGGGGTTGTGGAGTCTCCCTCTCTGGAGATATTCAAGACCCACCTGGATGTGTTCCTGTGTGATCTGGTATAGGTGATCCTGCTCTGGCAGGGGGGTTGGATCTCTTGAGGCCCCTTCTAGCCCCTAACATTCTGTGATTCTGTGAAATGCATCTGAGAGTTTCATCTCTACTCTGGGTGACACTATTCATACAAGTTTATCTCCTTTATGGGTTTGAAGCTTTTCCAGATACATATCAAAGTCCTTTCCTTACGTCCAACATGAATAATATATGCTGGCACAGTTCATAATAAATCATCTCGTCTCCCTATGCAGCAGCGAGTGCAGAGAGCTATTTTAAGTACAGCCATCTGCATCACAGCCCACCTCTAACATCCTAAATCCATTTTCCACTTTCCTTCCAGTGGCTCTGAGCACAGTGCCAGAGCCAGGCTGTATCTGGGTGCCTCCAGCCTCACTGTGCTGGGCTCAGCCCATCAGCCTGGTAGGAGATGCCCAAAGGAATGGGGGAAACCTCCAATCCCATTCCTTGGGTTTCTTTGTTTCCAAGACCAAAGAGCCTGGGCTCCTGGCCCTGTGTCATCCAGAGCTAGCCTTTCCACAACCAGGAGTGTTGTGTTTGGGTTTTCCACAGTGCTGGGGCACACCATGACTTGAAAGCATCTCAATGCTGCTGTACACACCTGCTCACCTAATGCTGGCCCTGGGAAGCTTTAGGGAAGCTCTTCAATGTTAAAAGCCAAAGAAGTCTAACAGATTTCAGTGATTTGAGGGTAGGTTAGAGCTGTGTTGGGAGCCCTGCTCTGAGAATGGTCTGGTTTATGCCCAAACCACACTTTCCCCCTTGCTTGCAGATCAAATCTTCAGCTTTGTGCTCTTCCTCATAGAACCCTGGAGCTCCCAGCTTGGGCCAGGAGCTTGGCAGCAGAACAGAAATGCATCCAAACTTCCCCCCAGACAGCCAGCACACATCTGTCCATCCTTGATTTGACTTATATAAAAGATTTTCCCAGAGAAAAGCTTGCCCTGCATGAAATGTGATGGCATCCTCTCTTGAAAATCCATTACCTGGACTTTGGAGAGTTCATTTTCTGTTCCTTAACACACTGCAGCCACTACATCTGGAGATTTCAAGGATCTTTTTTTTTCTTTCTCCCCCCCCCTCCCCTTTTCCCTTTCACCTTGGCATGTCTTTTATCAGAAATCATTTTGAAACTTTTTAATTTATGGGCTTTTATTGCAATACTCAATTCATCCTGAGTAGTCTATTATTAAGTGTTCTAGAGGCTCTTATTGTCCTTTATCAGAGGATTGTATCTCTGTGCAATTCATCTGTAGTCATTCTTCATAGGGAAAGTCCTTTCATATTAGGTTTCTTTCATCATTCGATGACAACTCTTGAATGCATCATTATTCAAGCAAGGGGTTTAGAAATTATAATCATTAGGCAATTTCTCATATAATCTGATTTTATAAACTGTTTCTTTTTATTATCTTTTGATGGAAAACAGTAAATGCATCTGTCTGGCTTGATCCTTTCTGATAACAGTAATAGAAAAACCAAGTAAGGACATCTTATGGAGGAACCAGCCCAGATGCATTTCCTATTTGTACAGAACCAAAGGTTGTTTTAGCAGAACTTACTCGGTCTGGGGAGATGCACTGAGCAGAACCACCCAGACAGGAATGCTGTGTTTCTCATGTCTGATTGTCACCCCTCAGCTTGCTTTGTTCTGGGGTAAAGGAATGGTGTCTAGACAAGTAAAAAAAAAAAAAAAAAAAAAAAAAAGACAAAAAGACAATACCAACACTAGGAAGGAGGAAAGGAGCATCACACCAACATGTGTGGGTCCCTGAGGAGACCTTATTGTGGCCTTCCAGTATCTGAAGGGGACCTACAAGAAAGCTGGTGAGGGACTTCTTAGGATGTCAGGTCACTACCTGGAGCAAACCCAGAAATAGGTAGATTCAGATTGGATGTTAGGAAGAAGCTTTTCACCATGAGGGTGGTGAGACACTGGCACAGGTTGCCCAGGGAGGTGGTGGAAGCCTCATCCCTGGAGGTTTTTGCAGCCAGGCTGGATGTGGCTGTGAGCAACCTGCTGTAGTGTGAGGTGTCCCTGCCCATGGCAGTGGGGTTGGAACTGGATGATCCTTGAGGTCCCTTCCAACTCTGACAATTCTATGATTCTATAACATGTCTGGGACCAGGTTTGGGGGAAGAAGTGTCCCTTTTCCCCTCTCCAACCAGGTAACATATTTGCTACCACCACAAGTCTCATTTGGTTGGGAGGGAGAAGCTCTGGTTGCAAGGCAGTGGCTCACCCAGCTCCTCATGGGGCTTGACGGTGGGAATGTGAGGGGCTGGGCAGAAGGAGACCTGGGGTCTCACCAAGGTAGGTGCTGAACTATGAATGAAGCAACAGTTGTCCTCTTTGGGCTTGAACATGGGACCAGTATGGTGCAGTGGGGAGGAAGGGCATCTCCAGTTGGAATCAGCACAAAAATGGATTCAGCTCTGCCACATTACTGGGGCAGTTGGGCACATCTTCCTGACTTTCCTTCTTCCCTCTTCCCCTTCTTTTTGTCATGAACCCTCTGTTTTCCTTTCCCAAACATCCTTGGTTCCTTTTCCCACTAGATCTGGGATAAACTGGGAAAAATGGAACTGAGCAGTAAAACGGGTACCAAACCAGGCTGGTTTGGTGAAAGTAAAACTGGTACCAAACCATTTTATGTGCAGAGGTGGGCTGGATCTGCCAATCAGAATTGGTTTTAGAGCATCACAGAACTGGCACTGGCTGACAGTCCAGCTTGGAGTGGGACTTGGGGCTCCCTTGTAGAGATGTTGCTTCCTTTTTCTTAAAAGCTTTTGTTTTTAATCAAGGAAAATCAAATCTCTGCATTTCTTTTCTCCACAGAGACATGGAGGAGGCAGCCAAGCCTCCCTGCTCTCAAACAGGGCTGAGTAAAGCAAACATGCTGCTTTATAACTTTTCTTTTCCTGGACCCCAGCCTCAGACTTATCCATCTCTTTTGGATCATTTCTCCCTTTCTGGAGGGTTAGAAATGGTCATTTAAAACCAAGCATAACTTTCTCCCCTGAAGCAGAGGAGCCTGCCTGTGAGTTGTGGTTGCTTAAGGTAGGTGGGTAGCTGATGCCTCCCCAGGGATGACCCTTTCACCTTCCCTCTAAAAAAATGGCCTAACCTGTTTTGAGTTGAGTTGGGGCTTTGACAGACCTGTTCCTGCTGACCTAGTCCATTGCCAGTGGTAAAAGAGCTCTCCAGAGGACACAAACCCATCCCTTTGTCCTCCTCTTGTGGTTTGGTTTGAGCATGGTTCTGTCTGCAATGTTATCCCTCTTCTCCAGCTTCCAGAGGTAAGAGGGACCTGATGTGATAGGGAGGGAACCTCTGAAAAGTGGGATGAAGATTCCCAGGCTGATTTGTTTGTTTGGCTATTTCTAGAAAGATGATGGAGAAGCAGTGATTAAACTAAAGGTTTGTCAGCCCAGCTGTGGCCTTACTGTCTACAACTCCCTGAAAGGAGGTTGTAATGAGGAGGGTCTCTTCTCTCTACCTGTCAGGTGATAGAACAAGAGGAAATGGCCTGGTGTTTTGCCAGGGGAGGTTGAGGTTGGGTATTAGGAAAACTTTCTTTCCTGCAAGAGTGCTCAGGCATTGGAACAGGCTGCCCAGGGAGGTGGTGGAGTCACCATCCCTGGAGGTGTTCAAGAAACTTGTGGCCATGGCACCTGGGGACATGGTTTGATGGCCACGGTGGTGTCGGGTCAATGGTTGGACTCAATCCTAGAAGTCTTTTCCAACCCAAACTATTGTATGATTTGATGGTTTGCAAGTGTGCTGTGACCATCTTCCTTTTCCTCAGAAGGGGAAACATCAACTACACTTTCAGCCCTCCTGTAAGGGAAGGAATCACAGGATATTAGGGGTTGGAGGACCCACTGGAGAGCATTGAGTTCAACCCCCCTGCCAGAGCAGGACCATAGAATCTAGCACAGGTTGCACAAGAATGCATCCAGATGGGTCTTCAAAGTCTCCAGAGCAGGAGACTCCACAACATTTCCGGGCAGCCTGTTCCAGTGCTCTGTGACTCTTACAGTAAAGTAGTTCTTCCTCATGTTGAGGTGGAACCTCCTGTGCTGTAGTTTCTATCCATTGCGCCTTGTCCTATCCCAGGGTACATCTGAGCAAAGCCTGTCCCTGTCCCTTCCTTCCTGACTCCCAGCCCTCAGATATTTATAGATATTTATTAGACTCCCTCTCAGTCATCTTCTTTCCAGACTAACCATTCCCAGGTCTCTCATCCTCTCCTCACAAGGCAGTGCTAAAGTCCCTCAATCATCCTTGCTGCCCTCTGTTGGACTCTCTCCAGCAGATCCCTGTCCCTTCTGAACTGCGAAGCCCAAAACTGGATGCAATATTCCAGGTAAGGTCTCACTAGGACAGAATGGAAGGGGGAGGAGAACCTCCCTCGACCTGGAAATGCTGGAAATCAGGATGAAATTCCCTTTCCTCCTTTCCCCTCTCAAAAAGAGGAGCCATGGCTGCCTGTGCAAGCATCTGCAGTGCTCCAGCCCAGGCTGGGGGTGGGAGGGAGGGAAGCTTGATGTCTTATTTAGCTGGGTCGTAACCAGCTTGCAGTGACATGAACCAATAAAACATTGTTGATTCAAAGCTTAGTTCCTGACGCCTCTAATCCCGCTGCAGATAGCAAACAGATAACAGAGACACTCTAATTTTCTGCAGTTTATTCGAGAATACAGAGGAAGATAATGCACCGCAGGGCAAATACACCTTATTGCTTTAAATACGGAAAAAATTAAATCCCTCCTTCATTAAAAAAACAAAACAAAACGAAACTGTTTTAAGAGGGGTTCCCCCGTGCGGGATTTATCTGCCGGGCTGTCGAGCTTTTAATAGCTTCATTCCCGGCGTGTCGCAGTGGCAGGGAAGGTGACGATTGCCACCTCCCGGCACGCCTGGAAGCTGCAGGAGGTTGCTGCTGCAGCATCCGTGAAGGGACAAAGTACCTGTGCGGGGCCCGCAGTGGGATTCACCTTCCCTCTCCCATCACCTGGAGACACCTCCGCAGACCTGTTCTGTGTTGTTTGGGTGTTGTATTTGTTTATTTATTCTATGGTCCTGCTCTGGCAGGGGGGTTCGACTCCATGATCTCTGGATCACAGGGTCATGGGATGCTAGGGGCTGGAAGGGACCTCCAGAGATCATCGAGTCCAACCCCCCCATGCCAGAGCAGATCCATAGAATCCAGCACAGGTCACACAGGAACACATCCACACGGGTCTTGAAAGTCTCCAGAGAAGGAGACTTCACAACTCCTCCGGGGAGCCTATTCCAGTGTTCTGTGAACCTCACAATGAAGAAGTTCCTCCTGTGCTGGAGTTTCCATCCATTGCTCCTTGTCCTATCCCAGGGTGCAAGTGAGCAGAGCCTGGCCCCTCCCTCTTGACCCCCAGCCCTCAGATATTTTTGGACATTTATTAAATCCCCTCTCAGTCTTCTCTTCTCCAGACTAACCAGCCCCAGGGCTCACAGCCTCTCATAAGGCAGTTCTCCAGTCCCTTCATCATCCTCATCGCCCTTCATTGGACTCTCTCCAGCAGATCCCTGTCCTTCTTGAACTGGGGAGCCCAAAACTGGGAGCAATATTCCAGAGGTCCCTTCCAACCCCTAACATCCTATGAGCCTGTGACCCTCTGATTTATTTTTAATATTTGTTTTTAATTAGTTTGTTTGGTTTTGTTTGCCTTTTTTGTTTGGTTGTTTCCCACCAGGGAATGATGTCTCCATCATCCTGATAGCCACCTCATCTTGGTTTCACCTTCTCCCCACATGATTTTTGGTTCAGGAGCATTCAGACTGTGATTCAAGGTCAGCTTTGCTGCAGCCCTGGGCAGCCTGATGTCATTGGAGGTGTCCTTGCTGACTGAAGAGGGGCTGGACAAGATGGTCTTTGAGGATCCCTTCCAACCTGATGTCACCTGTGACTCTGTATGTGAATGCAATCTGGGCTTGTTGGGAGAGATCAGAAGCAGGTTTTGGGGTGGGGAAAGGTGGTGGCTTGTGACAGCAACCTCTCCATTTTGGTGTAGCATCCCTCACTTAAACCTGCCACCACCTCCTCCAGAACCATGTTGTGCACGGAGAGGGTAGAGATGGTACCTACAGAGACAATGCAAGGAGACTGACCCCATATCAAGGCAACTCTGCCTGTTCCAGGAGCTCTGGGCTTTGGGCAGCCCTTAGTGTGTAAACATTAACCTGGATACTGGGCTGAGGCTGCTTCTCACTGCCCCAGACCCTAAATCTCTTTCCTGTTTTCAGACTTGCTGCCCAAGCACTCTGCCTGTGGCCTGGAGACCTCCAAGATCATAGAGTCCAGCCATCAACCTAACACCACCATGGCCATTAAACCATGTCCCAGAGTGCCCTGGAGCAGGGCAAAGCAGCCTGGTTTGCTTTTGCTAGGTGCTGGCTTTGAGTCTTGTGGCAATGAATCAGCAGAGCTGCATTCATCTGGGGGCAGGCACTGGTTGCAGTTTGTGTCCCCTGTCACTTCTGTCAGTTCTTCTTTGCAGGTGAACTGAATTTGATTCCCTGGGCAAATATTTGCCCTGCAGCACTTCTGTGTGTGTTGGCAAGTGCACAGGTATAGAACAAGGTATGTTAGCCATTGCTTGGACCTCACATTTCCTATGGTTTTTAACACTTACTTGGAATCACCACAGAAGAAAACCCACATGTGGTGGACAAGAGCTGTACTGGCCATCGCTTCTTGGGGTCACCAGGAGGAGCTGGAGGGGGTCCTGGCTTCCCTGCAGGCTCTGGTCTGGGTGGCCTTGTTGCACTGGCTTGCAAGCAGGACAGTGAAATGGTGTTTTGAGGGATGGAGTGGATTAAGAGCAGGGAATAGCAGTTGTCTGCAAACGCCTTGGGGTAAGCTCTCCTTTCTGTCCCACCTAAAGACAGTTTTCCAGCTCAGAGCATCCCCTGGTCCCCAGCACCCAGCCAGCACCTCTTGGGAAACAGCACTAGATGGAGCTGCCACTGGAACAGCCCTTGGGCTGCCAAAGCCCTGCACAGGCAGGGAGCCCAATTCTTCCTTTTTTTTCCTCATATATATATATTTTTTTCTTTTTTTTCTTATATATATTTCCACCCTCTTTTCCCAGTTAAGAAGACTTCTGAGTGTATTCTTCCTTTATATATATATAATATATTTATATATATTAGATAAATATTTTTATTTGTATAAATATTTATTTCCTTTCCCCCTCATTTATATATATAAATTTCCCCCATCTTTTCCCAGTGAGGAAGACTTTTGGGTGTATTCTGACAATGGTTCAGAGTACCCTGACCTGCTCCAGAAGTGTGTGGGGAGACAATTTGGTTCAGAAGGCTGGTATGGTCCCAAGTGCCCTCCCTCAAACCAAACATCCCTCTAGCTCCAGGCTGTTTTCATCTCAGAAATAATTTTGTGAGAAAAAAAGGTTGGTGTGTTTTTTTTTTTTTTTTGTTTGTGTTTTTTTTTTTTCCTCTCTTATTTTGAGGGGTTTTGGGGTGGTGGTGACAATCCATAAATATTTCTGATTTTTTTTTTCCAAGGAAACCCTGCTAAACTTTATCTCCATTTCCAAATCTCAGACCTGCACATGTCTAAAACCAATGGCTGAGAAGATAAAGGCTCCTCTTTCATCTTTCTCTTTTAATTTCCCCTTAAAGTCAGTAACATTGCCAGAAAGAATAAAGCTTTAACCTAAATATATATAATTTCCCAGCCCACTTTTGGGGTGAGTGAGGATTTAAAGAGATGAACAATAATTTTTCAGCTCAGGTGGACTTTTCTTATGGATCTTATCTCTTGAGGGCTCACTGTGATGGCCAGCCACTGGAAGCTGGTCCCTCTGAGATTAAGTGGGACAAACACAGGCAGGGTGAGAGCAGGATGAAAGCAGCCCCTGTGGCTGCTTGGAGATGCTTCCTGGGCAAATCTGGATGAGAAATCTGGGGTCTGACTGCTCGGGAAATTCCTTCTTGGCTCTGGGCACTATTCATAGATTCATAGAATGGTCTGGGTTGGAAGGGAGTGTAAAAAACATTTAGTTCCAACCCCACTGCCATGGGCAGGGACATCTTCCACTAGATCAGGTTGCTCAAGGCCTTGAACACCTCCAGGGAGAGGGCATCCATGACCTCCCTGAGCAACCTGTTCCTGAGCAACCTGTTCCAGCACCCTTAGTGTAAAGAACTTCTCATCGCCCTTACTGTAAAGAATTTCTTTCTACCATCCAGTCAAAACCTGCCTTCCTCAAGCTTCAATCCATTCCCTCTTGTCCTCTTACAACATCCTCACACCTCCTCCCTTTTGCACCCAAAAATGGCATGAAGTAACCATGCTAAACAGCTGTTGGGGTTATTTCACCCTGACCTGGTGGTTTGTGAGGGTTTCCCTCTACCAGTGGACTAAATAGGCTGAGATCCTGGCAAAATGCCCTTCTCCATGATGTGCACTGAGATTAGTGCAGGATTTCAGGTGTGTAGCACAAAGCTGTTGTCAGCTGTGGTTTCTCCAGGCTCCCTTAGGTACAGGCTGGGTTGTGACTCCCTTAAAACTACCTTTATCTTGTCCAAGGAATGAAGATGCTTTGATGTATGGGTAGTTTTGTTCCAGAATGGTCTCAAGCAGCATGTTAGAGCCTGGTTTTTGGTGTGTTGCAATGTGTTTGGTGCACTGAAGGCTGGGTTTCACTGAAGAAGCTTTCTGTTACCTCTTTCCCCATGAGGATGGTGAGACACTGGAACTGGTTCCCAGGAAGGTGGTAGAAGCTCCATCCCTGGAGATGTTTAAGGCCAGGTTGGATGTGGCTCTGAGCAACCTGATGTAGCATGAGGTGTCCCTGGCCACGGCAGGGGGGTCGGAACTGGATGATCCTTGAGATCCCTTCCAACCCTGACAATTCTGTGATTCCTTCTGAAACAGTGTGAGGCAAATGCTTTGGAAACCTCTGAGGGAGAGAATGAAAACAAATAGATGCCAGTTATGCTTTCATTCTTATGGCATCATCTTGGGTCTTTTTGCTTTCTTCACACCATTAGCTATCAGGGTACCACTTAGAATCACAGAATGGTTTGGGTTGGAAGGGACCTTCCAAACTCATCTAGTCCAACCCCTCTGCAGTCAGGGGCGTTGGACTCAAAGATCTCCAGGAGTCCTTCCCAACCCCTAACATCCTATGATCCTGCAATCTGCAACTGGAGCAGGTTGCTCAGAGCCCCAGAGACCTGGAGTGGTTCCAGGAATGGGGCAGCTCCCACATCTCTGGGCAAACTATGTCAGTGTCTCAGCACTCTTAGTGGAAAACATTTCTCCCTTCTTTCTAGTCTAAATCTCCCTCTTTTGGTTTAAAACCATCACCCTTTGTCCTGTTGCAACAGGCCCTGCTGAGAAGTCTATCCTCATTTTATAGACACCTTTAAGTACTGAAAGGCTCCACATCTATCTTATTGTCCCTTTCTAGGGACTGAAAGGCTCCACTTCCATCTTACAGCCCCTTTTTAAGGACTGAAAGGTTTCACTTCCATCTTATAGCCTCCTTTTAAGGACTGAAAAGCTCCATTTCCATCTTACAGCCTGCTTTTAAGTACTGAAAAGCTCCATTTCCACTGGAGCATCTAATCTGGCAGTGGGATTGGAACTAGATGATCCTTGAGGTCCCTTCCAACCCTAACAATTATTCTATGATTGTTTCTCTGCCTTTGAACTTGCTGTTGACTTCTATTTTTTTGATATGAAGGCTCCAGGTGCTGTTAGGGGGTTGAACATCCCTCCCAGGGCTCTGCAAAGTACCTCCTTTGGGAGTAGGATCTTCAAGACCATGGAGTTGTTCTCTGTGTTCTGTTGCTGAGAAGAATCAGGGTGTTTTAAAAGCACCCTGGTGTTTAAAAGCACCAGGGTGTTTTAAAAGCAGATTGGAACTAGATGATCCTTGAGGTCCCTTCCAACCCTAACAATTCTATGATTGTTTCTCTGCCTTTGAACTTGCTGTTGACTTCTACTGTTTTTGATATGAAGGCTCCAGGTGCTGTTAGGGGGTTGAACATCCCTCCCAGGGCTCTGCAAAGTACCTGCTTTGGGAGTAGGATCTTCAGGGCCATGGAGTTATTCTCTGTGCACTGCTGCTGGGAAGAATCAGGGTGTTTTAAGAGCATTTCCTGGTAGAAATGCCCTCATGGAGCATCTCACCAGCACCTGCTGCTTCCCAGAGCCTGCACCCAGACTTGCTTCAGGTGGTGCACGTAGGGAATTGAGAACATGCCCTTCCACAAAGCAAACTACCTGCCAAGCCACAGTATCAGGGCTGGGGAGGGGGCCAGGAGGCTGAATTTTCACACATCTCTTACAACAGCACTTCTGGTGCAACCGGTTCCTCCTCGTGTGGAGATGGTATCAAGTTTGAAGTTTGGGCTTATATTGACAGAGATTTTGTCAACAGCAAGGTGTTGAAGGATGATGTATTTGTGGAAGAAGTCACAAAGAGGTGAAAGATATCCCCTTCAGGAGTCCTTTTGCTTCCAACCAGCCATTTTCTTGCTGTTATTTTCCAGCAGAAGTTGGATGTGGTGGCTCTCACCTCCTAGCTGCTCCCTGTGCCCGCATCAGTCCAGCATTGCAAACATCCACCCTAGAAATGATGATGGTGATAGCTGACCATGCAGACATAAAATGGGCAGGTGGAAAGGGGGAGTTATCCCTGTCAGGGGACATATGTTCCCCATTTTTTGTTTTGTTTTACTCAGATAAATTATCCTGAGACACTTGCTCACCCTTCCTGGGCTTCTGGTTGGTTCTCTGCTCATCTTTATAGAATCACAGAACTATAAAATTGTTAAGGTTGGAAGGGACCTCAAGGATCATCCAATTCCAATCCCTCCTGCCATGGGCAGGGACACCTCACACTAGAGCAGGTTGCTCAGAGCCACATCCAGCCTGGCTTTAAAAATCTCCAGGGATGAGGCTTCCACCACCTCCCTGGGCAACCTGTGCCAGTGTCTCACCACCCTCATGGGGAAGAGTTTCCTCCTAACATTCAATCTCTATCTACCCACTTGTAGTTTTGCTCCGTTCTCCCCAGTCCTATCATTCCCTGACACTCTAAAAAGTCCCTCCCCAGCTTTCCTGTAGGCCCCCTTAAGACACTTGAAGGCCACAAGTAGGTCTCCTTGGAGCCTTCTCCTCTCCAGACTGAGCAACCCCAACTCTCTCAGTCTGTCTCCAGACAGGGTAAGCTTTATGGCATGGAGCTGCCTCCTTGGAAAGATCTCCACAACCAGGAGGTTTTCTGAATTGGTCTGATGGGAATTACTACAGAGCAATAAAAAGCAGTCCTGGGGCTTTTTTCTGTATCCCCCCAGCTGCTCAGGGGAGCCCTTTCTTGGGGTGGGGGCACAGCTTGGGGTATATCCAGTCCCTGCATCTCACTGCTGGAATATGACTGTTTTGGAGGCTGCTGTTGCCAAGTGATGGCAAAGCTTGTGGATGGGCTTCAGGCAGCAGGGGTCAAAAGGATGGATTGATGGGTGTGTGTCCCCTGCCAGTCCCTTTTCCTTGGAAAGCTGGAAGAGCTGCTCAGGCTCCTAGAGGAGATGGGAAGATCATAGAATCATAGAATTAGTCAGGGTTGTAAGGGACCACAAGGATCATCTAGTTCCAACCCCCCTGCCATGGGATCCCATCTGATCCCTGCCAGATGATCCCAGCTGAGTTCAGCCATCAGGCTTTCTGAGGAAAATTAATAACTTTCAGGATTATGTAGAGCTTTTATTAAATATAACATCAGGAGAGCAAGATCCATTGCAAGGAGGTGCTCAGGACTAGGTCTGTGCCTCCTGTTTCTGTCCTTAGCTCTGCTAAAGAGCCCAGGAGAAGAAAATTAATTTAAAATGTTATTTTTTCTGATAGCTGTAATAGAAAAAACAGGGCCTTGTGCCTCCTCTTGAGGTAATGATCAAAACAGGAGTGTGAGAGGCTGAATCCAGCCTCTTCCTGCACCCATCCCAGTGCTGGGGTCAAGTAACTTGGCACAAATATTGGCTGAAGGCTTTATTGGCCTCTCCTAGCCCTAAGTGAGGGGTGCTGCCTTCCTGTAGCCCCCAGATTATGTGGGACACAAACAGCCTCTTCCTTCCTACAGACAACCAGGACACCCATGTGAACACAAGGCTGTTTTTTTTCCCAATTAAAAGCATTAAAAATGAAACATTTAATTTTTTTTTTCTCTTCCAGGTGTCACCTGCTTTCACCCCACTTTCTGCAAAGCCTCTGAAGGGGTGGCCCCTAGGAGGAGCATCCCCTATGTGAATAACACCCTTCCTTCTGCATCTCCTTGCTAGGGCAGGCTGAGTCTTCCTCATCACTCACCACCAGCTTATGCTTTTGTACCTCCTGCAAGGCTCTCAGCTCTCCTTGCATCCCATTTGTGCTGCACACTGCTCTGTCTCCTGCAGCAGTGAAGCCAGACCCTAATCAGGGTCAGGCAAGCCAATGCAAAAAACTAACTCTGGTAGTTTTAGGCTATTTAAAGAAAAAAAATTCCACAGATCTTGAACAGAAAGTGGTAGAATGTAAATCCTCATTGGATGTAGAAAGGAAAATAATGGTAAGTTCTAAACAATCCCATTGGACAGACTATCAACAAAGGAGGGGTTGTACATGCTAACTCTCTTTTCACTTCTGAGGTGGGTTGAAAATTCCACACCCCCCCCCCAACATTAACTTTGTCAGACCTGCTCAACAGAAGCAAAATGGAAGCTGTATTTACAAGCAAACCTGCAATCTACAATGGAATGCAATGAATGTGTACAAAGATGCAACATTTACAGATATTTACAATTAATAAGCAGCACAAGGACCCCCCCTGGCCAAAGACCAGGGGATGTTGCAAACAGCTTCTCCCTTCCCTGCCTCCCCTTTAACTCCCCCTGTACAAAAGGGACAAGAGACAGAAGAAGAGATATTAGACTTGGCCAGAACAATGCAGCCAAGGTCAAGCAGAAGGAAGTTAGTCTCCCCCAGACCAAAGAGGGGAGAAGAGAGAGAGATTGTTTTGGGAACCAGATCTTATGGTAGATATCTCTGCAATGGAATTGTTTAGAATTATCTTTATTTTCCTATTTACACCCAGTAGTGATTTAATTACATTTTACTACTTTTCTGTTCAAGACCTGTGAAAAATTGTAAAGGCATAGCCTAAAACTACCACAACGTCCTCCACTCTTTCTGATGCTTTTGCTGGTTTCTGCTGGACTTGGCTGCATTGCTTTGTTGTGGCTAAGTCTAACAAACAACTCTCTGCTCTTTTTCTTGCCCCTTGTGTACAGGAGGGTAGAGGGAAGGGGGCAGCTTCCCTGGTTTTTGGCCAGGGGAGTTCTTGTGCTATTTATCAATTGTAAATACCTGTAAATATTGTAAATATATTTTCTACATTTTCATTGTAGATTGTAGTTTTGTTTGTAAATACAGCTTTCACATGTTTCCAACTGAGCTGGTCTGGCAATTTAGTGTTGGGGGGGAATTTTCAACTCTCCACAATAACCGACCGAACCAACTGTATTATATATATCCAAACCAACATATATTATATATATCATATTCTATGAATATATATATATAAAATCTATGAATTGAATATATGTATTTATACAAAATCTATTAATTCTATGATTATATATATATATAATATAATGATATATGATATATATATAATATGATATATTTTATATATATATATATAAAATCATAGAATTGTTAGGGTTAGAAGGAACCTCAAGGATCATCCAGTTCCAATCCCCCTGCCATGGGCAGGGACACCTCACACTACAGCAGGTTGCTCAGAGCCACATCCAGCCTGGCTTTAAAAACTACCAGGGATGAAGCTTCTACCACCTCCCTGGGCAACCTGTTCCAGTCTCTCACCACCCTCATGGGGAAGAATTTCTTCCTAACATCCAACCGGAATCTACCCATTTCTAGTTCTGTTCCGTTTCTCCATGTCCTATCATTACTTGACACCCTAAAAAGTCCCTCCCCAACTTTCTTGTAGCCCCCTTCAGATACTGGAAGGCCACAAGAAGGTCTCCTCAGAGCCTTCTCTTCTCCAGACTGAACAGCCCCAACTCTCTCAGTCTGTCCTCACAGGAGAGGAGCTCCAGCCCTCTGCTCATCCTCCTGACCCTTCTCTGGACATGCTCCAGCACCTCCAGATCCTTTCTGTAATAGGGATATATATAAACCCTCTTAAAAAAAACGAACCCAGAGGGTAGCTGAGGGTCTGGGGCATGATGTTTGAATTTTCCCAAGGCTGCATGTCAACTGGAAGTGCTCCCAACAGGCTACATGCAACTCGCCCCCCTAATTGCATTGTTTCCGCTGATCTCCGACAAAATTATTTGGGTATAACAAGCCTGTTTGGCTTGGAACTGCCTTTAAATTTTATGTGGATTTTCCATATGCTTGTTTGCTAAAAAGAAACCAAACACAACAGGTCTGAGTTATTCTCCCACCCCCCCTCCAATTAATTTTGTTTTCTTTCACTCCCTCCCATGTATTTTTGTTTTATACTCTCTCCCTCTTCTCTGGTAGTGCCAACAGCGGAGCAGGAAGGGTGGCTGGAGAGAGGCCAAGCTTTGCTTCAGATCATTTCTCTTCCACACACACTCTGGCCTCTGAAAAGCCAGATTCTGTTTGTCATTTGCTTTGCTCTCCCAGCATTGTGTCATGGCGATGGTATTGCTGATGGATTTCCAGCTTGCCTCATGGAGCAGTGCACAAGGTTTTCATAAGCACATTAATCTTGAAAGAAAAACTGTCAGAAGCAAACAATACCCCTATGAATGATGTTGTAAAGACACATACTAACTCCAAACATCCATTACCAAGGAATATTAACTTAGAGAGGAACTCCATTTCCTCTTACTCCTTTTTAATCCGTACCTGATACCCAAAGTACTTCCACATTGGAAAATTTGTTCAAAGACATGCAATTGCCCTGGATAAAGTCCCCTTAACAGGATCTTTTCCAGCAGAGCTTGTGGCAGGCCCAGGAGAGGAGAGGTCTGCCAAGGTTGGGGGGCTGACAGCTCCTCTTTGGGTTTGCTCCCATTTTGGGGTCTTTTCTCTGCTCCCTCTTCACCCAACCATCAGCAGAGTCAGAACTGCCCAGAGAAGGGGAAGCTGTTGTGGCTTCCAGGCTTCATCCCAATTCTTTTCTGCCTGGAAGTTGTTTTAAGTGCTCCCATGTCAGTGGCTTTGGGTACAACCCCCCCCCACCCCCACCCCCAGCCTTGACACACACACTTTTTGTTCGTCAGCAAGCAGCCTGTGTGGCAGGAATAAAACATCTGAGATCGCTTTAAATGTCACTTGGAGCCAGGCCAGCAGCATAGGCAAGGAAAAGCTGGTAGCTTGTTTTAATTTAATGGTGTTGAAGTGTTCTACTGCAATTAAGCATCTGAAAATTAAACAGAAACAGTCATTATGTCTGGTGATACAAACCCACTAGACCAGAGAATATAAATTATTTCAAATGGTAAATGCCAAAGCAGTGTTTATGATAGGGATGTTTCCTCTTATTAGCCATTATCTGTTGTTTTAAATCAGAGGAACTTAATCCTGAGGAAATTAATCATGGCAGATGTTGGCTCTCAGAGCCCAGAACAGGTCACTCTTTCAGCTGTGGGTTGCTAAAAGCCAGAGTGAGGGCTGGGGAGAGGGAAAATAAATACAAGGGAGAGGTGGACGAGGGGATGTCCAGCTCTCCAAGAGGATTTCCCCCTCCTGTACTCACCTCATCCCTCCATGCCACCCTGCAGCCATTCTAGGGAATCCCCTCCTCTCCCTGACTGAGTTGAAACCTCATTTTTTTCACTCTTGAGTGTTGTTTGCTAACAATAATTCACCTTTCCCCTGCATCCTCTACCCAAGGGGGGGGATGCAAAGCCATTGGGTTGCTGTTAGACTTGTATTTGCTCACCCAAAATCATATGGTGTGCATGAAGGGGGGCAGCAACCTATTCCAGCCCTTTATACTGAGGGAGCTGCAGAACCTGCTAGGGGCTTCCTCCAGGGGAAAGGATTTTGGGGAGGAACTAACCTTTCACAGCAAGAAGTATGAATCTGGGGTACCTGAGTGTTTCCTGGGGGGGGGATGCAGAGGTATCTGTCACCCTAAAGTGATGGGGTGGCAAGTGGGGAGGATCCATGCTCAGGCATGCACCAATCATGTTGTGGGGGAGTGCATCCACCTGGACAAATTGTCTTTTGCTGATTAAAAAAACCCCAAAACCTCACAACCAAACCCTGAAGGCAGCACAGGGATTGTGGAAATCACCCAGCAAGCTTCACTCACAAAGGGGAAATGCTGGCCAGCCTCACCAAACACCAATTAGGCTGCTGGCTGTGGTTTTACCAGCTAAAAAACACCCAAACCAACAAACAAACCAAAATGTTTCACCCCAAAAATTCTGGGAAGTCAGAACCCTGCCTTGCCTACTTGCTGGATAAGGCAGACCATCAAACCTGGACCTGTAGATCTTCAGATATGTGCTGTTCCTGTCATGTTTCTTTTATGAGCATCAGCTTTGCCCTGCTGGGAGTGTGAGCTGAGCTCCCATTCAGGTAAGCACCATAACTGCTTGCTTCAATTCCTCATCTTTCAGCAAAAGCATACACTTACATCTAATGGACTTCAGCAAGACTTAAGCCTGGCTTTAAAGTTAAGCATGTGTTTTAAGTGCATTCTTGAAGCAGGGCTCTGAGATCCATTGATGTGAACAGAAAGATTCCCCATTGGCTTTAGGGGGATTTTTTAAAAAAAATTATTATTTTTTCCCCCCCTTGCCTGAAATGGAGTCCAGATCTCATGAAATAAATACCCATGTCTTTGTAGATGTGGAACCACATGGAGACACATGAATACTTGTTCCCAGAACAGGATCCAGCTTATTCATATGCCTGCATCATGTGTATTAAATTCTCCTGACATCTACCACAATTCTAGCACAGAAATGGAAAACAGAATAGATACTGTGCCCTAAAAGCACTCAGCTATTGATGCCTTGGAATTAATAGCAGGGAGCATTGTTTGTGTGCAGCCTTTCCACATGGTGCTTCCATTCTCCTCTTGCATTGTTCCCTTCACATTTTACCCCAATTGCTGTCCTGTCCATCCATGAGGATCTCAGGCTGAGGTTGGGGGGGAGGAGGGGAACCCCACTCTGCACTGGCCATGCTGAATATCCCCAGGGTGCAAAGGTGAGGGCAGGATTTGGCACCTGGTGCGTGTCACAGTGGCTGGCTTTGCCCACCCCAGGCCAGTCACTGTCGGTCCTGATGGTGATGGAGGCAGTGGCCCCAACATGATGGTGCTGAGGCCACCTTTGCTGCTGAAAGCTGCTAAAGCAGGGTCACCCAGAGCAGGCTGACCAGGATCACATCCAGGTGGGTTTGGAATCTCTCCAGAGAAGGAGACTACAACCTCTCTGGGCAGCTTGGTCCAGGGCTGGGTCAGTCTCATGCTAAAGAATTTCTTCCTCACGTTCTGGTGGAACATCTTGGGTTCCAGTTTGTGCCTGCTTGTGGCTAGAAACCACTGAAAAGGGTCTGGTCTCATCCTCTTGACCCATTAGATACTGCTAAGGGACAACAAGGCTGGGATGCTGCTAACAGCCCCTAAATCCTTCTGGAGAAGGAGGAACAAACAAAGGCAGAGGGAAATAAGGTTTGTACCAGAAGATGGGACAATATATTCTGTGGAAGTAAACCTTAACATTGAGAGTGGAGCTGTTCAGGTTAGAGCCAGAAGCAGCAAAAGGATCTCCTGCCATTGCTTCTGGCATTGCACATGTCCAGTAACACACAATAACTCAACCTGTGCACTTTCCCTTCAGGAGCAGTGTTTGATTTAGAGGGGGAATGCCAGAAAGGAGCTGCTGTTTCACAGCCTGTGGTCTCAATCCCAAGGATGCCAGCCAGTGTTGAGATGAATCATGGAATAGTAGGGGTTGGAAGGGACCTCTGGGGATCATCCAGTCCAACCCCTGCTAAAGCAGGGTCACCTGGGGCAGGTTGCACTGGAATATGTCCAGGAGGGTTTTGAAAGTCTCCGCAGAATGACTCCACAACCATCCTGGGCAGCCTGCTCCAGGGCTCCAGCACCCTCAAAGTAAAGGAGTTTTCCCTTAAGTTCAAGTGAAACCTCCTGTGTTCTAGTTTGTGCCTGTTGTCCCTTGTCCTATCACAGGGTACCACTGAAAAGAGTCCAGCCCCACCCTCATGATCTCCACTCTTCAGGTATTGATAAACATTTATAAGGTCCCCTCTTAGTCTGCTCTTTTCCAGGCTAAAGAGCCCCAGGTCTCCCAGCTGCTCATCATAAAAGAGATGCTCCAGGCCCCTTAGCATCTTTGTGGCCCTCCATTGGACTCTCTCCAGTAGTTCCCTGTCTCTCTTGAACTGGGGAGGTCAGAACTGGACATGCTACCCCAGCTGCAGCCTCACCAGGGCAGAGTAGAGGGGGAGGGGAACCCACTCCAGCGCTCACTGCTCCTTCCTGCCACCACTCTTTCAGCAGCAGCACCCACAGACAACCTTTCAGTTGTTATTTGAAACCTTCAGGAGCTGATAGTGTGGGCAGGGGTTCCACAGAAAGGAGCTGCCAGGTCTGTGCAGGTTCTTTGTGAGATGCTTGGCTTCCTGCATGATGAAATTACTGCAGGTCCCAACCAGCCCCTGCTGGGGTCAGCTTTCATCTTCCAGCTTCCCCAAGGTGTTCATAGGATTAGACAAATTTACATAGGTTAAACCCATTGGTGTGTTAGGCAAAACATATCAGCAAATCCCTCTAGTCTGGAGCTTGCTTGTGAGGGTGTAGAGCAAAAAAAATGGTCTTTTCTTGGGTTCCTGTTCCTTCAAACTGTGCTCTGCATCTTTTACCTGACTTGCTGCAACAAGCCTCAGCCAGC
The DNA here is from genome assembly GCF_027791375.1 of Indicator indicator. Classification (NCBI taxonomy): domain Eukaryota; kingdom Metazoa; phylum Chordata; class Aves; order Piciformes; family Indicatoridae; genus Indicator; species Indicator indicator. The sequence goes on from NC_072018.1 coordinate 34,818,550, forward strand.
ATCTGAGTTCAGATTACCCTCCCATCAAAACCAAACTGGAGAGATCAAAACAGAGTTTTGCTTTTTCCCTGAAATGGAAAGAAAACTGGAGTAGTGATTTTCTCTTAGCTCCTGTGTGAAAAAAAAGAAAGGAAAGAAAGAAAGAACGAAAGAAAGAAAGAAAGAAAGAAAGAAAGAAAGAAAGAAAGAGAAAGAAAGGAAGGAAGAGAAAGAAAGAGGAAAGAAAGAAAGAAAAGAAAGAAAGAAAGAAAGAAAAAGAAAGAAAGAAAGAAAGAAAGAAAGAAAGAAAGAAAGAAAGAAAGAAAGAAAGAAAGAAAGAAAGAAAGAAAGAAAGAAAGAAAGAAAGAAAGAGGAAAAAAAAAAAGAACCAAAGAAACAGAAAAACATCTTTTGCACCTCAATGCTTCCACTCAATCCCACAAACCCTGCAAAAATAAAAGACCCATTTTCCTCAAAGAACCTTTTTTTTTTTTTACCCCAAGGAGAAAGAATCCAACAAAAACATTTTAGAGGAATATCAGTAACTAATTTTTTGTTTCTTTGTTTTTATCATGTCTTGCCAGCCCTGTAGACTGAAGGAGACAAGGGGAAGTGAGCCATCACTGCCACTCCAAAATGATCCCTGAGTGTGACTCTCTTTGGTATTGATGCCATGCAATACCCATTGCTATCTGTGGGTGTTTCTATTAAGGGTGGAGGGTGTAAAGCCAGTAGCAACCTGGGACAAACACCAACAATGAGGATGGCAGAGTGTCTCACATAGGCTCATCTTTTAATATTGGGGCCCAAATTGCATTTGAAGTGGTTTCTCCAAAACAGCATCTTCACAAGCAGCTTTTCTATGGCAGAGGAAAAGGATCAAGGTTGTACTAGCAGCCCCATCTTCATCTGGATGAGAACTACAGCATCAAGCACATCCCTGACAGCAGAGGTGATGGGAGGAGCTGATAGTCCTTCCTCCTATCAGAGGGTCTGGGTTTCCTTCCCATCACCTGCAGCCATACCATGGTTTTGGGTTGGAACTGCACCAAATGACCTGATGGAGAGCTCCTGGCTGAGATGAAGCCTGGAGAAAAATCCTGCTGCCCCCAAGAGCTTTGTGCCAAGGTCATGGTGGTCTGTCACTGTGGCCAGGCATTGGGGAGGGGGAATACAGGCAAACCTGGCACATCAGCTCTAGTTGATGGCAACACTGAATTAGGGATGTGTGAAGCAAATACTACAGGACTGTGGGTTAAACTTCAGGATGTAGCTTCTGTGTTCATGGAAGAAGGAGGAGGAGAGGAGAGGAGAGGAGAGGAGAGAGAGGAGAGGAGAGGAGAGGAGAGGAGAGGAGAGGAGAGGAGAGGAGAGGAGAGGAGAGGAGAGGAGAGGAGAGGAGAGGAGAGGAGAGGAGAGGAGAGGAGAGGAGAGGAGAGGAGAGGAGAGGATGAGGAGAGGAGAGGAGAGGAGAGGAGAGGAGAGGAGAGGAGAGGAGAGGAGAGGAGAGGAGAGGAGAGGAGAGGAGAGGAGAGGAGAGGAGAGGAGAGGAGAGGAGAGGAGAGGAGAGGAGAGGAGAGGAGAGGAGAGGAGAGGAGAGGAGAGGAGAGGAGAGGAGAGGAGAGGAGAGGAGAGGAGAGGAGAGGAGAGGAGAGGAGAGGAGAGGAGAGGAGAGGAGAGGAGAGGAGAGCTGTGCCTTCATGCAATGCAGGCTGCTTGTCACAATGTCCACTCTTAGTCTCTGCTCATTTGCAGGGCAGTGAAGATAAGGTATTTCCCCCACCCTGACCTTTAATTTCAAGGTTCTTGTGTGAGGAGCACGCTGCTAGTACGTGCAGGCAGGAATGAGAAGCAAAAGGAGCATCACTGGAAAGGTGCTCCAGGGATGAAGGAGGTGGCTAGAGCAGACAAGGCAGCTCTTCACAGCTTTATGTGCTGTAAATCCCATTTTATATCCCCTGTGCCACATACAGGGAGAAATAAACAGAGTTTTGTGATGATTATTCAGAATCTTTATGATGGTTGTAATGTTCTCTGCTGCTCACCTCACTCTTGCCTCTCTACCTCGGTGCATTTTCATATTGATCCAAGTTTCTGCTGTGAAATGATCCCTGAAAAGAGTTTACCTGCCACTAAATGGTTCTGAACTCTGTGAAATGCTTTGGTACACCACCGTGAAGCACAGCTCTTGGCTTGCTGGAACAGCACACTGAGCTCAGACCTCAGACAGTGCCCTGCTTAAGAAGCTATGAAGTGTGGCACCAGGTCATAAAGAGCTGCAGAAGATCCCTCACAGTCCTGCCCCAGGACTATAAAAGTTAACCTGCTGCATCCTTCATCACCACTAACGTCCAGTCAGACACTGAGCAAGATAAATGAGGCAAATTACTGGGCAAGGGCCCTTCTTGTGTCACAGCAAGTGGCCGGTGAGTCAGGTCTTTGTGACCTGTGAGGTAGGGGCCAGGGTTGCCCCCTGAAGCTTGCTGCTGGGGCAGCCACAGGCCCCTATAGCAGGGAGAGCCTGGGCTCAGGTGGGACCTTGTCCTCAGGTTCATGGAGCCCATTGCTGTCTGGAAGTCAGGGCAGGTTATTCCACTGGCAGATGTGAATGGATTATTTATTTATCCTGATTTTTTTACTTTCCAAACCATTGGCTCACGTGACTCTGATGATGGAATCATGGGATCACAGTTTTATGTTGGAAGGGACCTCCTTCTCTGGAGACTTTCAAAACCCTCCTGGATACAGTCCTGTGTGGACTACCCTAAGTGATCCTGCTTTGGCAGGGGGGTTGGACCCAATCATCTCTGGAGGACCCTTCCAACCTCTAATGTTCTATGGTTCTATGATTTAAAGGTCATCTAGTCCAAAGGCCTTGAAATAAGCAGGGATACCTCTAACTCACAGAATCACAGAATGTTAGGGGCTGAAAGGGACCTCAAGAGATGATCCAGTCCAACCTACCTGCCAGAGCAGGATCACCCATACCAGGTTCACACAGGAACACATCCAGGCAGGTCTTGAATATCTCCAGAGAGGGAGACTCCTCAACCCTCCATGGCAGCCTGTTCCAGTGTTCTGTCACCCTTACAGTGAAATAATTCTTCTGTTTCCATGGAACTTCCTATGCCTCAACTTCCATCACTGCTCCTTGTACTGTCATTGGGCATCACTGAGCAGAGCCTGGCTCCATCTTTTTGGCACTCATTTCCTCACCATTTATGTATTTATAAACAAGAATGAGGTCAGCCCTTAGTCTCCTCCAAGCTGAAGAGTCCCAGCTCCCTCAGTCTCTCCTTGTAAGGAAGATGTTCCATTATTTTTGTGTCTCTGCACTGGACTCTCTCAAGCAGTTCCCTGAGGTCCTTCTTGAACTGAAGGGCCAAGAACTGGACACAATATTCCAGATGTGGCCTTATCCTGTCCAACCTGACCCGGGATGTTTCCAGGGATGGTCATCTCCCACCTCTTTGGATAACCTGTGCCAGTGTCTCATCACCTTCACAGTAAAAAATTTCTTCCTTATCTCAAACCACACTCCAATGTATATCTTCTCCTTTTCCCCCCATGATTCTTCTCCAGGACTCCATAAGGATGAAAAGATCCTGCACAAAACCAACTGAGGACCATCTTCAAGAGCTGGGGAGGGTGGGGGAGGGTGAGGAGCAGGGTGTGATGTGCTGCATGGATCCCTGCCATACAGCCTGGTACCCAAACCTCATTCAAAATATTTTCCATGGGGAGGAGGAGGAGATTCCCTCCTCTTCCCCTGGGGACATCCAGTGTGCCACTGCTCTCCGTCCACCCGGTGCCAAACGCAACAAGCTGACTCTCGGTCCTCTTCCAGCCTACACCATGTGGGTTTTTTTTCCACCAGCACAACTTCACATCCATTTCTTTGCCAAGCCTTCAGCCTTAGCCCACTTCATTAGGGCCATGAGAAAACCATTTCAGTAAGAAAACAAAGGGATGGATTTAGCAGCCCTTCGGCCCTTCTGCCGGCAAGCGCGTGCGGTGTTTTGTTTGCAAAGTTGGGCATGAGCTAACAAGCTGAGCTTTGCACTCAGGCAGATGTCCATATGGGCTTAACATTAAGCAAGAGCTTAATCTAAAGGAAAATATTTAGGGTTGTGGTTTTTCTTTTTCCCCTATGCTTTTCTTTCAGTGCACTGTAGGAGCAAAGAATCATAGAATCGTTTTGCTTGGAAAAGACCTTTAAGATCATCGAGTCCAAGCAGTCTCTAGCTCTGCCAAGTCTGGTGCTCAACCACGTCCCTCAGCACTACATCTTTGTGTCTTTTACACACCTCCAGGGATGGGGATGCAACCACCTCCCTGGCAAGCCTGTTCCAGTGTTTGATAATCCTTTCAGTGAAGAGGTTTATTCTAATACCTGGTTAAACCTCCCCTGGTGCAGCTTGAAGCTGCTTCCTCTTGTCCTATCACTTGTTCCTTGGGAGAAGAGACTGACAACCACCTCACTACAGCCTCCTGTCAGGGAGTTGTAGAGAACAAGAAGGTCTTCCCTGAGCCTCCTTTTCTCCAGGCTAAGCAACCCCAGTTTCCTCAGCTCCTCCTCAGAAGATCTGTTCTCCAGACCCTTCAACAGCTTCATTGCCCTTCTCTGGACTGATTCCAGCACCTCAATGTCCTTCTTGTAATGAGGATCCCAAGACAACGTAATGCTCAAAGTGTAGCCTCACCAGCGATGAATACAGGGGGAGAAATACTCACCAAAGTGAACAAAGACAGATGCTGACTCCAGTGGTCTTGAGAGCAGCTGGCCAGGCAAGAGGGTGAAGACTTCATCTGGTCACCTCTCACAGTAGCTACAGCTCCCACCAGAATCACAAGGATTGTGAGTTCTCAGCTCTGGAGCTGGATGAGCCTTTGAAATAGAATGGTGGTTGTTTGCTCTAGCTATGGGAAGACCACAGGAGGGGGCTGAGTGGATAACGCCTTCAGAGATGCAAAAGTGAGATGAAAAGAGCTGAATGCAGAGGGTAAAACGTAACTTTTTTTTTTTTTTTTTTTTTTTTTTTTTTTTTTTTAAGTGGGCTCGGCAAACAGGAAACTGAAAAGCTGAGTGACACCCTGGGCTCTGAATTCCCCCAGATATGCTGTACTACACAAAGGAGGCAGCTATCTGGCTGCTGGCCCCTAGGCAGCGTGGCTGGGGGCAAGACGTCATTTCCTACCCGTGGAAATGTGGCAGATGCTGCCACACACACCCCGGGGACAAACCCAGTACCTGAGAGCTGATAGGGTACCTGGGAAAGCCTGGGCAATGAAATTACGACTTCCACAGCGATTTGAAGCTAAGCCCTGGTAAAGCCAGAGAAAAAGACACTCAGCAGCTGGACTGAGTATTTTTTCCCCTGTGACCAGCATTGGAAATGCTGTGTGAGCGTCCTGCAGTGACATCCCGTGCAGAGTGAGGGTTCCATACCTATTTTTTAAAGGATGAGTTAGCCTTTTCCTCCTCCCCAAATTTCTTCACTGGGAAAAACAGCCCTGGAGCTGGATGCAGTGGGGTTCTGTCCTCCTGAAGCCAGGAGCTGGGGCAGTCCGTTCTCGTCCATCCCCAGGCAGCTCAGTTGAATTCCATCACCGACCCCGGCGTTTAATGAAGCCACTCCCGAGCCAGTCTCCTTCCCATACGTCTGACAGATGTCTTTTAGCAGGATTATGCCTTCGCTTTGGTTCTCCCTCTATTTTGAGAGTCTCCATCCCACTCTTGCTTTTGCCAAGAGCCTACAACCTCCAGCCAGACCTCTGCACGCTGTTAACTTTGAGAATGGATCAACGCTGTCCTCAGATTGCTTGATTATAAAATCTCATTCTGCTAAATTAAGGTGGTGGTGGCCTGAAACTGCAACCTCTGCAGCTGGTGGGAGACAGATGGATTCGGACTGCTGCTAAAAAAAAATCCCTCCCACTTCTCTTAGGGCATTAAAAGAGGTTTCAAATCCACCCACCGTGACTTGGAAGTGATCTGAGAATGGTTTACAGGCAGAAAAGGAGGAGAAAATAACGATACTGTCAGTAAAAAAGAAGGTAGGATACGTCCACTAATATTTGCTTAAGCAGAAACAGTTTTAAATGATCTGTGTTGTCCTCATATCAGCGAAGAATTAAACAGAATTTACTGAGTACCCAGGATCCTGCAGCTGTTTTCACATTGAGATTCTGCTCCAAAATTTACTCTTTAGGAACAAAACAAAACGAAACAAAACAAAGACAAAACCAAAACAAGAAGCCAAAAAAATCTGGGTTTTTTTAGTATGTTTTTTGGGTTTTTTTTTCTTGCCGTGTAGGACTGAGGAGCCGGCAGGCTTGCAGTGGAGTATATTTCACGCAGCTAAATTGCTTCTGACAAATGAAACCAAGTTATTGTTAATTACTCAACCTGTGGCCTCTTCTAGACTGAAATATATGATTGCCCAAAACGGCTCAGACAGCACATTAAGCTTTGAAGAACGACTTTATTTTCTGAGCATTCAAAGCCTTTTTTTTTTTTTTCATTTTCCTTCTTTTTTTTCTTGCAGAAAACATATTTTTGTGTGTGTGTGTTGCCGTGACAGCAGGATCTCTCAACCCTCTGCATTTAGCCAAAACGCTCCAGAAAAAGAATTGTCAGAAGCAATTTTGTGATCCTTCTGACACACAGGAAAAAAAGCGCAGACTTTTTGGATAATGTTGCACCCGGGTAATATTGCACTGAGCTGTGCCAGGGAGGGATGTTAGGATCGCAGCATGCCCTTCACCAACAGCCACTTTTTTGGGATAGATTTATGCATTTTGATGGGTCCAGACAGAAAATGACCTCAACGACTAAAAAATATCCCCTCTGAATCAGGAATGAATAAAGAATAAATGATGGAGAGACACACGGGAGCCCCTACCTTTAACTACATTATCTGAGGGCTGCTGTGCTAAAGCGATATTCTTGGTGTTTCTAATTAAATATAGAAATATTTCTTATTACAAATTATAAAAAGGAAAAAGCTTTCTGGTCTTCTTGCTTCCCTGCGGAGAAATGCTTTTATTCGGCAAAAATCGTCTGTCTCTCACAAGGAAGGCACAAATATATACACAAAAGTCCAGCAGCTTTTGCAAATATAGAGATTTTTTTCTCCCAGAGCTTTCCATTGCAGCAGCAGCAAGAAAATAAAATAATTTTTAAGAAGGTATTTATCCGTTTCTTCCCGAAGTGCTGACAGAAGGGTAGGGACCTCCGAGGAGGGTTTCCTAGCCCCGGCAACCTGTCCCTCACCCCGAGGCTGGGGGACAGGGACTCCCCCCATCAAGCTTTAGCCCCAACCTAATGTTTTCCGTGTCAGACCGTGAGCTCAAGATCGGAGTCTAGAGGGATAAAACCAGAAGGGCCGAAGGAGAAGTAGACAAAGAGGATGGAAGGGGGTAAAAAAGCCGGAGCAGTTCAAATCATCTCAAAACACAGGCGGGTGGCGTGGGAGGGGTGACTCCCATAGGCAGCAGGTTTGGGGGTGCCAGGTTGGGACATATTATTAATGACTTTATCCCCCATTCGATAAGCAAGGGCGGCTTGGCTGGAGCGGGCCGGCTGGCCCCACGCCCGCCCGCTCCTGGCCCGGGCAGGGGGGAAATCATTGTCCTGCCCTCTGGGCGAGGGGAGAGGTGAACCCCCTGCTGTGTCTGCCCCCGGCTCCCCGTTCCCCCCCTCCCAGCCCCTGTCTTCGCCTCGGCTTTTTCCTTCATTTTCCATTTGCCTTTTCCTTTTCAAAAATTATATTTTTAATTCTTACTTTTCGTTTTCCTTTTTAAATTTTCTTTTTTCCTTTTTTCCTTTTTCTTTCTGTCTTTTTCTTTTTTCTTTTCCTTTTCCTTTTTCATTTTTGTATTTATTTTTCTTTTTTATATATTTATTTTTCTCCTCTTCTTAAATTTGTTTCCCAAATTTTCTCTTTCCTCCCTCTTCTCTCTTAATTTTCTACTGCTTTTCCTTCTTCTTCTTTTTCTTCTTAATTTTCTTTTAATTCTTATTTCACTCCCCCTTCTTTTTTTTCTTCCTTTTCTTTTCACTACTCTTTTCCATCTCTCCCCCTCCCCCCTTTTCTTGTCCTTTCACCTCTTAATTTCCTTCTGCTTTTCTCCCTCCGTTTCCTTCATTCTTCATCTCTCCTCTCCCTTTCCCACTCACACCCGCCTGCACCAGCCCAGGCTCCGATTACCTCCCTGCAGGCAGACCCTCGACCACATCTCCCGACACTCTGATGGCACCAAACTCTTGCCCCTTCTATCTCAAACCCTGCTGATTCAGAAACCGCCGGGGCAGCCCGGGGGGCCGGTGAGACGGGGCAAGAGTCCCAGTGGATTGCAGCAGGAAACTGAGAGCCGCATGCTGTTGGGTTTCCGCGGCAGGTGGCCGTCGGAAGGGCTGCCCGAAGGGAATTGGACAGATTCTGCTGAGGGGATTGGTGTATCTTTTGTCTTTAGAATCCTAGGGAAAGCCTCTCCCAGCAGCCCGTCCCCGGTGAAAGGGGCTGCGAGCTGGCTGTGGTCATGGGTATGCGCATCATATTAGGATGGGGAATGAGGGCTAGGACGGGACCTCCACATGCCCCGAAAGAATCGTCCCGTTGTATTCCTAGGGCAAGAAGAAAGACACCGGGTCTCCTCGGCCGCTTTTCGATCTCCTCCTGCCCACAAGCTACGGTCAGCCGCTCCTGGGTGGATTGAGAGTGCGAAACTCATCACGACGGCTCTCCCCTGAGGTTTGCAACCGGGGAGGTCCGGGGGAAGGAAGGCAAACACGGGGCACCCACCTCTTTGCGATTCCCATCTGCTTTTTAATCGATAGGCTCTTTACCCGGCGGCCGATTTCTAATGGCACCGTTTGAACCGACCTCGGCGGGGTAAACCCATGTTTCGGGGAAAAGGAAGCGGGGAGAAAGGGAGCAACGATATAGGGGGTTCCCCCTGTGCCCGGTCCCCCATAGATGCCGTGCCCCTGGCAGGAGACGCCGTTTGCCCCTCCTGCCCGCCGCTGCCCGCGTTGCCGTGGGGAGGCCGAAAGCTGGGGTGATGGGGGCTGCCCGCTCGCCGCTGCCCGCTCCTGTTGCCCGCCTCTCCCCCGTGACACCCCCGATTTCAAATCCGAAGAAAACCATATTTTCGATGAGGCTGCGAAAGTGATGCCCGCGGCCGGCTGCGAGGCAATTTTCCCTCTCCCCCTAAACTCTTTGAATTGTTTGAGGAGAAACACGACCTTTCCATCGACTTTCAGGGGGTGTGGGGTGCAAAAATCCATAGAAATCCCCCAAACACTCGCCCCATTCTGATTTTATGAAGCTGCCGTGGTGAAATATTATCTGGGTAACAAAATGACGGATTTCGATGCCGAGTGGGCAGATTTCCATGGGAAGCCAGACGGGAAAGGTGTCCAGCCCTTGGCCCGGAGCAGACTCCCGCTGCCAAGCGGCTCCCGTTACCCTCGAAAGCACAACAACCCCTTTGCTCCTTGGAGTCCCCAGCCATGTCCCTGTGCGTGGTTTCAGTCAGGGCTGGAGCCGGGGCAGGTGCCCGTGTCCATGTCCGGCGTGGGAAACGACGGCGGAGTTGGGACCGGGGCGGGGGGACAAGACATTGCCACTTTAAGATGAGAGGGGGGCGTGGAGACACCCTGGGCTATCCCTCTCCGCATCCCTAAAAGGGGTCTGTGTGTGTGTGGAGGGGGGTCGGGTCTGTCCCATGGGGATGGGGCGAGCAACCCCATCCGGGCTCCGGCCCCGCGGGGGCGGGCAGAGGGTGCCGTGTGTGTCCCCCCTCCCCATTCTCCGCGGCCATTTAGGAGCGGCTCGGGAGCCAATGGGCGTCCCCTGCACCGTGACGGCCGAGATTGACGTGTTTCCCACGTCAAATTGATCCCAAGTAAGCGGCGGGGGCTCCCCGGGAGCGGGGAACCGGCCCGGCTCCGCCAGCAAAACCCCGCTGCCGGCTCCTGCCCAACCCGGCCCGCCCTCCGCCGCTCCTCGGGACCTCTATGCCGGGACCAGGACAGCGGAGCGGCGGGCAGGCGCTGCCCCCGAGCCGGGCCGAGCCGAGCTCCCCCGGTGCCGGGCGATGGGTAAGAGCGGGTGGCCGTAGGGAGGGCTCCGGGACGGGATCCGAGGAGGGGGCGGGGGGGTCACCAGGCGGGGTGGACCCCCTGTCCCCTCGCTGCGGCCCGGTAGTGGCGGCGGGTAGGGGTCCCGCACGGCGTGCCCGGCTGGGGAGGCCCATGGCTCTCCAGTCCTCCCTGCCTCCGCTTTTGCTCCACTCACTTTCTTCGTTCTTTCTCCCGTTCTCCTTGTTTCTTCTTCTCTTCTGCACACCCCCCCCATCCCGTTTCTTTTTATCTTTTTTCCTCCCTCCTTTTTCTTTTTCTCCTTTCCTCTCCGTTGTTTATTTCTTCATTTCCCCCTTCTTTTTTCTCCCTTCCTTTCTTTCACTTTTAAAAAGTTATTTTTTTCTTTCTCCTTTTCTCTCTTCCTCCCCCGCCCCCACCTCTCTCTTTCCTTCTTTACCCTCTTTTCCTTTTCTTTGCTTTTTTTCCTTTCCCCCTCTTTTTTCCCTTCCCCCCTCTTTTTTCCCCTCCCCCCCTCTTTTCCCCTTCTCCTTTTTTCCTTCTCCCCCCTTTTTTCCTTCCCTCCTTTTTCTTTTCGTCCGTTTCTCTTTTTCTTTTTCTTTACCCCCGTTACTTTTCCTTTCCTACCTTTCCTTTTAACTTCCCCTCTTTCTTTTTCCTCCCCCATTGTCTTTTCCTTCCTCCCCCTTCCATTTGCCTTCAGTCTTTTTCTTCCCTTCTCCTTTTTCCCTTTCCTCTTCTCCCTCCTATGCTATATTTTCCCTTTCCCTCCTGTTTCTTTTCCTCCAAATTCCCTTCCCTTTCATTCCCCCGTCTCCATCCCACTCCCTCCTGTCTCCTCGACGTGTGTCGCTGGGACATCCCCCGGGTGACCCCGATTCGGCCCGGCGGCGCGTCCCCCCCATCCCTCCCTCCTTCCCTCCTTCGCGCCCCGTCCCGCCGGTAACTGGCCCATCCCGCCGCAGAGCACACGTACGGGGAGGTGAACCAGCTGGGTGGTGTATTCGTGAACGGGCGGCCGCTGCCCAACGCCATCCGACTGCGGATCGTGGAGCTGGCCCAGCTCGGCATCCGGCCCTGCGACATCAGTCGCCAGCTCCGCGTCTCCCACGGCTGCGTCAGCAAGATCCTGGCCCGCTACAACGAGACCGGCTCCATCCTGCCCGGGGCTATCGGCGGCAGCAAGCCACGGGTCACCACCCCCAACGTGGTCAAGCACATCCGCGACTACAAGCAGGGAGACCCCGGCATCTTCGCCTGGGAGATTCGCGACCGGCTGCTGGCCGACGGCGTCTGCGACAAGTACAACGTCCCCTCGGTCAGCTCCATCAGCAGGATCCTGCGAAACAAGATCGGGAGCCTCTCCCAGCCCGGCCCCTACGACGGCGGCAAGCAACCCCCCCCACAGCCTGCCCTGCCCTACAACCACATCTACCAGTACCCTTACCCCAGCCCCATGGCCTCCACGGCCGCCAAGATGGGGGGTCACCCCGGCGGGCCCGTGGCCACCGCTCACGTCAGCTTGCCACGCTCCTGGCCCTCCGCTCACTCCGTCACCAACATCTTGGGCATCCGCACCTTCATGGAACAGACGGGTGGGTACCACGCTCTGGCCCCCTCAGAGCCCACAGTCCCGGGCAAGGGGGAGGTCTGGCAGGGATCACCTCTTCCCCGCCCGTCGAGCAAATCTTTCATCCCCCACAATTCATTTTCTCGGGGGGTTTATTTGGTGGCCGCAACCCACTCCGGCAGGACGGGGGCCAGATGCGGCGAAAGTCAGACATCTTGAACTTTTTATAGAAAAATATGGAAAATATTTTCGTAGGGATGATAGATTGGTGACCGCAAATTGGGAGCCCTGAATTTCCCCTTGTAAAGGGGGAAAAATATGGAATAGGGGCGATGGGGTGTGGAGAGGAGAAAACAAAACAAGGGAGGGAGGAAAAAGGGAGAAAAACAAATCAGGGGAGAGAAAAAAAAGGGGAAAGGCAAAGCAGGAGAGGGGGGGAAAGGGAGAAAAAAACATAGGGAAGGGAAACAGTGGTGGAAAAAAACTAAATGCGTGGAGGGAAAAAAGAGGGAGAAAACAAACGAGGGGAGGGGAATAAGTGGGGAGCAATCAAAGCTGGAAAGGGAAAAGAAGCAAGAAAAACGGAGAGGGAAAAAAGAGGGAAAACTAAACCAGGGTAGGGGGAAAAGACGGGGAAAAGGAGGAAAAGAAGAAGGGAAGCCACCTTGTAAAACAGGCACGGGGCTTTCCAGGATATCCCCGAGAAATCGCCTTGATTCTCCTAAAAAACCAAACCAGGGAGGAAGAATCGAGGAGTGCGGCTGGGCTGCTGCGGCAGGGGCTCCGGGCAGACTAGCTCCGGGGAGGGGACACACACACACACTGGACGTAGCGGGGTGCTGGGGGAATGCGAGTCCTTTTATCCTTCCAAAAGGAAATCAACCGCAAGCTTTTTCCTCCGTGCCATCATTTATCTTTCAAATTCCGATGTCACTTTTATAAATCTCCTTCGTCAGAAGAGAAATTTGGCCTTGGGAGCGGATTGGGGGTGGAACGGAGAGTCGAAGGACAGGGATTTGGGACGGTGGCAAAATTAAGTGTATCTCTCTCGGCGGTATACACGAAATTTCGGCCGCCAGGACCGAGCCTTTCCGGGATGTATTCCCGGGCTGGTGACGGAGAGCGAGAGGCGAGACGGGTCTGTGCTCCACTCCCCGTCGGGTTTATGCGAAGAAGCACCTGCAACCTGGGGCTTTCTCCCCATTTCACCCCAATCCTTGCCCCGAGACACAGGGATCTGGCTCACAGCGAGGGCTAACGCTAACGGAACTGCTTCTCTCTCCTTTCCAGGGGCTCTGGCTGGCACAGAGGGGTCTGCTTACCCCCCCAAAATGGAAGACTGGCCCAGCGTGAACAGGACGGGCTTCCCCTCAACTCAGGCTGTCAACGGCATGGACAAGGCTGCCGTGGAAGGAGATATCAAATACCCGCAGGTAACTGTTCTGTGGGACAGGAGGTGACAAGGCAAGGGAGGCAAAAGGAGACAAGGAGAGAGCCAGAAGTAGGGCAAGAAGGGCAGCAGGGTATGAGGGCGTGGGGAGGAGAGCAGGAGGGGACAAGAGGGAGAGAGAACGATTTCTCATCGCGTCCATGAGCAGCCGGGTGGATTGTTTGGAGCCTCTTCCCCTCGTACCCTAGATATCTCTTTTTCTCTGACCCCAGCCCCCGCCAGGACTCTCCTCGGTGAGTAGCTTCCTCCCAGCCTGTGCTTATCCCCCTTCCAACCAACACGGCGTCTACGGCGGCCCGCCTAGCGGCTATCTTCCACCGGGTCCCCCCTGGCCACCACAGGGTAGCCCTTTGGGCCACCACGGACCCGGAGTGACGGTGCACGGAGGCGATTTGGCCACGGCGATGGCGTTCAAGCAGCCCGGGAGGGAAGGTGAGCGGGGGACAGGGATGCACGGCTGGGAGTGGGACTGCGGGCCCGGGGCTCTCCGGGGTCTCGGAAGGGGCAGGAGAAAAGGGATGGTGAAAAGACTCGGTGTGGGTTCCCCCACCTTGATCCAAAATTGAGTATTTTAACCATCTTCAAAAGGTTGAAAATTCAGAGTATTTCCCCCACCCCACGAGGGCTGTCGGGCTCCGTCAGGCTCCGGAACGAGATCTCCGGGATTTTGTCTGCCTGCTGCACCGGTCCCCCCTGCCGCAATATTCGATGGGTGCTGGTCCAGCTCCCAACCCCTTTCTGCGCGGCCTCAACCAGCACATCGGGATTCTAAACTAGAAATCTTTTCCTTTCCTCCTCGTTTGCGCTGAAAATGACCAGGAAAGCGGGGTAGGATTTTGAGGGAAACCTTCGCTTTGCATCAGGGAATCTCCTTCCCGTTGCAGTTTGCGGGACCGGGAAGGACCTGCGGTTCCTCAGAGGCTTTTTCCAAGGTCCTCCCAAAATGAGCAGCGATAAAATAGACATTCTGACGGCATCCATCTTAGCGAGGAGCCCCGCAGACAGGGCAGGAGCCTCGGGTCGGAGTTATTGGCATCATAAATCCCCTGCTGAGAATTGGAGGGGTTGGGGGTGTAAAAGCAAACCCGTGGGGTGGATCGGAACGTCTAGACCAGGGACTGCTAATTAGGGCGGTTCTCTTATCTCCCGCTAATTATTTCGGCTCGTTGAGGGAAGGTTTATTTCCGCGGTGGGAGGTTTCGTTCTGTGTATAAAACCCCTGCCGATTTTACCCCCGTCCCTAATGTTCCTCCTTTTTCGTGGTAACCAGATTCGATATTCTTTTCCACATTTCTGACGAATTCCCTACTTTTACACCGATTTTTTTAATTATCATTTTTTTTCGGTTGCTTTGGTTTTGTTTATATTTATACGAGGCTTTTACTGGTGGTAAACTCATTACGGGGATGAGTCTTCTCGAGTATCGAGAGCTGGAAATCGATTTAGTAAAAGTAATAATAAATATAGAGAAACAGGACAAAAGAAAGTGAGGGAGAAGAAAGGAAAGAAAAAGGAAAAGAATAAAAAATTAGGAAAGAGAAAGAGAAAGAAAGGAAGGAATGAAGCAAGAAAAACGGAAAAAAGGAAGGAAGAAGAAAGGAAGAAAGGAAAAAAGAAAAAAAGAAGTAATAAAGGAAGGTAAAAAAGAAAGAAAGGAGAAAAAAAAAAAAGAGAAAGAAAGAAGGAAAGAAAATGAATGCAGGAACACCAATGACCTGTTTGTATTTATTATATTTTCGAGGTATTTTCAATTGGATCCTGATTTTTCTGCTTTGCCAGTCTTTAAGCTACCTCTGCTGAAAATTCCACAGACTTTCTTTAAACGTTTGTGACTTTTTAGTTCTATGTGGTTTTAGTTTGGCTTTTGGTAGCTTTCTATTTGTTTTGTTTTGTTTCCTGTAAAGGATTTATTTCCCTCTCTCCTTTTTAATTTCCTTCAAATCAGCTTTCGGGTTCCACTACTTTATTTGGGACAACCCAAATATCGGATTATGCTGCAAAGCACCCCCTCTATCCCCTGTCCCGAGAAGGGAGGAGTGTTGTGGGGGAGGGGGGCAGACGGCCCCATCCCCTCCTGGGGAGGCCAGTCCCCGGTCCCTGCATAGACGGGGGAGAGGACAGTGGGAGGGGAAAGAGACAAAGAGAAAGGAAGACAGGAGGAGAGATGGAAAGAAATAAGGAAAGGGAGAGACAAATTCAGCCGGTCAGTTTTGCTCTCCAAGTTATTTCTTTCTGACTTCACAGCTCCTGTGTCCCCCCTCCAAATCTCCCTGCTTATCCCATACCTGTAGCAGCCTTAGACATTCCTTGCCCCCTCACTGAAGACTGGTGCTGGGGTGGGAGGCACAGGTGGTCTGGACCCCTGCAACCCACTGTGGTACCTGCTGGGGCCAGGCTGTGCTTGGGGTGAGCTGGGGCTGGCAAGAAGCTCAGTAGTTTACCTACAGCTGGTGGGGTGTAAAGGTGTTTTCCTCATCCCCTTTCCCCTTCTTCCTGGCACTGGTGGCACAGTCCCCTCCCAAGGCACCCCAATTGCAGGCATGAGTCATGTTCTCTGCATGGCTGGACTGGGTTTGGGTCCCCTTCGTGGACAGATCTGGATTTTCAGCCATGGCAGAGGGAGCCCAGCCATCATCATGTTCTCCCCTTTCCTTCCCTTTTCTCCTGGAAGCCCATTTCTGAAGTCATGACTTTCCTGGAGGCAGGTGGGTGGTGGGCTCTGAGAGGTAGAGCTGCTTTTGGGTGGCCATTGGAGAAGGTTCCACATCTATCCAGCCATGGATTGTGCCTGGCTGCAGCAACGTGCTCTGAGTCCATCAATCCACTGCCTTCTTGTTTGTCTTCTATTTCCTCCCCCCTTCCCTTCTTGCAGCTGTGGACAGAAAACCCGTCAGCCCTGTGGGGAAACCTCCAGACCCTCTAAATACCATCCATGGACTCTCTATCCCAGCCTCCTCCTCCTAAAGCTGCTGAGCAGTGCTCCAGAGACAGTGACTCTTTGAATAAGCACCTGTGAACTCTAACTGAAACCTGAAGTGCCACCAAACTCTACCCAAAGTGCCATTGAGCAGTACCCAAAGTGCCAGCACCTTGGGGAGGTGCCTGCAGGGATGAAGATGTATCTGGATTGTCGGAGGTGACATCCTTCCTGGCAAATTCCTGTGCAGGGAAGCACAATCAGGATGTTCACTCACACTGTACCTCCATTGGATTGGAAAGAGGTGACAGAAGAGACTCAGCCTTCTTTATTTTGTCTTTTTTTTTTTTTCATTGTTTTCAGTTTTTCTTTCTCCTTCCCATGTTCCCAAAGACCATTGGATGCAGGGCAGCAAACACCTCCATCCCCAGCCATCATCTCTGCCCCATCATGGGAATGGGCAAATATGCCACAATGTTTTATGATATATTTTTATAATAACAAACCATAATAAAAAGTGACTATTGTGGGCACATGCTGCTGACCTCCATCCCTGGGGGTCTGGCTTAGCACCATTACTTCTCTTGATGTCCTCCACACTCAGATTGCATCTCCAGGTTGCCTAGGAGTGACTGAGACCTGCTGGGATAGAGCTTGGGGCCACTTGGCTGGGAGAAAACACTCTGGGCTGGCTCTGGATCCTTGCACCCAACCCACCCCACCGAGGACCTTGTGTTTGCCCTGAGCATGCTGCAGCCCTGCTCCTCAGGGCTAGTGGCAAATTTGAGGGGATCCATGGTCCTGCTGGGTGACTCCTGATGCTCTGGGGTTACAGGCCAGCTTTGGGCATAAGCAGTGGGGTAGGTGGCCAGCCCCTTGGCTTGTTGCAACCTGTTTTACCTAGCCATGGGCAAGCAGTGGGCTAGCGGCAGGGCTGCACCTCGCAGCCCACCCACTGGGGTTCTTTATCCCCCTCCTGTCCAGCCGCCTGGGATGTGTTCAGGATGGGCTCCACTGGGCTTTCGTGTTCCCTGGCTCCATCAGCCACTGCCATTGGCGTCAGTCCCTTCATTGTCTGGAGAAGAGGAAGGTCCTACAGCGGGGCAGGGAGGAAATAAACTGGCAGGAGAACACAGGCCTGGCTTTTTGCAGAGAGCGTGTCTTTGTGGGAGGGAGGGAGGGAGAGGGATGCCAGATTTGACATCCCACCCCAGGAAATTATTTTGCCTTCAACCTCGGGGTGGCAAAATTCAGTTTTGCCTCTGCTGCTGCAAAGCCTCCAGCTAGAGCTGGTCTTTGCAACTGACTACAAAGCTCGGGAGGGACAGGAGGAGATTTGAAGCAGGCGAGAATAACACCCCAGGGCAAGCTCTGCTGCCAAACTGTCACTGACTCTGTTTTAAAGGATGCAAGGAGCAACAAGTCACCAAGAAGGGACAAGCCACCTGAAACAGCTGGCTAACAGCTATTCTGGCCTGTCCCCTGCCAGGTTTATCCATTTAAAGCTGCATTTGAACATCTGGCAGAGCAGCTTTGGAAAGGATGATACACAGAACTCCCTTAGGGCTGGATGGCAGCACTCATGGCCCTTCTGCCTGCTCTGACAGCTGGGGAATCCAACTCCTCCCAGGGATGAGGAGAGCAGGAGACAGCTCAAGCCCTGCCTCTCCTGGGACTCTGCTGCTTTGGGTGGGCAGAGGAGCCCTTCACATACCCAGCACTGAAACCTTCCTGCTCACCAGCCTGAAGAAACTTGTCTGCCCTTTGCATAGAGCCCCCCCAAAGCCCTTCTGTCAGGAGAAGCTGGTTCCCCATGCTGAGCCCTCACACTGCAGATTGGTCTGGGGAAGTGGGAATGCCACACACCCCCCCCCCGCACCCCCCCCCCCAGTATGGCAACCCATGATAAAAATGCTGACATAGCACCCAAATGCTGTGCCATATCCCACAGATGTTCTGTCCTATTCTTTTTAGCCTTGTAGCACCTTCTGGCTTGTAAAGCCTGGGTTCCTGGGGTGCTTCACAGCTGAGTGCACCCTAAAACCCTGCAGAGATAGGAGCAAGGGCTCTCATGGACATCTAGGATGAGTAAGACACAAGTACTGGAGTCAGATAGACATAGTGCAGAGTCCCATCCTTTTAATTAGTGTCCTGCTGGGATGGTATGGCAGTGCCTGAGTTCTTCCATTCCAAGACTGTCAGGAACCTGCCAAAAACCCTGAGCAGCAACTTGATGCTTTGCATCCACCACACCCCCAAGCCAACCCTTCTCAGGCACTTGCCAGGCTTAGGCAGCCACAGAATTGCAGCACTTGAACAAGGAGCCATGTCTTGGCCTTGGGGACTCAGCCCTGGGGCTGAGAGCATTTGGGTTTGTTCATGTGGTGATGGGATGGAAGCATGGTGGTGGAATGTGTGGGGTGGTGGGATGTGTGGTGTGGTGGAATGCATGGTGTGGTGGACTGCATGGTGTGGTGGAATGCATGGTGTGTTGGGATGCATGGTGTGATGGGATGCATGGTGTGTTGGGATGCATGGTGTGGAGGGATGCATGGTGTGGAGGGATGCATGGTGTGATGGGATGCATGGTGTGGTGGGAACCATGGTATGGTGAGATGCATAGAATCATAGAATTCTAGGGTTGGAAGGGACCTCAAGGATCCTTCAGTTCCAATGCCCCTGCAGGGCAGGGACACCTCACACTACATCAGGTTGCTTAGAGCCACATCCAGCCTGGCTTTAAAAACCCCCATGGATGAGACTTCCACCACCTCCCTGGGCAACCAGTTCTTCATGGGAAAGAATTTCTTCCTTACTTCCAATCTGAATCTACCCATTTCTAGTTTTATTCCATTCCCCCTTCTCTTATCATTACTTGACACCCTAACACGTCCCTCCCCAGCTATCCCCTTCAGATAGTTGAAGGCCACAAAGTCTTCTCGGAGCCTTCTTTTTTCCAGATAGAACAGCCCCAACTGTCTCAGTCTGTCCCCATAGCAGAGGTGTTCCAGCCCCCTGATCATCCTCGTGGCCCTTCTCTGGACACACTCCAGATTCTTCTTGTAATAGAGGCTCCAGAAAGGGATGCAGTGCTCCAGGTGTGGTCTCACCAGAGTGGAGTAGAGGGAGAGAATCACCTCCCCTGACCTGCTGGCTAGGCATAGTGTGATGGGATGCATGGTGTGATGAGATCCATGGTGTGATGGGATGCATGGTGTGGTGAGATCCATGGTGTGATGAGATACATGATGTGATGGGATGCATGGTGTGATGAGATCCATGGTGTGATGGGATACATGGTGTGGTGGGATGCATGGTGTGGTGAGATCCATGGTGTGATGGGATGCATGGTGTGGTGGGATGCATGGTGTGGTGAGATCCATGGTGTGATGGGATACATGGTGTGGTGGGATGCATGGTGTGGTGAGATCCATGGTGTGATGGGATGCATGGTGTGGTGGGATGCATGGTGTGGTGAGATCCATGGTGTGATGAGATACATGGTGTGGTGGGATGCATGGTGTGATGGGATGCATGGTGTGGTGGGATGCATGATGTGATGGCACACAACATGTACAGCTATGCATTGTGTCCAGTTATCCAGAAGCTTCTGCAGGCAGCCATCCCTGCCTGCGTTGTCAGCACACTTCGGGTGGGATTTGCCACCAGAGGGAGATCCTATTGTTCCACACCGAGGAGCAGCCGGTGAGAAAGCCTCTGCTTTCCCAGCCAGAACAGGCAGGCAGGCAGAAGGTATTGCCAGGCACAGCAGAAATCTGCTCTTCTGCAGGCATTTTGGGCTGAGGTGCCTTGAAGGGCTGCTGTGCCAACCCATGGGGTGCTGCTCAAAGGCAGAGTGAAGCACACCAGGTAGCATCAGAGTGGTTTTTGAGCAGTCAGGCTTCTCATTTCTTGTTTGTGGCTGTTTGGCTGTTGATAGACTTCATTACAAATGCAATTTTAACACTTATAATAAAGAGACTTTCTCATTTAAAAAAATAAATCCACTTTTTTTTGGGGGCGGGGGTGGGGGGTTCAGCCTTTGGATTGAACTCAGGTCTTTGAAAGCTGGGAGCTGCCTGCCTTTCTTTCCATACTTTGCTGTGAGAGGAGCCATGGGTCAGTTACCCATCCTGACAGATGCTCTCATAGAGGACAGGCTCCATTTGTGCTTGTGCACACCCAGAGAACCTTAGCTGCTCACATCAAAGCCTGCCCCCCTATATCCCTGCCCAACAGTGTTTCTGGTTCAAGCAGAAAACCCAAACCCCAAAACTTGGTGTCCTGTCCTTTCCCAATGCACATTTGCTGCCTCATCATGAGGCAGGTTGAGGAGACCACAGCTGAGTGTAGGCACAGGCTGTGTCTTGTTGGCTGCACCAACCAGCTCAGAACAGCCCAGCTGAGGGGAGACAACTGGACTTGATCTGAGCAGAGGACTTTGAACAACTGATGCATTCATGGGAGCAAAATGGGGGTCCTCATGTTGGCAGCAGGACAGGAGGACAGACAGCCCCAAAAGCAAGAGATGCTACTGAGACCACCATGAAGTCCCAGTTAGAAATGCAGCCATTTCCAGTTGGAAATTCAATGGGTGATATATTATTTGGGGTAAAATTTGACACCACAAGCACTTTTTTTTGGAAGCTGATGTCTTAGCAGTGTAGAAGAAAATAGCACAAAGGGCTGGGGCTCCTCTCCTATGAAGACAGACTGAGAGAGTTGGGGATATTCAGACTGGAGAAGAGAAGGCTCTGAGGAGACCTTCTTGTGGCCTTCCAGTATCTGAAGGGGGCTACAAGACAGCTGGGGAGGGACTTTTTAGGGTGTCAGGGAGTGATAGGACTGGGGGGAATGGAGCAAAACTAGAAGTGGGGAGATTCAGTTTGGATGTTAGGAAGAAGTTCTTTCCCATGAGGGTGGTGAGAGACTGGAACAGGTTGTCCAGGGAGGTGGTGGAAGCCTCATCCCTGGAGGTGTTTAAGGCCAGGCTGGATGTGGCTCTGAGCAACCTGATGCAGTGTGAAGTGTCCCTGCCCATGGCAGTGGGGTTGGAACTAGTGATCCTTGAGGTCCCTTCCAACCCTAACAATTCTATGATTCCATGACAATGAGCTTCAGCTGCTGTAGGTCAATCAGTTCTGAGAAAATGGGGCAAAAGATGTTGTTTGGTCCATATTGATAATGGTGATGATGGTAATGATTGTCACAGAAGATTTCTTGGAGCTGGACTCTCTCCAGATGGAGGTTCAGGGTGTTTGGGGTGCACACCCTGCTCTGAGCACCTGAACCGAGGAGGAGAAAACTACCCCTGCCCAGGGTGCAGTCCTCATGTCAAGAGAGGAGCTGGGCTGAGCTGAATGCAGATGGCACCTGAGAGGGGCTGTTGGGGGGGACTTAGAGGGGAACTGAGGACTGGAAGGACTGGAAGTTGTTGGGGAGTGAATAATTCATAGATTCATAGATTCATAGAATGGATTGGAAGGGACCTCAAAGATCATCCAGTTCCAACCACCTGCCATGGGCAGGGACACCTTCCACTAAACCAAGTTGCTCAAAGCCTCATCCAACCTGGCCTTGAACACCTCCAGGGAGGGGGCATCCACAATCTCCCTGGGCAACCTGTTCCAGTGTCTCACCATCCTTACTATATAGAATTTGTTTCCAATCCCCAGTTTAAATCTGCCCTCCTCAAGCTTCAATCCATTTGCCCTATTTCTGTCACGACAAGCCCTTGTCAAAAGTCCTTTTCCAGCTTCCTTGTAGGCTCCTTTCAGGTACTGGAAGGATGCTTTAAGGTCTCCCTAGAGCCTTCTCTTCTCCAGGCTGAACAGCCTCAGCATGGTCAGCCCTGAATTCACACCTTGAAACCTCCCCAGGACTATAGCAAAGACCCCAAATAAATCCAAAACCAAAATCGGGGTGACTCAAAGTGTAGCTCTGCTCTGGCCTCACAGCAAATTCTTCTGTGTGCAGGCAGACTGACACAAGCCAGGGAAAATTGGACTTGATTGGGGTGGAACTTTCTGACTTTCTTGGAACCAAGTGGGAGGGTGGAAACAATTGACTCTGACACTCCTTCAGTGACGGCTTCGTCAAAATCGATACCATCCCTTGGAACATGTCCATTTTGACGAAGTGGCACTTTCTGACAGGCAAAAAAAACCCCAAAACCAAACAAAAAAACCCAACAACCCCAAACCCCCAAACCCAAGCTGAAACTGTTTCTATCAGCTCTACCTGCCCCATTTATCTTTAGCACTGTTTCTTTCCAGGTCACAGAGCAGGATTAAGAACGTTATAGACTTTGCTCAAAGCTTTGTTACTGGAGACTCAGCAGTGGCCCAGGGATTTCTTTTCCTTTTAGGATGTTAAGAATCATGAAGAGTTAAAACCATCACTTTGGCTAGAAACTGGAAGTAGGGCCAGCAGATGTTTGGCATGAGTACAGGTTGTGGTTGCTCTAGCAGGGTCTGCCTCTGCATTTTCCCATGCTTTGACCCTGTCCAGCTTCTGACAAAGTCCCTGAGCTTCTCACCTTGCTCTGGGTTATTTGTCAGTGTGAGGAGCAGGAGCTGGCTGAAGAGAGGTGATGCCCTCAGAGATCATCCTGCAGAATCCTCCATGTCCCATTGCTGGGGTGCAAGTCCAGATAACCAACAGCATGGAATTATAGAATCAGTATAGATTCAGCACAGAATCAGCAAGCCCAGGTCACTAACAGCACTGAATTATAGAATCAGCATGGATTCAGCACAGAATCAGCAAGCCCAGATCACTAACAGCACTGAATTATAGAATCAGCATAGATTCAGCACAGAATCAGCAAGCCCAGGTCACTAACAGCACTGAATTATAGAATCAGCATGGATTCAGCACAGAACCAGCAAGCCCAGGTCACTAACAGCACTGAATTATAGAATCAGCATGGATTCAGCACAGAACCAGCAAGCCCAGGTCACTAACAGCACTGAATTATAGAATCAGCATGGATTCAGCACAGAATCAGCAAGCCCAGGTCACTAACAGCACTGAATTATAGAATCAGCATGGATTCAGCACAGAACCAGCAAGCCCAGGTCACTAACAGCACTGAATTATAGAATCAGCATGGATTCAGCACAGAATCAGCAAGCCCAGGTCACTAACAGCACTGAATTATAGAATCAGCATGGATTCAGCACAGAACCAGCAAGCCCAGGTCACTAACAGCACTGAATTATAGAATCAGCATGGATTCAGCACAGAATCAGCAAGCCCAGGTCACTAACAGCACTGAATTATAGAATCAGCATAGATTCAGCACAGAATCAGCAAGCCCAGGTCACTAACAGCACTGAATTATAGAATCAGCATAGATTCAGCACAGAACCAGCAAGCCCAGGTCACTAACAGCACTGAATTATAGAATCAGCATGGATTCAGCACAGAATCAGCAAGCCCAGGTCACTAACAGCACTGAATTATAGAATCAGTAGAGATTCAGCACAGAACCAGCAAGCCCAGGTCACTAACAGCACTGAATTATAGAATCAGCATGGATTCAGCACAGAATCAGCAAGCCCAGGTCACTAACAGCACTGAATTATAGAATCAGCATGGATTCAGCACAGAATCAGCAAGGCCAGGTCACTAACAGCACTGAATTATAGAATCAGCATAGATTCAGCACAGAATCAGCAAGCCCAGGTCACTAACAGCACTGAATTATATTATCAACATAGATTCAGCACAGAACCAGCAAGCCCAGGTCACTAACAGCACTGAATTATATTATCAGCATAGATTCAGCACAGAACCAGCAAGCCCAGGTCACTAACAGCACTGAATTATATTATCAGCATAGATTCAGCACAGAATCAGCAAGCCCAGGTCACTAACAGCACTGAATTATAGAATCAGCATGGATTCAGCACAGAATCAGCAAGCCCAGGTCACTAACAGCACTGAATTATAGAATCAACATAGATTCAGCACAGAACCAGCAAGCCCAGGTCACTAACAGCACTGAATTATAGAATCAGCATAGATTCAGCACAGAACCAGCAAGCCCAGGTCACTAACAGCACTGAATTATATTATCAGCATAGATTCAGCACAGAATCAGCAAGCCCAGGTCACTAACAGCACTGAATTATAGAATCAGCATGGATTCAGCACAGAACCAGCAAGCCCAGGTCACTAACAGCACTGAATTATAGAATCAGCATAGATTCAGCACAGAATCAGCAAGCCCAGGTCACTAACAGCACTGAATTATAGAATCAGCATGGATTCAGCACAGAATCAGCAAGCCCAGGTCACTAACAGCACTGAATTATAGAATCAGCATGGATTCAGCACAGAACCAGCAAGCCCAGGTCACTAACAGCACTGAATTATAGAATCAGCATGGATTCAGCACAGAATCAGCAAGCCCAGGTCACTAACAGCACTGAATTATAGAATCAGCATAGATTCAGCACAGAATCAGCAAGCCCAGGTCACTAACAGCACTGAATTATAGAATCAGCATAGATTCAGCACAGAATCAGCAAGCCCAGGTCACTAACAGCACTGAATTATATTATCAACATAGATTCAGCACAGAACCAGCAAGCCCAGGTCACTAACAGCACTGAATTATATTATCAACATAGATTCAGCACAGAACCAGCAAGCCCAGGTCACTAACAGCACTGAATTATAGAATCAGCATAGATTCAGCACAGAACCAGCAAGCCCAGGTCACTAACAGCACTGAATTATATTATCAGCATAGATTCAGCACAGAATCAGCAAGCCCAGGTCACTAACAGCACTGAATTATAGAATCAGCATGGATTCAGCACAGAATCAGCAAGCCCAGGTCACTAACAGCACTGAATTATAGAATCAGCATGGATTCAGCACAGAATCAGCAAGCCCAGGTCACTAACAGCACTGAATTATAGAATCAGCATGGATTCAGCACAGAATCAGCAAGCCCAGGTCACTAACAGCACAGAATCAAAGACCTCTAAGATCATCAAGTCCAACCCTCAACCCAATACCACCATGCCCACTAAACCATGTCCTGAAGTGCCATGTCTAGATATTTTTCAAACACCTCCAGGGGTGGTGACTCCACCACTTTCCTGGCCAGCCTGTTCCAATGCCTGACTGCTCTTTCAGTAAAGAAATTGTTCTAGTGTCCAACCTAAACCTCCTCTGTCTCAGCTTGTTCTGTCACTAGTTACCTGAAGAAGAGAGCAACCCCCACCTCACTCCAACCCCCTTTTAGGTAGTAGTGGAGAGCAATGAGGTCTCCCCTCAGCATCCCCTTCTCTAGACCTTTGCTCATTGTTCAGAAGCAGGAACTGATGAGCTCAGAGATAGTCTAGACAGAAGGAAGGCATTTTTCATGTTGAGAGTGGCACAGGCTGCCCAGAGAGGTGGGAGATGCACCATCCTTGGAGACATTCCAGGTCAGGCTGGATGGGCTGCTGACCAGCCTGATCTAGTTGAAGATGTTTGTGCTCACTGCAGAGGATTTGGACTAGGTGACCTTGAAAGGTCCCTTCCAACCCAAACCGTTCTACGATTCTCTGATTGTCTGTGATTTTATGGTTCTATGATTCTGTGACTCTGTGATTTTGTGATTCTATGATTCTGTGATTTTATGGTTCTATGATTCTGTGATTCTGTGATTTTGTGATTATACGATTCTGTGATTCTATGATTCTGTGATTTTATGATTCTATGATTATGTGATTCTGTGATTTTATGATTCTGTGATTATATGATTATGTGATTTTATGATTCTATGATTCTGTGATTCTGTGATTTTGTGATTCTATGATTCTGTGATTTTACAATTCTATGATTCTGTGATTCTGTGATTTTGTGATTCTATGATTCTGTGATTTTACGATTCTATGATTCTGTGATTCTGTGATTTTGTCATTATATGATTCTGTGATTTTATGATTCTCTGAATGTCTGATTTTACGACTCTCTCTGAACCTTGTCCCCAAAATGATGCAGAAGAAGAGCTCAAGAAAAGCAGCAGTGGCAGAGTTTTAGGCTCCTCTCAATCATTTGTATAAAGCTGATGATGATAAATGGAAGGGAAACATTTCTTGAACCCTAAGTATAGTGTTTCTTGGCCACCAAGGAGCCCTGTGGGGTTTGGCTTCCTTTCAGGAGCATCATCTATCAGTGGATTTTATAGCAAGTTAGGGAAAGGAGATCAATGACTTGTGCAAAGATGGCAAATCTTGACTTGATGCTACAGATATGAAGGTGGTATTTCTCTCAGGGAAAACATCTCCACTTCTGCCTACCCCCATCCTGCAGTATAGATAGGAATTTTTTTTTTTTTGCTTCTTTTTTTTTTTTTTTTCCTTTTTTTTTTTTTTTAAATCTCCAAGTTCTATTAACCTGGCAGAGACAACCAAAGCTTTCAGGGAAGCTCTCCCACAGATAGCACTGCTTTGGCATCCAGTTCTCAGAAAGTGATGTCATCCTAAATTCATATGCCAGAGTTTTCCCTTTCTTCTTCAGATTTGTGGCAATGTCAAGAGTTCTTCTCTGGAGCAGCTCTGGTTTTAATATTTCATATTTACACTTCTCATTTTGGAGCTGGCTGAGATATCTTTTGGGCTCAACCTTGCAGATGCTCACATGCATGCAAAGCCCTCAACTCTTGAAGAGGTCCTTGAAGAGCTGGGGCATCAGTGGAGCTTGCTTGTGTAGCTCTACTCAGTCAGCACAAGCTCAGGAGCTTTAGTTTCGCTATAAAGAACATTTCTGACAAAGATCTAAGATTTTCCTTCATGGCTGGCCAAGCTCTGCCCACCTGTGTCCTTGGTGCTGTTAATCTGGATCAGTCTCAGACAATTTGAATGAGAGATGTCAAAAAGGGAAGTATTTCCAAGACCCAGGCACATGGAGCTGTGATGGTCAGAAGGTTATCTGCATGAGGAAGAGAACAGATCGATAGGCAGGATTGGTTTGGTAAGCCTTGGGAAGTGGCCTTAAAATAGTTCCTTGAGTATTTTGTCAGAATTTTAATTGCCTCTGCTCTTAGCCAGCCCTGTCTCTGTGCCCCTTCCCCCCAGGGAAGACCTCCCTTTACCAAAAAAGAGGTCTGTCCAGCCAGCCCCAGCTGTGGTGGCTTTGGCTGGACCTGCCAAACTTCATGCACTTACAAAAGGTCCCAAGGGCTTCTCCTGGGATGTGCCACAGCCCAGCAGGACTGTGGGGCCACGTACAGGGTCCAATGACATCTGTGCCTGGCAGGAGAGGATCCCAGTTTGCTGTAGCCTTTTTCTAGACTAGGGTCTATCCCACTAGACCCCCAGGAGAAGACAAGGAGCTTGTGGAGATGTGCAGATCTGTAGCTCCTCATGCAGCAGCAGCTCAAGCTCCTCCCATCTCTTAGGCTGCAATTTCTGCTGGCCCCTGGGGAGAAAATAACTGGGCTCAGAATAAGCAGTGAGAAGAAACCAGGCAACTTTGGACTGGCAAGAGTTGTGCTGTGCCATGAACTCTTATCCCTTCGCTGCAGACACACTCTGAAGACACCAGGGTCTTTTTTTTTTTTTTTTTTTTTTTTTTTCATCTTCTTTGGGTTGCCAAAAAGTTGCATTTTCAAACCAGAAATGCTTGTCAGCATCCTGGCCAACACCCAGAACCAGTGATGCAAATATGACAAGCAGAGAGGTCAGGTTACAAACGATGCCATTTCAAAACCTCTCTCAGAAAAACATGAAATGTTCTGAGAGAAAAAAAAAACAACCAACAAACCCAGCCAACAAACTGCTTCATAATCTGCTTGAAAGTGAGAATAAAATACCCACTGTCAGGAACTTGATCTTCTGCTTACTTTTGGCAGGAGAGCAGCAACCTCACTGCTTTCCATGGTCACCAGTGGAATCAGCTGGTGGCCTCCAAAGCCACAGAACACAAGCCACATGTCTCAAATCTGAGCTCTGTACCTGGACCCTGCAGCGAAGGGTCCAGGACTTGCAAAGGCACTTGGGGTTGAGCATCCAGAGGGACCTGGGACCTGGACAGACCGTAGAGGTGGGCTGAGGAGAACTCACGAGGTTCAAAAAGGCCAAGTGCTAGGGCCTGCACTTGGGGCAATCCTTAATGTCAATACAGATTGGGAGATGGTGAAATTCAGAGCAGCTCTGTGGGAAAGGACTTGGGATACTGGTGGATGAGAAGCTGGACATGAGCCAGCAATGTACACTTGCAGCTCAGAAGGCCAATGACATCCTGGGCTGCATCAAAAGGATCTTGGCCAGCTGATGGAGAGAGGGGATTCTGCCACTCTGCTCTGGTGAGACCTGTGTCCAGCTATGGGACCCCCAGCAGAAGGGAGACATGGACCTGCTGGAGTGGGAAAGGGCTGGAACACCTCTCCTATGAAGACAGGCTGAAAGAATTGGGGCTGCTCATCCTGGAGAAGAGAAGGTTTTGGGGAGACCTTAGAGCTA
This sequence comes from Indicator indicator, assembly GCF_027791375.1. Classification (NCBI taxonomy): domain Eukaryota; kingdom Metazoa; phylum Chordata; class Aves; order Piciformes; family Indicatoridae; genus Indicator; species Indicator indicator. Next base: position 34,847,041 of record NC_072018.1, read on the forward strand.
TATTTCAGTATCTGAAGGGGACCTACAGGAAGGCTGGGAAAGGACTGCTTAGAAGGGCCTGGAGGGATAGGAGGAGGGGCCATGGTTTGAAAGTGGAGCAGGGCAAATTTGGGTTGGACATCAGGAAGAAGTTCTTTACAATGAGAGTGGTGAAATACTGGAACAAGTTGCCCAGGGATGTGTTTAAGTCCCTGTCCCTGGACACCCTCAAGATCGGGGTTGATGTGCCCCTGGGCAACTTGATCTAGTTGGAGGTGTCTCTGCTGAGTGCAAGGAGAATTGGACAAGACCCTTTGAGGGTCCTTTCCAACCTGTGAATGATGAAAAACTGAGTAGTCCTTTTAGTTTACCGAAGACAACCAGGGAAGCTGGATGACACCTGCAGAATACATGCAGTAGATTGATGAGTCAGGGTCACACATGCAAACGGGCATGCTGGTTGGCAGCAACAGCACAACAGCTTCATGAGACACAGGGCAGGGTCTCTGTAGAGCCTGCAGTGGCAGCTCAGCCAATGCAATTAGGCCTGCCAGGGAGAAAAGAATGGAATCATTTCATTTTGGCTAGAGAAGACCTTTAAGAGCATCTAACACAATCATTAACCCAGCACTGCCAGGTCACTTGCAAACCACTTTTCTCAGCATCACATGTACATGACTCTTAAACCCCACCAGGGATGGTGACTCCACCACTGCCCTGGGCAGCCTGTTCTAGGGCTTAACAACCCTTTTCAGGGAGAAATTTGTCCCAATGTCCAACCTAAACCTCCCCTGGAACAACGTGAATGCATTCCTTCTTGTCCTATCACTTGTTCCTTGGGGGATGAGACCATTCCCATCTCCATTCAGAGAGCTGTAGAGAGTGAGAAGGTCTCCCCTGAGCCTTCTTTTCTGCAGGCTAAACAATTCCATTTCTCTCAGTTGCTTCTCAGAAGATTTGTGCTATAGACCCTTCACCAGCTTAGTGGCCCTTCTTTGGACAGGCTCCAGCACCTCAGGGTCCTTCTTGTAGTGAGAAGCACAAACCACAAAGTAGTTTACAGAACAGGACAAGGAAGAGTAAACACAGTGTAATGGGAACAGCCTGGGAAGGCAAAGAGCCCTTCCAAGCTCTCATTGAAAACCACATTGGAGAAGATGACCAAGTGGGAGAAAGCCTTGCAGGACAAAACCATTAGTCACTGCATCTTTGCAAACCTTGGGTTCCTGCTGCTGAAGCCCCTCTCAAGGGACATGCAGGTGGTTCCCCTGATGGCTTCACCCAGGAGCTCACAATTAGTTTGAGCTGCTGGTGGGTAACAAGTTCTGCATGGGACAGCAAGGTGCCCTTGTGGTCAAGAAGGCCAATGGGATCCTGGGGTGTATTAAGAGGAGTGTGGCCACAGATGGAGAGAGGTTCTCCTTCCCCTCTACTCTGCCCTGCTGAGGCCACACCTGGAATATTGCTTCCAGTTCTGGGCTCCCCAGTTCAAGAAGGACAGGGATCTGCTGGAAAGTGTCCACTGGAGGGCTACAGGGATGCTGAAGGAACTGGAGCACTGCCTGATGAGGAGAGGCTGAGAGCCCTGGGGCTGGTTAGTCTGGAGAAGAGAAGACTGAGAGGGGATTTGATAAATGTTTATAAATATCTGAGGGCTGAGGGTCAAGAGGGAGGGGCCAGGCTCTGCTCACTTGCACCCTGGGATAGGACAAGGGGCAATGGACATAAACTCCAGCACAGGAGATTCCACCTCAACATGAGGAGGAACTTCTTCACTGTGAAGATCCCAGAGCACTGAAACAGGCTTCCCAGAGAGGTTGCGGAGTCTCCTTCTCTGGAGACTTTCAAGACCCACCTGGATGCATTCCTGTGTGACCTGTGATGGATTCTATGGTCCTGCTCTGGCAGGGGGGTTGGACTGGATGATCTCCTGAGGTCCTTTCCAACCCCTGACATCCTGTGACCCTGGGAATTGTGTTGTCAATGTGAGAGCATTATAGGTGCTGCAACCAAGATATGAAGAGACAATTGGTTGCATTCCATGATGAGGAAAAGTGGCACTGCTCATCTTTCCACAGCACTCAAGGGGTGCCTGCATGCCTGGAGAGATGCAGCAATGCCAGTGAAGCAGCCTGCTCAGCTTTCCCTTCTCTACAATGATAACAGAAAAAAATAGGTCCCAGAGCCAAACCCATCCAATTTCATGGGCCTCTGAGATTGAATTTCATCTCATCTCCCAAGCAATACCAAAATATTGCCTCTATGAAAAGCTGTCAAGAATCTAATTGTTTTGCAAACACCACAGATACCTCTTCCATTTCCAGGAACAAGTGGGGTTGCTTTTTTTTTTCTTTTTTTTTTTTTTCCTGCTTTTGGAAGAATTGAATAAGCATGAAGATTTCCAAACCCTCTCAGATACAAAACGCTATTGTTGTATGGTGCAGTGAAACAGCTGTGGTTTATAAGGACTATTAATGTGAAACTTCTCTACTTAAAACAAAACAAAAAAAAAAAAACCCAACAAAAACCCAAAACAAAAACCCAACCCTTAAAAAAAATTAAAAAAAAAAAAGAAAGAGAAAAGTTAAAGGAACAGAAAACTTTTCATCCATACTAATGTGAGGTTTTAAACATCTTGGCTTTTAAGTGAATTGGCCATAACCACAACAATATTTTGGGTCTGACCAGAGCATATATTGTATGCAGATGTTAATTTGGCATTTGCATGCACGAGTAAATGGGGGTGGGGTGGGTGGGGGAAGCCCAACCTTTTCTCTGTGTTTTTCTTTCTTCTTCTTTTTTAAATTATTTTTTTAAATGTTATTTTCTTGAGTGCATTGTGGTCTGGAGTCACTTTAGCTTTACAAACTGATTATAAACACTAATTACCTGCAAACGTGCAGTTTGGCTTAATGCATGGCCCGTGGACCGAGGTTCTGCTTCATGGAAATGCAAAAGTCAACCTCCCCCCTCCCCTCTCTCTGTAGATACCTACATTTGTACATGCCAAATGTGCTGATCTGTACAAACCCCCAAATCCCCTCTTAATCCTCTCATTTCCTTTTACAAGCATCATGGAATCATAGAGTCATAGAATGGTTTAGGTTGGAAGGGACTTCAGAGATCATCCACTCCAACCTCCCCGCCATGGGCAGGGATGTCTCTCAACCAGGCTCGGTTGCTCAGGGCCTTATCCAACCTGGCCCTGAGCACCTCCAGGGAGAGGGCATCCACAGTCACTCTAAGCAACCTGTTCCAGTGTCTCATCACCCTCAGACTGAAGAACTTCCTAAAATCTGGTCTAAAGCTACTCTCCTTCAGCTTCAAACCATTCCCCCTTGCCCTGTCTCTGGACACCCTCATGAAATATCCCTCTGCTGCCTTCCTGCAGGTTCCCTTCAGGTATTGGAAGGCAACTCTAAGGTTCCCCTGGAGTCTTCTCTTCTCCAGGCTGAAAAAACTCATCTCCTTTAGCCTATCCTCATAGCAGAGGTTTTCCAACCCTTGGATCATCTTTGTGGCCTCCTCTGTACTCGCTCCAACAGTTTTATGCCCTTCTTAAGATGGAGACACCAGAATTGGATGCAATATTTGGGATGGGGTCTCACAAGAGCAGAGTAAAGGGGAAGAATCACCCCTCTTGACCTGCTGGCCTCACTCCACACTCTTAACCCTTTCCCTCCTGTTTACAATCATGAGTCAGGTGAGTCTATAGCTTCATTTTGTGGGAGTTCTAGGACTTTCTCTGGATCCATCAGAGATGCCTGAGTGGATATCATCTATGCTGGACCATGGGGCTGGGTGGGAGTTGTGCCACAGGCATCCTCCTTCCAATGCCAGGTCCATGGGATGAGTGCCAGTGCTTTGCTCACAGAGGAGGCACCTGTCTCTGCAAATAAGGCCATCAGCAGAGCTGATGGTCTGCAGAAGGAGCTACCAAAATCAGGTAAAACCAAGTTTCCCCCTTGATTTTCCAGTAATGATTTCAGAGGTGTCTTTTTTTTTTCTTTCTTTTTTTTTTTTTTTCTTTTTAGGTGAATTATTCTGAAAAGAAACATTACCCAGGGGAGCAAAACCTGCATGGGAAAAGGCAGAGCTCACAGATGGGGCTTGGCTGTCTCAGTCTTCTGACCCTCAGGAGGCTGTGGAGAGGGTGTCCAGCACTGAGCATTTGCAGCTCTGGTGTGCTGCTGCTGCCATATCATACCTCCTTGTCCTGACACAAGGAATATTGGGGTCAGACCTTTCCCAAAATGGTATCACCTCCTCTTTCTTGTTCTCTCTGCTCCACACACTGAGGTGAGATGGGGCTGATGATGGCTTTCCCCTCTGACAACTCTCTGCTGTCACCCCAACACAGCTTCCAGCCATGCTGAGGATGCAAAGGCAGAGGGATGGGATAAAACCCTCATTGTTCTGTGCTCCAGAAGAACATTTGCAGAGCACACTGCTGCCTGGGATGGGGGTCTTCGACCCTGCAAAATGTGGAATGAATTAAAGAGTGGTAGCTGGTTTCAGGGCAAAGACGAAAAAAAAATTAAAAGAAGCAATGTTAGGGTAAAAGAAGAAAAAAAAAAAAGCCTTATTCTGAGTGAATCATAGCTTTGCCTTGGCTTTAATGCCTAATTAAAGGAAGACTTATGTTCAGCTGGCCATTTCAGGACTGACTTCTGCTGTTTCTTGTCCAGAGGTGAATCCTCTTCCTGGCTTTAGCTTTACCCTCCAAAAATCTCCCCCCTCCCCCCAGCAGCTGATAACTGCTGAGTCTGTTTGCAATGTCTCTTACTTCAAGATAGCTATTCCTACATTTAAAAAAGGTCATAAAATTCCATGATTAAGTAAAAAAAAAATCTTAGGTTTAGGAGAACAACATGGGGAGCTTGTCCCCACAGAGTGGGAATTTTGCTTAACTGTTGTTTGTGATCTATGATAGAATAGAGAAAGGAGCTGAGTAGAAGAGGTGAAGCTGATGGTTGAAGCTTTTAGGGTTGTGCATCCTGCTTTATTGATAGAGTTATGCTTTGCAGTCAGGGTTGGGGTCTCAAAGGGGGAGGGAAAATCCAGCTCTCACAGTGTTGCTTCTGACACCCATCATTGGGACTCAGTCTGTCTATACATCACAGCTCTGGTCTAGAGTCTGTGGGCTGGGTTCTCAGGGGAGCTCAGAAAGTGTGCAACAAGCATCACTGAACTCTTCCTTTAACCTTCTCCTGATTTGTTGTCTGTGGCTGAGTTATCTCCCTGGAGGTCCATGTTCCCTGTGTGACTTTGTTCGCCCCTACCTGGTCTAGACCTGGTCTAGCCTAGTGAAGGGTGTCTCTGTCAATGCCAGGGGGGTTGGGACTGGATGACTTTTACAGGCTCACAGGATGTTAGGGGTTGGAAGGGACCTCTGAAGATCATTGAGTCCAACCCCCTGCCAGAGAGGGACCATAGAATCCAGCACAGGTAACACAGGAATGCGTCCAGAGAAGGAAACTCCACAGCCTCCCTGGGCAGCCTGCTCCAGTGCTCTGTGACCCTCCCAGTGAAGTTACTCCTCATGTTGAGGTGGAACCTCCTGTGCTGGAGTTTATATCCATTAGCCTTTGTCCTATCCCAGAGTGCAAGTGAGCAGAGCCTGGCCCCTCCCTCTTGACCTCCAGCCCTCAGATATTGATAAACATTGATTAAATCCCCTCTCAATCTTCTCCTCTCCAGACTAACCAGCCCCAGGTCTCTCAGCCTCTCCTCATCAGGCAGTGCTCCAGTTCCTCAATCATCCTTGGAGCCCTCCTTTGGATTCTCTCCGGCAGACCCCTGTCCCTCTTGAACTGGGAAGCCCAGAACTGGAAGCAATATTCCAGGTGTGGCCTCAGCAGGGCAGAGTAGAGGGGGAAGAGGACCTCCCTGGATCTGCTGGACACACTCTTCTTAATGCACCCCAGGATCCCGTTGGCCTTCTTGGCCACAAGGACACATTGCTGATCCATGCATAACTTGTTATCCACCAGGACTCCCAGGTCCTTCTCCACATGGCTGCTCTCTATTTGATCACCTCCTAACCTATGCTGATGCAGTTTTTTATTCCTTCTCAGATGAAGGTCTCTGCACTTATCTTCAAGGACTCCTTCCAACCATTCTGTGAATCCATGAATCTATCTATGCTCACAGCAAAGGTGCTCTTGGGAGGGTTTGGAGGTACCACAAGTGCCCATCGCTTGCCATCAACCTGGAAAGCACGAAGAGCATTTTGGCTTGTGTCGAGTTTTCATCTTCTGAGTATTTTTCTTGTTAGTTCCTGCTCAGCTTTCATTCAGCTGCAGGGAACAGGGCTGGGGGTAACCTGAGACACAAGCAAATATCCTCATTTAACCAGAACCAACCCACGGTGAATGAAGACTTCGGCAGAGAAGGGGAAAAAAATTGAGCTAAAAGGCTGCTGAGCAAAGTCCTTTACATGTGGCACAAAGCAGGTGATGGGTTTGGAGTGCAAAAAAAAAAAAAGAGAGTTTTCATTCTATCAGTGTCATTAATTTCATCCTCTGGAAGGGGATTGGTACAGGGAAGGGTGGTGTGGTTCCCAGGTTAATAAATCTGCATAGGGTTTAGTGTTCAGAATAAAATCTATTTTCCTCAGCAAATAACCCTGCTCATTTGGGGCTTATAACCATTCCTCAGGAAATGCTTTATAACTAACATTTTTTTTTTATTGGTATCATAGGAAATTCATATGCCAAATAACATGGAACTATAACTTTTATCTGACTTTAAAACAAAATCTGTTATCTTTTATGGCCAGTTTCATATAGTCCCACTATCAGTTTCCATAAAATTCAACAAGCATTCCTTCCCCAGCCTGGAAAATCAATAACAGAGTTGGTTAAAAAGTAAAAGTGTCTTTTTCTTTTTCTTCTCATTTTCTTTGTCTTTTTTTCTTTCTTTTTTTCTTTTTCTTTTTACATTTTTTTATTTGTTCCTTTTGCATTTTCTTTTTCTTTTTCTTTTTCTTTTTCTTTTTCTTTATCTTTTTCTTTTTCTTTCCCTTTTTTTTCTTTTTCTTTTTTTTCTTTTTCTTTTTCTTTTTCTTTTTCTTTTTCTTTTTCTTTTTCTTTTTCTTTTTCTTTTTCTTTTTCTTTTTCTTTTTCTTTTTCTTTTTCTTTTTCTTTTTCTTTTTCTTTTTCTTTTTCTTTTTCTTTTTCTTTTTCTTTTTCTTTTTCTTTTTTCTTTTTCTTTTTCTTTTCCTTTTTTTTCTTTTTTCTTTTTCTTTTTTCTTTTTCTTTTTCTTTTTATTATTTTTCTTTCCTTTTCCTTTTCCTTTTCCTTTTTCTTTTCCTTTTCCTTTTCCTCTTTTTCTTTTCCTTTTCCTCTTTTTCTTTTTCTTTTTCTTTTTCTTTTTCTTTTTCTTTTTCTTTTTCTTTTTCTTTTTCTTTTTCTTTTTCTTTTTCTTTTTCTTTTTCTTTTTCTTTTTTTTCTTTTTCTTTTTCTTTTTCTTTTTCTTTTTCTTTTTCTTTTTCTTTTTCTTTTTCTTTTTCTTTTTCTTTTTCTTTTTCTTTTTCTTTTTCTTTTTCTTTTTCTTTTTCTTTTTCTTTTTCTTTTTCTTTTTCTTTTTCTTTTTCTTTTTCTTTTTTCTTTTTCTTTTTCTTTTCCTTTTTTTTCTTTTTTCTTTTTCTTTTTTCTTTTTCTTTTTCTTTTTATTATTTTTCTTTCCTTTTCCTTTTCCTTTTCCTTTTTCTTTTCCTTTTCCTTTTCCTCTTTTTCTTTTCCTTTTCCTCTTTTTCTTTTTCTTTTTCTTTTTCTTTTTCTTTTTCTTTTTCTTTTTCTTTTTCTTTTTCTTTTTCTTTTTCTTTTTCTTTTTCTTTTTCTTTTTCTTTTTCTTTTTCTTTTTCTTTTTTCTTTTTCTTTTTCTATTTTTCTTTTTTCTTTTTTTGCTTTCTCTTTCTCTTTCTCTTTCTCTTTCTTTCTCTTTCTCTTTCTCTTTCTCTTTCTCTTTCTCTTTCTCTTTCTCTTTCTCTTTCTCTTTCTCTTTCTCTTTCTCTTTCTCTTTCTCTTTCTCTTTCTCTTTCTCTTTCTCTTTCTCTTTCTCTTTCTCTTTCTCTCTCTTTCTCTTTCTCTTTCTCTTTTTCTTTCCCCCTTTTCTTTTCCCCTTTTCTTTATCTTTTTCTTTTCCTTTGTTTTTTTTTTTTCTTGCAAACAATTTTGAAATCTCTGAGTTGCCTCCACGTGAAAGTGTTTGCAACTGGCTGGTTCCTGGTAGAGAGGAAAAAAACCCAGACAACCCAACCTTTTGATGCTCTTGATCATGTTTCCTCTTTCACTTTAAAACCTAAAGGCCACAGATTTCTGAAGGAGGAGATGAATGTTTTTCACAATATCATCAACTTTAATGGGCAATTCTGTTCTTGTGAACGATTTATTTTCCATGTTAAACCCTTGAATTAAAAGCATCTTTTGCCAGTGGTCATGTTCCAGGCTGAATCCATAAAATCCCACTTAATTATCACATTGCCTCAGTAAATTGGTCTCTATTGATTAGATGTTGATGGATCAATAGTACTGCTGACCATAAAAAAGGAACTGAGAGAAGGTTTGTGGTGGGATTAAGCCTTTACTTTCTTCTGGCAGGGGTTTCCTGTGTGACGACTTTGCTTTTTGGGGGTATTTTTTTTTTGCCAAGTAATAACTCACAGAATCCCAGAATCCCAACATGGTGGGGGCTGGAAGGGACCACTGGAGACCATCTAGTCTAACCCTCCTCCTAAAGCAGGGTAACCTACAGCAGGTTGCCCAGGATCACAATGTCCAGGCAGGTTTGGAACCTCTCCAGAGAAGGAGACTCAAAACCTCTCTGGACAGCCTGGTCCACAGATCCAGCAACCTGACGGGAAAGAATTTTGTCTTCATGTTCAGATGGAAGCCTCTGGGCTCCAGTATGTGCCCATTGCTCCTTCTCCTGTCTTTGAGCATCACTGAAAAGTGTGTGGTCCCATCCTCATGACCCCCACCCTTTAGATCCTGATAAGCACTGAGGAGATGCCCTCTCAAGCTGCTATTCTCTAGGCTAAACAGCCCCAGGGCTCTCAATCTTTCTTCATCACAGTCATGTTGCAGTCCCCTCAGCATCTTAACAGCCCTCCACTGGACTCTTTCTAGTAGTTCCTTGTGTCTGTTGAAGTGGAGAGTTCAGACCTAGATCTGGTACTCCAAGCATGGCCTCACTAGGGCAGTGTAGAGGGGGAGGTGAACCTCCCTCAACGTGCTGGTCACACTCTGGGTAATGCATCCAATGTGGGTTTGAGCCAGAGGAGTGGCCTCCTAAAAAGGGCAGAATTCACCTCTCAGCTTAAAAATCAGAAGTGAGTGATATTTCCTCCATGTCTCCCTGGCTCTTGGGACAGAGACAGCCTGGTATGGCTGAAGATGTCCCCCACTCACTGCCAGGGGACTGGACCAGATGAGCTTCAATGGTCCCTTCCCACCCAAATCATTCCACAATTCTATAACATTTCCATGCAGCACCAACCACCCTCAGGGACCTCAGATCATTTGGAGCCATTTCCTCATCAGCATTAGACAATCATTCATTAAACCACGACATAAATAAAGTTGTAGCAGGCATGGGGAGAGCCTGTGAGCTCATTAAGGCAGCAGAAGGTTCTGCTGTTGACCTCCTTGAAGCCAGGACTGCACCCAGTGATCTGGTTTTTAAGAGGCTTCAGGAGTAGGTTGGGATGGGATACAATGGACAATTAAAAAAGAAGAATTACAGAGTTTTACCCTTAATTTGGCAGTGCTGTCACAGGGCTTATTGCAATTATATTGCCGTGCCTTTGTCCAGCTGGAGCCTGAGCCAACAGCCACCAAAGTGAATGGAGCTGTCCCCTCGGGATGAGGGTGAGGGATTTCAGCTGCCTGTTTGTTTTTTCAGGCAGTGTTTCAGTAAGTGCTTTACAAAATAAGGCTCTGGTGGGGAGGGACACCCACAAACCTCCCATCATGAGGACTGTCCACAAGTGGTGTCCCTGCTCACTGCAGGGGAGCTGGACAAGGTGGCATTTCAGGGTCCCTTCCAATCTGATGCCATCTATGAATCTGTGAAATGAATCCCCACATTGGAATAGGATCACAGGATCACAGGATGTTAGGGGTTGGAAGGGACCTCCGAAGATCATCAAGTCCAACCCCACTATCAGAGCAGGACCATAGAATCCAGCACAGGTCACACAGGAACACAGACAGATGGGTCTTGAAAGTCTCCAGAGAAGGAGACTCCACAACCTCCCTGGGCAGCCTGTTCAAGTGCTCTGTGACCCTCCCAGTGATGAAGAAGTTACTCCTCATGTTGAGGTGGAACCTCCTGTGTTGTAGTTTACATCCACTAACCCTTGTCCTATTCCAGGGTGCAAGTGAGCAGAGCCTGGCCCCTCCCTCTTGACCTCCAGCCCTCAGATATTTATAAACATTTATTAAATCCTCTCTCAGTCTTCTCTTCTCCAGACTAACCAGCCCCAGGTCTCTCAGCCTCTCCTCATCAGGCAGTGCTCCAGTTCCTCAATCATTCTTGTAGCCCTCCTTTGGATTCTCTCCAGCATATCCCTGTCCTTCTTGAACTGGGGAGCTCAGAACTGGAAGCAATATTCCAGGTGTGGCCTCACCAGGGCAGAGTAGAGGGGGAAGAGAACCTCCCTGGATCTGCTGGCCACACTCCTCCTAATGCCCACCAGGATCCCATTGGCCTTCTTGGGCACAAGGGCACATTGCTGTCCCATGCAGAAGTTGTTATCCACCAGGACTCTCAGGTCCTTCTCCACAGAGCTGCTCTCTAGCAGCTCCTCCTAACCTATGCTGATGCAGTTTATTATTCCTTCCCAGATGAAGGAGTCTGAGGGCAGCTCCCCTCCAACTATCTGAGGTCCAGGGATGCTACAAGAGAAGCTTTCTCCAAATGGAGTAGTAAACTTGGCAGAAGAAATAAAAACAAACCCAGAGCCTCCTATTGATGGAAATCCAGTTTGTTTGTAGGAAAGATTAAGACTTGGTACAGTTTGTTCTCCAAAGGTCACTATAACCTCATGAGCACCCTGCAAAGCTTCTGACTCATTGCTGAGTTACATCTCTTGTAAATGATGTTTTAAATCATAGAATGGTAGAGGTTGGAAGGGAACTCTGAGGATCACCATGTCCAACCCACCTGCCAAAGCAGGATCACCTAGGGCAGGTCACACAGGAACACATCCAGGTGGGTCTTGAAAGTCTCTGCGGAAGGAGACTCTACAACCTCTCTGGGCAGCCTGCTCCAGGGCTCCATCACCCTCACAGTAGAGAATTTTTTCCTCATGTTGAGGTGGAACCTCCTGGGTTCCAGTTTGTATCCATTGCCCCTTGTCCTATCACAGGACACCACTGAAAAGAGCCTGGCCCCTTCTTCTTGACACCAACCCTTCAGGTTTTTATAAACATTAATAAGGTCCTCTCAGTCTGCTCTTTTTACAGGTGGGACTTGATGATCTTGAAGGTCTTTTCCAACCTGGTTAATCCTGTATTTCTCCAGTCTAAACACCTCCAGGTCTCTAAGAAAGTTTTATGTTGCTGATACATAGGGAAAAGGAAAAAAAAAAAAAAGAAGAGCAACTTGGGATTTTTTTTGAATTGTAAAAAACCCCAAACCCCAACCCATTTCTTCAGCCAGGAACATGATTTTCAGAGTGAAAAAGTTAAGGCCATGATATATTTGAAATAGGTAATTGATAAGTCATAAAATGGGGCTGAGTAGAAGATGGAAAAATGCTTAAGCTGGGTGAATTCTGCAGAATTAATGCAGGCTATTGAATTGCCTAGAGGGCTGCTTAATAAAACTGATACACTGGTTGATACTGGACACTTGCAAGGCTTCCCAGAGTAAAACACACTTCATCTGCTGGAGAATCTTCCATGAGGTGAAACTAAAATTCTTCCCTAGAGGTCTACAGCCCTTGGTAAGTTGGGTATTGAAAGGATGAATCTTCTGCCTGCAGGTCAATGGAGCATCCAAAGCTCAGTGCCTGTCTCTTGGCTGGGCACAGAGGTGGGTGTGGGTTGAATAATGATGTCAGAACTTTTCCAGCCAACTAAAAGATGCCCACCAAGATCAGTTATTTCATTCAAAGCCCATTGCTGCTGGTGAACCCACCCATCCCATCCATCCATGACTGCTTCTTCTCTGCTCTGGAGCAGCAGCTATCATGAAAGGTAGGGCAGATGCAGCAAAGGAGAAAAGAGGGAGGATGGAATGCTGGTGATCACATTTTGCAGCTAGCCAGTTGAGGAGTTCCAGCTAACCTCTTATCACCATCAGGGAGATTTGCTACCCTGGATTAACATGCCCAGCTCCTTGTGGAATATATCCAGCCATAAATCTTGGAGAAAAACCCAACCAACCAAAAAACCCTCCCCAAAACCCCAAACCAAAAAAAAAAACAAAACCCAAAACACAATTTCAAGTGGAAATAATCTTATATTTTTCATATTTATTTTGGTGTTGATTAGTATAAGCACTACTGACATTACAGTTAATGCCAGTACAGTTAATACCTGTTTCACAGAATCACAGAATTCCAGATTGGAAGGGACCCCAGGGATCATCTGCTCCAACCTTTCTAGGTGATAGTGGAGTTGAAATGAGCTGGCCCAGCATGCTGGCAAGCTGAGTCTTCAAACCACCCAATGTAAGCGAATCCACTGCTTCCCTTGGGAAATGATTCCAATCTCTAACTGTTGCCATGAGGAAAAAATTTCTTTTGGAGTCCGATGGGAATCTCCCCAGGAATAGAATCACAGAATCATAGAAGCATAGAATCACACAATCATAGAATCAATCATAGAACTGTTAGGTTTGGAAGGGACCTCAAGGATCATCCAGTTCCAACCTCACACTAGATCAGGCTGCTCAGAGCCACATCCAGCCTGGCCTTAAAACCTCCACCACCCCTTGTCTTTTCCATGTGAGTCCTTGTAAAAAGGGAGTCTCCATCCTCCTGGTAGCCACCCTTTAGGTACTGGTCCATGCTAATCAGGTCTCCCCTAAACCTTCTCTTCTCAAGGCTGAACAAACCAAGCTCTCTCAGCCTTTCCTCACAAGGCAAGGCTTTCCTTCTTCTCACTTTGAAGGAAAAATATTAGTGACTAACCAGACAGAGTGGTGAAATGCTTCATTAAGCTCCCTGAGTCCAGCTACTGCCTGAGGAGGAAAAGCTCTCCAATGGAATGGACCATGGGCATTGGATGTGGTCCCCACCACCAGCCAGCCCTGCTTCAAATTCCTGCCAAGCCTGTGACAAGGGATGGATGTAATTAAAGCTTTTCTTCCAGAGAGCAGCCACTTCACAGAGACACTCAGCACCTGGAAGGAGCCAGATATCCTGATGGTTTGATAAAAGCCCCTTTAAAGCAACACCTGACAGCTTCATGGGAAACGCTAATGACAACTGTTGGAACAGACACCGTGGGTCGTTATCTGCTCAGGGTTAAATTACTCCATTCATTCATGCTTGGGAGGACAATGAGCATGGCAGGCAGCCCCAGAGTAATCCTCTGACCCAGCCTTACCTGCACTGACACTGTCACGAAGAAGAACTCTTAGGAGGGTATCAGTTTCCACAGTAAACTTTCCCAGCAGGTAGGAGCTGAGGAATTGCACTTTTTTTTTTTTTTTTCCTGAGTGAGGAGCAAAGCAGCCTCATGCATAGCTTCAGTAGATGTAAGAGGCCCTAAGACCCCTTGAAGCAATCAGGCTGAGCCAGAGGGTGAGATGAATCACAGAATCATAGAATCACAGAATCACAGAATCATTGAATCAGAGTCATAGAATCATAGAGACATAGAGTCATAGAATAATAGAATCATAGAGCTATAGAGGCATAGAATTATAGAATCATAGAGCTATAAAAGCATAAAATCATAGAAACATAGAATCATAGAGCTATAGAGGCATAAAATCATAGAAACATAGAATCATAGAGCCATAGAATCATAGAATGGCTTAGGTTGGAAGGGATGTTAGAGATCCCCCACTCCAACCTCCCCACCATGGGCAGGGACACCTCTCAACTACACTTTGTGCTCAAGGCCTCATTCACCCTGGTCCTGAGCACCTCCAGGGTGCCCACAAACTCCCTGGGCAACCTGTTCCAGTGTCTCACCATCCTCATACCGAAGAACTTCTTCCTAAGATCTAATCCAGACCTACTCTCCCTCAGCTTCAAACCATTCCCCCTTGTCCTGTCTCTAGACACCCTTATGAAAACCTGCCTTCCTGCAGGTTCCCTTCATGTATTGGAAGGCAGCTCTCAGGCCCCCCCCAGAGTCTTCTCTTCTCCAGGCTGAAAAACTTCAGCTTCCTCAGCCTATCCTCACAGCAGAGGTGCTCCAGCCCCACACTGGGATTTCGTGGTGCCAGGGTTAACTTGCAGCAGTTTTGCTGCCGTCATTGCAAATGCCATAAAATCAAAGCACATTGCATTGCACCAGGTGAGGCTGGAGAGGAGATGTGTGGTCCCATGGGACTAGGTAGGCTGATGGCCACCCATGCCAACACAAGCTGGACCTTCCTCCTATGTTTGGAGTCATTCAGACTGGAGAAGAAAAGGCTCTAGGGAGGCCTTACTGTGGTCTTTCAATACTACAAGAAAGATGGAGGTAGACTTTAGCAGGGCCTGCTGTGACAGAACAAGGGGTGATGGTTTTACACTCAAGAAAGGGGGATTTAGACTAGACACAAGGAAGACTTTTTTTACACTGAGGGTGAACAGACACTGACCCAGGCTGCCCAGAGAGGTGGTAGAAGCCTCATCCCTGAAACCATTCCAGGTTAGGCTGGAGGGGGCTCTGGGAGACCTGATCTAGTTGCAGGGTGGGGGTTGGGCTAAATGAGATTCAAAGTTCCCTTCCAACCCAACCCAACCTATGGTTCTGGGATTTGTATAGCAAAAGGGGTTGGCTTGACCCCAAAGTTGGGTTTCTCAGCCTCATCTGCCATGGCAATGCCAAGAGCAAGGGCTTCTTGGCTCTGGCATGGGAGATGTGGAAAACACAAGCTTGGAAGCATGCTTTCCTCAAAGCAGGCATGACGTTTACTCTTTTATTGTCTCTCCCCATTCTCCAAACCCGTTTCTTACCAGCTGGTAATTTATTAAGTGTGGGCTGTGAGATCCAGTTCTATCCCATGCCACTGAAAGCTGATGAAAATAAACTGGCCTCACTCAGGATGGAGCAACTGGCCAAGCTGAAGAAGCTGCACCAGGGGAAGTTTAGGCTGGAGGTGAGGAGAAAGTTCTTCACAGAAAGAGTAATTGGTCATGTAATGTGCTGCCCAGGGAGGTGGTGGAGTCAATGTCCCTGGAGGTTTTCAACAAAAGCTTGGATGTGGCACTTGGAGCCATGGTTTAGTTGTCAAGAGGTGTTAGGTATTAGGTAATAGTTTGGTCTTGATGATCTCTGAGGTCTTTTCCAACCTGGTTGATTCTCTGATTCTGTGATTCTGTGATTTTGTGAAGTGCAGACATCAAAATGGAGCAAATAGCACCAAATCAGCACCAATCTTAGTAGACCTTGTCTATTCCCTGGACAAACCAGCTGGCCATTAACTGAATCATAGAATTGTTTTGATTAAAAAAGGCCTCTAAAATCGAGCCCAGTCCTCAGCCTAAGACCACCATGGCTAATAAACCACTTCCCAAAGTTGCCATGTCCACACATTTCTTGATTACCTCCAGGGATGGCAACTCCACCACCTCCCTGGACAGCCTGTTCCAACCAGAGGCAGGTTTAACAGGGGCAGAAGGGAGGAACAAGATAGGATTTGAAATGATTTGCAAAGGATAGTCAGGGTCCTTCCTCTATAAAAACCCCAAACCACAAATATTTGCATCTTTTCTGTATTGCTGTTGGATGGAAAAGGAAGATCCATGAGTGCACCAGGGGAGGTTTAGGCTGGATGTTAGGAAAAAATTCTTCACAGAAGGAGTGGTTGGCCATTTGAATGTGCTGCCCAGGGAGGTGGTGAAGTCACCATCCCTGGAAGTGTTTAAAAAAAACCTGAATGAGGTACTCCAGTGCCATGGTTTAGTTGATTAGATGGTGTTGGGTGATAGGTTGGCCTTGATGATCTCGAAGATCTTTTCCAACCTGGTTAATTCTGTGATTCTGTGAGAGGCCCAGCTCTCCCCATCCACCTAAGTGGGAGAGAACAGGGATTCTGAGGGCTTCTCTTGCACCATGAGTACAGAATTATGTTTGGGCATAGGGTTTGGGTTCTTCTTTTTTTGTTCATCACTGCAATTAATTTCAGTTTAAAACAGACTTTTAGAAGAAAAGAGAAATTGTTCACATTTTCAGGTCAAACTCAGCTATTGATTTCAGCGAGGGAAAAAAACAGCACAGATTTTTTTCCTCCTTCTTTTTTCTTTTTTCTTTTGGGGAAATGTCAAAACATTTCAGTTTAGACTTGCTAAAACATTTGACATTTCCCAAGGAAAACCTTCAAGCCTTTTGTTTCCAAACAGCATTTCTTTCTTTCTGAATTGCCCTAAATTAAGAGACAAAAGTTAGAACAAAAGAGTTAAATAACTGGAGCTGGAGCCAACCGAAGCGCTTGGGATTTGAATCAAAGATGATATTTCAGGTTGACCCAGCATAACATGTTTTGGGATTTACATTCCCCCCCACCCCCCAAAAAAACCTGAAATTCAACATGTGCTGGAGTGATTTTATTTTTGGTTTATTTTGTTTTGGTTGGCCAGGAAGCCAAAAAAATCCATTATCAGCTCAGCTGGCTAAGGAGCTCAAGAGATGCCTACTGCCTCTTCCTTGGAATGGACATATTGAAGGGTGAGAGGAGCCCTTTTGGCCAACAAGACAACACTGTTGTCCTCATGCATGGTGGAGAACTTGAGGTCATAGAATCATAAACATTAGAAGCTGGAAGGGACCTCCAGAGATCATTGAGTCCAATCCCACTGCCAAGGCAGGATCACCCCGGGGAGTCTGCACAGGAATGCATCCAGCTGGATTTGGAAAGTCTCCAGAGAAGGAGACTCCACAACCTCTCTGGGCAGCCTGCTCCAGTGCTCTGTCAGCCTCACTGTAAAGAAGTTTCTCCTTTTGTTGAGGTGAAACCTTCTATGTTCAAGTTTGTATCCATTGTTTCTTTGTCTTATTACTGTGCACCCCTGAAAAGAGCTTGGCCCCCTCCCCTTGATGTTGATACACATTGATCAGATCTCCTCTCAGTCTTCTCTTCTCCAGACTAAACAGGCCCAGGGCTCTCAGTTTCTCTTCATAGAGGAGAAGCTCAAGTCCTCTAATCATCTTCATGGCTCTTCCTTGAACTCTTTCCAGCAGATCCAGCTGCTTGGAAAACCTGGCAGCACCTCTGTGTTGCTTTCTGCAGCTTTGACTACTTTATAAAGCCTCAAGTGAGGCTTTTGACCTTTTGCCATCCCAGCATGGCTACTTTTAATCCAGCATCCAACATGACTCCACCTTAACTTCCCAGCAGACACACATGTGCATCCATCAGCAGCATCCCACCATCATTAGCAGAGGTTTGTGTAGCTCCACTGCCCATGGATTTGATTCCCAGCTCACTTTCATGCTTTGCTTTTGGCCCTTATAATGTCAGGCTACAAATACTTAAGCTTGATTTTTTTTTTTGTCTGCCTGGGCAGGCAGTTCATTTCATGCCATAAAACAACAACAAAAAAAGGCCATACTGATGACATGTTTCCATTTTTTCCCCCCTCCCTGCTGTTGATTTTTTTTTCTTTCCTTAGCTGTGCTTGACAAATGAACAGAACTGTGGGGATGAAAGAGAAGATGAGAGCAAGGGAGAGGTAGAAGAGAAAACAAGAATAGCTCTAAGTATAACAAATTGAATAAATATCATAAGGAAATAATCAAACCCAACGTCCCTTGTTCCAGACACTGAAATGTTTTGTAAATCACAGCTGAAGGGAAAGGTATCTTTTCTTTATTCTCTTTCTTTTTGATGTTTGGGGTGTCCTTGGGGTGTCAGCTGGGGTTATCATTTGCAGAGATGCAGACTGCAGGAGAAATGGTTTGAAACTGGAGCAGGGGAGATGTAGGTTGGACATCAGGAGGAAGTTCTGCACAATAAGAGTGGTGAAATACTGGAAGAGGCTGCCCAGGGATATGGTTGAGGCTCCGTCCCTGGAGACATTCAAGATCAGATTTGTTGTGTCCGTGGGCAGCCTGCTGTAGGTGGAGGTGTCCCTGCTGCCTGCAGGGGTGCTGGGTAAGATGACCTTTGAGGCTCCCTTCCAACCTAATGCAATCTGTGAAATTTTGGGATAGAAAATCCTGTAAGGTCAGACAGCCAGCATGCAGGTCCTGGCATTGCAGCTCTGCTTTGGGATGTCATTGTGTGCCATGATGTTTTTCTTGCTGGGCACAGCCACGCTGAGTGAGCTTACAGAATCATAGAATCATGGCTTGGAAAGGACTTTTCAAGGTCATCTAGTCCAACTCCCCTGCAGCAAGCAAAGACATCTTCAGCTAGATCAGGTTGCTCAGAGCCACATCCAACCTGGCTTGGAATGTTTCCAGGAATGGGGCATCTAACACATTTTTGGGCAACCTGGGCCAGTGTCTCACCACCCTCAGTGTCATCTTTGAAAAGAGAAACTTTGAGGTTCGATGGGGGGGAGCTTCCTGTGCTCACCCCACGAAAGCCCTTGGAGAGAGGGAATGCTGTGCTGGCCTTATTGCACAGCAACACAGCAGCTCTTCATGGCTATTTCACTGCTTGAAAAGGGAAAATATCACAGTTTTCCCTAAGAAGCCCTCTGGGAAACCCAGGTTTGCATCCACTCATCCTTGCTGCTGTGGTGGGAGGGGGAGGCATCCCTAATTCCACAGCCAGTTCCCCCTCCAGCAAACCTGCTGCAACCCGGAGTGCTAATTGGATTGTATCAAACCTGCATATTTCATAAACATGACATCATTTCCTTGCTGCTTTCAGCAGACTGCTTCAACAAATGTTTTCTATTTTACTCAGGGACTCAAACACGAGATGGGCTCAGAGCTTGGCAGTAATTTACTTGCAGGCTTAAATTTATGACATATCCGAACATTTATATTCATTTAAAATGAAAGGCAGAGCTACACAAATATTTTTCACCTTTTTTTTTTTTACTATTTTCTACGTTTATATATTTTTTTAACTATATGTGCTGGTTTTACCTTCTGTAGAAATTATTACACGTCCAGCCAAGGGAAAAAAGAAGGCAAAAAAAAAAAAAAAAAGAAATAAGGTCTTATACTTCAGGGGAAAATGGGTTACAATTAATATCAGTTTACACATCTGTAATAACATAAAGTACAGCCACCCGAGGTTATGTGTCGTGCCATAAATCATAAAAGGGTCATAAAGAGTTATTTAAGAACCTTGTAACAGATTTTATTAAATAACATTATTGAATATTTAAAGCTTTGTGTGAATAAGTGCTGTGGAAGGGCTGCAGGAGCTTGCCTTGCCTTCTATTGAGCTGTAAACAAATTTTCCCTATAAAGCCTTGAAAGCCAGACCAGATTCTTGGCTGCTTTCAATCCTGAGTGATTATCTGGCTCTAGGAGGGCTTCCAAGGGATTCTGCCTTCCCAGCGTGGTCTTCCCATGGTCTATCTGGACAGGATGGAGGGTTGGGCAGAGGGGAAGTGCAAGAAGGTCAAGTGTAGGGTCCTGCACCTTGGGAGGAATAACCCCATGCACCAGGACAAGTGAGGGGATGACTTGCTGGAAAGCAGCACTGTGGAGAAGGACCTGGGAGTGTTGGTGGACAGCAAGTTCACATAAGCCAGCATTGTGCCCTCTTGGCCAAGAAGGTCAATGGTCTCCTGGGGGGCATCAAGAGGAGTGTGACCAGCAGGTTGAGGAACATTCTCCCCTTCCTCTACTCTGCCCTGGTAAGGCCATGTGTGGAATACTGGGTCCAGCGTTGGGCTCCGCAGTTCAAGATGGACAAGGAACCACTGGAGATAGTCCAGCAGAGACTACAAAGATGCTGAGGGGACTGGAGCATCTCTGAGGAGAGGCTGAGAGCCCTGGTGGTGTTTAGCTTGGGGAAGACTGAGAAAGTATCTTATAAACATTTAAAGGGTGGAGGGCAAGAGGATGGGGTCAGACTCTTTCTAGTGGTGCCCAGTGACCCTAAACCCAAGATATCATTTTCCTAGTAAAAACGACTGGAAGTGCTCTCAGAGATCCCCAAGACTGCCTCAAAGTTTATTTCCCTCTTTTCCTCCCTTTTCAGGGCTGCATGCTCGCTGGGTAATACTTGAGAAAGCTGGCTTGCTGCAGCAGAAGGGTAGGAAATACTGCACCCATAAAGTTTTATACCCTTTCTTTAATATATATATATATATATTTAAGAAAATAATTTCTCTGCAGAATGTATTTTCCCTTGCAAAGGTGCAGTACCCGAGACTGCGGTAGGGTATAAAGATTTTATTGGCACTTGTTTGGGATGGGGCAAGAAAACCTCCTCTCTTGCCTGGTAAAAATGGTCATAAAATCAAATTATAGAGAATTTAGGAGAAAATTAATATCTAATTTTGTTGAAATGCCAGAACCCTGCCAAGCCTTTCAATAAATAACAGAGCATGCAGAGCACTAAATGAACGTAGCCAGGCTGGCTTCCCAGCTGCCTGGCAGGGACCAAACCAGTCCCATTTTCACCTTCACATCAGCCACTGGAAAAAAGATGTGGCAGGGATGGAAACTAGGATTTGCTGGTGCCATGTGCCCCTCTCTCCCTTCTTGGCACTGTGCTGGTGGGGCCATCCCTGTGTCAGCTACTTGGGAGCAGCACAGTCTCCTCTGCTCTGCTCCATGACTGTGCCCTCAGCCCTTGCTGCCTGCTCCATCTCACAGTCCTGGAGGGAGAGCAGCATCTCCCAAGGGTGACCCTAATATATGAGGACCTGTCCTTTGGAAGCACCTTTCTTCCTTATGCTATGTAGACCAAATATTTCACTCCGTGTTGGTTGCCAAAGCGAGCTGAGAGCAGTATGGTCCTGAGAAGCAGCAGCTGGAATTTCAACCTTAGGCAGGAAAATGTGGGCAGCTGAGGGATGTATCATGTGGTGTGAATCTACTCAGGACTGGAAAGTTTTATCTGCCACTTTATAAGATTCAGTTGAGAACTTTCTTCACAGAGAATTATGAAATTGGGTCATCCATATGCGAGGAAGTTCATCTGGAACTAGAGCCAGCACAGAGAATTACCCCCAAATACCCTGAAGAAAGGAGAGCCAAGAGAAGTGAAAGCTGAGAGCAGAGAAATCTCCTCTCAACAACCACAACTCAGAGATGGAGAAGATCCAGCAAGGCTGGTGCCAGCTCTGGGAAGGTGGATCTCCACTGGCCCACAGCTGGAAGAAGGGTCCCAACCATCCACGGAGATGAAGTTTCCCATGCAAGTTGTGGCCATGAAACCTCCCACATTTGTGGCTTTTTTTGGGAACTTATGGTACGTACAACCCCACGTGGGAGCCTCCAGTCAAAGATGCTATGAATATCTCTTTCTGAGGAGGAAAGGCTGAGAGACCTGAGAGTGTTTAGCCTGGAGAAGAGAAGGCTGAGAGAGGATCTTCTCAATGCTGATTAGCATCTAAAAGGTGGGAGGTCAGCAGGTGGGGCCAACCTTTTTTTCAGTAACAGGACACAGGACAAGGGGCAACAGACACAAACTGGAACCCAGGAGGTTCCATATGAACATGAGAAAAAAATTTTTCACTATGAAGATCATAGAGTCATAGAATCATAGAATCAACCAGGTTGGAAGAGACCTCCAAGTTCATCAAGCCCAACCTATCACCCAGCCCATCCATAGCCCAACCTATCCAATCAACCAGACCATGGCACTAAATGCCTCATCCAGGCTTCTCTTGAACATCTCCAGGGACAGCTACTCCACCTGGGCAGCACATTCCAATGGGCAATCTCTCTCTCTCTGTGAAGAACTTCCTCATACTATCCAGCCTATATCTCTCCTGGCACAACTTGAGACTGTGTCCCCTCCTTCTGCTGCTGGTTGCCTGGGAGAAGAGAGCAACCCCTACCTGACTACAACCTCCCTTCAGGTAGTTGTAGACAGCAATGAGGTCACCCCTGAGCCTCCTCTTCTCCAGGCTAAACACCCCCAGCTCCCTCAGCCTCTCCTCATAGGGATGTTGGACCACTGGACCAGGCTGCACAGAGATGTGAAGTCTGCTTCTCTGCTTCCAAACCTGCTTGCACATGAATCTGGGCAACCTGCTCTGGGTGATTCTGCTTTATCAGGGCTGTTGGACTAGATAATCCCCAGAGGTCCCTTCCAACCCCAACCATACTGTGATTCTGTGTGCTAACAGGAGGGTGGAGAGGGAGCTGATTCTATCCCTCTACTCTGCTCTGGTGAGACCACACCTGGAGTACTGTGTCCAGCTCTGGAGCCCCCCTTACAAGAAAGATCTGGAGGAGCTGGAATGTGTCCAGAGAAGGGCCATGAAGATGATCAGAAGGCTAGAGTTCGTTCGTCTGCTATGAGAACAGACTGAGAGAGTGGGGGCTCTTCAGTCT
The DNA here is from genome assembly GCF_027791375.1 of Indicator indicator. Taxonomy (NCBI): domain Eukaryota; kingdom Metazoa; phylum Chordata; class Aves; order Piciformes; family Indicatoridae; genus Indicator; species Indicator indicator. The sequence goes on from NC_072018.1 coordinate 34,869,613, forward strand.
GGAGAAGAGAAGGCTCTGAGGAGACCTTCTTGTGGCCTTCCAGTATCTGAAGGGGGCTACAAGAAAGCTGGGGAGGGACTTTTGAGGGTGTCAGGGAGTGATAGGGCTGTGGGGAATGGAAAAATAAGTAAAAATGGGTAGATTCAGATTGGATGTTAGGAAGAAGTTTTTCCCCATGAAGGTGGTGAGACACTGGAACAGGTTGTCCAGGGAGGTGGTGGAAGCCTCATCCCTGGAGGTTTTTGCAGCCAGGCTGGATGTGGCTGTGAGCAACCTGCTGTAGTGTGAGGTGTCCCTGCCAGGGCAGGGGGGGTTGGAACTGGATGATCCTTGAGGTCCCTACCAACCCTGACAATTCTATGATACTGTGAGATACTCTCCCCTTTGGTCTTCCATTTTTTCAACTCCAAACCATACAAAGGCAAGGAACAAAATCTCATCCTTGCTGAGAATTCCTCCTGCTTTCAATAAAACTCTGTTTTGATTTGGTAAATATCAGCATTATAGCTGTTTGTTATAGATCTACTGAAAACAACTTGCTTGTGTCCTTCTATCAAAGTCATTAGGCAGTGAATTCACTCTGGGCACTAGATTGATTCCATATAAAGGAGGGGGTGAGGAGAAGAGGTCTGACTCAAACCAAACAAAAGGGGCTGACTTGGAAGAGATTGGTTGCAGATAATGCAAGGTTTTTCTGATTAAAAGATATATAGGAATTTGAATAAGAATGTGTTGTTTGGAATACACTCCCACTGCTCTCCAGCAGAATTCCTGCTTGCAGATAGATGTGGTTTGAGTTAAGAAGGCGAAAGGGCTTGAAAAAAAAAAAAAAGGAGAAATAAAATAAGTGGGTTTGGGCTAATTCTTGTAATTATGTCTCTTTTTGGTAAACGGAAATCGATTTGGTGTAATGGGGTTGATTGGAAAATGACCTGTTTGAGATGGGGAAATAAAAGAGGCTGTTGGACAACAGTCTGAGAAAGAAAAAAGAAAAAAAAAACAATCCAAAAAAACCCCAGCAACAAACAAAACCCAAACCCCAAACCCTAACCCCAGGGATGCTCTGCGCTGAAAGAGTCTGGCTCAATAAAAAGAGAAAAAAAAAACTTGATTCGAAAATTGTGGCTTTTAGTAGGAGGGTATTTGATCCATTCAAAGTGGATTGGTTTCATCCTTGATGCTTGCCTGGCGTTGAAATATGTCGGTATGAAGCATGAAATAAGCATGTGTCAGGCATTACTCAGAATAAATAGGGAGAGGAAGAGTGAGGGAGCGGCGGGGGGAGGAAAAAAGAGAAGAGCGAGGCAGCGGCGAGCGGGAATCGTGAAGACAAGCTGGGAGGACCCAAAGTGATTTCTCATCGTGTGGAAAACGAGCAGAGCCCTGGTGTGATGAGCACAGGGAGCCCAGCCTCTTCCCCACTGGTGTCGCTGGGAGGAGGATCAGGCCCCAGGAATGCGAGGACGGAAAATCTCTGCTTTGTTAGATCAGCCCGTCCGAGGGGATCGCTCCGCCGAGGGAAAGAGGAATTGCTTTCGCCTGGCCCCGAATTTGCCTTCTCCCCACTGACAGAGATCCTACAGCTTCCCTTGGAAGACTTTTCCACATTCTAATTGATCTGATTGTTAGGAAATTGTTCATAAAATTAAGAATCTTGGAAGTAAATGAGGGAACCCAGGCAGAACTGCTCCACGCAAAGAGCAGCAGCCATATGGAACGAGTTAGGCTGGGGAAGGCAATCGAGCAGCATAAATGAGTTCAAGAGACATTCAGATTTATTTCTGGAGATGGAAAGGGACTGGGAATATGATGAAGGGAAGGAGGGAGGTGGGTTTAGCAGGCATTTAAACAAGGAAGGCATGCTTGGAGGGAGGACGTTTTACAGGGAGAGAACTCGGAAGATGTTTTTCCTGGGGCTTTTTCTTTTTCTTTTTCTTTTTCTTTTTCTTTTTCTTTTTCTTTTTCTTTTTCTTTTTCTTTTTCTTTTTCTTTTTCTTTTTCTTTTTCTTTTTCTTTTTCTTTTTCTTTTTCTTTTTCTTTTTCTTTTTCTTTTTCTTTTTCTTTTTCTTTTTCTTTTTCTTTTTCTTTTTCTTTTTCATATTTATATTGATGTTGCTCAGAAAGCAAGAGGGGTTCTATTTTTCCTTGGAGAAGGTTTCATTTCAGGGAAAATTCAGCCAAAGAAACGGATTATGCACTTGAGGCATCGCTTCTGTTGTGCTCCTCACTCAGCCTTATCATGCTCTACTAGGGGCATGTACTTAAATCCACATAATTTTGAATTAAACACAAGAAACATGAGCTGAGCCTTTACACTTGAGGAGGATGACACCTCTGACCATTCCTGGTGGCTAAGAGAGACAGTTTGGCAGACCAGGCCAAAGCCAATACCTGTAGAAGTCCTCCATGTCTGCTCAGCAACCCCAACCCACTGAACAGGAAACCTTGGAAGGGCATTCTTACAAGGGCTTGTAGAGACAGGGTGAGGGGAGATGGATTGAAGCTTGAGGAGGGGAGGTTTAGATTGGAGATTAGAAAGAAATCCTTAACTGTGATGGTGGTGAGACACTGGAACAGGTTGCCCAAGGAGGTTGTGGATGCCCCATCCCTGGAGGTGTTCAAGGTCAGGCTGGATGAGGCCTTGAGCAACTTGGGCTAGAGGAAGGTGTCCCTGCCCATGGAAGGGGAGTTTATAAATATCTGAGGGTTGAGTGTCAGGAGGGAGGGGCCAGGCTCTGCTCACTTGCACCCTAGGATAGGACAAGGTGCAGTGGATGTAAACTGCAACACAGGAGGTTCCACCTCAAGATGAGGAGGAACTTACTCTTCACTATGAGGGTCACAGAGCACTGGAACGGACTTCCCAGAGGAGTTGTGGAGTCTCCTTCTCTGGAGACTTTCAAGACCCATCTGGGTGCATTCCTGTGTGACCTGTGCTGGATTCTATGGTCCTGCTCTGGCAGGGGAGTTGGACTTGATGATCTTCGGAGGTTCCTTCCAACCCCTAACACCCTGTGATCCTGTGAACTAGATGATCTTTAAGATCCCTTCCAACCCAATCTATTCTATGAATCTATGAGTCTATAAGCCTACCATCCAAGACCATGCTTGTAGAAGAAGTGATGCATATGGCTTGCATTTTAGGTGTTTGGATATCCTGGATTCAATGCAGTGGTTCCCTGGAGAAGCAATCTGAGAGGGCAGGGGTGATGGCATGCAGGAGGATGCTGAGGCTTGTGGCTGCTTTTGCAGGATGCAGGCTCAGGAACTCCATGACTGCAGGAGAAATAATATCACCATTGAACTTAGACTCTTAAAATTTCAACTAAATTAAGAGAAAATCATGAAAATGCCCATCAGCTCTTGCTGCAACCTTTTCCCAGCCTAATGGCACAGGTTGTGTGCAACTGGAGGCTAACCTGGAGTTATAAACTCCAGTTATAAACAGATCTGCTTGGTGGGAGCAGAGGCATGTCCATGAGGAGTTACTGAACAAATCACTGCCATTTTCATGCAGGCTGGCAGGTCTAGAAGAAAGGTGTCACCAAAAAAGAGTGGCAGCCCCATGCTGACAAAGGCTTCCTTTCTCTCCTGCCTGTTGCCCAAGAAAAGCACTTCTGTCACTTGACCCTGCCAGTCACATTAAAAAATGAACTTCTGCCCAGGGGACACACCAAAAAAAAAAAAAAAAGGAAAGAAAAAAGAAAGAAAAAGAATGTTTACAAGGAATCGGTTCAGGTGGCTGAGGCTGGAACAGGGCTGGCAGGAGCCAGTGGCCTGGCTGGAGCTCTGTCCTCTCACACAGGGCTGTGCTTGGGCTGTCAGGGGTGATTAATTCTGCAATGAATGTGAGGCCATGCATGCACTTTGTCAAATGATGAGGAAAAGCCCAGGAAGACCCAGCCTGGTTTGCCTGAGCTCCAGCCATTGCTGAAGAAATGCTATTGAGATACCAAAGTCTCCAATCAGGTTGTAAGGGACTCTCAAAGGTCATCTTGTCCAACCGCCCTGCAGTCAGCAGGGACAACTCCAACTACAGCAGGCTGCCTAGGGCCACATCAGCTCTGATCCTGAACGTCTCCAGGGATGGGGCCTCAACAACATCCCTGGACAACCTGTTCCAGTATTTCACCACTCTCATTGTGCAGAACTTCCTGCTGATGTCCACTCTGTTGGATGAGGCCTTCAGCAACCTGGTCTAGTGGAAGGTGTCCCTGCTCATGGCAGTGGGATTGGAACTAGATGATAGTTGAGGTCCATTCCATCCTAAACCATTCTGTGAATCTATTTCTACCCTGCACTACTTTCAAACCATTGCTCCTTGTCCTGTTGCTAGATGCCCTCTAAAGAGTCCTTTGCTGGTCCACTTCAGCTATTGAAATGTATTTATAGTGCAATGTAAGCAGGCAGTGAGCCTGGGCATAAGGGGCAAAGCTCTAAGGGGTGCAGAGGGTTACCTCCTCATCTGGGGTGCCAGCCAGTGTTGCAGTCCCTCTTGCTCCCATTAGGACAGGTGGGCCCTCTGCAGACCCTGATGCTTACTGAGTGTTTGTATTAGGACACAAAGTGGCCAAAGAATGATGAGAAGGAGATGGAGAAGCTAAGTGGCTCGCAGCTTGAGCTCCACCATGGTGTCGGTGTTGAGGAAGGGGATGGCGGTGGCAACGTCCTCCCTGCAACGCACAGGGGCATCTAGTGGCCAAATGCCAGAAGGCAGCAGCTACCCAAAACCCCCTTCCAAAACCGAGGGCAACTGCAAACCAGGACCAGCTCCACAGTCTTCATCATCCCTTCACAACCTTTAAGGACTAACCAAATGTTTGGCTGGAAATGTCACCACTCTCCTCTCCTCTGCTGTTGGCAAACTGTCACCCATTTCCAGTAGGAACTCTTCTTGCTGCAATTTAATATGAGAACCACTGAATGGTTTAGGTTGGGAAAGCCCTTTAAGATCATGGAGTCCAAGCATTAACCCAGCACTGCCAGATCCACTGGGATGGTTTCTCTCCTTCCTGTCCACCATAGAAAACATATTCCCATATTTTCCAGGCAGGATGGCTGCTCTTAGGCTTCTCACCTGGTCACCAACACTTTCCTGCTGGCTCCTGCCCTGCTGCTAGACAAGCTGCAGCTCCATCCTGACTTCATTTGCTCCATATGGACTTTTCCATATGTTGAGGACACTGCTGACCCCATACCACATCACACACCAGGCAGCCTGTGCTCCTCATCACCTACCATGTCACCTGTCCCTCACAGTTCTCACCAGGCACTGATTTACACTCACTGAAAAATCTTGTCTGCAGAGGAGAGGTTCTGCAGGAGGGTTTTTGTCTTGCTCATTTTTGTCTTCATTTTTTTTGTCTTGCTCATTTTTGTCTTGCTCATTCTTCCACCTCTTTACTCTGCCCTGGTGAGACCACACCTGCAATACTGCATCCAGTTTTGGGCTCCCCAGTTCAAGAAAGACAGAGAACTGCTGGAGAGAATCCAATGGAGAGCCATGAGGGTGATTAGGGGACTTGGGCATCTCCCCTATGAAGAGAGACTGAGAGCCCTGGGGATGTTTAGTCTGGAGAAGACTGAGAGGGGATTCCATCAATGTGTATAAATATCTGAGGGGTGGGTATCAAGTGGAGGGGGTCAGGCTCTTTTTGCTGGTACACAGTAATAACACAAGGAACAACTGGTTCAAACTTGAACGTAGAAGATTTCACCCCAGCATGAGGAGAAACTTCTTTGCAGTGAGGGTGACAGAGCACTGGAAGAGGCTGCCCAGAGGGGTTGTGGAGTCTTCTTCTCTGGAGAATTTCCAAACCCTGCTGGATGCCTTCCTGTGCGGACTCCCCTGGGTGATCATGCTCTGGCAGGGGGTTGGACTGGATGATCTCTTGAGGTCCCTTCCAGCCTCTGATATCCTGTGAGACTGTGATTAATCAAGCTCCTGCAAAAGGAGGGTGAGTGCAACAGAAACCTACATGTCCTTATCTAGTGGAAGATGTCCCTGCTCACTGCAGAGGGATTGGACTAGATGACCTTTAAAGATCCCTTCCAACCCAAACCATTCCCTGCTTCTATGATATCCATGCCCCATGCAGGGGAGAAAGGTACCCTCCTGCCTTCCTCTGTTTTTTGTTGAGATGCTGGGAAAGCAGTGCCTAGAAACAATCCTGATGTGTGGAGTAATGAGTTTAAAGCCATCTCCAAGGCAAAACCTGGTAGTGGTTTCCATGGAGGGGACCTTGTCTCGTCCTGAGCTGTGTGCACTCCCTTAGAGGTGAGCACAGGACGAGTTTCAGGAGTTTAGTGGTTTCATGACTTTCACTGGTGCCCAGAGACAGGCCAAGGGACAATGGGCACAAGCTGGAATCCAGGAAGTTCCATCTGAATGTGAAGATCTTTCCTCTGAGGGTTCTTTCCCAGAGAGGCTGTGGAATCTCCTTCTCTGAAGAGATTCCAAAGCTGCCTGGACATTGCAATCCTGGGCAACTTGCTGTGAGTGGCCCTGTTCTAGCAGGGGCTTGGACCAGATAATCCCCAGAGGCCCCTTCCAATCTCCATCGTGCTGGCATTTATTCAGACTGTGATCTCACCACTTTTTGCTGCCAGGCAGGGAAGGATAAATACTCAAGACCATGGTTTGTAACGGGAAGAAAGGAAAAATCAGCCAAATACAGCATGCAAGAATGCTCAGAATCTTGTGTTTTGGGTCTGTGAAGTTATTCCAGGGTGCTTTACTGTCCTATATAAAAAAGAGTGTGCTCTTCAACATGAGCTTATTGTTTGAATTTCTTCATGTTCATTCACACCGTCAACATATTTTAAAGCCTTCTGAAGACTCATGTTTTATTTCTTCTGATAAAGGTAGCTGACACCAGAGCTCTTTGCTTTGTTGCTGGCACTGTCTGGAGGCAAAGCCTTTTGCTTTACAGGAGAGGTGGTGACAAAGGCACACATTCCATGGGGCAGGAGCTTGAAAAGCCCACAACAATTCCTTGGAAAGTATAAATAAAATAAAATAAGATAAAAAATAAAATAAAATAAGATAAAAAATAAAATAAAATAAAATACAATAAATAAGATAAAATAAAATACAATAAACAAACCAAAACAAAATAAAATAACGTAAAATGAAATGAAATAAAATAAAATAAAATAAAGGAAATACAGTACAGTACAATACAATGCAATGCAATAAAATAAAATAAAATACAATAAATAAAATAAAATACGATAAACAAAACAAAATAAAATAACATAAAATGAAATGAAATGAAATAAAATAAAATAAAATGCAATAAAATACAATAAAAGAGAAGAAATACAATATAGTAAAATACAATACAATACAGTGCAATGCAATAAAATACAATAAATAAAATAAAATAAAATGCAATAAACAAAGCAAAGCAAAGCAAAGCAAAGCAAACCAAACTAAAATAAAGTAAAATAAAATAAAATAAAATAAAATAAAATAAAATAAAATAAAATAAAATAAAATCTGAATGGGTTCCACCACACCACACACTCTGTAATTGCTCATATTTGACTGCAAGCCCCAAATGAAAGCTGGCACAAGCTCCCAGCCATGCTCTCTTACATGGGAATATTCCATATTTGCACATTTTCAGTCTGGCTCGCTGCTCAGCTCTGATCTTAGCCCAGATAAGAGGGTGCAGAACAGCTTTGCTCCTCGCCTCCGAAGCAATCCCCCACAGCAGCGTGGCTGTAGGGCCTGCCTTTCACAAACTGGAAGGAGGATGAGTTCAGATCAAAAGTGCCTCCATAATGTGCTGATGCTGCAGATCAGCTTAATAGGGTTGAGCTCCAGCGAAGCATTTGAATGTGCAGGTTGTAAATAAATAATGGAGGAGGTTGATGCTTTAACGTAGCAATAATTACCTTAAATTAAACCCTCTGGATAAAGAAATTAACTCTCACCTTGCTGGCTCCATCTCTTGTTCTGAAAGAGCTCAACCACACTTCAGCAGGGGAATTTAGACTGGAGATTAGAAACAAACTCTTCACAATGAGGGTGGTGAGGCACTGGAACAGGTTGCCCAGGGATGTCCTGGATCTCCCCTCCCTGGAGGTGTTCAAGGCCAGGTTGGATGAGACCTTGAGCGACCTGGGCTAGAGGAAGGTATCCCTGGTCATGGCAGAGGGGTTGGAACTGGATGATCTTTATGGTCCCTTCCAACCCAAACCGTTCTGTGAGTCTGTGAATCCACAAATTAATTCTTCACCGCTGGAAAGGGTGGGAGGAAGGAGGACATAAGGAGGAAGTTGGAAGCTGGGCATCAGGAGGAAGTTCTCTACCCTGAGAGTTGTGATATACTGGAACAATCTGCCCAGGGATGTGGTTGAGGCCCTGTCACTGGAGACATTCAAGATCAGAGATGATGTGGACCTGGGCAGACTGATCTACTGGGAGGTGTCCCTGCTGCCTGCAGGGGTGGGAGGCAAGATGACCTTTGAGAGTCTCTTCCAACCTGTGAATCTGGTAATCTGTGGATGTTCTTGTTAGAGATACTCACAAATTATTGACATTTACATCAAAAATGAAAGCTGAAACTGAGCTGAAAGCTGAAACTTTCTGCAAAATCCAACCCTCACAAGTTTGTTCCATGTGCTGCTGGAATTCCCCAAGCCTGTAGGGTGAAACATCTGCCCTGGTGCATTTCAGTCAGGTTTTTCAGGTGTTGTTTCACTTGGGTACCTAATTCAGTTTTTTTCAACTTAATGAAGTGACAGTTTCTGACTTAAAGAGGTGAGAGAGACTTATGGGGTACATGAGGATGGTGGAACAGGTACATGGGTGAAACATCCATGGAGCTGCTGGCTCTGGCACACCTCTGCTCCACCTACCCAGCCTAAATAGCCACCTTAACCCAGATCAGCAGAAAAGCATTTCACAGTTTCAGTGGTTTTGACAGTAACATCCTGATTCTCCTACTTCTAGAACTGATTTGAAAGCTTGCCAGAGTTTAATTCACTTTTTGTGTTTGCCATTGCTATCTGGGGATAGTTTTGTTGGCCATTTGCAAGGTGGGAAGAGATAAACTCAACCCTCACCACCCAGCCTAAGCCCTGCTGCCTGAGGGTGAGCATACCTTCAGCCTGAAAGGACCATTTCTGGAGGACTTCTCAGTAGAAGTCAAAATTCCCTTTGTTGGGGATGGAAAGGAAAAAGGAACACCCAGAACTTTGAAAACCTGACTTTGGCTCTGTGAGGGTTTGGTCTTGCAGAGGTGATGAAGGCTTGCACTTGATCATAGGCACAGGAATGAACACACCAAAGTCAGGGATGTGCTCAAGTGCTCCAGCAGCTCAAGGGCAGGAGGTGGTGACATATCTGGGAAGATCACAGATTCCCAGAATCCCAGCATGGTGGGGGTTAGAAGGGATTTCTGGAGATCATCTAGTCCACCCCCCCTGCTAAAATTGGGGCACCCAGTGCAGACTGTCCAGGATCATGTTCAGGGGGATTTGGAAACTCTCCTGAGAAGGAGACTCCACAACCTCTCTGGGCAGTCTGTATCAAGTTCAAGCCTCATCTGAGTGCTGGAGGTAAATTTATGGAGCTGGCCACTAATAGGTGGCCTCCTTTGAGGAAGCTGGGCAAGAAAGCTGCTATGCTACACCCAGATCCTTCCTATCCAGCCAGTGCTGCAACTCCATTTTGCCCCTATCCTGAGCTGCTGGAACCTCACACTCCACCTTTGCTTCTAAAAGTAGGATTTATGCAGTTTTCACCAGGATAAGAAGCTGTACAGCAAAGAAGAGTCACTTTGTTCTGTCCTCAGGAGAAGGTGCTCCATGGAAATCGATGCCCAGCACAAGGGAGGGCTGGCAGGTGGGATGGATGGGTTTAATCTAAAGCATATTTAAATAAAGGCTCCAAAGAAAACTACATTTAAGCACTAAGCCCTTCCATAGCATTGCTAATATTTGCTGCAGAACATCCTAATGATTGCAACACAGGAGTAAAGATGGAGTAGAACACCATAGTCATGATGACTGAAAATTAGGCTGTATTAGAGTTTCCCCTCGCTACCAGAAGACACTGAAGTGCTGGAGTGGAGCCAAAGAAGGGCAACAAAGCTGACAAAGGCTCTAGAGAACAAGTCCTGCCAAGGGAACTGGGGTTGTTTAGCTAGGAGAAAGGGAGGCCTCATTGCTCTCTACAACTACCTGAAAGGAGGCTGTAGGGATGTGGGAGTCAGTTTGTTCTAACAAGAAGCAAATGGTGAGAGAAAATGTCCTCAAGTTGTGCCAGGTGAGGTTTAGGATAGATACTGGGAACAATGTCTGCTCCAAAAGGGTTGTCAAGCTCTGGAATGGGCTGCTGGGGGAAGTGATGGAATCACTATCACTGAAGTGATTTGAAAGACATGTAGATGTGGTGGTGAGGGACATGGTTTAGTAGTGGCACATAGTAGTGGCAGTGTCAGGTTAATGGGTCACAGGACCACAGGATCACAGAATCTTAGGGGTTGGAAGGGACCTCTGAAGATCATCAAGTCCAACCCCCCTGCCAGAGCAGGATCATAGAATCCAGCACAGGTCACGCAGGAACACATCCAGATGGGTCTTGAAAGTCTCCAGAGAAGGAGACTCCACAACTCCTCTGGGCAGCCTGTTCCAGTGCTCTGTGACTCTCCCAGTGATGAAGAAGCTCCTCCTCATGTTGAGGTGGAACCTCTTGTGCTGCAGTTTATATCCATTGCCCCTTGTCCTATCCCAGGGCAAGTCAGCAGAGCCTGTCCCCTCCCTCTTGACACCCAGCCCTCAGATATTTAGAAATGGTTGGATGTGATGATCTTAAAATTCTTTTCCAGCCTAAACGATTGGATGAATCCATGGTTCATTGAGCAGCATAAACCATCCCACACATTTGGAGAGTGTAACACACACTTGACAGGGGACCACATGCTCAAGAGCCTTCAAAAGACGTAAAAGACCTTCAAGATCATGAAGTCCAACCTATCACCCAACACCATCTAATCAACTAAACCATAGCTCTAAGTGCCTCATCCAGCCTTATTTTAAACACTCCCAGGGGTGGTGACTCCACCACCTTCCTGAGCAGCACATTCCAATGGCAAATCTCTCTGTCTGGGAAGAATTTCTTCCTAACATCCAGCCTGAACCTCCCCTGGTGCAGCTTGAGACTGTGTCCTCTTGTTCTGTCAGTGGTTGCCTGGGAGAAGAGACCAACCCCCACCTGGCTACAGGCTCCCTTCAGGTAGTTGTAGACAGCAATAAGGCACTCCTGAGACTCCTCTTCTCTAGGCTAAACACCCCCAGCTCCCTCAGCCTCTGCTTACAGGGCTGTGCTCCAGACCTCTCTCCAGCTTTGTTGCCCTTCTCTGGACACATTCAAGGAGCTTAGCATCTTTCTTGAGCTGAAGGGCCCATGTCACAATTTAATTTTCCTGAGGTCAAATCATTGAGTGTCCTAAACACTCTCAGGCTAATTTGAATGAGCATCCCTTCCTCTGAAGGTTGCCTGCGATCTCCTTTGAAGGGAACAACAACCAGAAAAAAAAAGAAAAAAAGGAGCTGATAGCTTTAATCTTTAAAGTAGTTTGAATCATTTCCTCCCAAGCCTTTCTCTAAACAGATTAAACTCCTGTTTGAAATGGAAGTCGCTGTTTGCTCATGTAAATAAGCATTTTCTCTTGTATCTAGTGGTAAACAGATTAAAGGATTACACTAAAGACCGTTCACAATTTTTTTACTGCCGGGGTCCTGAAATCTTAGTGTTTGATATCTACCCCTCAGCACAGATACTAGAGGGGTGGAAGGTTATTTCCAGCCAACTCCCCATCCACCCCCTCCACCCCCAATCAAGTACATCCTAAATAAGGAGATTTAAAGTCTTCAGTTTGGAACGACTTTGCTCTTATCTGCCCCTGTTGCCACTTCACACGAGGCCGGGGAGCGAAGAGGAGCTTGGAGCACAAATGAGAATCAGACACAAAGATTTTTTTTTTCTTTTTTCTTTTTCTTTTCAAAAGCCACAGTGGGGGGAAGGAAAGGGGGGAAGGATTGACTTGATTTCTAATAATATATAGACTGTACAATAAAGCAGACCGCCGTATTTCATCCCCTGTCGAGAAAGTTTTGTCACTTGGTAATTTGTTTTAATATATGAGTTTCTAAATAGGAGAGCAGTCAATCGATGCATTATTAATGTGATGTGTACGTGGATAAATATTCTTTTTAACTTCCAGCCTGCTGGATATTAATGTTGTGGCATTTGAAAGCCAAGAGGCATTTGAAGGGCTCTGTTTCGAGGCGGGAGCCGGACCGATGGCACCCAACCCCATTTATAACTCTTCAGGATGGGGAGTGAAAGGGCTTTGATGTAAAGTCAGAATGGAGAGGCAGATTATTTTTACCCCCTTTCTCCCCACCCCCCCAGTCCCCACTCCCAATATTTGTGGCAGCCAAAGGCCTCCATCCTGTGCAGGGGTTGGTTAGTTTTTTTGGAAGAACCAGGTTTAAAGAGGTTTCTGAAATGTCCAGAAGCTGCCCTAAAGATCACAGGCTCACAGAATGTCAGGGGTTGGAAGGGACCCAAAGAGATCATAGAGTCCAACCCCCCTGCCAGAGCAGGACCGTACAATCTAGCTCATGTCACACAGGAACACATCCAGATGGGTCTTGAAAGTCTCCAGAGAAGGAGACTCCATAACCTCTCTGGGGAGCCTCTTCCAATGCTCTGTGACACTTACAGTAAAGAAGTTCTTCCTTGTGTTGAGGTGGAACCTCCTGTGCCGCAGCTCACATCCATTGCTCCTTGTCCTATCCCAGGGAGCAAGTGAGCAGAGCCTGGCCCCTGCCTCCTGACCCCCAGCCCTCAGATATTTATAAACATTTATTAAATCCCTTCTAAGTCTTCTCTTTTCCAGACTACAAAGCCCCAGGTCCCTCAGCCTCTCCTCCCCAGGCAGTGCTCCAGTCCCCTAATCATCCTCAGAGCCCTCTGCTGGACCCTCTCCAGCAGGTCCCTGTCCCTCCTAACCTGGGGAGCCCAAAACTGAATGCAGTACTCAAGATGAGGTCTCCTAGGGCAGAGTAGAAGGGGAGGAGAACTTCCCTGAATCTGCTGGATGCATTCTGAGCATGGGGCAGTGTGGCTGGAAAGCTGCTGGCAGAAAGGGATCTGGGGGTTACAATGGACCAGCAGCTGAAGAGGAGCCAGCAGTGTGCCCAGGTGGCCAAGAAAGCCAAAGGCATCCTGGCTGGGATCAGCAATGCTGTGTCCAGCAGGAGCAGGGAGGGGATTGTTCCCTGGGACTCAGCTCTGGTGAGGCCACACCTTGAGTGTTGTGTCCAGTTTTGGGTACCTGAATACAAGAGAAATGTGGAGGTGCTGGAGCCAGGGCAGAGGAGGGCAAGGAAGCTGTGAAGGACCTGGAGAATAAATCTGATGAAGAGAGACTGAAGGAGCTGGGGATGGTTAGTGTGAAAAAGAGGAGGCTGAGGGGAGACCTCATGGCTGAAAGGACCACCTGAAAGGACATTGTAGAGGGGTTGTTGGTGGTCTCTCTTCTCACAGTAATTAGTGATTCTATGTTGCTACCTAAGTGTGAAGTCAAGCTGCATCAACCCTTCCTAGACTTAGAGTCAGAATCATAGAATTGTTAGGGTTGGAAGGGATCTCAAGGATCCTCCAGTTCCAACCCCACTGCCATGGGCAGGGACACCTCACACTACAGCAGGTTGCTCACAGCCACATCCAGCCTGGCTGCAAAAACCTCCAAGGATGAGGCTTCCACCACCTCCCTGGGCAACCTCTGCCAGGCTCTCACCACCTTCATGGGGAACAACTTCTTCCTTACATCCAACCTGAATCTACCCACTTCTAGTTTTGCTCCATTCCCCCCATTTCTGTCACTCTCTGACATCCTAAAAAGTCCCTCCCCAGCTTTGTTGTAGCCCCCTTCAGGTACTGGAAGGTCACAATAAGGTCTCCTCAGAGCCTTCTCTTCTCCAGACTGAACAGCCCCAACTCCCTCAGTCTGTCCTCATAGGAGAGGTGCTTCAGCCCTCTGCTCATCCTCTTGATTAATTCTATCAGATTTAATTAAAAAAAAAAAATCAACATTCTTCTCAACCAATGCATGGTGCATTAATAACACTGTGCAAAAGAAGACAGGGAAACATGCAGTAGATTTCATTTACCAGTAAATCAATCACTAACTAAGCTAAATTAATTAAACTAAACGAAATACATTTCAAACTCACCACTGCTTCTTTTTTTAACAAGGAAGATTTTCTTGTGTGATAGGATGAAATTTAATCAAGGGCAACCCTTAAATGAATGGTTAAAAAAAAAAAGTAAAAATTATATAATACCATAAAAAAAAGAAAGAAAGAAAAAAAAAGAAAGAAAAAAAGGAAAAAAAGAAAAAAAGAAAGAAAAAAAGAAAGAAGAAAAAGAAAGAAAAGAAGAAAGAAAAAAGAAAAAGAAAAGAAAGAAAAAAGAAAGAAAAAAGAAAAAAGAAAGAAAAGGAAAGAAAAAAGAAAGTAAAAAGAAAGAAAAAATAAAGAAAAAAAAAAGGAAAAAAAGAAAGGAAAAAAAAAAAGTTTTGCAGTGCACACTGCCTGACCTGAAAATAATAAGCTTCTAAGTGCAGTTGGAAGCAGTCACTAAAACCAGGGGGGGAGACATGAGTTTTATTAGAATTTAGATAAAAAGATTTAATGTTTTTTAATCTATGAGACCATTGGAGGTTAAATTCACCATCTGAAGTTAGTTTGGGGTTTTTTTGGGGTTTGTTTTTTATTTTTTTTCATATGTGGTTTTTTCTTTTTTTTCTTTTTCTTCCTCCCCCCTTTAAACAGATCTACTCATTTAATAAATAAATAAATAAATAAATAAATAAATAAATAAGCCAAGGTCATCAGAGCCCACTCAATAAAATATTCAATTCACCTTCATTTTGGCTTTGAGAGGAGGAACAGGAGCTGCACAAAATCTTTGGGAGGTTTCAAGGTGGGGTTTTTTTTTTTTCCTCCCCCTAGACAGACTCTGGTGACCCTTTTTCAAGGTTGGGTTTTGGTTGTTGTTTTTTTTTTTTTTTCCCTTTTCTTTCTTTTTTTTGGGGGGTGGAGGTCTATTTTACAGAGGTGTCAGCTGCGTCGTGCCTTACCACAGCAGGGATGAAAAGGTGGGAACTAAGAATTCCTTCATCCATAAATTCCACTGGCCATGGATATTTTCACGTTCATTAGGAGGAGAATAAGTAGCAGCCGGGCAGGATTCGCCAGAGGTTTCTCCTGGGCTTGTTGATGAGCTGAAGAGGTAAAAACACCACCAGGGCCCTGATTTGCTGGGTTGATTTCAGCTATTCCCCCTCTCCAACTGGGCAAGCCTTCATTGTGCTATCAAAGAGCTGACAAGAATTTATTGGCTCTCTACTTCAGTTGCTTCAGACCTGATTAAAACCCCAGGGCAGGTCAGGGTGCCAGGCAAGAAGGGGGTAAATCAGCAGGGCTCCTGCAAAGTACCTCTGATTTATGCTGCCTGGGGCTAATATTTCAGTGTTTGAGGCCAATATATCAAGGCCATAGGATTTAGTATAGAATTTTAGCATCATATAGATGCTCTCTGGGCCATGAGTGTTTTCTTCTGGTGTTTTACCACCACTAAATCACTCTTCTCTGAGTATTTCAGGTACACACACACATACGCACTGGTCCTAGACCTGCCCTGGTACCTGCCTGCTGATCTGGGGGTCCTTCAGCCCTGCTCTGCTCTTCACCACACCTTGTTGGAGGAATCACAGAATATCTTTGGTTGAAAGAGACCTTCAAGATCATCCAGCCCAACCTTCAGCCCTGCACTGCAAGGTCACCACTAAACTATGTCCCTAAGCATGTGTTTTTTAAGCACCTCCATGGATGGTGACTTCACCACTGCCCTGGGCAGACTGTTCCAACATTTGATAACCCTTTCAGTGAAGAAATATTTCCTAACACCCAGCCTAAATCTCTCCTGGCACAGCTTGCATCTGTTTCCTCTAGGCCTGTTACTTGCCACCAGGGAGAAGAGGCTGGTCCCCTCCTTGCTCCACCTCTCCTGTCAGGGTGTTGTAGAGAGCAATGAGGTCTCTCCTGAGCCTCCTCTTCACCAGACTGAACAACCCCAGCCAGGGCAGGAAAAGGTTTGAGGTTGGTTGTGCTGAGCTCTGAGGCTGCTGGTGGCACTGTGCAGCTTGGGGCAGGCCATCAGGTTTCCTCCATGAAGCATCACTTCTTGTCAGTGCTGGATCAATGGTTGGTCTTGATGATCTTAAATGTCTCTTCCAACCAAAATGATTCTGCATCATGGGAAACTGAAGTTGGATGTTAGGACCAAGCTCTTCCCCAGAAAGGTTGTCAAGCCCTGGAATAAGTTGCTCAGGGCAGTGGTGGAGTCACCCTGGAGGGGTTAAGACTTGTTGATGTGCTGCTGAGGTAAATTATTTAGTGGTGACCTGGCAGTGCTGGGTTAACAGATGGACTTGATGGCCTTACAGGTCTCTTCCAACCAAAATGATTCTGTGAGACCATGCTGCTTGTGCTTGATAAAAACATTCCTCCAACGCGGTCTGGAGGAGAAACCTCAGGGATGAAGGAGTCTCAGATCACCAGGTTGGATGATCTCCAGGTGTCAGGGCAGATGTAGGGCCTGTGCACATGTGTGTATGTATGAAGTAACTCGGGGAGAGTGATTTATTGGTGGTAAAATGCCAAAAGAAAGCAAGAACACAGCTTGCAGAGAATGAGGAGGTGATGGCTCTACATTAGGGGGGGCCATCTCTGAGTCCTACAGCTGTGGCTGGGGTCCCAGTTACAGCCCACACAGTGGGGAGAAGCTGTTGGGCTAACTTAATCCCAGTTTTCCATCCACAATGACTGCACACATCTGGTCACCTTCACTTCTTCCAAAGGCAGAGAGAGAATTCTTGAGCTGAATGATGATTTTTCACTCGGGTCCAGCTTTACAAGAAGCAGCAATGTTGAAGATGGGATTAAAAAAAAAAAAAAAGTGGCTTTTTCCCTGGGTCTTAACCCAATTCCTCATCCAAGGAGTCTCAGCTGTGTTTGGATGAATTTCAGAAAAGCATCCCAACTTTTGGAAGCAGATCCAAACCAGGCTTGAAGAAGGGTTTGATGTTTGCCCACCAGCCTTCAGGCAAGCTCTTTGCTGTCCTTGTGCTGCTTCCCTTGGCACAATAGAGGAGGGCTCTGTCCTTAGCAGAACCCCAGCTCCAAAACCCATCGAAGCAAACAAACATTGCCCTGAGGGATATGGAGCAGAGCTGTAGAAGAAACAGGTACTGAGCTCCAAAACCAGATGGTGAATCTAAAACCTGTCTGAATGTGCCAAGATCCAGCATGCTCCAAGGAGTTCAAACGGAGCGTTGCAGATAAAACAAGTGCTGATTAGACCACATTCTGCCCCAAACTGCCATCAAAAGCTTGAGCCTTTCCACAGCCAGCCAGGCTGGGATCAAGTTGGAGACATGTCCAGCAGTTTGAGCCTGGCCAGCACATTGAGAGAGGTAATTCTGCCACTCTGCTCTACTCTGGCCAGCCTGATCTAGTGTGAGGTGTCCCTGCCCATGGCAGGGGGGTTGGAACAAGATGATCCTTGTGGTCCCTTCCAACCCTGACTGATTCTATGATTCTATGATCACTTGGAGTGCTGTGCCCAGCTAGGGGACCCCCAACACAAGAGGGACACAAACCTGCTGGCATGGGTTCAGAGGAGGGCCAAAAGGATTATCAGAGGGCTGGAGCACCTCTCCTACAAGGACAGGATGAAAGAAAAGCAGCCAGCTTACAGAAGGGCATCTTCATGCCTTTCAGGGTTTGATGGTGATTTTTAAGCTCTTTAGAAGATTTTTGAGATTACAGGCTTCTTTTTGTGCCGAGAATGTGGTATCTCAGAAGGTGAAGGGGAATTATGTGCTCCCAGCATAAGAAGGACATGGAACTTACGGAGCAGGTCCAGAGGAGGACATGAAGATGATCAGAGGGCTGGAGAACTCCTGTGGGGACAGGCTGAGAGAGTTGGGGCTGTTCAGCCTGGAGAAGAGAAGGGTCCAAAGAGATCTTAAAGCAGCCTTCCAGTACCTGGAGGAGGCTACAAGAGAGCTGGGGAGGGACTTTTGACAGAGTCTTCTTGTGATAGGATGAGAGCGAATGGATTGAAGCTTGAGGAGGGCAGATTTAGACTGGAGATGAGGAAGAAATTCTTTCCAGTGAGGGTGGTGAGACACTGGAACAGGTTGTCCAGGGAGGCTGTGGATGCCCTCTCCCTGCAGGTGTCCAAAGCCAGGTTGGATTAAGCATGAGCAGCCTGGGCAAGGGAAAGGTGTCCCTGCCTATGACAAGGGGATTGGAACTAGATGATCTTTAAGGTCCCTTCCAAGTCATCTATGGTTCTATGAATATTCCCAAAAGCCTTGAAGAACAATGAACTGGAGCAGCAGACACAATCCTTGCCCAGCACTGATCACCTCTTCCCATGGTGGTTGTCACCTCAGCTGGGTATGCAGGCACTGCCTCTTCAGTGGATTTATTATTACACTGCATACCTTTCCATCTCTGAGCCTCTGTGGTCTTGTCTGATGCATGGTTTGAGCTTTCAGCAAACATAACTACTCCATAATTAAATATTAGATATCTCAACATGAGTCTAAACTATTTCTCTGTGGTATTTAACCTTTTGGACCCAGCAGACCAAATTCCCAGCTCGACAGCCACACCACAGGTGAAATGAGAATCTACACAGCTAGGTCTTTGTTTCCTTTTATAAAAAGCAATAAAGGAGCATCTGAGACCAGCTCTAATTGCATTATTTGAAGCTACAAGGGCCAAGTCTTCTGCAGGTACCATGGTGTGTACTAAGGAGGGTCTCAAAAGGTCATTTCTTGGTGCATATTTATAGAGATTAACCCCTCCAAGGGTGAGGAGAAAGAACAAAAGGCGATTGGGAAGTGATGCTGCATGCACCTCTTAGTCTGCAAAAGAGAAGACTGAGAGGGGACTTAATAAATGTTTATAAATAGCTGAGGGCTGAGTGTCAGGAAGGAGGGGACAGCCTCTTCTCACTTGTGCTCTGGGATAGGACAAGGGGCAATGGATATAAACAGGAGGTTCCACCTCAACATGAGGAGGAACTTCTTCATTACTGTAAGGGTCACAGAGCACTGGAACAGACTCCCCAGAGGGGTTGTGGAATCTCCTTCTCTGGAGAATTTCAAGACCCATCTGAATGCATTCCTGTGTGACCTGTGCTGGATTCTATGGTCCTGCTCTGGCAAGAGAGTTAGAATTGATGATCTCCAGAGGTCTCTTCCAACCCTTAAGATCCTGTGATGCTGTGGTGCATTGACCTGACACCAAGGAGATAAGGGATCAGATGAGGAAAGGGACCTTGCATGTGAGGGAGAAGGGAGCCACAGGAACACAGAATGGTAGGACTGGCAAAGGGATGCAAGAAGGACTTGCAATGTTCAGCACAGAGGAGGTGGTGTAGACAGAAGTGAACATTGCCTGAAGCAGCTGAGGCTCTGACTGATGTGGTGGCTGACACCCAAAACCAGGGATGGGACTCTGAGCATCCTGGTCTAGTGGAAGGTGTCCCTGCCCATGACTAGGAGGTTGGACTCATTCTACTATTAGAAGATATGTGGGATAGAAAAGGGGTCATATAAAGAGGTAGATTTAGACTAGACATCAGAAAGAAATTCTTTCCAGTGAGGGTGGTGAGACACTGGAACAGGTTGCCCAGGGAGGCTGTGGATGCCCTCTCCCTGGAGGTGTCGAAGGCCAGGTTGGATGAAATATTGAGCAACCTGGTCAAGGGAAAGGTGAGAGGGGGGTTGGAACTAGATGATCATTAGGGTCCTTTCCAACCCAAACCATTCTGTGATCTAAGAATCTATTAATCATGGAGTTAATTAACCTGCCTCTTCACCCAGCTTGGTGGAAGTAGAAGAAATATCTTAGGTGAGGGGAACCATGCCTTTAAATGGCACATTAATTTTTTCAGGCCTATGACCTCTAAATACTTTCCCTTAAATCTAAGCAGTTCAATACTTCTAATTGAAGTTATTTTTTGTGAGTAAAAAAGGGAAGGAAAACTAATTAGAATCATAGAATTGCTAGGATTGGAAGAGACCTCAAGAATCATCCAGTTCCAACCCCCCTGCCATGGGCAGGGACACCTCACACCACAGCAGGTTGCTCACAGCCACATCCAGCCTGGCTGCAAAAACCTCCAGGGATGAGGCTTCCACCACCTCCCTGGGCAACCTCTGCCAGTGTCTCACCACCCTCATGGGGAAGAATTTCTTCCTAATATCCAATCTGAATCTACCTATTTCTAGTTTTGTTCCATTCCCCACAGCCCTATCACTCCCTGACACCCTCAAAAGTCCCTCCCCAGCTTTCTTGTAGCCCCCTTCAGATAGTGGATGGCCACAAGAAGGTCTCCTTGGAGCCTTCTCTTCTCCAGACTGAACAGCCCCAAACTCTCTCAGTCTGTCCTCACAGGAGAGGAGCTCCAGCCCTCTGCTGATCCTCGTGGCCCTTCTCCAGACACCTTCCAGCACCTCCAGATTCTTCACAATAAACTTTGGGGGTGTCAAGAACAGGTTGCTACTACTCATTCTAGGTTGCATTAGTTCTGATAGTCCTTTAGATACTCTGCTAGCACTTGCTGGTAACCAAGACAGCATTTGACTGATGAAAGCATGAAATATTCCAGGAACATGAAACGAAATAAAGTAAATTAAAAGAAAAAATTAAAAGGAAATAAATTCAACCAACAAAATCCCCAAAGCAAGCAAAACACCACTGAAATCTAGATGGTCCTTGAAAGAATTGGATCCCACAAAGCCTTTCCAAGACACTGCCAAGTCTGAATGCCTTCAAAAAAGTGACTCAGGACCCAAACATTCATGGAATCAGCTATAGCATGAAGGCACTTGAAAGGCTCCTCTTTTTTCCTCTCCAGTGCTTTTGGAGCCTCCCTGACCCACAGAGAAGATACTGTCATGTTTTTCTCAGCTGGAAACATGGTGTTTTTCAAAATGAAAACCAAAAGTCTCCTAAGGCTCCATGCTTCCAAGAAACTGAGCTTCCACAAACACACTGTGACCTGGTAGGGCCTTTCGCTCCTGCTGCTCCTGCCTCGAAAAGAGAGAAGCTATCAAGACCCAAAAGAAGCTTTTTCTTCTTGGAGGCATTAAGGAGAGTGTGGTCAGCAGGTCAAAGGACCTTCTCCTCTCATTCTACTTACCTGAGTGAAGCCCCATTTGGAGTATTGGGTTCAGGTCTGGGCTCTGCAGGTCAAAAGCAACAAGAAATCACAGAATCACAGAATGGTAGGGGCTGGAAGGGACCTCAGAACTCATCCAATCCAACCCCCCTGTCAGAGCAGGATCAGCTATACCAGGACACACAGGAACACATCCAGGGGGGTTTTGAATATCCCCAGTGAGGGAGACTCCACAGCCCCCCTGGGCAGCCTGTTCCAGGGCTCTGTCACCATCACAGGGAAAATTTTTTTCCTCCTGTTTCCATGGAACTGCCTATGCCTCAACTTCCACCATTGCCCCTTGGGCTGGCATTGGGCATCACCCAGCACAGCCTGGCTCCAGCCTCTGGGCACTCACCCTGCACATCTTTATAAGCATGAATGAGATCAGCCCTCAGTCTCCTAAAGAGCCTCAGCTCCCTCAGTCTCTCCTCCTAGGGAAGATGTTCCATTCCCTTCATCATCTTTATGGCTCTGTGCTAGACTCTCTCAAGCAGTTCCCTGAGGTCCTTCTTGAACTGAGGGGCCCAGAACTGGATACAATACTCCAGATGCAGCCTCACCAGGGCAGAGTAGAGGGGGAGGAGAACCTCTCTTGACCTACTAACCACAGCCCTTCTAATCCCCCCCAGGCTGCCCTCGGCCTTCTTGGCAACAAGAGAACATTGCTGGCTTATGGTCAACCTCCCATCCACTAGGACCCCCAGGTCCTTTTCCCCTTCACTACTGGAAAGAGTCCTGTGGAGGGCAATGAAGATGCTGAGGGGACTGAAGGGGAAGGAGTCTGGTGACACTGCTGGGACATGCTCCTGGTCATGTGCCGTGCTGGTTAGACCTCAAGTACAGTCCAACCCCAAGGACCAACCCTGGAGCTGCACTTCAAGGAAGGAAAAGTGGCAGAACTATGCTCACATGAAATTTTCCAAGGCATTAAGCAGCTCACATTAGAGAAGCTCTCCCATGGACTAAGCTCAGGCTTGATATTAAGGACAAAAAGATGCTCTTGGCAAGGTGACCAAGGGCAACCCCTCCATATAGACTCAGAATTCTCAAAGTTGGAAGGGACCTCAAGGATCATCATCAGTCTTCTTGTCCTCCTGGTGTGATGGCCAAACTCTAAGCAAGTCGGCCAGCCTCCTGCCAGCCTTCAGAGCATCATTAGAACAGCCAGAATGGAGGAAATTCAGATGCTCAAGCATCTTAATTAGCTTAAAGGGCATCTTAAGATGCTCTTCTCCTCCAACCAAAGCCATTTCTAAAGAAACAAATGCTTTTTTTTCCACTTTTATTTTTAAAGCGGCATTAAGTCCTCTTCCTTCCCCTTCGAAAAGCATAAAGTCTTTAATTTTCCTTCTTTCCTTTCTTCTTTCCCCATTATTTCAATAGGAATAAAGGAGGAAAAGGCAGAAGGAAATCCCACAAACCAAAAAACTCCAAGCAAAACCTGGTATAAAGTGGAGCTTCATTCCCCACAAAAACAAAACTAGGAAGAAGATTCTACTTCAGATGTTTTATTTTTTTAAGCAGAAAGCAAGGATAAAATCCAAACATGTTGAGGAATATTTCATTTGCTTTAATTTCTCAGGGAAATTAAATTATTTCCCATGTGCATCCCGTTAGCCATGTCTGAAACCAGCAACCACAGGCAACATTATCTTGTCTGCAGATGGGCAGAGACCTTCCTTTCTCTCTGGGAAGTGCTTCCCTTCACTTGATTTTGCTCCTCATGGCACAGTTTGGAAGGAAGTTGTACCTGAGCTTTGGCTCATGCTTGAACCAGGTTGTTCAGGGAGTAGCCAGAAGAACTATTCAAGAGCTTGAGAAACAAACAGATAAGGACTCATGGATTCATAGACTGGTTTAGGTTGGAAGGGACCTCAAAGATCATCCAGCTCCAACCCCCCTTGCCATGAGCAGGGACACCTTCCCCTACCCCAGGTTGCTCCAGTCCATTGCTCTTCAAGGGCTTTTGGTGAATATTCATAGAACCATAGATGGCTTGGAAGGGACCTTAAAGATCATCTAGTTCCAATCCCCTTGTCATAGGTAGGGACACCTTTCCCTTGCCCAGGCTGCTCATGCTTAATCCAACCTGGCTTTGGACACCTGCAGGGAGAGGGCATCCACAGCCTCCCTGGACAACCTGTTCCAGTGTCTCACCACCCTCCCTGTCAAGAATATCTTTCTAATCTCCAGTCTAAATCTGCCCTCCTCAAGCTTCAATCCATTCCCTCTCATCCTATCACAAGAAGACTCTGTCAAAAGTCCCTCCCCAGCTTTCTTGTAGCCCCCTTCAGGTACTGGAAGGATGCTCTAAGGTCTCCCTGGAGCCTTCTCTTCTCCAGGCTGAACAGCCCCAACTCTCTCAGCCTGTCCCCACAGGGGAGGTTCTCCATATCATCTTCATAGAATCATAGATTTGTTAGGGTTGGAAGGGGCCTCAAGGATCATCCAGTTCCAATCTCCCTGCCATGGGCAGGAACACCTCACACTACATCAGGTTGCCCAGAGCCACATCCAGCCTGGCCTTCAAAACCTCCAGGGCCCTCCTCTGGACCTTCTCTAGCAGTTTGATACCCCTCTTATGCTGGAGGCACCAGAAGTGGATGCAGTGCTCCAGGTTGAGTTTCACCAGAGTAGAGCAGAGGACTAGAGTCACCTCCCTCATCCTGCTGGTCACACTGCTTTGGATTCAGCCCAGGATATGGTTAGCCTTCTGGGCTTCACAAACTCATGGGGCAGAAGCTGTTTCATCGATCAAAAAGATCAAGAGGTGATGTCATTATGGTGCATAAATACCTTTGTGAAGTAAAAAAAAAACCCAAAAAACAACAAACCCAAGAGTTTAAAGGTTTTCATTTATCATGAAGGAAAAGAGATCAAAAGTACTAACATCTGAGGCAGAAACCATTGTGGAAACAAAGCACGTGGGGATTGATCACCTCCAAAGAGTGGTTGGAGTGGTGGAGACTTAGTGCTTTGGAAGATGTGATCCCACAGCTTCCCAAATGACATCCAAATACAAGTTGTTGTTTTGGTTTGGTTTGTTTTTTCTCTTAACTTGTCCCTTTCTTTTTGTTGTTGTTTTTATTGTTTTAATCCATTTTTTTTCTTCAGGAGTATCTGAGGGGAAAACTCAATGGGTTGAGGTTGCACTGGGGAAAAGCTTAGAAGACTTAGTGGTCCCTCCTGGCCTGAAAACTCCAAGAATCTATTGAAGATGTGATTCCCTGTTCAATTTCAATAAATCTCATTTACTGTCCTGTCCAAAACTCTGCTGGCCTTTGGCACCTCCTTGTGCTGCCAGCTCCTAAACTCACCTGCCCTGATGTGCCTTTTACTACTTGGCAAAATGTTTTTCTTCCCTGGCCTGCCCTATATATTTGTTTCCAGAGAAACCTGACAAAGCTTTCTCATTGTATTTCAAAAAGAAAAATGTTCCCCTTACATCTGGAAATACTAAAAAAGTGCTTTCTTACAGTATTTTTTTTTACTACGTATGGACAAGGTCCTGACCCTTATTATTGGAGCTCAGAGCCAGATGGGAGGCTGTATGGTTCCAGTCATTGGAGGGGATTCCCTTTTTGAAGCCATGTACATCTTTGGAGACAGTTTGGCTTCAGAGAAATTATCAGTTGTGGGAGGTCTGTTGGAAGGACTTGAAATAGTTTGGTAAGTTTCTTCTTTCTGAAGAGACCCAGAGCACAAAATCTGTGTGTGCCTGGAACACAAGGATTCACAGCCTGCATTGGGTTGGAAGGGAGCTTCAAAGGTCATCTTGGTCAACCCCCCTGCAGGCAGCAGGGACACCTCCAACTCCATCAGGCTGCCCAGGGACACATCAAGGTTGATTCTGAAGGTCTGCTAGAGGAAAAGGACCTCAACCACATCCCTGGGCAAAACTGTTCCAGTATTTCACCACTCTCATTGTGCAGAATTTCCTGCTGATGTCCAACCTAAATTTGCCCTGCTCCAGATTCAAACCACTGCCCCTATCACTGCAAGCTCCTCTAAACAGCCCCTCCCCAGCCATCCTACAGGTCCTCTTCAGATACTCAAATGTAGCTCTAAGGTCTCCCCAGAGCCTTCTCTTCTCCAGGCTGAACACCACCAATTCTTTCAGCCTACCCCCACAGTAGAGGTGCTCCAGCCCTCCCCAAATGAGATGGCCTAATTTTAGCCCATTTTCTTCAGAAAGCAAATAATTCCTGGTTTCCACACACTGTTATCCCAAATGTTCTCTTTTCTGTCACTATTCCAGACCCTAGTGTTGTGTTAAATCGATGCCGCTTCTGATACCAGCAGTAGCCTAAAACTGGAAACATCAATCACACTGATGAAGGGTTGGAGTGGACCTTCAGCCAGTTTGCTGATGATGGAAACTGAGAGGAGTTGCTGCCACCCAGTCAAGCTGTGCTACCATTCAGTGAGACCTGGACAGCCTGGAGATTTGGGTGGAGAGGACCCTCAAGAAGATCAACAAGGGCAAGCATAGGGTTCTGCACCTGCAAAGGAGTAACTCCCTGCACCAGTACAGCTTAGGGGTTGACCTGCTGGAAAGCAGCTGTGCAAAGAAGGACCTGGGAATAATGCAGGAGTACAAGTTGTCCATGAGCCTGCAATGTGCCCTCTTGGCAAAGAAGGCAAATGATCTCCTGGGATGCATTAAGAAGAGTGTGACCAGCAGGTCCAGGGAGGTTCTCTTCCCCCTCTGCTCTGCTCTGCCCTGCCCTGCCCTAGTGACACCATGTCTGGAGAGTTGTGTCAAGTTCTGAACTCCCCAGTTCAAGAGAGACAGGGAACTACTGGAGAAAGTCCAGAGAAGGCTACAAAGTTGGAGCAGAGCAGTTTGAGAGGGGATCTTCTCAAGGCTTATCAATATCTAAAGGCTGGGGGTCAAACAAAGGGGCCAGGCCCTTTTCTGTGGCCACAAATTGGAATCCAGGAGGTTCCATCTGAACATGAGGAAAAGATTTCCTGTGAGGATGCAGGAGCTCTGAAACAGGCTGCCCAGAGAGGCTGAAGTGTCTCCTTCTCTGGAGAGATTCCAAACCTGTTTGAACATGATCCTGGTCAACTTGCTGTGGGTGACCCTGCGTTAGCAGGAGGGTTGGACTAGATGGTCCCCAGAGATCCCTTGCAAACAACCCATGCTAGAATTTAGGGAGTCTGTGAAACAATTTTGAGGTATCTAAATAAACATCAAAGGGGAAGTATTCCCTTTTTTGTCAAAAAAAACGTCAAAACTCTGGCTGTTTTTTATAATTTTACTTTGGAGGAGGGGAGAGGAAATAACCCCTTCAAAACAACAACAGAAAAATCTGCTGATTTGTGATTGAGCATGAAAACAAGATGTGAAAGGCAAAAGAAAAACCTCCTTCTGGATCAGAAACCCAAGTTCCAGCTACTCAGCAACTTGGTTTTCCTCAGGGGTGATGCTGCCCGGATGGAGATGCAGTTAGAAATAGTCTTTGCCATGTGCATTGCACATGGATCCATTTTGCAGCTGATTATGGCCTGGGCAAGCATTTAAGGCTCCAAGGAAAAAAAAAAAGAATGAAAGAGGAAACTTTCAAATCCACATAATTACACTTAAAATACAATGCTGTCCACTTTGCACATGGACAGAAAACAAAGGAGCCTGAAATGTTAAGAGCTCACAAATAAAATACAATCCAGCTTGGAGAACTCTTGGAATGACCTGGGTTATTTTTATTGCCCCTGCCAAAAATACAATCACCAAGTCTCCTCTGAGCTGGCTGGGCTCCAGCTTGGCCAAACTCCTGTGGCTGGCCAAGCTTGCATGCTGTATCATTACCCAGCAGCTGGACTTGAAGGATCCCACCAAGTGCCATTATTTTGAGGCCATTTCTCCAGTTTTTCAAACTCATTTGTAGGAATTTGATGATAACTTTTTAATTCAGTGGAGAAGCCAACAAGGAGAGGTGGACATGTTTGGATGCCAGAGGAGGTCCCTAGGCTGGTGTAGAGCATGTGTGTCATCCCATAGTCTTAAGCATGCCCTTTCAGACCCCACCAGGAACATCATGGTTTAGGTCTTGGCTGATGCAAGACCTTCAGGGGTTCTGAGTAACCTGATTTAGCTGAAGATGTCCCTGCTCACTGCAAGGGTGTTGGACTAGATGGGCTTTCAAGATCCCTTCCAACCCAAACCATTCTATGATTCTATGATCAGCTCTGGTTTCTGGATATTCATTTCCCACCTGTGTCAGTGTGGAATTCAAGATGCCAACAGCAATACTCAACAAGTGTCCCATTGTTTATGCCCAGCTCATGAGTTGCTGTCTGTCCTATGATCTTTGGCAGCAGGAAAAGGGTACAATCTTCTGGGCTGAGCAATGATCTCCTCCAGCCAGGGACTTCATTGCCATGCATCTAATCAAAACAACTGAGATGTAAATGTCTGGGTTTGGATATTGATGCTTTGGAACTGGGAACTTACTGAATCCACACAGGGAAGAGTTTCTGAAGATATATGTTTGAATACTTCCCTAAAAGTCCTAGCACTTCATCTTGTATTTTTGTTTGTGATGGGTTTGTCCTTGCCCTTTGATGTGACTCAGTCTTCAACACTGAGAGATACAAAGCCATTGGAGTGATCTGGTGAAGAGCAACAGGAAGGATCAGAGGTCTGGAAAATCTGGCTCCCAAGAAAGGAAGGAGCAAATGGTTCATCTCTTGGCTGATGCAAGAACTTCAGGGGTTTTGAGTAACCTGACCTAGTGTCCTTGCCCATGGCAGGGGATTGGAACTAGATGATCCCTGAGGTCCCTTCCAACCCTGACAATGTCATGATTCTATGTGTTTAGCTTAGTGAAAAATGAGATGAGACAGGTCAAGAGTTAAATATCAAATGCTACTTCAGAATGGAAAAGAAGAAGGTTCTGCATGTCACTCTGGACAGCAGAAGTCATGGCTTCAGGCTGGAGTAAGGAAGACAGGGATTCAACATTCAGCTACCTTAGAGAAACACAGCAAGAGCTTGCTTAGGTAGGCACCATGACCTCTGTCACTCATGGCAGGAGAAGACCCTGGTGGCAGCTGCCAGGAAGGCACTCGGGTGGCCAAACCCACTCTGTGATGGGGCTGGAGGAGAAGACCTCTCCACAGCCCTTCCAGTCCTGTTTGTCAAGAATGCCACAGCATGCATGTCCCTGCACAGGGCAGCTAGCCTCCTGGAATGTTTGGATAACTGCACACTGAAGAAAACCACGTTTCTCCACCTTGGCAGCCAGTCACAGACCTAAACACAAACAGCTGGATCCCATTTCTGTGGCCTCAGAAGATGAGAGTGGCAAGGTAGGAAGATGGATTGACATTAAAGTTGAGATTTAATGACTCATTTGAATCGATAAGGAATCAGCCTGAGTTGAATTAAGTCACTTAAAGCTGATTTAAGGGTGCCCTAGGAATATTTGGCTCCCCTGATTTAGGAGCTTGCCTTCAGATCAGTGAGCATCACTGTGTGTGGATGAGGAATGAGACCCATCAAAGCATGACTCAGACCTTCAAACCACAAACCTCTTGGATTTGCAAAGCTTCAAGGGGAGCTCTGCACACAGGCAGATGAATTTGTAAGCACCTACCCCCAAAATAAGCAATTTGGATAATTTTTAAGGTCATAAGGGACCATTGGGACATTACAGGAAGACCTTCTGTCTAACCTGGGGGTCCTTCCACCCTCACCTAAACCAACTGGCTGACCTAGGTGGGCAATCCTGGGAGGGCAGTTGGAAGCAACAGGGACCAGTTTGTGTTCCAGACCAACTCCTCGGCTCTGCTTCACTGCTGCATCAAATCACCCCAACAGCACTTGCTGCAGAAGGAGAATGAGGACTTTGCATTCTAATTCTGCAGCCCCCCAGAACATACCACACAGCACCAAATCACCAGGACTTCCCCCAAAACAAGGTATGCAAAGAAGGTGTTGCTACTGCAAGGGCAATGTTTTGGTGACATCCAGAGGCAAGCCACTGGGATACCCTTGGACCTCTTGCATGTCCTAAGGCTTTGAGATGCCCTTGGACTGCTTGTATGCCCTCAGGCACTGGGATGTCTTTGGACTTCTTGGATTTTTGGGGTGTTGGTTTGTGTTTTATTTTATTTTATTTTATTTTATTTATTTTATTTTATTTTATCTTGGTTTGGTTTTATTTTACTTATTTTATTTTATTTTATTTTATTTTATTATTTTATTCTATTTCATTATTTTTTATTTTATTTTATATATCTTTTTCCTTTCCTTTCCTTTCCTTTCCTTCTCTTTTCTTCTCTTTTCTTTACTTTTCTTTTCTTTCTTCTGCTTTTCTTTCCTTTTCTTTCCTTTCTCATTTTATTATTTTATTTTAATTTTTGGTGGGTTTTGGGTTGTGATTTTTTTTTTAATTAATATTTTTGAAATGCTCAGCTTACCACCCAATCCCCAAATCACTGCCCCACGATCTTAGCAGCAGGATGTCCCTCCCCCTCCCTCCCTGAGCCTCCAGAAATCCATCCTCAGGCACCACTCGTTCCCAAACGCCTTCTCCCTGTTTCCAGGCACCGTCTGCGTAGGGATCAGCCCTGGGACCATCTGTCTGAAGCATTTCATCACAGTGGCCCAGCTGAAAGCAGTTGGGTGTTTCCTGTGATCTACCTCAGGCTGTGGAGCTGTATCACACCGGGGAACATCTGTCTGCTGTTTGCTGGAGCACAGCGCCAGCGCCAAACACGCTGCCTGACGCTCGGCCAGCAGCTCTGCCTCGGCTTGCCTCCTGCCGCTGCCTGCCTCCTGCCACTGCTTGCTACACTAAGTCATCACCATCACTTGCCAGGATCATAGAATCACAATGGTAGGGGTTGGAAGGGACCTCTGAAGACTGTCGAGTCCAACCCCCCCTGCCAGAGCAGGATCACCTAAAGTAGGTCACACAAGAACACATCCAGGCTGGACTTGAAAGTCTCCAGAGAAGGAGACTCCATAACCTCTCTGGGCAGCCTGCTCCAGTGCTCTGTGACCCACACAGTGAAGAAGTTCCTCCTCACGTTGAGGTGGAACTTCCTGTGCTGCAGTTTACATCCACTGCCCATTGCTCTGTCCCAGGGCACAAGTGAGAAGAGGCTGTCCCTTCCTTCCTGACACCCAGCCCTCCGACTCCACCACCTGTCTGGGAAGCCTGCTACAGTGCTACATTGCCCTCAAAGTACAGAAGTTCTTTCTCATGTTTAGATGGAACTTCCTATGTTCAAATTTATGGCCATTACCTCTTGTCCTGTCACTGGGGACCACTGAGAAGAGTCAGGTCCCATCTCTTCCTGACACCCACCCCTTAGATATTTGTAAGCATTGCTGAAATCCCTCAGCCTCCTTTTCTCCAAGCTAAACAGCCCCAGCTCCCTCAGCCTGTCCTTATGTGGGAGACGTTCCTGTCCCCTCAGCATCTTAGTGACCCTGCTCTGGACCATCTCCAGTAGTTCTTTGTCCTTCTTGAGATGGAGTACCCAGAATTGGACACAGTATTCCAGGTGAGGCCTCACCAGTGCAGAATAGAGGGGAAGGAAATCCTCCCACAACCTACTGGCCACAGTTCTCTGAATGCATCCTAGGATGCCATCGGCCTTCTTGGCTGCAGGGGTACATTGCTGGCTCATGGTCATCCTGTTGTCTGCCAGGACTCCCAGGTTCTTTTCCTCAGAGCTGCTCTCCAGCAGATCAGCCCCCAACCTGTACAGATCCATGGGGTTGTTCTTCCCCAGAGGAAGGATTTTACACTTGCTCTTAGTGAATTTCCTTCAGTTTCTCCCCATCCAGCTCTCCAGCCTGTCTAGGTCACTTAGGAGGGCAGCACAGCCTTCTGGTCTGTCAGCCACTCTTCCCACTTTGGTATCATCAGCAAACTTGCTGAGGGTCCACTCCACCCCTTCCTCCAGCTCATTCATGAATGTACTGAATTAATTACCCTTTTGTGCCATTAGAGGTGGATGAGCAGTCAATAAATCTGTGCCAGGGCTTGCTGGGTGAGAGCATCCTCCCAGCCTCCCACCACTGGTATTGCCAGCAGGGTGATTTTTAACCCCAGGAGCTCTGTCTTCCTGCACTCATCATGTGGGCAATGAGCTTGGAGCAAGGTTGGGATGCAGTAAGAAGACAACTTGGATGTTGGTAGGAAGCAATTAATGTTGCAGTTTGTGAATCAGTCAGCAGAATGTGGATTCTTTCATTGTGATCTGATCAAAGTAGGGGGAAAACAAAACCTCTTGAAAAGGAAAACCAATACCCTTCTGTTCAAATGGGTGTAAAGAAAGATCCAAGCAAATGTGGGATGCACAGTTAAGGGAGGACAATAATCAGAGAATCAGAGAATGCCAGGCTGGAAGGGACCCCAGGGATCATCCGGTCCAACCTTTGTTTATTTAGGACATCAGAGTGGTGACAGAGAGACCTTTTGTGCCAGAAAATGGAGAGGAAAAAATGATTAGCATTTCTAGCAGGTTCCCTCAAAAGGGCTTAAAGGCCCAAGCTGGGTCCCAGAGAAACATAGAATCAGTCAAGGTTGGAAGGGACCACAAGGATCAGCCAGTTCCAACCCCCCTGCCATGGGCAGGGACACCCCACACTACATCAGGCTGGCCAGAGCCTCATCCAGCCTGGCTGCAAACACCTCCAGGGATGGGGCCTCAACCACCTCCCTGCACAACCCATTCCAGGCTCTCACCACTCTCATGGCTTTCAGAGCAGAAGGAAAGAAAATGGCCAGTGATTTCTTTGCCATAATTGAGTTTGCCATGAGAATGGAGACATTGGTAGGTGTCTGCCATCCTTTTATTGCTTCCCCCCAGTCCCCCTTAGGAAATAGATCCTCCAATGTAGGACAACCTTCCTCTACTCAACCTCAGTTCCTTATGGCCATGGCCTCCAGAAATGTAGTTCCATTCCTCCTTCAGCAGTACAATTGCTGAAAAACACCCAAGAACAGATCATCACAACTCAACCTTGGCCACCAACAGCTCTTCATTTCCTGAGAAACCTGGAGTAACTGGTGTTTGCAAAACAGGACTACAGACATAGAATCGTGGAATCACCTGGCTGGAAAAGCCCTTAAGATTGTTGAGTCCAACCTAACACCTGCCTGAACACAACATGGTAGACCATGTCCCTAAACACCTCATCCAAATGTCTTTTAAACACTTCCAGGGATGGGGACTCCGCCACTTCCCTGGGCAGCCCAATGAGCTTTTTGGTGAAGAAACGTTTCCTCATGCACTCTTTGGCCTCTGTTTTCCTAGGGAGACCCCCAAGTAACACTGAAAAGGAAGAAACCAGGCATCTGGTTGTGTTTGTCCCAAAGCCTGAGTTTAGTGCTCAGAGACACCAGCCTGCAAAGGAGCAGGTTGGTGAAGACTTTGATTGAGGTGTTGGAGGTGTCCCCTTGCAGAGGACCATGCAGAACCATCACCTTCATGCTGTGTCATCTCCCAACAGAGCCATCAGAAGCATCACCTAGGCTTTGATAACCATCATTATTAATGTAGCACTCTGGAAACACTCAAGGCTTGTTTCAGGATCATGTAAAAGATTTTCCAATTCAATCAGCAGGAAAGAGATGTGAGGAGAGCTTGCAGCTTATAGTCAAGGGGATGAAGATTCTGGCATCTGGTGTGGTTTCCTCACCAACTCCACCCCACAAGGCTTTGCCCTGCTGTGATTTTCTGACACCATGAGATGTGCCTCAGTGTATTTGCTCATTCTATACTATTTTGACTTGTCCAGCTAGTAATTAAACTGGCACTTGAAAACCAGGTTGTCATAAACATTGCCAGCTCTAGTCTAACTCCAGAAGTGAGAAACCCATCCAGAGCTGCAAAGATCTCCTTCTGTCACTATTTACCATCAGAGCAGTGAGGAGACTTGAAATGACAGTGATGGGTTAATGGTGGGACTTGATGATCTTGAAGAGGGAGACCTTAGAGCAGCTTTCCAGTACTTGAAAGGGGCCTACAAGAAAGGCAGGAAGAGACTTTTTACAAGGGCTTGTTGTGATAGGATGAAAGGGATTGAAGCTTGAGGAGGGCAGATTTAGACTGGAGATTAGAAAGAAATTCTTTCCAGTGAGGGTGGTGAGACACTGGAACAGGTTGCCCAGGGAGGTTGTGGGGTTCAAGGTCAGGTTGGATGACTCCTTGATCAACCTGGTCCAGTGGAAGATGTCCTTGGCCACAGCAGGGAGGCTGGAACTAGATAATCTTTGAGGTCCCTTCCAACCCAAACCATTCTGTGAACCTCTGAGTCTGTTCCAACCAAAAGAGCTCTGTCATTCTGTGAAATCTCATAAAACATTGTCCCCAGCCCCCAGGAAAGTGAATGACTCTTCCTCAGTAGGATGGAAACACCATTTGGGGAGCTCCACTCCAGGAGCATGCCACCTAGGAGCCCTGAAAGGCTGGGGAAGGTTGATGAAGCTATCTCCTCTTTCCCCTCCTCACCATGTCTGCCTCATGGATGAGGGAGAATAAAAATCTGTTAACTTTCCAGACCACACAAGTGAAAACGGTGCTGGCAAATAACTCTGCTTGCCCTCTGACTTCATTTTAACAGCTCTCCAAGGAAATAAGGTCAGAAGTTCACCTATGGCAGGAAAGACCTACTGGTGACTTGGGTTATCCCAAACATTTACTGTACCGTTCCCGACTTATAAAACAACCTACAACAGGTTGAGCTTTCTTCCTCCTCCTTGGAGCTGGATGACTTTTCCATCTGGCTTCTATTTTGAGTGGCTGGAGCTGTCTTCTTCTGCCTGCAAACATGTGTTGCAGAGCTGCCCCCGCGGTCCCCCGGCCCCGATAATTATTTTAGCGGCTGTTGCGAAACACCGCAGCCGGGTGCTGGGAAAACTTCCTCATCAGCACCGCTGGTTCAACACCACCACCACCACCACCACCTCCACCACCAGCAGCAGCAGCAGCAAAAAAAAATCGATCCCCAGTCAATCAAACACATCTAATACCTTGTAGGCAAATAGATGATTTCATCACCCTCCCCATACGCAGAGTGATCTCACTCGACGTGTTGATGTCCCCCCCCCGCCTCTGCCCTCTACCCCCTCCATCCTATCCCATAATAAATGGCTTCGGCGGAGCGTCGTGCGAAGCAATAAATGATCTCACAAGACGTGCTGCTGGAATAAACTGAAACAATGAGAGCGGGCAGGAAGGGAAATGCTGCCCGCCGTGAGCTCTGCTGCCCCCAGAAACATGTCTGAGCTGCTGCAGACATAAATTAGCCGCAATAAATCTTGATGGTTGTTGCTTTAATGACACAGATCTGCTGCCAAAATGGGGAAGTCTTGAAAGGACTCTGCCAGTAGATTAAATGCTTTCTGTCCTTGGGAATGGGGAAGCTTCTGTTTGCTTGTTTTGTGTTTGTTTTGTTTTGTTTTGTTTTGTTTTTCCTTGCAAGACTTTTAAATCATAGAATCAGAATTGTTAGGGTTGGAAGGGACCTCAAGGATTGTCTAGTTCCAACCCTCCCCTGCCATGGGCAGGGAAGGGACCTCAAGGATTATCTAGTTTCAACCTCCCCTGCCATGGGCAGGGAAGGGACCTCAAGGATTATCTAGTTCCAACCCCTTCTGCCATGGGCAGGGAAGGGACCTCAAGGATTATCTAGTTCCAACCCCCCCCATCATGGGCAGGGAAGGGACCTCAAGGATCATCTAGTTCCGACCCCCCTGCCATGGGCAGGGACACCTCCCACTAGATGTATATCCTTGATAAATATCCTTGCATTATACGTCAAACAGATGTCCAGGGTCTCCTGACCTATTTAAACACTTCCCCCCTCCCCCTGTCCCCCAGTTTCTCTTACCAAAAAGCTGGAACTAAAGTCCACTTTCTGCTGCTCGTCTGCAGCAGGCTGCTCTCGGCCAGCACCTGACAAAACTCGGCGGCTGGGCTGCTGAGGTTTAATGGCTCTGTGGTGTGACTTTTAATGGCCACGCTGAGGAAACAAAGATAAATTAAAACCTAATTGGGAGCGTTAACAGCTTTACCAGTCTGCACATATGGACCCCAAGAGAACACTTGGGAAGATGTTACAGTTAGCTCCCGTTGCAAGGTCTGCAGAGATGACCTCAACGCTTGTTCCACTCTTGGTTACCACCGTGCCTTGGATAAAAATAGATGTTTCACTCGGTGCAAATATAACAGAAGGATGCAGAAATAGCTTTGTTTTCTCTTGTGAAACAGAGAGGCAGCTTATTCCATGTCTGCTCCCATGATTTTCAGATGCTCCTGCAGCTTTACTGACTTTGTTGAATTGCTCTAGCAAAAGAAAAAAAACACCAAACCAAACCACCACACAAACAAACAGAAAGAAACCCAACAACCAACCCAACAACCAAACCCAAGAAAACCCGAACAAATAAAATCAGCAAAACCCCAAGAAATAAAATAAGCAAACCCCCAACAAACCAGCAAAACCTCAACAAAAACCAGTAAAACCCCAACAAAACCCAGCAAACCCCCAACAAATAAAACCCCAACAAATAAGCCCGACAAAACTCTAACAAACCAGCAAATAAACACAACAAAACCCCAACAAATAAATCAAACCCCCAACAAATAGACCTAACAAAACCCCAAAAAGTGAAACCAACAAAACCCCAACAAATAAGATCAACAAAACCCCAACAAATAAGATCAACAAAACCCCAACAAATGAAACCAACAATACCCCAACAAATAAAACCAGCAAAACCCCAACAAAACCCCAACAAATAAACCCAACAAACCAGCAAAACCCCTGCAAAACTGAACAAAACCCCAAAGAAAATCAACCCCAACACATAAACCCAAAAAAACTGAACAAACCAGCAAAGCCCCAACAAAACCCCAACAAAACTCCAACAAATAAAAATCAACAAAACCCCAACAAATAAACCCAAAACTCCCAACAAAAAAAAAAATCAACAAAACCCAACAGATGAAACCAACAAAATGCCAGCAAATAACCCCAACAAAATCCCAACACATAACCCCAACAAAACCACAACAAATAAAATCAACAACCCCCCAGCAAGTAAGCCCAACAAAACCCCAGCAAACCAGCAAAACCTCAACAAACCCCAGCACAACCTCAACACACAAACCCAATAAAGTACATCCAAACCAAACTAACAAAACCCCAACAAATAAAACCAACAAAAACCCATCACACAAAATCAGCAAACCCCCTCCACCCCCCAAAACCAAATAACCAGCAAACACCCAACCTGCCCTGTCAAGAGAAATTCCCAGCATCAGATGAAGACATTCTTCCTGCTACAGAAGTACAACTGCAGCTGGAAAGATATGGAAACAGAGTTCCAATAACTACATGGAAGTGCTGAGAACTACTATTTGTGCTCTGTTCAGTGTTGGACACCATAACATCTCCCTCTCTGGAGCACCATGAGATGAAACCTCAGGTATTTTGTGGTGCTAAGGGACGTGGCTTGGCACCAGCCTTGGTAGAGTTAGATAATGGTTGGACTCAATGATCTTAAAGGTATTTTCTGACTGAAAGGATTCTATGATTACATCCAAGAGCAGTCACATCCCTCTGCTTTATGGGCAGAAGTCAAGCAGGTGCCTCTGCAAGCTGGTCATGGACCTGCCCTACACTTATCTGGATGAGCTCATGACAAAAAATGGCTGTGCCATTTCTAGGTTCACAGATTCCCAGATTGCATTGGGTTGGAAGGGACCCTCAAAGGTCATCTTGTCCAACCCCCTTGCAGTCAGCAGGGACTCCTCCAACTAGATCAGGCTGCCCAGGGCCACATCAAGTCTGCCCAGGCCCACCTCAGGCCTGAATGATCCTGCAAATTAACTTCTCACTCAGCTCAGTGAAGACTCTCCCAATAACCGCCTCCATGTGAGAAGAGCTGCTAGCTGCTCATGGAACCATAATGTGGCAAGGACCCAGTTTTAAAAAGGGTCCTTTATTTCCAACCAGGATGGTGAATGTTTCTTTTCAAGCCTCTTAAGCATTTCCTTCCACTTGTGAGTGCTGCTGCCTTTCAGAAATGGATGTCATGGGCATGTCTCTGTTTCTGGAAGGAGATCTGGGTCACTATGTCCTCCAACATCAGCAAATGCCAACAGGATAAATGTTCTGATTTGCACTTTTGAGCATCATGCTGCAGGAGAGCTGGTTTTGTTCTGGTGCTGGATGGTTGAAAATAACTGGATGATAAAAAAGAAAAAAAGCAGAGGGAAAAAAACCTTGAGGAAGGGCTGTGCTTTATTATTGCACTGTCCCAAGAGAGCCCTAGCCCTTCACAGGTTACCTCAGCCTGAACCCAAACCAAACACAGCCACAGTAAATTACCCCAACAGGTACCAAATGTCTTCATCCTGCCAGCAAAGCAAGGAGCAGCAAATAGAACATTGACCAATTAACTGGGGAAGCCATTCCCTAACTGGGAAAACCATTCACTAACTGGGGAAGCCATTCACTAACTGGGAAAACCATTCACTAACTGGGGAAGTCATTCACTAACTGGGGAAGACATTTGCTAACTGGGGAAACCATTAACTAACTGGGAAGCCATTCACTAACTGGGGAAGACATTCACTAACTGGGCAAACCATTCTCTAACTGGGAAAACCATTCACTAACTGGGGAAGCCATTCACTAACTGGGGAAGCCACTTACCAAGTAAGCCACTCACTAATTGGGTGAGCCACACTGTTCCCACCAAAGCATCCAAAGGGCATTTTGATTCCACTTCATTATCCTCCAAGCAGGAAGACCACATATTCTGGTAATATTTCAGCAGATACCTACATCCTGTGGTATCCAAAGTGACATCTGATGTCACACAGAGCTGTCACTGAGGAGGTGCTGGGTGAGGTCCCCTCCAAACCTGGGCCAGTGAATAATGTGAAACCCCCCCCCCCAAAACAACTGGACTAGCAACATATTTTCAAAGCCTCCCCAGCAAAGCAGGTGGACATATCCCCACTGCAGAATCATAGAATGGTTTAGGTTGGAAGGGGCCTCAGACATCATCTACTCCAACCATGTGTGGTGGCAAGGCACAGCTCAGGGTGAGCAAGCAGCTTTGAGCTTCTGAAGGAGCCTGAGGTTGTGTTTGGTACCTTGGTAGTGGAGAGGGGACCCAGTCCAGTTCCATGACTAATTCTGGTCACACACCTTGCAATGCCTCCATGTTGGTGTCACCAACGCATCACCAGTTTGGGCAGATGTCTAAATGAAGATGCTCTTATTCTAGATCTTAATGGTGTCCCAGGCAGCTCCTTTAAATTAAAAGCACTGTCAGTATCTAAATTTCTTTCTGGTTTTTATTCAATTCTGCTTATTACCCTGTCAGACAGCATGCTGCATGAGGCACATCAAACAAAACTGCTGAAGGATCAGGTTGCTGGAAAGCAAAAGAGGGCAGCAAAGGATAAATGTGAGCATCTCCACC
This sequence comes from Indicator indicator, assembly GCF_027791375.1. Lineage (NCBI taxonomy): Eukaryota > Metazoa > Chordata > Aves > Piciformes > Indicatoridae > Indicator > Indicator indicator. The sequence continues at coordinate 34,908,418 of NC_072018.1, forward strand.
ACTGCCAGGATGACAGAGCAGGAGCAGGGAAGCTGTGACCAGCTGGCTTGGTGCTTAAAGGAGGTGCCATGGATGGGGCACTACACCTGGGCACCAACACACCTATGAGAGGGGAACCAGCACATCTCCTCATCATGTAACTTTTAGTGAGGGAAAATAGGTGGGAGATGAAGATGCCTGGGACCACCAGCCATAAGGAGAACACAGAATTGGCAGCTGTGTGTGGAATAACCCCAAACACATGACGGATGCTGTCCATGGATGGATGCAGTGGTCACCACAGCATCACCTATCACTCCCGTGTCATTGACTGGGATAGGTCAGGGTGCTAAAGCTCCAAAATTAAGAGAAGGGGAAGTAGACAAGGACCAGACATCACTACAAACACTGACAGATTCACAGTCTGCATTGAATTAGAAGGGACCCTCGAAGGTCATCTTGTCCAACCCCACTGCAGTCATCATGGACACCTCCAGGGTCCTCCAGGGCCACATCAAGTCTGATTTTGACTATCTCCAAGTATCACAACAGTGTCTCTTCTTGTGATGCACAGCATCTCCCCCCAGCTGAGTGCCCACAACACCTGATGGGTCTTGCAGGTTACAGCATGATACAAATATTTGGAGCCATTTGATATTGGTCATCTCCCTCTCTGGACGTGCCTGGATGCTTTCTTTTGGGGTCTGGTATAGGTGATCCTATTCTAGCAGGGTGGTTGTACCAAATGAGCTTTTGAGGTCCCTTCCAGCTCTTAACATTCTGTGATTCTGTGATATTTTTTTTTTCCATGGCAGATACAGGTCCCAAAGTGTATTTGACTCTCCTCAGCCTCTCCTGTCTCTTGTGCTGTTCAAACAGGAGACAGCAATGACAGGGCAGTGATCTGTATTAATGCCTAGTTAATGAGAAAACATCTCCTGTCAAGGCTGTTCACATCCTGTTGTGAAAATCAATTCCAGAGGATCGCTGGAAGACTTTTGTTCAGGCTCGACTGGGGTTTGTCGTTCTGCATTCATGCCTCATTTCCTAATAAAAGTCACCGTAGCAGAGACAATTTTCAGGAGCTTGTGCATTGCTTGAGCCAATAAACATGACTGGCATGAGCAGAATGGGCAAGTGAAATGCAAATCAAACAGGGATGGGTGAGAAAGAGCATTGTTCTGTCTGCTGGAGAGGTGGGAGAGCTAAGACTTAAAGAACTGGGGCTGGAGAAGAGAAGATTTCAGGGAGACCTTAGAGCTACATTTCAGTATCTGAAGGGGACCTACAGGAAGGCTGGGGGAGGACTGCTTAGAAGGGCCTGGAGGGATAGGAGGAGGGGCAATGGTTTGAAACTGGAGCAGGACAAATTTAGGTTGGACATCAGGAAGAAGTTCTTTACAATGAGAGTGGTGAAATACTGGAACAGGTTGCCCAGGGTTAAGGCCCTTTTCCTCTAGGGGACCTTCAGAATCAGCCTTGATGTGTCCCTGGGCAGCCTGATGTAGGTGAAGATGTCCCTGCTGCCTGCAGGGGGGTTGGACAAGGTGCCCTTTGAGGGTTCCTTCCAACTCGATGCAATCTGTGAGTCTGTCAATTACCATAGGTTTAACACCTCCAAAGGTGGATCTCAGCAGATGCCTTTAACCACAGCACAAGTGATAAGGTGTAGATGGTAATAGTGGTGTGTCCAAAACCATTAGATCTTGACTCACTTTGCCTATCTAGGGTTTCCTCCCCACCCCCCCCCCACCTCCTCCTCTCACTTTTAAGCTGCTTTCATGAGTCAAATGTAGATGTAATTCCTTAAAATCAAATTCCAGTGTGGAAGATCAACAGGGAAATGACACAAAACTATGTTAAATGTTCATCTACCCCACAGAGCTGGGCGGATTAGGAGCGGGCTAGCCAAAACAGAACGACACCAAAAACACTCCTGCAAACGGCTCCCAGGGGGAGGGGAGCAGGATAAGAAAGGCTAGGAAAATAAAACCAGGCATTCCTAGCACAGATTTCAACGCTGGGAGCTGAGCTGAGTTGAGTTCTGCCTTCCACTCTCATTCGTGTGCTGAGCAGGGAACGATTATCGATTAATCTTCAACGAGGAAGGAAAATGCAAACAAGAAATGTGCTGTGCCGGGGGCTGATCCAAGCTCTGGTGAAATGGAGACTGAGTTTCTCAGCTAATCTCACAGGCTGCAGGCGTTTTCATAGATTCAGAAGTTGATAGAATGGTTGGGGTTGGAAGTGACTTTCAAGATCATCTAGTTCCAAGCCCCCTGCCATGGGCAGGGACACTTTCTGCTAGCCCAGGTTGCTCAAGGCCTCACCCAAGCTGGCCTTGAACACTTCCAGAGAGGAGGCATCCATGATCTCCCTGGGTAACCTGCTCCAGTGTCTCACCACCCTCACTGTAAGGAATTTCTTTCTAATCTCCAGTCTAAATCTGCCCTCCTCAAGCTTCAATCCATTCCCTTTTGTCCAATCACTTCAAACCCTTGTAAAAAGTCCCTTCCTGGCTTTTTAAAATGCACTCTTTGGGTACTGAAATCATTCCTGGTCCTACTTGCTTGTGGGAAGCAATGTGTCAGGACATAGAAGTGATCTCATCCAACAATAAATAATTCTGCAGAGGACCTCAAACTATTTGGTCTCCTTGTGAGAGCACCAGGATGTTAGGGGTTGGAAGAGACCTCTGAAGATCATCCAGTCCAACCCCCCTATCAGAGCAGGACCATAGAATCCAGCACAGGTCACATAGGAACACAGCCAGATGGGGCTTGAAAGCTTCCAGAGCAGGAGACTCCACAACCTCTGTGGGAAGCCTGTTCCAGTGTTCTGGGACCCTCCCAGTGAGGAAGAAGTTCCTCCTCGTGTTGAGGTCAAATCTACTGTGCTGGAGTTTCTATACCTTGTACCTTGTCCTATTCCAGGGTGCAAGTGAACAGAGCCTGGCCCCTCCCTCTTGACCCCCAGCCCTCAGATATTTATAAACATTTATTAAATCCCCTCTCAGTCTTCTCTTCTCCAGACTAACCAACCCCGGGTTTCTCAGCCTCTCCTCATAGGGCAGTCTTCCAGTCCCTCAGTCATCCTTGTAGCTCTCCATTGGACTGTCTCGAGTAGATCCCTGTTCCTCTTGAACTGGGGAGCCCCAAACTGGACGCCTCAAGCCCCATAATGGCAAAAGAAACATGTCTTCAGCCCTGTATTTCAAGGTGCTTCTGGAAAGTCAACACAACCACTTCCCAGCTTGCTGGGAGGTGACCTTCAAAGTAATTTTGGTGACAAACTGGGATTTTAACAGTTTTGCCCACTCTGAGCTGAGCCCCTGGCTACATTTCTCCACCGCATTTCATCTCATGCAGCTCCAGGGACAGCAACTGCTCTTCTCACTGACTCTTCCTCCCTCCCCAAAGCTGCTGGTGTCTGCCAAACCTACAAAGTGGCCAGAAAAAGAAAAGCCTGCAGCTTTTCAGTGAGCAGGCCTGTAATGAACATGATTCATAACAAAAACACCAGAGGAAAGAAGTCGATTTGCTGATCTCTCCCCCACGGTACTGGCAGATTTTGTAACGTTCTGCACTCTTGGGCTCAGGTCCAGATTAAGCATGTTTAAGTGTAGGAAAATGTAGATCCATCTTGAGATGGGAAGAGGAGCAAGCCAGGTCCCCACGTGGGGAGAAGCTGTGCCATGGACTCTGATGGTTTTAAAGGCCTTTTCCAACCTAAATGAATCTATGACTCGATGAGATTGGATCACTGGCTTGTGCCATGGGATCCCTTGCCCAGGCTGCTGGGTGCTTGAGTGCCCTCAGAAAGGGCTTTGGGCTACAGCTGCCTCCATCTCACAACAAAAGTCTTAAAGAGATGCCTTGGCTGCCTCATTTTTGGGGTTAAATATTTTGAGCTGAATTCTCTTCTCTGGGAGCATTACCTGTGCCAGCATCTCACAGAGAAAAAGGTTCAAAGCCTCTAAAGGGATTTACTCACAGTGGGGTGAGGGAGTCTGGCATTTAACCTGGAGGAGCAGGAATGGATGTTGGGTGTTGCAAGCAGGAAAGAAAGCCCTGAGGAAACAAACTGACCCCTTTGGATAGCCTCTAGTAAAGCAGAAATAATATGAAGGTGTTTGCTTTGTCCTCCTTACAGGCTGTAAAAGCTGCTTGAGCAGAAAGGCAGCAGCCAGGCACTTCTGCTGCAGTCTAGCTCTAGCACTGTCAGCCCCAGGAGCTCAGAAATCACAAGCTAGCTCCAAAGAAAATAAAAGACAGGCTCAGAAACCAGGCAAATAATAATAAGAAAAATAATAAATCCTGGACTCTTTTCATTTTCCTTCCCATTTTTTGGGCTCAGGGTTTTTTCGAGCTTTCCCCTCACAGCCACAAAGCCTGGTGGCTCTAATTCCTTAAAAACACCAATTATGTGGCATAACATGGCTTAAAACCCAGGGCTTTAAACAAAAATACACCTAACCTCGTGAAAGAACTTACTAAAGCAGCAAAATCTTGGAGTACAGCATTCCTGAGCGTGCTCAGGCATCGGGCTGGTCGTGTGGGTTATTTTTGGAGGGTTAGTGCAATGATTTGCCCTGCTTTGGTGAAGTCCATTCCCCTGAAATGCCACTATTAGTACTCATGGGGCTGCTGTGGGAATGGACAGGTATCCCCACAGTATGTTCTCATGTTCCTGTTTTTTGGAAAAGGCCTCTAAGATCATCCAGTCCAAGCAGCAACCCAACACCCCCATGGCCATTAAACCGTGGCCCCCAAGTGCCATGTCCACGTGGTTCTTGAGCTCCTCCAGGGATGTTGACTCCACCACCTCCCTGGGCAGCCTCTTTCAATCCCTGATCACTGTTGCAGGAAAGAAAATTTTCCTAATCTCCAACCTAAACCTTTCCTGGCACAATTTCAGTCCATTTCCTCTTGTCCTATCATCTGATATTAGGGAGAAGAGCCCAACCCCCACCTCACTATAGCCTCCTTTCAGAGAGCAATGAGGTCTCTCCTCAGCCTCCTTTCCTCCAGGCTAAACAATCCCAGTTCCCTCAGCCACTACTCACCACTCTTCTCCAGACCTTTCTCCAGCTTCTTTGCCCTTCTCTGGACACACTCCAGCACCTCAATGTCCTTCTTGCAGCGAAGGGTCCAAACCTGAACCCAGTATTCAAGGTGTGGCCTGACCAGTGCTGAGTCCAGGGGCATGAAAACTGAGACCCAGTAACCATGGGGGCAGCTCTCACCTTCCAGCTTGCTCTGGGACAAGCTGCTTGAGCTGTTTAGATGTGGTGCTCAAGGATATGGTTTGGGGTGAACTTTGCAGAGTAGGGTTATGGGTTGGACTTGGTGATCATGAGGGTCCTTTCCAACCTGAATGTTTCTGTGACTCTGTGGTTCTGAGCCCCTTCAGTGCTTTGGTTTCCACATTTGCAGCACCAAATGGAAATGTGAACCCTTGAAGCATGTGTGATGGCACATCAGGTGCTTCTTGGTCACTGTGGCATGAAGGAATGTGAAAAAGAGTTATTGCCATGCCAGTGCCTTTTGTTTTTGCACAGCTCTTTGGCACCACATCCTTCATCCATGTCTGGCCCCAGGAAAGCAGTGGGAGGGTGAGGTGGTGCTGGTGGACTCTGCTGGGGCACTGCCATGTTTGCTGCTGACACACTTTGAGGAAGGAGGTGCTCTCCTCCACCTCCACTGTTGCACTTGGCTCTGAGGCTTCACCTTTCCTCTCAGCTACACCTGCTCCCCAGCACTGTGCAAAGACCTTGGCATGTGCAGTGTTTGGTAGCAGAGATTCATCCAGCCTCAGAGCTGCTCTGCCCATGAAACCCTTCTGTATCCTTTGGCACTCAGATCCCACACCTGCACTCTCAATGGCAGTTTTCCAGGCAGGTTTCATCCATTGGCCCATGTTATGTCTTTCCATCTTTACCAGCTTAATGCTGGTAGAAGAGCCTTAACGGCTTGGAGGGGCAGCAGAGTTGTAAATGATGACAGAGCTTTGGGGAGCAAAGATGTAGGGATGTAAAAGATCCAAGTGGTTGTTCACCTCTTGTCCCTTGGTGCCTGTGCTACCTGAGATGTTGTGCTGGAAGGTTTCCAGAGCAATGATGTTACCAGAGCCCTTCACTCTGCTGTGGAGTTCAGGAGGCAGGATATAAACCACCCTGCATGCCTCTGAGATACCCAGATCCTCAGGGATGACACAAATTGCATCATTCTACAAGAGCATCAGTTTTATTTCTCTCCACCTTCCTCACCCCTACTCCAGGTGTCTTTTCCAGGCCTGGATTCAGGAGCAATTTACCTTTAGCTCATGTTAGTCTACGCCTTTTGTATCATCCCACCAAGCTCTGAAAAGTCCAGAGTGGAGATTCAGAGGTTTCTCCCTTCTCTGTTTTGCACCAAGTCCAATATACAGTGGTTCATTTACAAAGCCATGTGCTCCAAGGTTAATTCTTAGCAAAAAAGGGGACATGGCTGTAGCCCCTGAGCTGGAAGACACCTCATGCACTGAGAGTCACATGTTCTAGTGGCTGGAGCTGGGCCAGGCTTTGCTGCCTGCTGCTCCCACATCATAGCACTGATACAGCACAGCCCCTCACTTCCATACAGACCCAGAAGGATTTCATCACCCTGCAGGTTTTTTTCTGGGAGGATGCTGGGACAGGAGCATCCCAGCCAAAGGTGATACCTTGTGGGCATCAACGTTTTCCCTATCACTGCAATGTGTACAGCTCCATCCCTGACATCACCCAGAGTTAACTCCCTGCCTTATGGAGGCTCTTGAAAAGCCTTATCTAAGGTGGTCACACAGCTTTGCTCTGCTCAAACCTGGATGTGTTTAGGTTGTGCTAATTCAACATCTCCTTGCTCTGCCTCTCATCAGCTCCTCCTGCTGAAGGCAAGGTGGCTGCACTATGTATCCCAGGAGCACAAGGGAAAGGAGTGATGTGATGGGGTGGGACACCATTAAACAGCCTGGAACAGGCCACACAGAGGGGCTGTGGAGTCTCTTTCTCTGGAGACTTCCAAGCCCTTTCTGGATGCATTCCTGCGTAATCTGTGCTGGATTCTATGGTCCTGCTCTGGCAAGGGGGTTGGACTCTGTGATCTCCAGAGGTCCCTTCCAACCCCTAATATCCTGTGATGCTGTAATTTGGAGTCCCTGGGTTCTGGGAAAAAAAAAAAACCAACAAAACACTCATGAAGGCAAATCAGAGAGATGCTGTGTCACAGTCAGCACACAGAGACTTTCCCCTGCATTAAAACTAAGCTGGGAACAGATCTTAGTGACTCTATGGAAATCAGGGCATAAACTCCTGACCTTTCTTTTAAATTCTTTTTTTTTGTTGTTGTTAATTTCTAATGCTAATATTTTGCCTTTACTCAGCCCTCCTTCTGCTTCCAAGTCCGTGCATCTGTGCTTGAATCCTTTTAACCCTGGGCAAGCAGAGCAGTTTGCCAAGCAAGGAGATCTGTCTTAAATCTAGAGAAACCACATGATACCCTTCCAACAACTTCAGGATCAAAGGCTGGATTTATCCCTGGCCTCTTGGATGTTGAGCAGATACTGTGCTGCATGATGAACACAGGAGGAGATGAGGAACATCTCTTTTTGTAAGAGAAAGGACAAAATCTGGTGAATAAGTTAATGAATCATTCAGCTCCAGTGAGGTTTTGTGGCAGAAGTGGGCAGGTTGGAGACCACAGTTGGCAGTTGCTGGCTAGATAATGTGTTTGAGATGGAGCAGAGAAACAGACACCAAGCTGAGTGGTGCACTTGACAAGTCCAAGGGATCAAATGCATCCAGAGGAGCCTGGACAAGCTTTAGAAGTAGGCTTGTGTGTACCTCTGGAGGTTCAAGTCTCCTTCTCTGGAGACTTTCAAGACCTGTCTGGATGAGTTCCTGTGTGATCTGTCCTAGGTGATCCTGCTTTGGCTGGGGACTTGGGCTTGATCTCTAGAGGTCCCTTCTAGAGGATGGAGCCAGGCTCTGCTCAGTGATGCCTAATGACAGCACAAGGGGCAATGGGTGGAAGTTGAGGCATAGGAAGTCCCCATGTAAGCATGAGGAAAAAAAAATTCCCTGTGAGGATGACAGCCCAGGAACAGACTGCCCACGGAGGGTGTGGAGATATTCAAGACCCTCCTGGATGTAATTCTGTGTGGTCTGCTCTAGGTGACCCTGCTTTGGCAGGGGGGTTGGACTGGATGAGCTTTTGAGGTCCCTCCCATCCCCTAACATTCTGTGTTTCTGTGATTCCAACCCCTACCATTCTATGATTCATGAGGTTCCAACTCTCCAGCCTGTCCAGGTCAAGATTCAACAATTCCAGAAACAAATCAAATAGTGCATTAGTAAGCTTAAAAAACCCAAAAGGAAGCCCCTCATGCAGACCTGCTGCACTTGGCCAGTCAATAGAATCATAGAATATTTTGGGTTGGAAGAGACCTCTAAGATCATCCATAGTCCAACCATTGACCAACACCACCAGGGCCATTAAACGATGTCCTGAAGTGCCAAGTACATGGAAGCTCTGAACACACAGTTGAGGATGTGCCAAGATTTTACCTGAAATAAGGCAGTGGCTTTGCCCTCTGTGAGGAGCTGGTGGGGTCTAAGGGATGCTGCCTACTGTGAGGGATGTTTGATGAAGAAGAATCTCAGTAACACTTAGTCTGGAGTTATTCCAGCTGTCAGCAACTGGAAATGTTATGGAAAACATAAAATCTGCCTGCTCAGTGTTGTAAGAGGCTGGAGGAGCTTTATGTGGATTGTAGAGGAGTTACAAGGGAGGTGGATCTTGGGAGAGAAGCTGCTTCAAAGAGCTGCTCTGGGTCAACCTGTCAGAGCTGATGAGCGAACACAACGTGAGCACAGCTGCTGTACCAGGCAGGGAAAGCAATGCCTTCTGCTCCAGAATAAAAGGAGGGCTTTTGCTTGGGGCAATGTGGAGTATAAGCATGCAACTGTTCTGCATTAGCTGCAGCATTCTTCTTTTTACCACCCAATTTTCCCTTTTTTTTTTTTTATATATATATATATATTCCACAGCAAGCAGTGGAGGTTCTCCGCAGCACGTTGGGGGCATCCGAACTGGAAATCATTAAACTCGAGATTTCAAGTTAGAGTGGGGTCCTTCTGTGAGTGGAAGGAAAGATTGCCACAGCTTCCTGAGTCTATGATTTAATGATGTGTTCTGCATTTTCTTAATTTTCCACGTTTTAAAGGCCTCTGTTCTCCATTTGCTGGAGGAGGGCTCGTTCAGGAGGCACGGCAGACACAGTCGCTGGCAACGTGAAATCCGGAGTGCCCACAAATGGGACCTGGGGAGAGAGGAGGCACTTTGGAGCTGGGCCATTTTTTTGGGAGGGGGATTGTTTTTTTTTTTTTTCTCCTCCTAAAGGCATAAATTTGGTGAACAGCAAAGCAGGAGCATTAAACAAACCCCAGAACTGACAGGTAGACCTCACTGAGGTTAATGGGCCAGTGTGAAAGGGATGAGGTTCAACAAGGCCAAATGCCAGGTCCTGCACTTGGGGCACAACAACCCCAAGCAGTGCTGCAGGCTTGGGGCAGTGTGGCTGGAAAGCTGCTGGCAGAAAGGGACATGAGGGTACTAATGGACAAGCAGCTGAAGAGGAGCCAGCAGAGTGCTCAAGTGGCCAAGAAAGCCAAAGGCAGCCTGGCTGGGATCAGCAATGCTGTGTCCAGCAGGAGCAGGGAGGGGATTGTCCCCTGGGACTCAGCTCTGGTGAGGCCACACCTTGAGTGTTGTGTCCAGTTTTGGGCTCCTCAATCCAAGAGAGATGTGGAGGTGCTGGAGCCAGGGCAGAGAAGGGGAAGGAAGATGAGAAGGTACCTGGGGAATAAATCTGATGAAGAGAGAGTGAAGGAGCTGGGGATGGTTAGTTTGGAAAAGAAGAGGCTGAGGGGAGACCTCCTGGCTGTCTACAGCTACCTGAAAGGAGGTTGTGGAGAGGCTGCTGCTGGTCTCTTCTCACAGGGAATTAGTGATAGAAGAAGAGGGAACAGCCTCAAGCTGCGACTGGGTAGGTTTAGGCTGAACATTAGGAAAATTTTTTCCCAGTAAGAGTGGTCAGGAATTGGAATGTGCTGCCCAGGGAGGTGGTGGAGTCCTCAACCCTGGCTGTGTTTTAAGTTGGTTTGGACATGGTGCTTGGGGCTCTGGTTTAGGGGTGACCCTTGTAGAGTAGGGGTCTGGGTTGGACTTGGTGATCCTGAGGGGCTTTTCCAACCTGAATGTTTCTGTTTCTGTGGTTCACTGTGTGGTGGGGGACCAAATGCAATGCTGTGTCTCCTCCCACAGGTCACTCATGAAGGTGGATGTCTCCATCACAGGGTATGAAAGAAATCATAGAATGCTTTGGGGTTTGAAAAGGGCCTTAAAGATGGGCCTTAAGTTCCAACCCCCCTGCCATGGGCAGGGACATCTTCTGCTAGCCCAGGTTGCTCAAGACCTCATCCAAGCTGGCCTTGAACACCTTCAGGGAGGGGACATCCCCAGCTTCCCTGTGCCACCTGTTCCAATGTCTCACCACCTTTACTGTAAATCCCAATAACAGGATGGATACTGGGATATCAATTCAATATCAAGGGTTGGGATTGATCCTAGTCAAGGGAATTAGGGTTGGAGGACTATGACAATAACCAACAGGCAACTCAAAGCCAGTGTTTTGGGGCTCTCTATCACCTATGGGATTGGGCATTTTGGTGCAGATGCTCTGTACATGAGATAACTCCAGGTTTGTAATCAGGCACACCTTGAACACACAGCATTACCCCCCCAAGATTTACTCTCCCAAAGAAATATTGATTTATGCTGCACTTTACAGACCCATTATTCAGACCTTGGGCTAGAGAACTTGTCTGAGGTACCGCTGGTAAGCTACAGACCTGAGGATGTGTGACTGGAAAGCTGGACCTTGGAGAAGGACCTGGAGACATTGGTTGACAGTAAATTGAATATGAGTCAGCAGTGTGCCCAAGTGGCCAGGAAAGCCAAAGGCATCCTGGCTGGGATAGGAAACACTGGCCAGCAGGAACAGGGAAGTGATCATTCCCCTGTGCTCAGCACTGGTGAGAACACACCTTGAGTGCCGTGTTCACTCCAGGGCCCCTCACTACAAGAAGGACATTGAGGTGCTGGAGCATGTCCAGAGAAGGGCATCAAGGCTGATGAAGGGTGAGGAGTGTCTGAGGGAGCTGAGGGTGTTCAGTCTGGAGAAAAGGAGGCTGAGGGGAGACCTCATTGCTCTCTACAACTACCTGGAGAAAGGTTGGAACAAGGAGGAGGCAGCCTCTTCTCCTTGGTGTCAAGCGACAGGACCAGAGGAAATGGTTTCAAGCTGTGCCAGATGAGGTTCAGGCTGGATATTAGAAAATATTTCTTCACTGAAAGGGTTCTCAAACACTGGAATGGTCTGCCCAGGGCAATGATGGAGTCACCATCCCTGGAAGTGTTTAAGCAGTGCATGAACCTGTTACTTAGGGACGTGGTTTAGTGTTGACCCTGCAGTGCTGGGTCGAGGATTGGACTGGATGATCTTCAGGGAAGAACTTCCCCATGAGAGTGGTGAGAGCCTGGAATGGGTTGTGCAGGGAGGTGGTTGAGGCCCCATCCCTGGAGGTGTTTAAGGCCAGGCTGGATGAGGCTCTGGCCAGCCTGGTCTAGTGTGAGGTGTCCCTGCCCACGGCAGGGGGGTTGGAACTGGCTGATCCTTGTGGTCCCTTCCAACCCTGACTGATTCTATGATTCTATGATCTTCGAGGTCTTTTCCAACCAGATATATCCTGAGACTCTGTGATTCTGCTTTCTAAGTGAGCTGAAAGCTTGGTGGTTGGCTTGGGTTTTGTTGGAGTGGTTTTTTTTTTAAAAAAAAAAAAAAGTTGAAAAATATGGAGAGAAAGGGGAAAAAAAAAAAGAAAAAAAGCAGCTCTCCTTTAAATACCAAATATATAACCCAGGAATGAGCTGTGCAGCCTGCATGTCTGTTATGTATAACTTAAATTTATACCCAGGGCAGAATGAAATCATCACTTAAAATAGAGTCAAATGTCCATTTTTCAGATTTAATTAAGACATCGTTTTGATGGAGGCTTGAGCTAACATAAACAAGCCCAGAAAGGCAAGATGAAGAATGAACTGCACGTAAAAACCTGGAGCTCGTTTGTGGGCCTGAGCTGCAGGGCTGGGGCTGAGCAGTGTCAGTGGCTTACATCGAGCTACAAGTGTTTTCTGCTGGGGTTTGACATCAGAAAGGTAAAGAGAAAGAGTTAGGTTTAAAAATAGCTGTTGGAATGAACTTTGGGAGCTTTGGTTCCTTTGGTTTTATCTCTCTTGGCTTTGGAGGGCTTTGCTCTGACTGGATAGCATGCTGGACATGCCAAAGCACCTCTGTTGTCTGCTTGGGCAGACATAGAATCATAGAATCATAGAATCATAGAATCATAGAATCATAGAAACAGAGTCATAGAATCATAGAAACAGAGTCATAGAATCATAGAAACATAGAATCATAGAAAGAGAATCATAGAATCATAGAAACATAGAAACATAGAATAATAGAGTCATAAAATCATAGAATAATAGAGTCAGAGACTCATAGAATTATAGAAACATAGAATCACAGAAACATAGAATCATAGTCATAGAAACATAGAATAATAGAGTCATAGAATCATAGAATTATAGAAACATAGAATCACAGAAACACAGAATCATAGAAACATAGAATCATAGAGTCATAGAATCATAGAAACATAGAATCATGGAATTGTCAGGGTTGGAAGGGACCTCAAGGATCACCTACTTCCAACCCCCCTGCCATGGGCATGGACACCTCACACTAGAGCAGGTTGTTCACAGCCACATCCAGCCTGACCTTAAAAACCTCCAGGGATGAGGCTTCCACCACCTCCCTGGGCAACCTGTGCCAGTGTTTCACCACCCTCACGGGGAAGAATTTCTTTCTAACATCCAATCTCAATCAACCTATTTCTATTTTTTTTTCCATTCCCCGCAGTCCTATCACTCCCTGACACCCTCAAAAGTCCCTCCCCAGCTTTCTTGGAGCCCCCTTCAGATACTGGAAGGCCACAAGAAGGTCTCCTGGGAGCCTTCTCTTCTCCAGACTGCACAACCCCAACTCTCTCAGTCTGTCTCCATGGCAGAGGAGCTTCAGCCCTCTGCTCATTCTTGTGTCCCTTCTCTGGACACCTTCCAGCACTTCCAGATCCTTCTTGTAACAGAGGCTCCAGCGGTGGACACAGAGCTCCAGGTGTGGTCTCAGCAGAGTGGAGCAGAGGGGGAGAATCCCCTCCCTTGCCCTGCTGGCCACACTTCTCTTGCTGCAGCCCAGGCTCTGCTTGGCTCTCTGGGCTGCAAGTGCTCACTGCTGGCTCCTGTTGAGCTTCTCATCCCCAGCACCCCCAAGTCCTTTTCTCCAGGGCTGCTCTCAAGCCAGTCCCTGCCCAGCCTATATTGGTGCTTGGGATTGCCCTGATCCAGCTGCAGGACCTTGCACTTGTTGTTGTTGAACCTCATGAGCTTGGCTTGGGCCCAGCTCTCCATCCTGTCAAGGACCCTCTGGATGGCATTCCTTGAGGTTCAATAAGGCAAAGTGCAAGGTTCTGCTCCTAGGTTGGGGCAATCCTCGATATCAGTCCAGGCTGGGGGAGGATGAGGTTGAGAGCAGCCCTGCAGAAAAGGACTTGGGGGTGTTGCTGAATGAGAAGATGGACATGAGCCAGCAATGTGCACTTGCAGCCCAGAACTGGTGTGGCCAGCAGATGGAGAGAGATGATTCTGCCCCTCTGCCCCGGTGGGACCTCATCTGGGGTGCTGTGTTCAGCTATGGGACCCTCAGCACAAGAGGGACACAGAATTGTTGGTGTAGGTCCAGAGGAGGGCCACAAAGATGATCAGAGGGCTGGAGAACCTCTCCTATGAAGACAGGATGAAAGAATTGGGGCTGTTCAGTCTGGAGAAGATAAAGCTTCAGGGAGACCTTATAGCTGCATTTCAATATCTGAAAAGACCTACAGGAAGGCTGGGGAGGAGTAATAAACTGCAGCAGTACAGGCTGGGAGGTGATCTGCTGGAGAGCAGCCCCATGGAGAAGGACCTGGGAGTGCTGGTGGATAACAAGTTCTGCATGGGACAGCAATGTGTCCTGGGAGCCAAGAAGGCCAATGGGATCCTGAGGTGTATTAAGAGGAGTGTGGCCAGCAGAGCCAGGCAGGTTCTTCTCCCCCTCTGCTCTCCCCTGGTGAGACCTCATCTTGAGTACTGCATTCAGTTTTGGGCTCCCCAGTTTAGGAGGGACAGGGACCTGCTGGAGAGGGTCCAGCAGAGGGCTCTGAGGATGATTAGGGGACTGGAGCACTGCCTGGGGAGGAGAGGCTGAGGGACCTGGGGCTTTGTAGTCTGGAAAAGAGAAGACTGAGAGGAGATTTAATAAATGTTTATAAATATCTGAGGGCTGGGGGTCAGGAGAGAGGGGCCAGGCTCTGCTCACTTGCTCCCTGGGATAGGACAAGGGGCAATGGATGTAAGCTGCAGCACAGCAGGTTCCACCTCAACACGAGGAGGAACTTCCTTACTATAAGGGTCACAGAGCATTGGAAGAGGCTCCCCAGAGAGGTTGTGGAGTCTCCTTCTCTGGAGACTTTCAAGACCCATCTGGATGTGTTCTTGTGTGACCTGAGCTAGATTGTATGGTCCTGCTCTGGCAGAGGGGTTGGACTCTATGATCTCTTTAGGTCTCTTGCAACTCCTGACATCCTGCTATCCTGTGACCATTCAGGACAACCTCTGTGCTTGAGGAGGGCAGATTTAGACTGGAGATTAGACAGAAATTCTTGACAGTGAGGGTTGTGAGACACTGGAACAGGTTGCCCAGGGAGGTTGTGGATGCCCCATCCCTGGAGGTGTTCAAGGCCAGCTTGGATGAGGCCTTGAGCAATCTGGGCTAGGGAAGGTGTCCCTGCCCATGGCAGGGGGTTGGAGCTACATGATCTTCAAGGTCCCTTCCAACCCAAATCCTTCTATGAATCTGAATTCCTTGTGAGGCAGGACACTTTCACTGGAGGTGTCGGTGCAGGTGGCTGCTCCAGGTGGCTGGAAATGATTTGTGGTAGTTTAGATTGCAGGTGGCTACCAGACACTTAAACCATTTCCAAAACCCTGAAATCCCTGCCAGGTGTGGGATCCCAGCCCTCCCTTCCAGAGCTGCCTGTTGTAAATAACCACCTGCCTGCTTTCACCTCATTCACAGGGTCCCTGCTACCCTGAGCTCCTGTGCACCTCAGGCCTGCAAGATACCAGTAAATGAGAACTGAAGCAGGACTTTAAGCCAGATTAACTTTCCTGATGGTGCTTGCAGTGTTCTGTATTAGTACCTGCTGTTCCATCAGGAGTGTAGCTCTTCATCAGCTCCTCACCACTGCCAATGATTCCCTTTGTGGATTCATAGAATCATAGAATGGTTTGGGCTGGAAGGGACCTTGAAGATCATCTAGTTCCAACCCCACTCTCACTGACAGGGACACTCTTCACTAGCCTAAGTTGCTTAAGGTCTCATCCAACCTGGCCTTGAACACCTTCAAGGAGGGGACATCTATGACCTCCCTGGGCAATAGTGTTGGTTTTCTGCAGTGACCTCTCTCCCCAGCCTCCGGGGAGAGGCTCTGGGTGAAATGCACCTTCCCAGATAACCTAAAGTACATCTCATTGCTCCTGGTTGCTTGTGAAGCCCCATCTCCCTATAAAGAAAAGAAAATTCCACAGTTGCTTTCATAGATTCATAGAATGGTTTGGCTTGGAAGAGACCTGAAAGATCATCTAGTTCCAATCCCCTGCCATGAGCAGGGATACCTTCCACTGGACCAGCTTGATCGAGGCTTTGTCCAACCTGGCCTTGAACACCTCCAGGGAGAGGGCATCCACAACCTCCCTGGGCAACCTGTTCCAGTGTCTCACCACCCTCACTGGAAAGAATTTCTTTCTAATCTCCAGTCTAAATCTGCCCTCCTCAAGCTTCAATCCATTCCCTCTCAGAGGGACAGGACAAGATGGGAGCATGTAGAGGCAGAAGAGACGGTTGTGAAGCTGTTTTGTGATGACAACTCACAGCTGAGCCAGAAGCCCTGTCATGGAACACTTCTCCCACTGAAAAGTGGTACCCAGCAGCTCAAAGTGGGTCCAGATTCCCACAGGCCTGAGCCCTGGCAGCTCCACTGGAGCTGGCACATCCTTAGGGACTTATTCCATCCTCAGGCAATGTTTTCTGATGCTTCCAGGTTTTACCTTGTTGTTTAGGTCCCAGGTACCTGGGTGTGGTTTTGCCAAGGTCCAAGCACAGTAGCTTGCATAATCCCTGCCTTTGCACAGCAGCAGGGGTGGCCAAAGCTGTTTTTTTCCTCCCCAAACACATCTTCCTGTTCAACAGAGCCTTGCAAGCAGCTGAGCAGGCTGCTGCAGAGCTTAGACAGGTGAGCGAGGACAGCATGTAAAGATCTACCTTCCCCTCATCAAACAGCAAATCCAAGGCTGCAGTAAAACTAACAGCAGCTTCTTTTATGGAGTGTAAATCAATAAACCACTGCCTTTCCATCACATCTTGCTTCTCCTGCAGAGCCTAATGGAGTGCAATTAGGGAGACATTTTATTCCCCAGTCCTCAAGAGCTGTTTTAATATCCCTGCAATCTGTGTAGGTGCTGGACAAGCCCTGTCTCTCATTACCTGGGAGAATCCATAGCTAGGATAGGATGCTGGGTTGCACAAAAGCAGCACATTGACCTCCAAGGGAAAACCCAGTATATGGATCAGTCCAGGTACACAGCAATAGAGAGCAATAAATCTCCTTCAACCAAACATCTTTCCAGAACCCTTTTTACTTTCTTTTGTGGTATGGATGTCCTGTCTGAACACCAAATCCTCCCTGAACCTTCACTTGATTCTTGCACACTTTGTGGCAGGCAGTTCCACAGCTAAATAGTTTCTTCAGGCCAATCTACGGTGTACACACGCAGAGCACAGCAGCTCAAACACCAATTTATTATCCAGGAGCATTCCTGCCCTGTCCATCTGAGGGCTTTGCCATGCTGGGAACATCCCCAGGGAGTCCCAAAGGAGCCCTGACACCAGGGTGGGAGCCAGGACACCCTGGAGTGGGAGCCTGTGTGCCTTTCATCACTCATCCACACTTATCTGCACTTAGTTGACAGCAAACAGGGTTTGGGGTTTTTTGTTTTTTGGTAGGAAGCAGGATGGCTGTGAGTGTTTTGGATTAATCATCTCCTTCAGGCACCAAAAAAGGAACTGATCTAAAAAAGAGTCTCTCTAAATACCAAATATGTCCCAGCAGTATAAATCTTTGTAAGAGGAACAAGGGCATCTTATCACCTTCTCCTCCCCCAGCTCTGGTTTTGCTGTCAGCCACTTAACATATTTTATCTCTTTCATTTTCTTTCCCCTTATGTATTTTTCCAGCACTCAAAAACTCTGATTTATTTTTTTTCCTCTCCCTTTTCTTTTTCTTCTTCTTCTTCTTCTTTTTTTTTTTTTTTAATTTTTTTCTCCAAGTCCTACCTAGAAAATTTTCGGTTACATCATTTGCACAAATATGTTGCTGTTAACACTGAAAAACCTCTTTGCTCCCTGTTGTATATTTTGTTTGGCTAAAAAATCTGCTCATGCCTAATACATCACATGTCCTCTGGTGATACTATTTAAGCTAGAAATTCCAAAACTCACAAAAATACCGAAGAGCCAAATGTTCCAGAGCTCGACCCGTCTACTAAACATGTCATATATCTTCCCTCTCCCCACCACCGCCTCCCAAACCCACCTCCCCTTTCTCCAAACAGAAATAGATTTCTCTGATTTGTTTGATAAATCTGACCCAAGATTTCCATTCGGACTTATTGGAGTTCCTACTGTTTTGCTGCGTGTTGGTGGGCCAAGCCCTAATCACCCAAATCTCCCCGGGAGGCCATAAATTACGGCAATGAGATGAGGCTTTGTATTCCTCCGGCCGCGGGAGAAGGCCAGCTCGCAGCAGCAGGGGTTTTGACAGGCATGAATTTAATTCATTCTCTCTCTTACTCTTTCTCTCTCTCCCTTATTTTTTTTTTTCTTTTTTTTTTTATGATGAATGGGAGAAGCAGCCACGCTCACTGCCGAGATTTATGAGCCTTCGGGGCTGGAGGGTCCCATCGTTCGCCGGCCGTGTGAAAACAGATGGACGGACGGACACCCCAGCGCACACACAGCCCTGACCTGCCTGTTCTCACTGCTGCTTCCAAATGGGATCCAGATGCCCAAAGAGATCTTCATTAGTGCAGACGTCCAGATTGCCTCTAGCACGGCACCTTCCTTGCTGGCTGGAGCTGCTGGGGATGTTCCAGGAGGGAAGATGGTGGCGGTTCGAGAGGTCTGGAGCGCAAGCCCTGTGAGGAGAGGTTAAGGGAGCTGGGGGTGTTCAGCCTGGAGAAGAGGAGGCTCAGGGGAGACCATGTTGCTCCATACAACTACCTGAAAGGAGGTTGCAGACAGGTGAGGGTTGGTCTCTTCTCCCAGTGGCAGACAAGACACACAGAATCACAGAATCACAGAATTAACCAAGTTGGAAAAGACCTTTGTGACCATCAAGTCCAACCTATCACCCAACACCATCTAATCAATTAAACCATGGCTCTAAGTGCCTCATCCAGGCTTTTCTTAAACACTTCCAGGGATGGTGACTCCACCACATCCCTAGGCAGCATATTCCAATGGCCAATCTCTCTGTCTGTAAAGAATTTCTTCCTAACATCCACCCTAAACCTTCTCTGGCACAGCTTGAGGCTGTGTCCTCTTGTTCTGGTGCTGGTTGCCTGGGAGAAGAGACCAATCCCCAGCCGGCTACAGCCTCCCTTCAGGTAGTTGTAGATGGCAATAAGGTTTCCCCTGAGCCTCCTCTTCTCCAGGCTGAACAACCCCAGCTCCCTCAGCCTCTCCTCAAATCCACAGTCTCAAGCTGTGCCAGGGGAAGTTCAGGCTTGAGGTGAGGAGAAAGTTCTTCACAGAAAGAGTAATTGGCCATTGGAATGTGCTGTCCAGGGAGGTGGTGGAGTCATCCTCCTTGGAGGTGCTCAAAAAAAAGCTTGGATGTGGCACTTGGAGCCATGGTTTATTTGTCAGGAGGTGTTAGGAATTAGGTACTAGGTTGGACTTGATGATCTCTGAGGTCTTTTCCAACCTATTTGATTCGGGGGTGGGGGGGGGGGGTGGGGGGGGTGGGGTGAGGGGCAGCCAAGAAACCTCCAGCCTCCTTTTGCCTTTACCTTCAGATGTTGAGGTTTAGCCATTTGATGGTGATCTCCATGGACTCGTGTGTGACTTATCCTCATGTATGCAGATATGTCCTCTCCTCCACTGCACACAGATTCATAGAATGGGTTGGGTTGGAAGGAACCTTAAAAAACATCTAGTTCCAAACCCACTGCCATGGCCAGAGACACATTCCACTAGCCCAGGTTGCCCAAGGCTTCATCCAGCCTGGCCTTGAACATCTCCAGGGAGGGGAATCCATGACCTCCCTGAGCAACCTGTTCCAATGTCTTGCTACCTTCACTGTAAAGATTTTCTTCTTCATCTCCAGTCTAAATCTGCTCTCCTCAAGCTTCAATCCATTCCCTCTCATCCTATCACTACATGTTAATGGATATTGAGTGGTGCCTTTCTCCTGGTGTAGTTGGGCTGGGAAACACTCCTCATGCCTCTGCCTGTCCAATGGAATAAGGGTACCTCAAGAATCCCTTTGAGCAAAGCACAGGAGAAGCTCTAAAGCTGAACCCAGAGTTCTGCTTTTTTACATTATGAGTGAGTTTAGGTAGGAAAATGCATGTGGCAATGCCTGCAAATAACAGACTTAAACATGCTGAAGGGTTGTGGAGTGCAGGATGCATACTCCTGGCATACTGATTTCACAGACTCACAGAATGTCAGGGGCTGGAAAGGACCTCAAGAGATCACCTAGTCCAACCCCCCTGCCAAAGCAGGATCACCTATACCAGATCTCACAGAAACATATCCAGGCAGGTTTTGAATATCTCCAGAGAGGGAGACTCCATAACCCTCCCTGGGCAGCCTGTTCCAGTGTTCTGTCACCCTCACAGTGAAATAATTCTTCCTCCTGTTTCCATGGAACTTTGACACCAGCTTCTCCCCAAAGCATCAGCCCAGATTTCATCCACATCCAGCAAATAATTGAATTTTAAAAAGTACTAAAAATATCAGAGTTCTCCATAAGGGAAAACTCAGCTTTGGAGAAGCCACCTTCCTGGAGCTGCTGGATTCAGGTGAGACACTGGAACAGGTTGCTCAGGGATGTTCTGGATGCCCCCTCCCTGGAGGTGTTCAAGACCAGGTTGGACAAGGCCTTGAGCAACCTGGGCTGGTGGAAGGTGGTCCTGCCGATGACAGGGGGCTTGAAACCAGATGATCTTCAAGGTCCTTCCAAACCAAACCATTCTATGAATCTATGAATCTAAACAAACTGGTTAAAGGCTCATCAGTCCCTTTCTGGGGAGATTTTCCTGCCTGTCAGGAGAATTTGGCAGTAGAGCATCTTTTGGATATGATAGCAATGGGATGGTTGCTCCATCCAGCTGTGGACAGAGATGATGTCCTGGGAGGAGGAAGTTGGTACCTCAGCTGCCCCAGCACAGAGCTGTCAGTAGATTAAACTTTAATTGCTTCAATTTACAGCCTGGACTTTTAAAATAAACTGAAATCACAGCCAGTTTACTTTCATGCCCCAGCTATAAACTGTGACAGCCCACATGGCTTTGTACCATGTCCTGTGGCTGTGGCAGCCCCAGGAGATGCACAGAGCAAGCTCCCAAAACACTCCCAGCAGTTTTAAGAGAAGCTCTGCCCCAAGCACCAGACTTTATTTATTGAGAAGCCCCAGATGAGCAGTTACAGACCAAACCATCAGCCAGCTGACTGACACACAGAGGACCTAGCCAAAAATTCCTCTCCCACTGAGGAGACTGCATGAGTGATGCACTGGTAACTGACCATCCTCTCGTCCTCACTGCACTTGGTGAGGGGGGAAAGCTGCTTTTTAGTGATTTCATATTTTTTTCTTCTTTTTTTCCTTTTTTCATTTTTCCCTTCCCCCCTTTTTTCCTTTTTTCTTTTTTTTTTTTTTCCCTTCCCCCCCTCCCCCCACCTCCCCCCCATCATTTATCTTCCTATTAGTTTTAAATTGGAGAAGAGTAGATTTAGATTGGATGTTAGGAAAAAGCTCTTTACCATGGGGATGGTGGAACACTAGAACAGGTTGCCCGGGAGGTAGTTGAGGTCCCATCTCTGGAGATATCCAAGGTCAGCAACTCTAGTGGAGGATGTCCCTGCTGACTGCAAGGGGGGTGGACTAGGTGATCTTTGGATGTCCCTTCCAACCCAAATCACTTTACGATTCTATCCATGAATATTTTAAGCTGTTCAAAGCCAGATGCAAGATTTTAATAGAGAAATATCAACAACAGTCCTTCCTGAAGAGGATTGGAAGTCCTTGCCTCTACCAGCCTTGGTGAGGTGAGACCCTGAACTCCAGAAAGAAGTTCTCTGCTTTATGCAGTAAAAGGGTCGTTTCCAGATGTTACAAGCATCAAAAAGTTATTTAAACAACTATTCAAATAATAAGCATGCATTAAGGATGGAGATTTACTACATTTTGATTGAAGGAGCTTATACTAGCATCCCAAAAAGGACATTCCTGATCAGACATGAAGCCAAACTTTAACAGGCTCTGGTATTTATTTCACACTGCTGATATCTTTTAGGGTTTGTGAATTAAGCACAAAATGCTGTGCAATTACAAATCCAGTGTGGGCAGGGAACTATCACAGAAACATTCAGGTTGGAAAAGACCCTCAGGATCACCAAGTCCAACCCAGAAGTCTACTCCACAAAGGTCACCCCTAAACCAGAGCCCCAAGCACCACATCCAAACCACCTCGAAACACATCCAGGGTTGGTAACTCCACTACCTCCCCTGACCACTCTTGCTGGGGAAAAACTTTTCCTACTGTCCATTCTAAACCTACCCAGTTGCAGCTTGAGGCTGTTCCTTCTTGTTCTATCACTAATGACCTGTGTGAAGAGACCAGCACCAACTTCTCCACAACCTCCTTTCAGGTAGTTATAAACAGCCATGAGGTCTCCCCTCAGCCTCCTCTTTTTCACACCAACCATCCCCAGCTCCTTCAGTCTCTCCTCATCAGATTTATTTTCTGGACCCTTCCCCAACTTTGTTGCCCCCCTCTGCACTGGCTCCAGCACCTCCACATCTCTTGGTACTGAGGAGCCCAAAACTGGACATGATACTCAAGGTGTGGCTTCACCAGAGCTGAGTCCCAGGGGACAATCCCCTCCCTGCTCCTGCTGGACACAGCATTGCTGATCCCAGCCAGGATGCCTTTGGCTTTCTTGGCCACCTGGGCACCCTGCTGGCTCCTCTTCAGCTGCTTGTCCATGAGCACCCCCAGGTCCCTTTCTGCCAGACAGCTTTCCAGCCACACTGCCCCAAGCCTGCAGCACTGCTTGGGGTTGTTGTGCCCCAAGTGCAGGACCTGGCACTTGGCCTTGTTGAAGCTCCTCCTGGTAACGTTGGCCATGGATCCAATCTATCCAAGTCCCTCTGTAGAGCCTCCCTACCCTGGTGCAGATCAACACTGCCACTCAACTTGGTGATCTGCAAACTTCCTGCTGACACACTCTATGTCCTCATCAAGGTGATCAATAAAGATGTTATAGAGAAATGGTCCCAACACTGAGCCCTGAGGAACACCAGGGCCAGCTGGATTTCACTCCATTGGCCACCACTCTTTGGGCCCATTCACCCAGCCAGTGCTTTATCCATCAGGGAAAAAATATGAAAGGAGTAAACCATCCAAGTTTTGTCCAGATTAAATTATATTACCTGCTACCTGAAGGGTGGTTGTAGCCAGGTAAGGATTAGTCTCTTCTCCCAGGCAACCAGCGACAGAACAAGAGGACACAGTCTCAAGCTGTGCAGGGGGAAGTTTAGGCTTGATCTTAGAAAGAAGTTCTTCCCAGAAAGAGAGATTGGCCATTGGATTGTGCTACCCAGGGAGGTGGTAGGGTCAATGCCCCTGGAGGTGTTTAAGAAGAGCCTGGATGAGGCACTTAGTGCCATGGTCTGGTTGATTGCTTAGGGCTGGGTGATTGGTTGGACTTGATGATCTTGGAGGTCTCTTCCAACCTGGCTGATTCTGTGGCTCTGCGACGATTCTGTGAAATAGTGTTCTACTGACAGCATTGCCTCTCTGCATTTAGTCAGTTTTCCTAAAACAGGCCCTTTTAAGAGCATTTTCTCCACCCAGCTGACTGAAGCACAACTTTCTCCTGCCTCTGAGCAGCCCTGATGATGCCCGCAGTGAAGCGACAAACCTCACGCACCCCTGTGCTCCTGTTCCTGTGAATTTGTGGGTAGAACACATCCAGCTAGCCTTTAAAACATGAGCTGAGCTCAGCTGCATCCTGGCAGCCAGCTCATGCTGTAAATCCTCCCAGCCACCCCGCTGGCCCTTTTGGGAGAAAACTCAGGAAATTTGGTACAGTGGGATCCTAGCAGAATATTAGAGTTCAACAAAGCCATTCTGCACAAACATATAGGAAGGTTTTAAAGTGTGTCTGAGCAGGGGGCACCACCAAAAGGCAAAAAAAAAAGAAAGAAAAAAAGAATAATAATCAGGATTTGTTGGCTGGAAAAGAACTTTAAGATTCACAGATTGCATCAGGTTGGAAGGGACCTTCAAAGGTCATCTTGTCCAACCCCCTGCAGGCAGCAGGGACACCTCCAATTCCATCAGGCTGCCCAGGGACACATCAAGGCTGATCTTGAATGTCTTCAGGGATGGGGCCTCAATCACATCCCTGGGCAACCTGTTCCAGTATTTCATTCCTTTCATTGTGAAGAACTTCCTCCTGATGTCTTTAGATCATCAAGTCCAACCATTCTCTAGCTCTGCTAAGCCTGGTGTTAAACAATGTCCCTTCACACCACATCTCTGCATCTTTTAAACACCTCCAGGGATGGTGATCAAAATAATCATTGTTCTACTAACACCTGTAAAACTTGTCCCCCTAAGGCAGGAAAAAAAACCTCACAGCTTTCCTCCTCTCTTCAAAGTTTCCACTTTTCCCTCTACTCTGCCCTGGTGAGACCACATCTGGAGTATTGTGTCCACTTCTGAGCTCCCCAGGTCAAGAGGGAGAAGGACATGTTAGACAGTGTCCAATATAAGAGGATGATGAAGGGGCTGGAATATCTGTCTGGTGAGGAAGGGCTGAGAGACTCGGGACTGTTTAATCTGGACAAAAGAAGACTGAGAGAGGGTATTATTAATGTTTATAAATACCTGAGGGGTGGATGTCAAGAAGAAAGGGCCAGGGTCTTTTCAGTGGTGCCCTGTGATAGGACAAGGGGCAATGGATATAAACTGGAGCACCAGAAGGTCCACCTCAACATGTGGAGAAACTTCTTTACTGTAAGGATGATAGAGCCTAGGAGCAGGCTGCCCAGAGAGGTTGAGGAGTCATCTTCTCTGGAGACTTTCAAGACCCATCTGGATGTGTTCCTGTGTGACCCAGGTGATCCTGCTTTGGGCAGGGGGTTTGAACTTAATCTTCAGAGGTCCCTTCCAACCCCTACCATTCTCTGATTCTCTTTACTTCTGTTTTTCACCCCATTTTTAACTGTTCTTCAGAAACAGAAACTGTGTTTAATATTTCATGAGATACTCCAAGCAGCTACACTGTGAAGGTCAGGGACTGGAAGGCTTCTGAAAGGCAGCCTGCAAGAGCTGTGCTTTATTTTCCTGTGATAAATCATTTACTCTGCAAACGATCTCTCTTTCATGAGTTATGAACAACCCATGACTTGCTGCCTAGCATTTTGCTTTTCTTCTTTCCTCATGGCAGAGCTCTTTGTTGCATTCATTTTGTTATTATTAACCACCAGCTGTCACTGGAAAAAACAACAGTCTGGCCATCCGGGAGAGAGTCTGCAAGGGCAGCCCATCTCCTGAAAGCAAACCAGGGTTTTGAGCAGGGGAAAGGAATCACAGCTTTAAACACATCTCTGCCCCTGCCAGCCCTGATGCTACATGCTCAGGGTCACCTGGCCCAGAAGAAAAAAAAAGACTAAAAGTCCCTTTAAAAAATAATAATAATAAAAAATATTTCTTTATTGCATTCCAATTTAAAGGTTTTGTTGGTTCTTCTCCTCTCCTCTGTCAGATCAAGGAGCTGATTCTGCAGGGGGGTGAAGCTGAAACAAGATAACCTAAGTCTGGAGAAGAGAAGATTTAGAGGGGATTTGATAAATGTTTATAAATATCTGAGGGCTGGGGGTCAAGAGGGAGGGGACAGGCTCTGCTCAGTTGCACCCTGGGATAGGACAAGGGGCAATGGATTGAAACTCCAGCACAGGAGGTTCCACCTCAACATGAGGAGGAACTTCTTCACTGGGAGGGTCACAGAGCACTGGAACAGACTGCCCAGAGAGGTTGCAGAGTCTCCTTCTCTGGAGCCTTTCAACACCCATCTGGATGTGTTCCTGTGTGACCTGTGCTGGATTCTATGGTCCTGCTCTGGCAGGGGGTTGGGCTTGGTCTTTGGAGGTCCCTTCCAACCCATAACAGCCTGTGAGCCTCGGAACTTGTTGCTAGGTGTAGAAAACCCTAAACTTGTAGAGGACAAGGCTATGAGCTGGAAGATTTGTACTTCTCCAAGGCTTTAAACTTGTGGGTTTCATAGCTTTCAGGGTAGAAGCTTGTGAGAGATTTCTTCACTTCATTATAATTAAAAGAGTTTGTGTTTTGAAGTCTTCTGAGCTGTTTTGAATCTTGGGGACTATGTTTTGCTGTTGCTTCAGTACTCCTGCTTCACTGGATCATAGAATGGTTAGGGATGGAAGGGATCTTAAAAATCATCCAGTTCCAAGCCCCCTGCCATGGGCAGGGACACCTCCCACCAGCCCAGGTTGCTCAAAGTCTCATCCAGCCTGGCCTTGATGGAAGGGACATCCACAACCTCCCTGGGCAACCTGTTCCAGTGTCTCACCACCCTCCCTGTCAAGAATTTCTTTCTAATCTCCAGTCTAAATCTGCCCTCCTCAAGCTTCAGTCCATTCCCTCTTGTCCTGTCACACCAAGCCCTTGTAAAAGGTCCCTCCCCAGATTTGTTGTAAGTCCCCTTCAGGCATTCAAAGGCAGCTCTAAGGTCTCCCTGGAGCCTTCTCTTCTCCAGGCTGAACAACCCCAGCCTGTCCCCATAGGGGAGGTTCTCCAGATGATCCTCATGGCCTCCTCTGGACCTTCTCCAGCAGTTCCATGTCCTTCTTATGCTGAGGACACATAATTCCCCTTCACCTTCTGAGATACCAGGCTCCCAGTACGAAAAGCAGCCTATAATCTCAAAAATCCTCTCAAGAGCTTAAACATCAGCATCAAACCCTTCAAGGCATGAAGACACCCTTCTGTAAGCTGGCTGCTTTCCTTGCAGCCTGCTCTTTTGCAGATATTTATAACTCAGCCACATGTGGTTATAAAGATTTATTATGAGTCTGCGGAATAAGTCCTGGTACTGTGTACAGCAAACCTCTGAGCTCTGACTTTGAGAGAGCAGGCTAATAACATGCAGCCCCAGTTAATGCTCTGTGCTTGTTTGTCCTGGCCATTGGAGTTCTGCTCCACAGTCCCAGTAAGGGCATCGCATGCTGTATGTGGAATGGGCTGGGAAGCGTGGGGCAGAGACTGTGTTAAGGAAGCAAGGCAGTTTTCAGGGCATTCAAGTGTCCCACAGAAAAAAACAAAAAACAAAATAGAGAGTGGATGCTCCAGTGGAACCCTTAAAAGGGGAATATAAGATGGAAGTGAAGCTTTTCAGTCCTTAAAAAGGGGCTGTAAGATGGAAGTGGAGCCTTTCAGTCCTTAAAAAAGGGACTGTAAGATGGAAGTGAGGACTTTCAGTCCTTTGAAAGGGGCAATAAGATAGACATGGAGCCTTTCAGTACTTAGAGATGTCTTTAAGATGGGGACAGACTTCTCAGCAGGGCCTGTTGTAACAGGACAAAGGGTGATGGTTTTAAACCAAAAGAGGGAGATTTAGACTAGAAAGAAGGGAGAAATGTTTTCCACTAAGAGTGCTGAGACACTGACATAGTTTGCCCAGAGATGTGGGAGCTGCCCCATTCCTGGAACCACTCCAGGTCTCTGGGGCTCTGAGCAACCTGCTCCAGTTGCAGATTGCAGGATCATAGGATGTTAGGGGTTGGGAAGGACTCCTGGAGATCTTTGAGTCCAACGCCCCTGACTGCAGAGGGGTTGGACTAGATGAGTTTGGAAGGTCCCTTCCAACCCAAACCATTCTGTGATTCTAAGTGGTACCCTGATAGCTAATGGTGTGAAGAAAGCAAAAAGACCCAAGATGATGCCATAAGAATGAAAGCATAACTGGCATCTATTTGTTTTCATTCTCTCCCTCAGAAGTTTCCAAAGCATTTGCCTCACACTGTTTCAGAAGGAATCACAGAATTGTCAGGGTTGGAAGGGATCTCAAGGATCATCCAGTTCCAACCCCCCTGCCATGGCCAGGGACACCTCATGCTACATCAGGTTGCTCAGAGCCACATCCAACCTGGCCTTAAACATCTCCAGGAAAACAGCCAAGATGGTATCATGCCCAGCATAATGCAAGTCCAATCATGAGAAGGAGCAGCCAGGAGCTCCTGCTCCTCACAGAGCTCCACAAGCAGATCTGGCTTCCTCAACTCCATTCTTGGATCCCTTTCAGCCCCAAGCCCTGCAAGGAAAGCTCAGCAGCCACAGAGATG
Source organism: Indicator indicator (assembly GCF_027791375.1). Classification (NCBI taxonomy): domain Eukaryota; kingdom Metazoa; phylum Chordata; class Aves; order Piciformes; family Indicatoridae; genus Indicator; species Indicator indicator. Next base: position 34,936,349 of record NC_072018.1, read on the forward strand.
CATTCTTCATGTGCTGGGGGTCCACGGGGAGCTGAAGCTGATGGGTTAGGTAGCTCTAAGACCATAATGGACCTTCAGAGGAAGCTGTTTGCTAAGAAAATGGAGGGAGGCTGTGCAGGCTTTGAAATCCACCTCGTTATGTTGTCCAGTGGCTAATTGCATACGGTTCCAGTTAACCTCTCACCATTAAATCACAGCCCGAACTATATGGGCTAAGGAGAACTACCTGGGAAGAAAATAAATGACATCTGTAATCCCCTCAACTTGGAACCCAGCTCAGTTTACAATATTAGGGTGGGTTGTTGGGCTGTTTTTTTTTTTTTTGTTTTGTTTTCTGGGGGATATTTAAAGCAACATGCAGCAGTTAAACCTCATTTATTGGGCTTTTTACTTTCCAGTCTTCTCCTTCCCCAAAGCCACTGGGTTCATAAAGGCAGAAGAACTGCACTGACACGTGGTGGTTTTTAATAGGGTGGAAGGTAACTTAAAATCTCAGCTAGTTTGGAAGTGGCCTTGTTCTAAGCACAGCTAGATCCTGCAAGCCAGGCCAAGACATGAATTAAGAGTTTATAATGCTGCAGAGAGAATACCAGAGAATTAAAAGAAAAACATTTCAGCCTGAGTAGGAAAATTTTCTGTGTTCTCTTTTACAGCCAACCATAACTTTCAGGGGATGAGTTATGCTTTCTGTTATTGGCATGTTTTTCAAGTCAAATAAAAACTGTTTTGCAGGAGAGGCACCAGTGGATCTCGCTTCCCAAGTCACTCCTCATCCTCTCAACCACACTTTCTGGCCAGATCTGTGGTTTTCATTCAGTTCTATATTAAAAAAAAAATAAAAAAAAAAATTCCCCTCTCCTCCCAAAGGCTTAAAACATCTGCACTGGGACAATAATGTGAGGAGAGCTTACTTCTACTGGTGTCTTTCTGAGGTCTTCCAGTCTGTCAGTATTAAGATTGGTCCTTGTTTTGAGAAGGGAATCACAGGTAGAGTCATAGAATCATTCCAGCTGGAAAAGACCTCAAAGATTGAGTCCAGTTGTTGGAACAACAATGTGCTCTCGTGGCCAAGAGAGCCAATGGGATCCTGGGATGTATTAGGAAAGGTGTCCAGCAGGGCTAGGGAAGTTCTTCTACCTCTCTACTCTGCCCTGCTGAGACCACAGCTGCAATCCTGTGTCCAGTTTGGGGCTCCCCAGTTCAAGAGAGACAGAGACCTGCTGGAGAGAGTCCAAGGGAGAGCCAGGAGGATGCTTAGGGGACTTGAGCATCTCCCTGTGAAGAGAGCCTGAGAGCCCTGGGGCTGTTTAGTGTGGAGAAGAGAAGGCTGAGAGGGGATCTGATCAATGTCTATCAATAGCTGAGGGGTGGGTGTCAAGGGGAGGGGGCCAGGCTCTTTTCACAGTGATAAGCCAAGGAACAATGAGTTCAAACTTGAACAGAGAAGATTTCAGGTCAACATGAGGAGAAACTTCTTTGCAGTGAGGGTGACAGAGCCCTGGAGCAGGCTGCCCAGAGGGGTTGTGGAGTCTCCTTCTCTGGAGACTTTCCAACCCCACCTGGGTGCATTCCTGTGCAGACTCCCCTGAGTGCTCCTGCTCTGGCAGGGGGGTTGGACCTGATGATCTCTTGAGGTCCCTTCCAACCTCTGATATACTGTGAGACTGTGAACCTAAGACCACCACAGCCATTAACCAAGTACCTATCCACATGTTTCTTGAACACTTTCAGTGATGGTTACTCCACCACCTCCCTGAGCAACCTATTCCAATGCCTGACCACAATTTTAGTCAATAATTTTTTCCTGACACCCAATCTAAACCAGTCTAAGCCTAAACATTTGCTAAACCTAATGCTTTGGGTTGAAAGGGACCTTTCAAGGTAATCTAGTCCAACCTCACTACACTGAGGCAGGACATCTTCAAGTAGATCTGGTTGCTCAGAACTCTGCCCAGCCTGGCTTGAAATGGCACCAGGGATGGGGTAGACCAGTAGTAGTAGTCCTACAACTGCTGTTAGCATTGAGTTTGCTTGCTCAGAGTCACTGGGCAGGGATGGGATGGGATGGGATGGGATGGGATGGGATGGGATGGGATGGGATGGGATGGGATGGGATGGGATAAAAAGGTTGCAAGAAGCAATACACTGGTCCCCAAGAATTCACACAGAATCACAGAATGTTAGGGGATGGAAGGGACCTCAAAAGCTCATCCAGTCCAACCCACCTGCCAGAGCAGGACCACCTAGAGCAGATCACACTGGATTAAATGGGGACAGGAGGATTCCACCCCATTACCTGACTGGTAAATCTGTTCCTTCTGACAGGTGTCTAATTGAACACCACAGCTCAATGCTGCAACATCCACCTGAGGATGTTGAAACCACCCTAAAAAATCCACCTAATGGTGGATGCTGAAACCCTCCTACAGCCTCATTTCCCCCACATTCTGCTGTTTGCTGGAAGCACCATGTGGAAAACACCAAGAAATCAAGCTTGGAGATCTCCAGGTGTCACTACAGCCAAGATAAAGGAGCAATGAGAGTCCCATCTCCAAAACTATGCCCACAAAGATCTACTTGCCCAGGCTGTGGAATCCTGTGCCCAGAAAGTCCACAGAGAACTCAAGGCAGATTTTAGCAGGTTTCCCCACCTTCTTTGAAGCCCATGAATAAAATTTATCCATCTCTAGATCTAAGACCCTGAGATCAGAGCAGAAAAGAGTCCAGACAGTTTTCATCCTCCTTTAATCCATCACCTTTGCCTACCCTCACACCAAATACTGACACCAGGGTGATTTAAGCTGAAACCATGCACAGGGTGGTATTTCCCCACAGTCCTCTGGGTGAATCAAATTCTGCTGAAAAGCTTTTTTTTTTTTTTTTTTTTTTTTTTTTTTTTTTTAGCAGAGCAGGCAGATCCATCCAAATCAACATCTCTGCAAGAAAGACCTGACTTCAACAACGTTTTGCTGTCTTTTATGAGAAGCTATTTTGAAATGGAAGCTTCCACTTAGAAATGTCGCTCCAGTCCAAATCTATCAGGCTCAAATACCCCCAAATATTTTGTTCAGAAAACAAAGTGACTTTCACAGGATAGATTTGGTTGGAAGAGACGTTCAAGACTATTCAGTCCAACCTTTGACCCAGCACTTCAAGGTCAACACTAAACTAAGCACCCTTGAAACACCTCCAGGGATGGTGACTCCACAGGCTTTTCCTACAGCACATCTTGTGCCACTCAGCAACCACATCTTGACTTCCTACCCTGGTCTAGGGTGCAAACCACCAGAATACAAAACTTCCCACCAAGCTGTAGTGTAAGATCCCTGATTTTCTGCTCTTTCTTTACGCTGTTGGACATCTTGGGCTCTATGCAGCATCAGAGTACTTGGTGCTGGTGGCATGGGTTGTGCTGTTTCCCCCAAATTCAGGACAGACAGAGCTCAGCCACCAACTCCTCTCTTTGCTGTTCTGGTGCATCAGGCAGCACTTCTGCCATCTGCAAATCACACCTCCCCAGAGCAGAAGTGGTTGAGCATGCATGGAGGTATCAGCTCAGACGTACGACCATAGCTCACAATGCTGCTGGACCCCAGCAGGTTGATGTGGTCGAGCTAGGCACAGAAGAGAGCAGCAGCTCCTGCCTGACCCCACAGCATGGAGCTGGAGGAGCCCCTGGATATGGTGCCTCCTATGCATAGTCCCTCTTTTTTTTATTACCTGCCAGTACCATCCATGGGATGATGGAACTGAACTCACTGTTGCTCTGGGCCACAGCTGTTCTTTTTTTAATACACTACAAAGACAACAGCAGCAAAAACAAGAGAGATAAAGCCTTACCTGATCTCCACAGTGACCACACCTCCAGCAGTGATCCTCTCCTACCCCTTATCCAGCAGAAAGATTGGCTGGTCATGGAAGAGGACAGACAGCAAGAGAGCTAGAAGCAGAAGAAAGTGGAACAAGACTGTCAGAGGGATAAACTCATCTGTTTGGGCTATGACTGCTCCAGTGGTTTTTGAGTCTTTCCAAAGACCCAGTGCTGGGATGAGCAGTTAATACCAGATGTTCAGCTGCTCCAGACACTTGAATGAGTTTTGGACATGAAGTTAGGGAGAAAAAAAAATATATATATATATATTGGAGAGTGTGGGGTTGTGGTTAAAGCAGTAAGCTTGGATGCAGCTCCTGTTTCATAGCCCAGCTCTGACACAGTTTTCCCACAGGCACACTCAGGCTGCACCCCCATGGTCACAGCTTGCTCCTCTGAGCATCCAAACAGAGCAAAAACCAAGGGCTTGCCTCTGAGGCAGGAATCAGCCTTGTAAAATGATCTGCTCCATGCTGCACAGTGGGGAAATGTGCATTTTCTCTACTCATATCTGAGGTTCTAAGGTAAATGTGACAACATCTCTTGGGCTGAGCACAAGTTTAGCTGGATGACAGAGCAGAAATCAGGTCAGACTGCCTTTTCCCCACCTTTTCCCCACTCAGTGAAGGTCACCACTCTAAGCTGAACCTCTAGAAACACTCCAGCCCTTGGGCTGTGTAATTTCAGACTTATTTATTCTGGTCAGGTAGGAGCTGAGCTCCTCTCACCATGGTACCCCATCAGACATGGTGACGGAGAGCTGACAACAGCACACAAACCAAACCAGCAGAAGAATCATAGAATGTTAAGGGTTGGAAGGGACCTCTGAGGATCATCTGGTGCAGCCTTCCTGCCAAACTAGGATCACCTAGGGCAGGTCACAGGAGCCAATCCAGATGGGTCTTGAAAATCTCTAGAGAAGGAGACTCCACAACCTCTCTGGGCAGCCTGTTCCAGGGCTCTGTCAGCCTTACAGTGAAGAAGTTTCTCCTCATGTTGAGGTGGAACTTCCTGTGCTCCAGTTTGCATCCATTGCCCCTTGTCCTATCACAAGACACCACAGAAAAGAGCCTGGCCCCTTCTTCTTGACACCTACCCTTCAGATATTTGCATGAGATCTCCTCTCAGTCCTTTCTTTTCTAGACTACACAGCCCTAGGTCTCTCAGCCTTAATTTCAAGACAACTTCAAGCAGCTCATGGTCTCCACATGGTGGGGAAGGGCCTCCCTGACAGTCATAAGAGCTGTCAGCAGCACAGCCACATCACATGGCTCTGCTCCCACAGGAATAAATCCCATGGGAAGCCAATGCTTGTACCATATCTGCACCTTAACCACACCTCAGGTGCAAACTGAGGAGCTGCTGCACTCTCAAATCCCCTGTCCAGGAAGCTCAGTTCCACGTGGGAAGACTTCAGAGCTAAACACATCTGGAACAAAAATCCCCCAAGGCTTAATTTCCCCCAGACTCAGAACCCTTTGACACAGAAGCCCCCTGCAGTAATGTAATAAACACAACATTTGCATGCACTGAGCTTTTTTGGTAGCTGCATGTACAGGCTGTTCGAGGTCCAAGCCTAGAAGAGCCATTTTGGAAGGCCAGGAGAAGGGCAAATTATAGTTCTTTTGGTAAAGCAGTGATCATCCTGCCTGTGTGCAGACAGCTGATGTATTGGAGAGGTTTATTTTCTGAGAAAATAACTATTGTGGCTTTTCAGCCTGGCTTCCCAAAGAAATGAGCCTTGTGTAATCTCTCAAGTGTATCTCTCCCCACCAAAACCAACAGCTCTGTCTCTCCCTCTCTCTCTCCCCACAGCTTTTCAGGCTCTCTGCTCAGCTCCAAGCCAGACAAGAGAATTAGAGCTCAAGAAATTAGGGGAGGGGGAATGAAAGTGAAACTCAGTAATTATCCTCAGAGGGAAGACTAAAAGGGAAGGGATGCTCCACCCCTGCACCACGTTCTGGAGAGCTGAACAACATCCACACCACTGCTGTTCACAGAATCACAGAATGAATTTGGCTGGAGAGGCCTTCAAGCTTATCTAGTCTGACCATCAAGCTTATCTAGTCTGACCCTCAAGATCATCTAATCTGACCTTCAAGCTCATCTAGTCCAGATTTTGGCCCAGCACTGCAAAGTCACCACTATACCATGTCCCTAAGCATCAGGTCCCTGCAATATTTAAACACCTCCAGAGATGGTGACTCCACCACTGCCCTGGGCAGCTCATTCCAATGTCTGATAACTCTTTTAGTAAAGAAATATTTCCTAATATCCAGCCTAAGCCTCCCCTGGTGCAGCTTGCAACCATTTCCTCTAGTCCTGTAGCTTGCCGTGGCCTCACTCTTAGAGTAAAGATGTTTCTTCCCTTGTTGGGGTGGAGCTTCCTTGTATTCCAGTTTTCCCCCTCATCCTGTCACAGGATACCACTGAAAAGAGCCTGGTTCCTTCTTCTGGGCTCCATCCTTCCCATAAACAATAAGACTTCTCTTCTCCAGACTAAATGCCCCCAGGCCTCTCATCAGACAGATGTTCCAGTCCCTTCATCATCCTCATAGTCTCCTTTGGACACTCTCCAGTATATTCCTTTCTCTCTTGAACTGAGGAGCCCAGAACTGGACATAATACACCAGCTGTGGCCTCACCAGGGCACAGTAGAGGGGGAGGAGAACCTCCTTTGACCTCCTGGCCACATTGCTCTAAATGCATCCAAGGATACCATTGACCTTCTTGGGCACATTGCTGTCCCATGGACACAAGTGTGTGCAAGTGCATGGGGCTCCAGGTTTCTCAGAGAATGTGGTCTGCTAAAATCAACTCAATTAGGCTGTACCACAGCACATTTGAGAGCCAGGTCCTCTGGAGACCTTGGGCCAGCTTCCAAGAAGGCAATCCAAGTAATTTTTCCTGATTTCCAGAAAAAAAGCCATCCACCAATTCCATGGCACTATCGCTCACTGACCAAACCAAGCCTAACTCCAGGAGCACCGTGCATGGTGCAGCAGGATTTCCAGAGCCTCCTGGTGGCCTTGTTCTCCAGGTGACAGCAAGGAAGGAAGGCCTCCTCCTCCTCCTCTTCCTCCTCCTCCTCCTCCTCTTCTTCCTCCTCCTCCTCTCCTCATCTCCTCCTCCTCATCTCCTCATTCTCTGGCCAGCCTGCTGTAGTGTGAGGTGTCCCTGCCCATGGCAGGGGGGTTGGAACTGGATGATCCTTGTGGTCCTTTCCAACCCTGACTGATTCTATGATTCTGTGATCATCATCATCCCTTCTGTATCAGCATTAAGCCACTTTGGGTGGCCTTGGAGATGACAGTGCCACCACATGGCTTTACAGGAACAAAGCTGAACCCTCCTGGACACACTGAGGATGCTGCTACTGAGTTGCAAGTGGCTTGGGGACACATTTAGGACTTGCAAACATCTCAGCTCTGGTCAGAGCTATAGACACCCCAGGTCCTGATCCAATCTTAGAATCATAGAATCACAGAATCATAGAATCATAGAAGCACAAAATCAAAAAATCATAGAACCACAGAATCAATCAAAAAATCATAGAAGCACAGAATCATAGAATCAAAAAAATATAGAAGCACAGAATCATAGAATCAAAAAAATATAGAAGCACAGAATCATAGAATCAAAAAATCATAGAAACACAGAATCAAAAATCATAGAAGCACAGAATCATAGAATCATAAAATCAAAAAATCATAGAATCACAGAATCATACAGTCATATAATCATAGAATGGTCTGGGCTGGAATGGACCTCCCATGGTCATCTAGTCCAACCCCCTCTGCAGTCAGCAGGGGCAACCTCAATTAGATCAGATTGCTCGGAGCCCTGCCCAGCCTCACCTTGAATATCTTTAGGGTTGGGGCCTCAACCACCTCCCTGGGCAACCTGTTCCCAGTGTTCCACTACCCTTATGATAAAGAACTTGTTCCTAACATCCAACCTAAATCTGCTCTTGTCTAGTTTGAAGCCATTGCTCCTCATCCTGTCCCTACAGGCCTTTACAGCAGTCTCTCTTCATCCTTCTTGTAAGCCCCCTTCAGTTACTGGAAGGTGAAGAAGTTTCTTCTAATGTCCAGCCTAAACCTCCCCAGCTGCAACTCGAGGCCACTTCCAAGCTGCAAACATCTCATCCCTGGTCCTATGGCTCCTCCTTCCCTTACTGTAAGTTTACCTTTCAACAGGGGAGCAGCAGTTACACCATTTAGTAAAACAGATACTCATCACCTCATGGAAAACCATCTGCTTGTAGATATTTTCCTCCCCCTTCCTCTAGTTTTTGGTGGTGACCACCCATTGCCAAGGTCTAGCTCTGGCAGACTGCCTGCTGATGAGTTTTCCAAACCCCAGCAGCTTGCTGGCAGCCAGGAAGGTCTGCCTCCAGCACTCACCCTCTCTATTTTTATTTCCCTGCTCTGGGTTGTGTGTTTGTTCTCCTTCAGCTTGAGCCCTGAAAAGTCAAACCTCTGATGCTGGGGTCACATTGGAAGGAAATGACAATCCCAGCTGAAGATGGCACCTTGACCCATTGCAGTGAATCACAGAATTTTAGGGGCTGGAAGGGACCTTGAAAGCTCTTCCAGTCCAACTCCCCTGCCAGAGCAGGATCACCTAGAGCAGGTCACAAAGGAGCACATCCAGGCAGGTCTTCAATATCTCCAGAGAGGGAGACTCCACAACCCCTCTGGACAGCCTGTTCCAGTGTTCTGTCACCCTCACAGGGAAAAAAAATTTCCTCCTGTTTCCATGGCACTTCCTATGCCTCAGCTTCCACCATTGCCCTTTGTGCTGACATTGGGCATCACCCAGCAGAGCCTGGCTCCAGCCTCTTGGCACTCACCCTGCATATATTTATAAGGTCACCCCTCAGGCACCTCCTCTCCAAGCTAAATAGCCCTCAGCTCCCTCAGTCTCTCCTCATAAGGAAGATGTTCCACTCCTTTAATCATCTTTGTGGCTCTGCCCTGGACTCTCTCTAGCAGCTCCCTGTGAAGCCTCCTGTTGTATCTCTGCAGGCTTAAAAAACCTGATAGTAACAAACACAAGCAAACAAGGAGGAGAACCAAGGGTGAGAAAGCAAGGAGCAGGAGCTTGGTGCTTCCCACTCAGTTGGATGGCCTGTGTGCAAACACATCCACACATACAAGGGCACAAGAAGTGTGGAGCCCAATCACTCTCATCTTCCATGGATTAAGGGGCTGCAAACCAGCCCAGAGCTCCAACCAAGCAGATGATGATGTCCACAGTGCCCATCTTTATGTTTCCCATCTTTTTACTACCACTTCAAATACCTGGCAGGGACTTTTCACAAGGTCTGAGGTGTAGGGGGTGGGGGGTGGGATGTTTCCCACAGTTAATGAAAGGTTCCTCTTTGCCCCTCGCTGCCTTTGAAGCCCAAACAGCCCCCAGCAGATCCAGGAATTTGCTGGTGATTTATGACTATTTGGACAAGTGGTGAACAGAGAGGGACTGAGTGGAAGAGTCCTACTCCTCTCTGGCAGTGGGATCTGCTGAAAAAAGGTGGGGGAGGGCTCCCCCAATGTCACTTTGAAGGCTCTAATGGAATGGTTTTGGTGGGATGGTTGTGTTGGCTGCTGGTGGGACAATACAGGAGCCTGGGCAGGAGGAATGAAAGAAAAAAAAATATATAAAAGGAATAATAATAAGAAGAAGACTGGTGAAACACTGGCCCAGGTTGCCCAGAGAGGCAGTAGGTGTCCCCAGCCCTGCAAACATTGCAGGACAGGTTGGATACCATGATGGAGAGTGTATAGAGGAGGGGCACAAAAATGCTCAGGGGGTTGGAGCACATCCGTTATGAGGACAGGCTGAGGGAGCTGGGGGTGTTCAGCCTGGAGAAGAGGAGGTTCCAGGGAGACCTGATAGCAGCCTGCCAGTACCTGAAGGGGGCTACAGGAAGGATGAAGAGAGACTGTTTCTAAGGGCCTGCAGGGACAGGACAAGGGGCAATGGCTTCAAACTAGAGAAGAGCAGATTTAGATTGGATGTGAGGAACAAGCTCTTTACTATGAGGGTAGTGGAACACTGGAACAGGTTGCCCAGGGAGGTAGTTGAAGCCCCTTCCCTGGAGATATTCAAGGTGAGGCTTGGCAGGGCTATGAGCAACCTGATCTAGTTGGGGATGTCCCTGCTGACTGTGGGGAGGTCAGACTGGATGAGATTTGGAGGTCCCTTCTGGCCTGGACCATTCTATCTGTTTGCAGATGTCTCTGCTTATTGCAGTGAGGTTGCTCTAGGTGACCTTTAAAGGTTCCTTCCAACCCAAACTAGTCTATGATTCCATGATTTTCTGACTCCATGAAAGGATATGAAGGGGCACACATTAAGCTGTCATCACCACTGGACCAGCAGCCTCCATCCATAAGTCTCCATCTCCATAAAGGGAGACCTCATTGCTCTCTACAACTACCTGAAAGGAGGTTGTATCCAGGTGGGGATTGGTCTCTTCTCCCAGACAGCCAGTGACAGAAGGAGAGGACACAGTCTCAAGCTGCACTGGGCTGGATGTTAGGAAGAAATTCTTCACAGAAAAAGAGATTGGCCACTGGAATGTGCTGCCCAGGGAAGTGGTGGAGTCACCATCCCTGGAAGTGTTTAAAATAAGCCTGGATGAGGCACTCAGTGAGGTTTAGTTGATTAGATGGTGTTGGGTGAGAGGTTGGACTTAATGTTCTCAAAGGTCTTTTCCAATCTGGTTAATTCTGTGATTCTATGATTCCTGTGTGGACCACATTAGGTGATCCTGCTTTGGCAGGAGGGGTTGGACCTGATGATCTCTGAAGGTCCCTTCCAAACTCAAATGTTCTGTGATCCCCATTGATGCCAAAATAACACATCTGGAAGGGCTGGAGGAAGTCGAGGAGGATTTAAATAAATAAGTAAAGGCATCAATCACGTTGGCAAAATTCACACTTGTCAGCCTCAATTATTTCCAGCGTTTCCTGCACACCCCCACAGCATGGAGAACATCTCTCTGTCTGAAGGCAGGAGTTCACACATCATCCCACAGCTCCAGGAGTGGGAAATGTGGGAACAAGCTTGACATTTGCTTCACATTAGGGAACCTGACCAAACTTCAGCCCATCCATCCTCAGCAGGCTTCTGCCTGCTATAGAGCAGTTTCCTCTTGCTCCTGTTCTGAAGCTTCAAAGATGGAGTGCAGGTTTATGGGGACCTGGAGTGAAGGTCTAAGGTCAGGGGTGGCAGGAGCAAGAGGTGAGGACCAGAAGATCTCCCAGGCAGGACTGACAAGATGGAAGCCTCCATGAGCACATCATCATGCTGCTGTGACTTCATGTGTCTGCAAACCATCACTCCAGAAGAGATTCATAGACTCATAGAAGGTCTCCCAAGCAGGACTGACAAGATGAAACTCTCCAAGAGCACATCATCATGCTGCTGTGACTTCATGCGTCCATAAACCATCACTTGGCTGGCCTCAGAGCCTCCAGAAGAGATTAATAGACTCATAGAAGGTCTCACAAGCAGGACTGACAAGATGGAAGCCTCCATGAGCCCATCACCATAGACTCATAGAATGGTTTGGGTTGCAAGGGACCTCAAAGATCATCTAGTTCCAACCCCTTTGGCATTGGCAGGGACACCTTCCACTAGACCAGACTGCTCAAGGCCTTGTCCAACCTGGCCTTGAACACCTCCAGGGAGGGGGCATCCACGACCTCCCTGGACAACCTGTTCCATGAGCTGAGCTGAGCTGGGCTGCTCTGGCACAGGTGCAAGCTCAGCCAGCAGAGAGCTGAGCCAGTGCCTTCACAAAGATGCTTTACTGGCCAGGTTGTGTTTTACCCTCCAAGCCCAGACCTGCTGCACTCAGGCTCATTTTTCTCTTTCTGCCTGAATTTCTGCCCCAGTTAAGCCCACAATCTAATTTCTCCTATTATTCCTGTGCCAAAGCTGATCAAATCCTCTCTGCCCAGCATCCCTTCTACCTCCCATGGTCCCTCACCCCAGGTACCACGAGGATGCTGCTCGCTCCCAGCTCTGGTCCCTCCTGTACAGCTTTTCCAAAGCTTTGCTTCTGTTTGCTAATATCTTTTAAATCCTCAGATTTCCAGTGGTTTTTGAAATGCACCCTAATCCTCCCCAGCTTTAATTCCCCACTTTGAAACACGTTTTAAAGGAGATTAAAGTTTACTTTACCGCTTCTCACACGCTTGAAAATTCAGATTTCAGAGTAAATCCAACGGTCCCACCAGCAAAAAGGACTCCCTGCAGCTCCAGGCAGGAGAGTGGAGGATGCTGCAACCACCTTGCTTTGGCATGGGGACCCATGTCCTCTGTGCCCCTGGCACATCTTGTCCCCATCCAGCCCAGGTGGGCTGTGGGTCTAAGTATTCTCCCACCCCCGAAGCTCCAAGAAATTTTAGGGCATTTCTGGGCCTTTTCTGGGGGAGGGGAAGTTCAGGTCAGGGTAAGGCTGTTTTCTCTCAGGGTTATGAATTTATATGCTCTATTTTCTCTTTAAGGAGCAATAGCTCTGTGCTTTTATGGGGAGCTGAGATGTGTTTTGGGTTGATTCAAGTTTCAGGAGGAATTTCAAGCAGCTAAGCTTTCTAGCTAGCCCTTCTTGGGGGAGGGAGATGAGCCAGTGTGACCCCCTCCAGCATCCCTCTCTCTGGCAGTCTCCCCCAGCAATTTCAAGCCTCTTTTCCCCCGTTTACTGACCCTGAGCATCTTGGAATTCCAATTCATCCCAGATTTGTGAGAGCACAGAGGTGGGAGACACTATTTCTGCCTTGGCTGAGGACAAGACTGATGGAGGAGCATGGCCTTTGTTAGACACCACAGTGTCACAGGGAAACTGAGACTGTGGTGAAACACTGGAACAGGTTGCCCAGGGAGGTCGTGGATGCCCCCTCCCTGAAGGTGTTCAAGGCCAGGCTGGATGAGGCCTTCAGCAACCTGCTCTAGTGGAAGGTGTCCCTGCCCATGGCAGGGGGCTTGGGACGATCTTCAGGGTCCCTTCCAACTCCAACCATTTTATCAAGTTATTAATGAATTTTGAGGAGGAAAGGGGTGCTGTGCTGCAGAGCAGGCAGGGCACCTACTGCTTTGCACTTGCTTGGCTTCTTGGGCCTTATCCTCTTTTTTCTGTTCTCATAAGTAAATAGATTATCTGAAACTGCTGGAAAGACAGAAAGAAAGACAGAAAGAGAGAGAGAAAGAAAGGAAAGAAAGGAAAAACAGAAAGAGAAGGAATTCAGAAGGAAGGAAGGAATTCAGAAGGAAGGAAGGAAGGAATTGGAAGGAAGGAAGGAAGGAAGGATAGAAGGAAGGATAGAAGGAGGGAAGGAAGGAATTTGGAAGGAAGGAAGAAACTTGGAAGGAAAGTAATAAGGAAAGAAATGAAGAAGGCAAGAAAGCAAGAAGGGAAGAAAGGAAGAAAGTGAAAGAAAGACAGAAAGAAAGAAAGAAAGAGAAAGAAAGAAAGAGAGAGAAGGAGAAAGAGAAAAAGAAAGAAAGGATGAAAGAAGGCAAGAAAGAAAGAAAGAGAAAGAGAAAAGGCAAGAAGGAAAGGATGAAAGAAGAAAAGAGAGTAAGGAAGAAAAGAAGAAAGAAAGAAGGGAAGAGAGAGAAAGAGAAAGAGAAAGAGAAAGAGAAAGAGAAAGAGAAAGAGAAAGAGAAAGAGAAAGAGAAAGAGAAAGAGAAAGAGAAAGAGAAAGAGAAAGAGAAAGAGAAAGAGAAAGAGAAAGAGAAAGAGAAAGAGAGAAAGAAAAGGAAAGAAGGAAAGGATGAAAGAAAGAGAGAAGGAGAGAAAGAAAGAGAGAAAGAGAGAAAGAGAAAGGAAGAAAGGAAGGAAGGAGAGAAAGAGAGAGAGAAAAAAAGGAAGGAACGAAGAAGAAAGAGAAAGAAAGAAAGAGAAAGAAAGAAAGAAAGAAAGAAAGAAAGAAAGAAAGAAAGAAAGAAAGAAAGAAAGAAAGAAAGAAAGAAAGAAAGAAAGAAAGAAAGAAAGAAGAAAGAAAGAAAGAAAGAAAGAAAGAAAGAAAGAAAGAAAGAAAGAAAGAAAGAAAGAAAGAAAGAAAGAAAGAAAGAAAAGAAAGAAAGAAGAAAGAGAAGGAAGGAAGAAAGAAAGCAAACCTCCAAATCCTCTGTACTTCCCCCTCTTTCTTTCAAAGACAAGAAAATATGACAGTGGAGTTTTGCACTGCAGTCATTGCAATATTCTTTCTTTTACAAGCGCCTTTAAAGTTCATCTTTACGGTTCCGATATTGAAACCACGGCAAAGGAATTGTTTGTGGGGATTATTTGACTTTTTATTAAAGAAATCAAAAACAGGTGGGTTCCTCATCATCCACACTTAAGTTTTTAATAAAAAGTAAAAGTTCTAGCACATCACTGACTCTTTTTCTTCCTCTCCCTCCCCCTCCTTTTTCATTTCTATTCTCTCTTTGGCCAAAGACAGGACACATCTTTTTCATTTTTTTTTTTTCCTGAGAAATGCAACGTGGAAGGATGGAGGAACCCTGAGTTCATCACCCCATGGTATTCACACATTGCATTAAGTTGGAAGGCACCCTCAGAGGTCATCTTGTTCAATCCCCCCCCTGCAGGCAGCAGGGACATCTCCAACACCATCAGGCTGCCCAGGGACACATCAAGGGTGATCCTGAAGGTCTCCAGGGACAGGGCCTCAACCACATCCCTGGGCAACCTGTTCCAGTATTTCACCACTCTCATTGTGCAGAACTGCCTCCTGATGTCCAACCTAAATCTCCCTTTCTCCAGTTTCAAACCATTGCCCCTCATCCTATCACTCCAAGCCCTTCTCAACAGTCCTTCCTCAGTCTTCCTGTAGGTCCCCTTCAGACACTGAAATGTAGCTATAAGGTCCCCCCAGAGCCTCCTCTTCTCCAGGCTGAACTGTCCCAGTTCTTTCAGCCTGTCTTCATAGGAGAGGTTCTCCAGCCCTCTGATCATCTTTGTGGCTCTCCTGTGGACCCACACCACCAGATCAATGTTACTCTCGTGTTGGGGGTCCCATCATAGCTAGACATAGTACTCCAAGTGAGGTCTCACTAGAGCAGAGCAGAGTGGTAGAATCATCTCTCTCAATCATAGAATCATAGAATTTTTAGGTTGGAAGGGACCTCAAAGATCATCCAGTTCCAACCCCCCTGCCATGGGCAGGGACACCTCACACTACAGCAGGTTGCTCACAGCCACATCCAGCCTGGCTGCAAACACCTCCAGGGATGAGGCTTCCACCACCTCCCTGGGCAACCCATTCCAGGCTCTCACCACCCTCGTGGTGAAAAATTTCTTCCTAACATCCAATCTGAACCTACCCACTTCCAGTTTTGTTCCATTAATGTTTGCTAGGACTCCAAAGGAAGGAAGGCAATCCTGCTGCCTGCCTGCAGTTCCCCTTCTCCTGCCCCAGAGTACTTCTGGACCTCTCATATCAGTGATTGAGACAGGAGGAACTGACATCTGAGATGTCTGTTGTGCCTGAGGTCTTTGAGTAGGTGAGGAGGGGTTAGTCCATCCACACAAAGTGAGCTCAGTCCTAGCTCAGACACCAGAGAAGATCCAAATCAGCTGACCCAACTTCATGTAGACCTGGGAAGGAAGGCTAAGGATCTGGGACTTGCAAGGACCAGGCTGCAGTGGTGTACACCCTGCCAGCTACCTGTGCAGCTCCTGCCTGGGACTGCTGAAGCTTCATGCAGCTTCAGAGAGGTGCTTGAGCATGTCCAGTAAAGGGCAATGAAGGGTCTGGTGAGGAGCATCTGAGGGAACTGGGGTTGTAGAGCCTGGGGGAAGGGAGGCTCAGGGAGATCTTCTCATTCTCTCCAACTACCTGAGAAGAGGTTGGTGTGAGATGGAAGTTGGTCTCTCCTCCCCAAGAACAACTGAAAGGTCAAGAGGAAACAGCCTCAAGTTTTGCCTGAGCAGGTTTAGGTTGGACATTAGGAACAATTTCTTCCCCAAAGAGGTTGTCAAGCCCTAGACCAGGCTGCCCAGGGCTGTGGTGGTGTCATCACCCCTGGGGAAGGGGGGTGAAAAATTGTGTAGGTGTAGTGCTGAGGGCCATGGTTTAGTGTTTAGTGTCCTAACCTGGCAGTGCTGGGTCAGCTCTTGGGCTTGAGGGTTTTAAAAAGTCTTTCCCAGCTTCAATGTTTCTACAATTCTGTGAAGGAGAGATGGGACAAGAGATTTGCTGAGGATGGCTGAACACATTAAAAAAGACCTTTTAACCCAAGAAAGAGGTGGAAAGAGGGATAGGGTTCACACCCCCTGCCCCCCATCTTGCTCTTGCACACTTCACCAGGCAAGAACATGGTGATGGAGATACTGGCTGGCTGTCCCCATCCCTCTGCCCTCAGGGCTTCAGATGGTGAGACAGGACAAGGGCTGATGGCTTTAAACTAAAAAGAAGGGAGATTTAGGCTGGATAGAAGGAAGACATTTTTACCATTGAGGGTGGTGAGACAGTGGCCAAGGTTGCCCAGAGAGGTGGTAGGTGCCCCATTGCTGGAAATATTCCAGGCCAGGTTGCCTGGGGCTCTGAGCAACCTGCAGATGTCCCTGCTCACTGCAGGGGGGGTTGAACTAGATGACCTTTAAAGGTCCCTTCCAACCTAAACCCTTCTGTGATCCCAGACTAGGATATTGCCATGGGCAAGTAGGCTCCCCCCAGCCTCCCAACCCCAAAGACCATCCCTGAATGCTTCCTGCAGGTGGGAGCTATCTGGAGGGCAACTGCTCTGGAAAGCCTTGGCAGGCTCCTGGCATTGGGGAAGGGGCTGGTTTTGGTTTGGGGCTGCAGCCAACACCCCCAGGCTGTTTCATTACCCTGAACTCTGCCTCTCCCCAGCACTTCTCCTCCCATCACAAGAGTTTCCTGTATTCTGCTCCTCACGTTTTATTCTGTCTCCTCCATTCAAAAGGAAATAAAACTTGGCTGAAGCTCATAAAGCTCAGATGAAACCCTGATGAGCCCTGAAGTGCCTGCTGGGGGCCAGGCTGCTGCACAGGCACTCAGGAGCAGCCAGCTGGGGTGGGAGGGGGGATGTTCAGCAGGGAGCAGCCCCCAGCGTTATGGTGCTTTAGCTCTGGATGAAAATTTCCCTGCCTCAGTGCAGTGATCTGCTTTTAAGATGTGGGTTGCCATCCTTCTGGGAGCAACAGCAGAATCCCAGCATGGTGAGAGTTGGAACTGACCGCTGGAGGTCTTCTGGTCCAACCCCCCTGCTAAAGAAGGATCACCCAGAGCAGGCTGCCCAGGATCCCATCCAGGTGAGTCTGGAATCTCTCCAGAGGAGGAGACTCCAGAATCTCTCTGGGCAGCCTGCTCCAGAGCTCCAGCACCCTCACAGTAAAGAACTTTTCCCTCATGTTCAGATGAAACCTCCTGGGTTCTAGCTTGTGCCCATTGTCCCTTGTCTTGTTGCTGGGCACCACTGAAGAGTCTGTCCCCATCCTCTTGGCCCCTGACCTTTAGCTATTGATCAGCATTGATCAGATCCCCTCTCAGGCTGCTCTTCTCCAGGTTACACAGCCCCAGGTCTCTCAGCCTTTCATCATCAGAGACATGCTCCTCAGCATCTTTGTAGCCTCTGTTGGACTCTCTCCAGTGGTTCCTTGTCTCTTTTATACTGGGAAGGCCAGACCTGGACCCAGTATTCTGGATGTGGCCTCAGTGGGGCAGAGTAGAGACAGAATAAAATATGCCTTCATCTGCTGGCCACACTCTTCCTCATGAATCCCAGTTGAGCAGTGGCATTCTTGGCCAAGAGGGAACATTGCTGGCTGATGGTGAAGGTGTCCCACCAACACTCCCAGGTCCTTCTCCACAGAGCTACTTTCAAATGGGTCAACCCCTCACCTGTGCTGGTGCATGAGGTCATGCCCTCCAAAAGAGGTGGTGCTCCAGAACCCACCAGAGTATTCACTTCTTAGGTGTTTATTGTGTCTCTTTTTCTGCCTGCTGAGGAAACAGCAGTGATGGATTGGAACTTTCCTTCTGGGTTATGCTTTCCTGCTCTCTGCTCTTCCTCCTGGACTCCCTCTCCATCTTCCCACCAACCACGTGGAATAGAATAGAATAGAATAGAATCAAGAAGGTTGGAAGAGACCTCAAGGATCATCGAGTCCAACCTGTCACCCTAAACCTCATGACTATCTAAACCATGGCACCAAGTACCACGTCCAATCCCCTCTTGAACACCTCCAGGGATGGTGACTCCACCACCTCCCTGGGCAGCACATTCCAATGGCCAACCACTCTCTCTGTGAAGAACTTTCTCCTCACCTCCAGCCTAAACCTCCCCTGGTGCAGCTTGAGACTGTGTCCTCTTGTTCTGGTGCTGGTTGCCTGGGAGAAGAGACCAACCCCCTCCTGGCTACAACCTCCCTTCAGCAATGAGGTCACCCCTGAGCCTCCTCTTCTCCAGGCTAAACAGTCCCAGCTCCCTCAGCCTCTCCTCATAGGGCTTGTGCTCAAGGCCTCTCCCCAGCCTCGTTGCCCTTCTCTGGACATGCTCCAGCAATTCTACATCTTTCCTAAACTGAGGGGCCCAGAACTGGACACAGTACTCAAGGTGTGGCCTAACCAGTGCTGTGTACAGGGGTACAATGACCTCCCTGCTCCTGCTGGCACTAATAACACAGGCTGGTCTAAAATCACTAAAAATACAGATGAGAGGGATGTGAGGCTTCCAGCCCTGCCATGTGTCGTGCAAGATGGCTCAAGAATGTAGATGCTACCCTCCTTGGGCAGATCTGATCCTTTCTCCTGCTTAGCTGCGCTGAAGAGCTGTATTTCATAGAATCACAGGATGGAGTGGTTTGGAAGGGACCTTGAAAATCATCTAGTTCCAACCTCCCCTGCCATAGGCAGGGACACCTTCCACTAGATCAAGTTGCTCAAGGCCTCATCCAAGCTGACCTTGAACACCTTCAGGGGAGGGAGCATCCAAGACATCTCTGGGCAACCTCTTCCAGTGTCTCACCACCCTCACTGTAAAGAATGATAGAATGGTTTGGGTGAGAAGGGACCTTAAAGATCATCTTCTTACCTCTCCAAACTCAACCTGCAGCTGCTGGCTTCAAAACCTGACATAAATTTCAGCCACTGGCAAAGCTTAGCAAAGGGTCACCAGTCTGGATCACAAGCAGCTTGGCTGGCTGTGTGAAGGACATCAGAGAATAGGAAGCTGGTTCCCAAGGCAAATCAGGATGGTTTGGTCAGGTTTTTGCTCAAAGCCAATCAGGTCTAAATTTGAAGGGAAGCATGACATCAGGTGGAAGGAAAAGAAGGGCCCCAGGATGATGTAGTTCTCTAAACACCACAATCTGGCAGTTATCAAAGAAATCCACACACGTGGCAGTATTTTGAAGTCAGGTAGGTACAAGTGTAACAAGCAAAACTGAATTGTTCTGAGCTCTGGAAGGTTGGACTTGACGATCTCCAGAGGTTCACAGAATCACAGCATTGTTAGGGACTTGAAGGCTCATCCAGTTCCAACCCCCCTGCCATGGGCAGGGACACCTCACACTACATCAGGTTGCTCACAGCCACATCCAGCCTGGTTGCAAAAACCTCCAGGGATGAGGCTTCCACCACCTCCCTGGGCAACCTGTGCCAGTGCCTCACCACCCTCATGGTGTAAAAACCTCTTCCTAACATCCAATCTGAATCTCCCCACTTCTATTTTTGTTCCATTCCCCCCCTGTCCTATCACTCCCTGACACCCTCAAAACTCCCTCCCCAGCTTTCTTGTAGCCCCCTTCAGATCCTGGAAGGCCACAAGAAGGTCTCCTGGGAGCCTTCTCTTCTCCAGACTGCACAACCCCAACTCTCTCAGTCTGTCTCCATGACAGAGGAGCTTCAGCCCTCTGCTCATTCTTGTGTCCCTTCTCTGGACATGCTCCAGCACTTCCAGATCCTTGCTGTATCAGAGGCTCCAGAACTGGATGCAGTACTCCAGGTGGGGTCTCAGCAGAGTGGAGCAGAGGGGCAGAATCCCCTCCCTTGCCCTGCTGGCCACACTTCTCTTGCTGCAGCCCAGGCTCTGCTTGGCTCTCTGGGCTGCAAGTGCTCACTGCTGGCTCCTGTTGAGCTTCTGTTCTATCAGTCTTGGCCAGCTCTTTATTAACCCAGCTACAAATGCCTTTAACTCTTCCTAAAGCTGAAGGGGGTTATGAGAAGTCTGTCCTCAGCAGGTCTGCCCTGTGATGTGTTCCTAATAAAAAAAATTACCCTTTTCAGAAGATGACAAATCCATTCGCATGCCATTGGCTGAAAACCACACCCTCCCCTCCCCCCCCAACGTTAATGTTGCTGCTGAAAGAAGTGAGACAGCCCTCCAAGCTGTGTGAGGCCACACAGATGAGACTTTTGCTTGTCCATGGTGAGGTTCCTCCACTAACCTCAATGAACCTGAGCTGGTCCAGCCCAGGAACCTGTGAACTCCTTTACAGTGAGGGTGATGAAGCCCTGGAGCAAGCTCCCCAGAGAGGTTGTGGAGTCTCCTCCTCTGGAAGCTTTCAAAACCCACCTGGATGTGTTCCTGTGTGACCTGCCCTAGGTGATCCTGCTTTGGCAGGGGGGTTGGACTCACTGATCTTCAGAGGTCCCTTCCCAACCCCTACCATTCTATAATTCTATGATTGGCATGTCCTGCTCTTTGTTCAACGTGCTTGGACTCTGGCACATAATTTATATTGTCCCACAGCTGCTGGCTGTGCTTCTGTCTGGGGTTTAGTGATCAAAACCTGGCACACAACTGCCTGGGAATAATTTTGAGTGATCTGCCTGGAAAAATCCCTATAAAATAAATAGTCCTTTGAGGTGTGGAGTCGGGTCTGTGCAGGGAAGGGAAACAGAAACATTTGTGCTGTAGCAGCAGGAGAAAGATTGGGTGACACTGAGTGAACAAGCATAGAGTATCACCAGAAACAAGCTCTGACTTGTTAATGAGAGAATGGATCCAAACCCAGGCAAATTCAACTCAGTTTCCACAAAGGGATCCTGTTTGCTGCCAGCTTTTTTTTTTTTTTTCCTCTTAGTGCTGATGGGCCTCATGTGTGCCAGAAAGATGGAGCCTCTTGTGAAGCGTTTGTGGGCTAAACATGACAGGGAAGCCCTTGGCAGAGGCAGAGACCTTGGACCATGGCTGTAGGTGTCTCAAGGCTGGGAAGAGCTGCTGGGTGAGAATGCAGATCTGCAGGTCACAGCATCAGTGTGGTCCTGCAAGGACCTGAGCTCCCACCAAGCAGCAGCCAGGCAGGAGATTGTCTCCATCAGACCAGGGGACTCTGTTCTCTCTCAGCAGATGAAGATCTGGCCACAGATCTTCAGATGAAGACATGGACCATGATCATAGGATGTTAGGGGTTGGAAGATCATCAAGTCCAACCCCTCTGCCAGAGCAGGACCATAGAATCCAGCACAGGTTGCACAGGAACACAGCCAGATGGGGCTTGAAAGTCTCCACAGAAGGAGACTCCACAACCTCTCTGGGCAGCCTGCTCCAGTGCTCTGTGACCCTCACAGTGAAGAAGTTCCTCCTCATGTTGAGGTGGAACCTCCTGTGCTGGAGTTTTTATCCATTACCCTTTGTCCTATCCCAGGGTGTCATGAATGATCATAAACTAAGGTTAGGACCTTTTCCTAGCCTGGGTTAAATGGAAAGAGTCAAAAGCCAAGAACAAAGCTTGCAAGACATAGAACCTGCAGCTGGACTTGACCAAAGGCTAAGGCAGAAGGGGAGGTATGCCATCAGTTGCATTTCCCCTCAGCTTGTGTGGGAGGGAACCATAATTAACCACCTAAGGAACAGAGCAGAAGAGGCATTTGGCTGATAGCAACCCAAAACCTCTTCACTCTCAGCACTTAATTACTGTGAGAAACTGGACAGTAGTTGACATCTTGAGGTGGCCATCCTGGAGCAAGAGCCCTGAAGAAAGCAACCCTTTGTGCAGGGGGAGGAATCAAAGCCAAAGTAATGATGTGTGGGGCTCTTTGTCCAAAAGCCAAGTGCCCAGGCTGGCAGATGCAGCCTTTTGGGGCTATTTCCACGTTGTAAACCCAGTAGAAGCTCATGTTTCTCTAGCCTGAGACCCATAAATAGCCATTCTCTCTCCATGCTCTGGCAAAGGTTGTTTGCTCTGGCTGCAGCACTCGGCTCCAGTTGTGCCTCATCTTGTGTACACCAGGTCTGGCCAGGTGAGCTGCCCACTGAGGCATGAACTAGGGGCAGCAGTGAGAGACTGGTGGGGCAAATGAATGCAGGGTGACACTGCTGGCATCACTCCCTCCTAGGTGGTAGCAAGGTGTGCAAATCAGCCTGCAGAGATGCCTGTAAAACCATGATTCATGAAGCAGACAGGGAGATGAATTTGCTGAGGTGGCCCAGATCACAGAATCATAGAACCAGAGAATTGTTAGGGTTGGAAGGGGCCTCAAGGATCATCCAGTTCCAACCCCCCCTGCCATGGGCAGGGACACCTCACACTAGATCACAGAATTCCAAAATCCCAGCATGCTGCAAATTGAAAAGAACCTCTGGAAATCATCTGATCTGACTGCCCTGCTAAATCAGGCTCACCAGGATCATGTCCAGCTGAGTCTGGAATTTCTCCAGAGAAGGATTCCACAATCTCTCTGGGCAGCCAGATCCAGCAAAAATCCTCACAGCAAAGTTTTTCCTCGTGTTCAGCTGGAACCTCCTGGGCACCAGTTTGTGCCCACTGCCCCATGTCCTGTCTGTGTCTGGGCAGCAGAGAAAAGAGCCTGGCCCCATCCTCTTGCTCCCCACCATTTAGATGTTTAACAGCATTAAGGAGATCCTCTCTCAGGCTGCTTTTCTCCAGGCTACACAGCCCCAGGTCTCTCAGCCTTCCATCATCATAGAAGCCATAAATAGCCATTCTCTCTCCATGCTCTGGCAAAGGTTATTTGCTCTGGCTGGGGCACTTGGCTCCAGTTGTGCCTCATCTTGTGCACACCAGGTCTGGCCAGGTGAGCTGCCCACAGAGGCATGAACTAGGGGCAGCAGTGAGAGACTGGTGGTCTCTCCTCTCCTCTCCTCTCCTCTCCTCTCCTCTCCTCTCCTCTCCTCTCCTCTCCTCTCCTCTCCTCTCCTCTCCTCTCCTCTCCTCTCCTCTCCTCTCCTCTCCTCTCCTCTCCTCTCCTCTCCTCTCCTCTCCTCTCCTCTCCTCTCCTCTCCTCTCCTCTCCTCTCCTCTCCTCTCCTCTCCTCTCCTCTCCTCTCCTCTCCTCTCCTCTCCTCTCCTCTCCTCTCCTCTCCTCTCCTCTCCTCTCCTCTCCTCTCCTCTCCTCTCCTCTCCTCTCCTCTCCTCTCCTCTCCTCTCCTCTCCTCTCCTCTCCTCTCCTCTGCTCTCCTCTCCTCTCCTCTCCTCTCCTCTCCTCTCCTCTCCTCTCCTCTCCTCTCCTCTCCTCTCCTCTCCTCTCCTCTCCTCGCTGTTTCTTCTTGACCTAGGCTGCATTGTTTAGGCTAAGTCTAACAAAATATCAGTCTGCTCCTTTCTCTTGCCCCTTTTGTGTACAAGGGGGTAAGGGGGGGACAGGGAGAGAGAAGCTATTAGCTTCTCCTGGTCTTTGGCCAGGGGAGGTCCTTGTGCTCTTCATTAATGGTAAATACCTGTAAATATTGTAAAAATTGTATATTTTGTACAGATCCATTGCATTTCATTGCAGATTTTGGGGTTGCCTGTAAATGCAGCTTTCATCATGAGATGATCTGGCAAATTTAATGTTGAGGGGAGGGGGGAATTTCCCCCCCCCCCCCCCCCCCCCGACAATCTCCTGAACTCCAGTGATAACCTGTAGCTTCACCATGCAAACATGGTGAAGGGGCTGGAGCCCAACCAGCTCAAGCTAATTTCTTCTAAAATCTGAATTCTTAGGCATTACATTTTCAAGAGCCTGGGTCCCCCACGAAACCATTCCAAGGAGACCTTTTTGTGGGTTGAATCTGAAAACCTTCTCAAGCAGCCTCCAACTCTTTTTCCCCCCCCTTTAGGATCCTGACTTTTCGGCACAGTTCAGAGGGACAAGGGAAGAGTTTGAGGTCTCATAAAACCTCTTGCCTAGCTCTTGCACTGAGTCACAACTTCCTCTGAGATTAACATTTGTACCCAGGAGCAAGCTGGCCCTACCTAATCACACCCCGTGAAGAAAGGAGGATGCTGACTAACATTCACACCAGGGCAGGGTTACCAGAGACAGTCAGAACATCTGGAGAGAATAAAAGCTCTGAAAAAAAAAAGAAAAGAAAAGAAAAAGAAAAGTTCTGTTCCCAGAGTTAGACAGTCCCATAAAACAGATCTGCTGGGAGCCAAATTAAATAAGAGGAAGGTGTAAATGGATTCCTTTCTCTGCGTGGAGAAAGGGACGTTTTTCCATCCTGCTTCTCAGGGAAGGAACAACTCAGCTCCTGCTCTTGGGTGATGCCCAGGAGGGATGCACTGCCAAGAGAGCATGATTTTGACCCCTGGTCTGGTGGGTACTGAGGTGGGCAGTGGGTCTCTTGCCTCCTCCCATGGGCAGAGAGATATTTTTTCCCCTTCTCCTTAGGGTTATAAAGGGTGGTGGGGCTGGGAAGAGGGAGCAAGCTCCATGGCTTGGAGAGGAGGACTCAGCATTCAGCAATAGGTGCACCAGGACGGAATCAAGGGAGGATCCAACCACTTAGGATTAGTTCTGGGTGTTGTCCTCACACGAGGTGATTGCAGGGCAAAGCTGAAGATTTGAATAAAGAGATGGAGGAAGGGGGAAAAGAAAGAAAGAAAGAAAGAAAGAAAGAAAGAAAGAAAGAAAGAAAGAAAGAAAGAAAGAAAGAAAGAAAGAAAGAAAGAAAGAAAGAAAGAAAGAAAGAAAGAAAGAAAGAAAGAAAGAAAGAAAAGAAAGAAAGAAAGAAAGAAAGAAAGAAAGAAAGAAAGAGAGAGAGAAAGAAAGAGAGAAAGAAAGAAAGAAAGAAGGAAAAGAAAGACAAAGAAAAAGAAAGAAAGAGAGAAAGAAAGAGAGAAAGAAAGAAATAGAAAGAAAGAAAGAGAGAAAGAGAGAGATAGAACGTGAGAAAGAAAGAAAGAAAGAAAGAAAGAAAGAAAGAAAGAAAGAAAGAAAGAAAGAAAGAGGAAAGAAAGAAAGAAAGAAAGAAAGAAAGAAAGAAAGAAAGAAAGAAAGAAAGAAAGAAAGAAAGAAAGAAGAAAGAAAGAAAGAAAGAAAGAAAGAAAGAAAGAAAGAAAAAGAAAGAAAAGAAAGAAAGAAAAAGAAAGAAAGAAAGAAAGAAAGAAAGAAAGAAAGAAAGAAAAAGGAAGAAAGAAAAAGAAAAAGAAAGAAAAAGAAAGAAAGAAAGAAAAAGAAAGAAAAGAAAGAAAGAAAAGAAAAAGAAAAGAAAAGAAAAAAGAAAGAAAGAAAGAAAAAGAAAGAAAGAAAAGAAAGAAAGAAAAAGAAAGAAAAGAAAGAAAAAGAAAAGAAAGAAAAGAAAAAGAAAGAAAAGAAAGAAAGAAAGAAAGAAAAGAAAAAGAAAGAAAAAAAGAAAGAAAAGAAAGAAAGAAAAAAGAAAAAGAAAAGAAAGAAAAGAAAAAAGAAAAAGAAAGAAAGAAAAAGAAAAAAGAAAAAGAAAAGAAAGAAAAAGAAAGAAAGAAAGAAAGAAAGAAAAAGAAAAGAAAGAAAGAAAAAAGAAAAAGAAAAGAAAGAAAGAAAAAAAGAGGAAAGAAAGAAAGAAAGAAAGAAAGAAAGAAAGAAAGAAAGAAAGAAAGAAAGAGAGAAAGAGAAAGAAAGAAAGAGGAAAGAAAGAAAGAAAGAAAGAAAGAAAGAAAGAAAGAAAGAAAGAAAGAGAAAGAAAGAAAGAGAAAGAAAGAAAGAGGAAAGAAAGAAAGAAAGAAAGAAAGAAAGAAAGAAAGAAAGAAAGAAAGAAAGAAAGAAAGAAAGAAAGAAAGAAAGAAAGAAAGAAAGAAAGAAAGAAAGAAAGAAAGAAAGAAAGAAAGAAAGAAAGAAAGAAAGAAAGAAAGAAAAAATCCATTAAAGAAAATGGATTAAGCAGTGATAGGCTGTGGGATAAACAAAGAGCTATGGAGTGATAGAGCTGCAGCTCCATCCCTTCAGGGGGACATCCCTGGTGGCAAAGGGGGAGCTGGTTGCTTTCTGAGCTGGAAGAGACTTCTCCACGTCCAAGTTTAGCTCCAAGGATGTCTCTGACAGGGATAAGGGGGATGATGACGTTAATGCTGATGGGAAATTTGAAGGGAAAAACATCCTCCCTTCTAATTCTGCCTGTGTTTTATAGGCTGCTAATGACTGAGCTCCGTGTTCCTGGGCAGAACATCCTCTTGCAGAAAAAAAAAAAAAAAACAACAAACAACAGCCCAACATCCTCTTTAATGGGAGGGAGAGGGGGGAAGAAATGATTAAAAAAAAAATCATCAATATTTTCAGATATTTCTATGACAAGGCCCAGAAAACCTCCCCAAAATGTGAGCAAGAAATGAAGGCACAACCACACTGAAAATGTGCTGCACCCAAGCAGCAGTTGCTATGTAGCAGGCCACAGATGGCTTCCTCAACATGACCCAAAGCTGGGATTTCCAGTGTGTTTTTCCCTCTCTGAAACCATTCACCATGAGACCAGACTCTTCTCCTCCTTTTTCTACCCTCAACCACTCTTCACCTCCCCCCTTCTCAGAAAGCTCATCCTTTCTGTGCTTTGCACAGCCTGTGGTCACTTGTTTTGCCTTTGCCTCCTTATTGGGCTCAGTCTTGGGATAAGGCAGATCCAGAACCACCCTCAGCCTCTGAAGAATATGGGGGGGGAAGCTGTTTTTATGGTGTCTGACAGCAATCCAGGGCTTAAAAAAGGAAGAGAAAAGGAGGGGCACCAGGTCAGAGGCATTTCCAACTTCCACCAGAGCTCTCCAAACACAAAGGATGCCTTAGGTTGCCACCTAGTGACTCTGCAGATGAAGGACCAGAGCTTCTAGAGGGTCCTCTGTACACAAGCTGGATGAGCCTCCTTGTCCCAGGTGCTGGGCATGCAACACTACCCAAATTTCCCCCTCTTGGTGCCAAAACCACCGAGGCAACAGACCACAGTCCATGAGATTCCAGCTACCCAGGGGTCTGCTGTAGCACTGGTTCATCTCTGCCCTCCTGCTTCCTCCCTTTTAATCAGTGAATAGTTTTGGATGGAAAAGACCTCTAAGATCATATCATCCAGGTCCAGCCATTGACCTAACACCACCATGGCCACTAAACCATCTCACAAAGTGCCATGGCCACATGGTTCTCAAACTCCTCCAGGGATGGTGGCACCACCACCTCCCTGGGCAGCCTGTTCCAATGCCTGACCACTCTTGCAGCAAAGAAATTTTTCCTTATTTCCAGCCTAAACCTCTCCTAGCACAATTTCAGGCCATTTCCTTGGATCCTATCACCTCAGACTAGGGAGAAGAGACCAACCTCCACCTCTCTCCAACATCCTTTCAGGGAGTGGTAGAGAGCAATGAAGTCTCTCTCAGCCACCTGCCAAGGCTGGGCTCAAGAGTGAGCTCAGACCACCAGTGATGGTTTCTTCAAGAGCTTGCTCTGGGCACACAAGGATGTTCAGACTGAGTGCCACAGCTCAAGGTGATGCCCTTTGTGGCAGCATCTATGGCCACCCTCACCCAGAAAGAGCAGGCAGCATGGTGGCATCTGGTGGCCTGGAGATATTTCAGCCTAGCACTCCTTGCCCCAGCCTTGTAGGAGATCTCAAGCTGGGCAGCTCTGCCTCCAACCACCCTGATGTGAGCCCGTCCTGGGATGTGGGAGCAGACATCTGGAGAAGATGCCTTTTGGAGAAAAGAAAAAAAAAAATATGCTAAAGGTTTGGCAAAGAGTTTTCCTTTAGAAACGGCTTCTCTTTTTGTTAAAGAGGCTGGAAATGTGCAGGGCCAAGAGCTGCCCCTCCAGCTGCTGGTGAATCTCCTGATCTCCCAGTAGGATTTTTGTTTGTCTGGAGAGGGAAAAAGAGTGTCACAGGGGGGAGCTCTGGGATTTTCCTCCTGGCTTCCATGAGGTGTCTTCTGTGTTCCCAAGTCTGTGCTGTTCAGCCTGGAGAAGACTCCAAGGAGACCTTTAGTGGCTTTATAGTACCTGAAGGGGGTTAGAGGAGAGCTGGGGAGGGATTTTTGACAAGGGCTTGTAGTGGTAGGGGGATGAGGGGGAAAGGCTTTGAGCTGCAGAGGGCAGATTTAGACTGGAGATGAGGAAGAAATTCTTTCCAGGGAGGGTGGTGAGACACTGGAACAGGTTGCCCAGGGAAGTCGTGGATGTCCCCTCCCTGGAGGTGTTCAAGGCCAGGCTGGATGAGACCTTGAGCAACCTGGGCTGGTGAGAGGTGTCCCTGCCCATGGCAGTGGAGCTGCAACTGGATGAGCTTTCAGTTCCCTTGCAACCCAAACCATTCTGCGGATCTGTGATCCTACAGCACTGCAGAGAGATGTCCCTGCTTGGTTGCCCTCTCTGATGCAGTCCATCCACCACTCTGATGGATGATGCTGGTTCACAAAGAGCTCTTTATGCCCCAGGAACAAGCAGGGGCAGGCAGGTTGATTTATTCGGGGTGGGAGCGCATGTGCCTGCCGGGGAACGAGGGCTGTGTGACCCACTGCCACCCAGCACCCCATAACTCCTGGGCCCTGACAGCACCCTCAGCCCTGTGACACCACTGGTGACACCCCTGAGGGACAGCTGGTTGCTGGCCTGTGCTTTATGGGGCGAGGTGTGATGCCTGGGCTGCATGTCCCCCCCTTGCTCCTGGGGCAGGCTGTGGCCGGGGGCGTACCTGCTGTGGGTAATTGAATCCCCTCTACGCTGCAGTACCTGCTGTAATGAGGCTCATTATGAAGCTCCATTTAAAGCCCCATTTAAGCCAGACAAAAAAATAGCTCTTTCTGTGGGCATGCAGTGGGTCAGCAGCCCCCAATTAAAGGTGTGCTGCTGATGGCAGGGCTTCCCCCTCCAAGAAACTGCAGAAACCCAAGCCAGGAATCTCTAAAGTCACGGAAAAAAATCCTCCAGAGAGGTTGTGCCACCAAAAATAGCACTGGCAGGAGAAAATAATGGAATTGGTGAGTTGGTTAGGCTGGAAAAGACCTTTAACATCATCGAGCTCAACATTAACCCAGTACCAGCAGGTTAACACCAAACCCTACCCCTCAGCAACACACCCACAAACTATTAGATCCCTCCCAGGGATGGGGATTCCATCCCTTCCCTGGGCAGCCTGTTCCAGGACTTGGCAACCCTTTTGGAGAAGAAATTATCCCTAATGTCCAACTGAAAACTGGCCTGGTGCAACTTGAGGCCATTTCCTCTTGTCCTTTCACTTGTTCCTTGGGAGAAGAGGCCAACCTTCACCTCACTCCTATCTTCTTTCAGGGAGTTGTAGAAAGCAAGGTAGGGTCCCCTGAGCCTCCTTTTCTCTAGGATGAACAGTACCAGTTCCCTCAGCTGCTCCTCTGAAGATTTGTGTTCTAGGCCACCCACTCCAGACTTCAAATGAGACAAAGCTCCCAAAGTGGTGTCCCAGGATGGAAAATGAGAAGTGATGTGATGCTTTAATACATGGAAAATGCTGGATGAGGAGAAGAAGCCATGTGTCCCTGGGGAGATTGAGGCACAGGGGGAGGCTCAGAGCAAGGTTCCACCCAGCACTGCCACCAGAGCCCTAGGGATGGGCTTTGCCTCCAAGCAGGACCAGGAACTGAAGGAGAATGGCAGAAGGAGGACAGGGAAAAGGCAAGTGAGAGGGGCCCTTCTCCTGCACCCTGGCTCAGGAGAGCTTCCAGCATCTGCCCATCTCTCTAGGTAGTGAGATGGTTTTCATGGGATGTCTTTTAGTGGCTCTGCTCAAACTGTGCTTTGGGTTTGTGAACTGGATGCTGGATGGAAACCCCCTCCTTGGTCCCAGCAAGGCCTTCCATTCCTGGAGTATCTCTGCCAGACCACTCCATGAATGCTTCAGCTGCTGGAGGGCACTCAAACACTTATGGACATCATAGAATTGTTTTGGTTGAAGAAGCCCTTAAAGGTCATTGAGTCCAACTACGAGTCCAGCACTGCCAAGTCCTCAGCACCACATTTACTCACCTTTTAACCCCCTCCAGGGATGATGACTCCTCTCCTTCCCTGGGCAGCCTGTTCCAGGGCTTGTCAACCCTTTTGGGGAAGAGATTATTGCCAATATCCAACCTAAACCTCCTCTGGTGCAACTAAATCATCCCCAAGTGTCACCTCTTGGAGACTGACATCCCATATGCAGAGGAAAGGGGAAGAACAAGGAGAAAGGTTTCAGATCACTTAACAGGACTTCTTCTGGGATGAGCCTTTCTCCACTGCAAGACTATTTTTCTCTCTCTCTTTTTTTTTTTTTTTTGTAATCTGAGGTAGATTTCCCCAGTTCTTAGGATAAAGACTCCAAGTCCTGCTGTGATCTGGGAAGGGTCCTGCTGTGATCTGGGAAGGGTCCTCCAGACCGAGCATCTCTTCCCAGAAGTGGTGCCAGGAGAAGAGCAACCATCTCACTCCTTTGTCCCAAGGAATTTCATGGCAAATGAAAAGATGGTGGGGAAGTATTTGGTATTTCTGTGACTCCATGGGGTTGGGTTTGATGATCTCTGGAGGTCCTTTCCAACCCTTAGCATTCGACGGTTTGCACATTGTTCCTGCAGCGAGGAAATTTCACTTTCCTCTGAAAACCTGAGCCTCCCTAAACTCTGGTTTACTATGCAGGGATGCAGGAGGAGAATTCCCCAAGTTTTTGCAAGCAAAATGAGCTGGGTTGGCTGAACACCTGCCTTCCCCTCCTTCAGAACACCCAAAGCTCCTGGCTGCTGCGCCGCTTCCGTTTACTCTCCTGTAAATTATTTTTGTTCTCGGTTGACAAAGATAAATGATGGGATTAAAATATATTGGAGGAGGCCCAGGGAAAAGTTTGCTAGCAGAGAGAAAGGATTGATATTATTTCCCTCAGGTAACAGAACACAGACAAACTGGATTAAGAGTCATTTGCTGGGGGGCTTAGCCACGATCACAAGCCATTAGCGGAACGGCGTGCAGCAAAATTGCTTTTTTTTTTTTCTTCAAGTAAGAATTAGAGTGGCTTTCATTACCTTGCTGGCACTGGACAAGGAAGAACCATTGCTTTTTGGGGGATAGAAGGAATATTGGAGGTCATTAGCTGTGCTTCATAGAGTTGTAGAATTGTTTAGGCTGGAAAAGAACACCTGAGATCATCAAGTGGTCAAGGAGGTTCTTCTGCCCTGTACTCATCCCTGGTCAGGCCACACCTTGAGTGCTGTGTCCAGTTCTGGGCTCCTCAATTCAAGAGAGATGTTGAGGTATTAGAAGGTGTCCAGAGAAGGGCAACAAAGCTGGGGAGGGGTCTGGAGCACAGCCCTGTGAGGAGAGGCTGAGGGAGCTGGGGGTGTTTAGCCTGGAGAGGAGGAGGCTCAGGGGAGACCTCATTGCTGTCTACAACTACCTGAAGGGAGGTTGTAGCCAGGTGGGGGTTGGTCTCTTCTCCCAGGCAAGCAGCAGCAGACCAAGAGGACACAGTCTCAAGTTGTGCCAGGGGAGGTTTAGGCTCGAGATATAGTAGGAGGAAGTTCTTCACAGAGAGGGTGGTTGCCCATTGGGATGTGCTGCCCAGGGAGGTGGTGGAGTCACCATCCCTGGAGATGTTCAAGAGAAGCCTGGATGAGGCACTTAGTGCCATGGTCTGGTTGATTGCTTAGGGCTGGGTGCTAGGTTGGACTGGATGAGCTTGGAGGTCTCTTCCAACATGGCTGATTCTATGTTCTAGGATTCTACGTCCAACCTTCAAGCTTATGCCACCATGGCCTTTAAACCATCTCACAAAGTGCCACTGCACAGAGGAGATGGGTGACAAACATTTTCCCTTCACCTCCCAACACTTCAGGCCAGATCTAGAGTGCTTAAGCTTCACACAAGCCTGGCTCAGGCACTTTGGATGCCTGGAGGAAACCAGTAATTAAATGTAGGATGTCCAAAAATACCCAAGAAAAAGATTTCTTTTTCTTCCCCCAAAGATTAGTTGTTCATTAACATCATCATCATCATTATCATCATCATTTTTATCATCATCATTATCATGTTTATAGAATCATAGAATTGTTGTGGTTGAAAAAGATTTCTAAGATCATTGAGTCCAACCACCAACCTAACACCATCATGGACATTAAACCATATCCCCAGGAGCCATGGCCACACATTTCTTGAGTACCTCCAGGGATGGTGACTCCACCACCTCCCTGGGCAGCCTCTTCCAATGCTTGACCACTCTTGCAGCAAAGAAATTTTTGCTAATATGCAACCTGACCCTCCCCTGATACAATTTCAGGGCATTTCCTCTTGTCATAGAACCAGAGAATTGTTAGGGTTGGAAGGGGCCTCAAGGATCATCCAGTTCCAACCCCCCCTGCCATGGGCAGGGACACCTCACACTAGATCACAGAATTCCAGAATCCCAGCATGCTGCAAATTGAAAAGAACCTCTGGAAATCATCTGATCTGACTGCCCTGCTAAATCAGGCTCACCAGGATCATGTCCAGCTGAGTCTGGAATTTCTCCAGAGAAGGATTCCACAATCTCTCTGGGCAGCCAGATCCAGCAAAAATCCTCACAGCAAAGTTTTTCCTCGTGTTCAGCTGGAACCTCCTGGGCACCAGTTTGTGCCCACTGCCCCTTGTCCTGTCTGTGTCTGGGCAGCAAAGAAAAGAGCCTGGCCCCATCCTCTTGCTCCCCACCATTTAGATGTTTAACAGCATTAAGGAGATCCTCTCTCAGGCTGCTTTTCTCCAGGCTACACAGCCCCAGGTCTCTCAGCCTTCCCTCATCAGAGAGATGCTCCAGTCCCCTCAGCATCTTTGTAGCCTTCCTCCACTGGACTGTCTCCAATAGATCCTTGTCTCTCTTGCACTGGGAAGCCCAGACCTGGACCCAGTATTCCAGATGTGGTCCCCCTGGGGCAGAGCAGAGGGTAAGGAGAGCCTCCCTCAACCTGCTGGCCACGCTCTTCTTCATGCACCCCAGTGCATCACCCCACTGCTGTCCCAGGGCACTCAGAGCCCCCACCATGGTGAGACTCTGGGTGGTTGGCATCCTCCAGCAGCCCACCATGGGTTCTGCAGCTTGGTGGTACCATGATTCTGTCAGCCAGGCAGGTTTGGAAAACAAAACTGGAAGTAATCCCTTTTGATCGGATGCTAATCCCAGATAATTGCTTTGAGGCTTAACTGGAAAACTGCATTTTCTTGGGGGGTGGGAACCAGTCAGTTTGAAAGGGCTTTGTGAGAGGGGGCTCTGGAGGTGCTTGTTTTAGCAGAGGGAGCTCAATTGTTGCTGGCAGCTGGGGATGCCAGGGGTAATGACACAGGCCATGATCCCGTGATTAAAGCAGTCAGCCTGCAGCCAGCCAGCCCCATGGGCAGGGCTCTGGAGAAAGGAGCTTCCCCAAATCCCTCCAGACTGAGGGGAGCACTGGAAAAATGCATTTCATGTATTTGATATTCCAAGATCAGAATACTGGGGCTTCAATAAGTTCTCCGTGGGCCAGCAGTGTGCCCTTGGGGCCAAGAAGACCAAAGGTATCCTGGGGTGTATTGGGAAGAGTGTGGCCAGCAGGGCCTGGGAGGTTTTCCTCTTTCTACACTCTGGTGAATCACAGAATCAGAATCAACCAGGTTGGAAAAGACCTCAGAGTTCATCAAGTCCAACCTATTACCTAATGCCTAACACCTCCTGACAACTAAACCCTGGCTCCAAGTGCCACAGCCAAGCTTTTTTTGAACAAGTCCAGGGATGGTGACTCCACCACCTCCCTGGCCAGCACATCCCATGGCCAATTGCTCTTTTTGTGATGAACTTTCTCCTCACCTTGAACCTAAACTTCCCCTGGCACAGCTTGAGACTGTGTCCTCTTGTTCTGCCACTGGGAGAAGAGACCAACCCCCACCTGGCTACAACCTCCTTTCAGGTAGTTGTAGAGAGCAATAAGGTCTCCCCTGAGCCTCCTCTTCTCCAGGAACATTGTGTCTAGTTCTGGGCTCCCCAGTTCAAGAGGGACAGGGATAAACCCATGGAGCCTGTGAGGGTGATGAAGGGGCAGGAACATCACTTGTATCACAGAATCACAGAATGCTTTGGGTCAGAAGGGACCTTAAAGATCATCTAGTGTTGATCCTCCTGCCATGGGTAGGGACATCTCCCACCAGCCCAGGTTGCTCAAGGCCTCATCCAACCTGGCCTTGAACACCCCCAGGGAGGGAGCATCCATGACCTTCTTGGGCAGCTTGTTCCAGGGTCTCACCACCCTCCCTGTCAAGAATTTCTTCCTCATCTCCAGTCTCAATCTCCCCTCTTGCAGCTCAGAGCCATTGCCTCTCATCCTGCCACTACAAGCCCTTCCCAAAAGTCCCTCCCCAGCTCTCTTGCAGTCCACCTTCTGGCACTGGAAGGCTGCTCCAAGGAAAGACTGGAACATCTGTCTGATGAGGAAGGGCTGAGAGACCTGGGGCTTTTTAGTCTGGAGAAGAGAAGCCTGAGAGGGGATCTGATTAATGTTTAGAAACATCTGGAGGGTGGGTGTCAAGAAGAAGGGGCCAGGCTGTTTTCAGAGGTGTCCTGTGATAGGACAAGGGGCAATGGATACCAAGTGGAATCCAGGAGGTTCCACCTCAACACCAGGAAAAATTGTTTAGTGTAAGGGTGACAGAGGCCTGGAGCCTGGTTGTGGAATCTCCTTCTCTGGAGAATTTCAAGACCTGTCTGGATGCATTGCTGTGTGTCCTGCTCTATGTGGTCCTGCTTTGGCAGGGGTGGGTTGGACTCAATGTTCTTCAGAGGTCCTTTCCAACCCTTACCATTTTATGATTCTATAATAGTTCAAAGACAAAATATTGGTAGTTCAATATCAAAACATTGATGTTTCCATACCAAAATACTGATACTGCCACACCAAAATATCAATATTTCATTACACTGGGGGGAAAAATCTCAATATTGATGAGAAATTGGGAAAAATGCTGTCAGGAGAGCCTTAAAGAGGTGAAGTACATTATGGGTTGAGAAGGTGATTGGGGTAAACAAATGTATGAGCAACTCAGACTGCTATGCCCTTGAGTGTTGTGTCCAGTTTTGGGCACCTCAACGCCAGAGAGATGTGGAGGTGCTGGAGGCAGTGCAGAGGAGGGGAAGGAAGATGAGAAGGTACCTGGGGAATAAATCTGATGAAGAGAGACTGAAGGAGCTGGGGATGGTTAGTTTGGAAAAGAGGAGGCTGAGAGGAGACCTCCTGGCTGTCTACAGCTACCTGAAAGGTTGTGGAGAGGCTGCTGCTGGTCTCTTCTCACAGGGAATTAGTGATAGAACAAGAGGGAATGGCCTCAAGCTGCGACTGGGTAGGTTTAGACTGGACAGCAGGAAATATTTTTTCCCAGTAAGAGTGGTCAGGGATTGGAATGTGCTGCCCAGGGAGGTGGTGGAGTCCCCAAGCCTGGCTGTGTTTCAAAGTGGTTTGGATGTGGTGCTTGGGGCTCTGGTTTAGGGGTGAGCCTTGCAGAGTAGGGGTCTGGGTTGCACTTGGTGATCCTGAGGCTCTCTCCCAACCTGATCATTTCTGTGACTCTGTGATTCCCACCCCATGCCTGTGCCTGGGGCCACAGCAGAACTGTGCCCTGTTTTGGGAAGAAAACATGGATTTGGGATATATTCAACCTCCTTAGGCAACATGAGCTGTCTGCCAGCTGCATTTCTCTCCTTGAGCCACACCATAAATCACAAACCTGAGCAGGCCAGAGGT
This sequence comes from Indicator indicator, assembly GCF_027791375.1. Classification (NCBI taxonomy): domain Eukaryota; kingdom Metazoa; phylum Chordata; class Aves; order Piciformes; family Indicatoridae; genus Indicator; species Indicator indicator. The sequence continues at coordinate 34,972,110 of NC_072018.1, forward strand.
GTAAAAGCACCGGGCTGAGCACACCTATTGCATGAAGGGGGGAAGCTGGGTTTGGATGGCAGCTTGTGGGTCACTGTGCTCTTACTCTGTTCCCCCTGAGCCCCAGAGGCATGCTGACAGCGAGCATTCTTCCTGCCTAGCCTCTAAGACTGCTGAACAATGGGTTTGCCATTGTTCATTAACCAAAGGTCTCTGGTTCTGCTGCTGTGGGTGTTGAAATGTTAGTTAGGGCTGAGGCTGGAGGAACAAGGTGATTTTGTATCCCTAGGAAGGGGGCATGTCAGGGGGGTTTAATGAAATACTGGCTCACCAAGGAAGGATTGGATTGTTTAGGCAGCAAAGGTCCTGGTTAAGGCTTTGATTATGGGAATGGTTGGGTGAAGTATCCTCCCTCTCTACTCTGCCCTGGTGAGGCTGCATCTGGAATATTGTGTCCAGTTCTGGGCCCCTCAGTTCAAGAAGGACCTCAGGGAACTGCTTGAAAGAGTCCAGCACAGAGCCACAAAAGTGATGAAGGGAGTGGAACATCTTCCTTAGGAAGAGAGACTGAGGGAGCTGAGGGCCTTTAGCTTGGAGAAGAAGAGACTAAGGGCTGACCTCATTCATGCTTATAAAGATGTGCAGCCCAGCACCCATTGGGCTCTGCTGGGTGATGCCCAATGAGAACACAAGGGGCAATAGTGGAAGCTGAGGCATAGGAAGTTCCATGGAAACAGGAGGAAAAAGTTTTCCCTGTGAGGGTAAGAGAACACTGGAACAGGCTGCCCTGGGGGGTTGTGGAGTCTCCCTCTCTGGAGATATTCCAAACCCACCTGGATGAGTTCCTGTGTGATCTGCTCTAGGTGATCCTGCTCTGGCAGGGAGGTTGGACTGGATGAACTTTTGAGGTCCTTTCCATCCCCTAACATTCTGTGATTCTGTGTAAAAAGGCACCCTCAAACCAGCCAGGGAAAAACAGAGAAATGGGTGGCCTGAGCCCTGCTGAGATTGGATCAAATTGGGTTGACCAAATGGAACAAACCCCAGCCCTTGTAGTGGCCTTCCAGTACCTTAAGGGACCTGCAAGAAAGCTGGAATGGGACTTTTTACAAGGGCTGTAGTGATAGAATGAAAGGGAATGGACTGAAGCTTGAGGAGGGGAGATTTAGACTGGAGATGAGAAGAAAATTCTTTCCAGGGAGGGTGGTGAGACACTGGAACAGGTTGCCCAGGGAGGTTGTGGATGTCCCCTCCCTGGAGGTGTCCAAAGCCAGGCTGGATGAAGCCTTGGGCAGTGTGGTTTAGTGGCAGGTGTCTCTGCCCATGGCAGGGGGATTGGAACTCAGTGATCAGGTCCCTTCCAACCCAACCATTCCACGAATCTATGAATCCATTAAACACTTCACCTTCTTGTTGACGGTCAAGTAACATTTTCAGCTCAAAAAACGGAAATGAAGGCTGAGCCCTTGGGTGCCAGGGGCTGTTCTGCATGGGTGAGGTTTGCTGCAGGGTCCTGCAGCAGAACGCCAGAGAGTTTCTTCTGCCTTTGCTTTGTGGTGCTTCGCCCACTGGAGGGAGCAGACGGCAAACGATTCGATGCACGGGTTTGAAACGGGCTTGCACTTCAACCAGGGACCTGGGGTGAGGTCTTGCTCCACGCAAAGGAAAACAGAAAAAGGGAATAAAGGAAAATGAAAAAGGGAAGCACGATCTGTTTCCTCCTGGGCTCTGATTTCTTGCCTTTCAAGGAGTTTTTCCTACAAGTAAAGTAACAGGCACCCCATGGAGCTTCCCCTTAACTTAGTTTATAGCTGACCCTTGATTTTTATCTAAATTAAAGATTGGTGTGTATTTATCTCACTAATCAGTCAAATATATACCAAAATATAATGGAATCAGCTGGAGTCCTGGAGGAGCTGGGGAAGTGCCCAAGTACTGTGCTGTGGAACCTGAATAAGGTCAGCATTTCACTTTTGGGGAGCTAAATGTTACAACATGCTCTGGTTTTTACCTGATTGCAAGGCAAAAATATGTGCTGGTCCTCAGCCTTTACTGCCATGGCCCTGAGGGTCTCAAAACCTCACAGGAAGGAGAGGATGAGAAGCATCCCCCCCAAAGTCACATCTTGTCCCACGCTCCCTAATGTCATTCTTATGCACCCTGAGCACTTGTGTCCTCCCCTCCTCAGAACCAGGTGCAGCTCTATGGATTCTTCTGCATGGAGGCACTGGTGGTAGAAAGCACCAAGTGATGCTGATCATGACATGCAGGGGATCCTGAGTCCTCCCACCAGGAGATCATAGAATCATAGAATGGGTAGGGTTGGAAGCAACCTTTGAAGGTTTTTCTAGTTGAACCTCTGATCACAAGGTGCCTGAGTTTTCTGAATGACAGAATTGTTAGGACTTGAAGGGACCTCAAGGATCATCCAGTTCCAGCCCCCCCTGCCATGGGCAGGGACACCTCACACTACAGCAGGTTGCCCATTGCCTGCAGTTTGCCCTGTTCCAGCATTTGCCTGCCTCTGTAGGTACTTAGATGATTTTCTTGGGATGTCTCTTAGAGGTTCTACCCAAAATGTGCTTTGGGTTTGTGAACAGAATACTGGATGGAAACCCCCTCCTGGCTCACAGAATCACAGAATTGTCAGGGTTGGAAGGGACCTCAAAGATCATCCAGTTCCAATCCCACTGCCAAGTCCACCACTAAACCATGTCCCTCAGCACCACGTTTACTCGACTTTTAACTCCTTGCAGGGATGCTGAATCTACCTCTTCTCTGGGCAGAGAACCCTTTTGGGGAAGAAATTATTCCCAGCATCCAACCCAAACCTCCTCTGGTGGAACTAAATTATCCCCAAGTGTCACATCTTGTGGAATGGCATTGCACAGGCAGAGGAAAGGGGAAAGGTTTCAGACCACTTAACAGGACCTCTTGTGTGATCAGCCTTTCTCCCCTGCAAGGCTCTTTCTCTCTCTTTTTTTTTTTTTTTTTTTTTTTTAATCTGAGGTAGATTCCTCCGGTTCTTAGGATAAATGGTCACTGGGAGGAGTGTGATGGAGAGAAATGCTGAGTCTTGGAGAGCAATCTTGAATGTGGGAACCTAAACAGGACCTAGCTGAGCTGTATCAGACAGCCAGCAAGATGCTGGCAGCTCCTTGCTTCTGAGGAGGATGTGATGCTGTTTCAGATGTTGTTTTCAGATTCTACCTTCCTTTGAAAGTGTTTGATGCCTGTTTTGGCTGTGGACATGAGAAGGGCAGCAAAACCCCAAAGCTGCTCCGGTGCCTTCCCAGTAACACCACATCCAGCACTGCTGGCTGTTATTAGTACAGTCAACAGGACAATATTGATTCAGAGGGTTTGTGGTTTGGTTGTTGGCCTCCACACCATTGCCTGACTCACAAATACACACTAAGTCCCAAAGAGTTCGTTTACAGCTTCAACAGTTGGGTTTGTGTCAGAGATTTATTTATTTGCATTCATTTCAGGTCATATTTCCCTGGAGACCTGGCTGCCTCCAGGGGGCCTGATCCAACACCTATTGATACCCAGTGCAGCCCCTCCAGGGACCTCAACAGCCCCTGGTGTTCATCTGTTGGAGGGCAGAAGGCTCTGCAGAGGGACCTGGCCAGGCTGGCAGGGTGGGCAGAGGCCAAGGGGATGAGACTGAACAAGGCTAAGGGCAGGGTTCTGCACTTTGGCCACAACAACCCCAAGCAGTGCCACAGGCTGGGGACAGAGTGGCTGAGAGCAGCCAGGCAGAGAGGGACCTGGGGGTGCTGGGTGATAGTAGCTGAACAGGAGCCAGCAGTGTGCCCAGGAGAGCCAATGGCATCCTGGCCTGGATCAGGAATAGTGTGGCCAGCAGGACAAGGGAGGTTCTTCTGCTCTGTACTCAGCCCTGGTCAGGCCACACCTTGAGTGCTGTGTCCAGTTCTGGGCTCCTCAATTCAAGAAAGATGTTGAGGTACTGGAAGGTGTCCAGAGAAGGGCAATGAGGCTGGGGAGGGGTCTGGAGCACAGCCCTGTGAGGAGAGGCTGAGGGAGCTGGGGGTGTTTAGCCTGGAGAAGAGGAGGCTCAGGACAGACCTCATTGCAACTACCTGAAGGGAGGTTGTAGCCAGGTGGGGGTTGGTCTCCTCCCAGGCAACCAGCAGCAGAGGCAGGGGACACAGCCTCAAGCTGTGCCAGGGGAGGTCTAGGCTGGGTGTTAGGAGGAAGTTCTTCACAGAGAGATTTGCCCATTGGGATGTGCTGCCCAGGGAGGTGGTGGAGTCACCATCCCTGGAGATGTTCAAGAGAAGCCTGGATGAGGCACTTAGTGCCATGGTCTGGTTGATTGGATAGGGCTGGGTGATAGGTTGGACTGGATGAGCTTGGAGGTCTCTTCCAACTTGCTTGATTCTATGATTCTATGATTCTTTGGATGGCCACCAGGCCACGTTTCCAGAGGCACTTGAGCAAACACAGCTCCCCAAGGCCTTTAATTCTCCTTCATGAGCACACTTGCCTTGGAACATCAGGCCTGTGGTTTGAGAGTAGGGTCCTCCTGCCTGCCTCTTGACAGGTTGTCTGTTAAATGCAGATGATGCCTTCACATGCAGCTGTCTGCTGGATGGCTTTGGAGGAACAAAAGGCTCCTGTTCACAGGCTCTGGCATGCCATGCAGGGATGATTAAAAAGGTTAAGGCTTAACCATCGTTCCCATTGACTTCAGTGACTGAGGGACTATCCCCCAAATCACCCCAGCTGAAAATCAGCCTGAAATAATGCAGTCACTATAGCAAAGCCTGACTTTAATTTGTTTCTTTTGGATACATGCGATGCTGCCACAATGCCTCCCATTCTCTGGTGGTGCCTTCCCCCCCCTCCCAGTTCACTGTAGATGGAGCTAAGGTTGGATGCTGTTGGATAATGAGCTCCATTCCAGGGTCAACCCAAAGCTTGGTGCTCACACCTTTGTGTAATGCAAGAGACTGGGAGCAATTCCCTTACTGCAGAAGAGCTGCTTCTGGGATAAACTCAGGGCTCCTCTCCATACCCATCTACCCACCCTGAGGTCTCAGAGAGACAAGCAAGCATGGGATGCCTCTCCACTCCTCCTCTGTCCCTTTGCCTCCCAGCTGAGCAGCAAACACCCCATGGAATGGGTTGAAATCACAGATTTCCCTTCCCAAGATTCATTGGGACCAGGATGTCCCAGTTTGAGAAGCTTCCTGATCAAGAGCTGGCACCAGTCCTGCTCCTTGTCAAGTGTTGGCAACTCCTGCCTGCCTGAGAAGCTCTGCTATGAATTTCCTCTCTCTTCACCACAGCCTTCACCATTTGATTGAGAGATTCTTGCAGCAGGGCCAATACCTTTCGGCTCCCTTTACTGGTGGCAGAAACTCCCTCATTGCTCTGGTGACCTATTTTCTTTTGCACAAAGTATTCCTGATATGGGGAGCAAATGCTGCCACCAAAGTCCTGCTGTCCCCTGCTTCATCATTTTAGTGTGCTTCTAGCAACCAGGATATGATCAGAATTGCTCTCCTTGGAAAGGTGACTTCTTGGACTCCCTTCTTGAGCCTTCTTTTCTCTAAGCTAAACAACCCCAGCTTCCTCAGCTGCTCCTCACCGGACCCTTCACCAGCTTCATTGTCCTTCTCTGGACCTGCTTCATCACTTCAATGTCTTTCATGTAGTGAGGGCCTCAAAACTGAACCCAGTATTCAAGGTGTGCCCTGTACAGGGGCTGCCTGTACCACTGCCCTCATCCTGCTTGCCACACCATTGCTGATCCAAGCTGTTTCTGATACAAGTTTAAAGTCTGGCATCCAAAAGTCCCTCACAAAGGTTCTCACAAAGGTCTTCTAATTCAGAGCAAAGCCATGAAAGAGGCCAGCTCAGGCTGAGGTTGCAGCAACTTTTTATTGCATACTAAGATATGAAGAAAGCATCAAAATGTGGCAGGAGGAGCCACTGAGTGCAGCCAGAGACGCTGAGCACCAGCTGCAGGAGGGAGGCTCTGCAGCCAGACCCTACCCACCTCACAGCAGCAATGTTTTGGGGACTAAGCCTGCCCACACCTGAGGGGTTTACTTGCATGTGGTGGTGACATAAGTATGACCTCCACCATCCCCATCCATTCTTGGAGGTCTTTTCCAGCCAAGATAATTCTATGACTCTCTTTGGAAGAGGCTGCCCAGGGGAGGTGGTGGAGTCACCGTCCCTGGAGGTGTGCAAGAAATGTGAGGCCATAGCACTTTGGGATGGCCATGGTGGTTGGACTCAGCGATCTTGGAGGTCTTTTCCAGACAAGACAATTCTATGATTTCTATGATTCCACTCTCTCAGCACAGAGACAGACCAAGAAAGTTGGGGCTGTTCAGTCTGGAGAAGAGAAGGCTCCAAGAAGACATTATTGTGGCCTTCCAGTATCTGAAGGGGGCTACAAGAAAGCTGGGGAGGCACTTTTTAGGGTGTCAAGTAATGATAGGACTTGGAGAAATGGAACAAAACTAGAAATGGATAGATTCAGATTGGTTATTAAGAAGTTCTTCCCCATGAGGGTGGTGAGACACTGGCACAGGTTGCCCAGGGAGGTGGTGTAAGCCTCATCCCTGGAGGTTTTTGCAGCCAAGTTGAATGTGGCTGTGAGCAACCTGCCCTTGTGTGAAGTGCCTCTGCCCATGGCAGGGGGGTTGGAACCAGATGATCCTTGAGGTCCCTTCCAACCCTGGCAATTCTATGATGCTATGATCCCACTGTTTACACCAGTAGGAGACTTCCCACCATCTGATCTAATGCATCTTGACTCCCTGGCATGGTCAGACTCTGAGTCAGTCACTGGAGATGCACATCATGAGGACACAAACCAAGGCCATATGTTGAGAAGACTTGAGAGTGTCTGCATAGCATGTCTGGTACCTATCTGGGGTGGAAAAAGCTGCCAGATCTTAGCTCTCCTTGACTTCATTTAATAACGTGGTTGATGATCTTAACTGGAAACAGACTTCTCCAGATTCCATTGCTCTAGACAGAAAGAAGCTGTGGAGAGAAATGTGGGAGCAGGGACATGGGCAGTTATTAAACGCAGGGCTGAGAGCAGTGGTTTCTGCAGGCAGTGAGAAGTTGGCAGGTTCCTGACAAAAGCTCTCAATTAGTGTTGAGCACTTCTGGGATACGCAGTTCCCTTCTTCAGGAGAGAGAATGAGACCAGCACAAACCCCTACTGATACCTTCAGCTTGCTGTTGCCTCTGAAAGAAAGCTTTTTATGTGGTGCTAGGAATGCTGTGGTGATCATAGAATTGTTTTGTTTGGAAAAGACCTCCAAGGTTCTTGGGTGACAGGTTGGACTTTGAGGATCCTTGAAGTCTTTTCCAACCATATTGATTCTGTGATTCTGTGAAGATCATTGAGTCTAACCATTGACCTAAGACCATCATGGCCATTAAACCACATCCCAAAGTGCCATGTCCTCATGTTCCTTGAACACCTTCAGGGATATTAACTCTACCACCTCCCTGATCCAATGCCTGACCACTCTTTCTGAAAAGAAGTTTTTCCTGATTGCACCTTGTCAGGTAGGGCAATGCCAGCAGAATGCTGAGAAGGTACAGGCAGGTTCAGGGCACACCTAGGGACATCTGGAGGCACCAGTGGCTGCTAAAGTGCTGCTGTCACAGCTGCCATCACCTCATATGGCTGTGCCCTGATATGGCCAAAGCCCTGCCTGTACCTACAGACCTGGAGTTTAGCCTTGTCCTTTTCCATTGCCTCTCCTACAAACCATGGACAAGTTTCAAAGGCATCCAGGGGACTTCCCAAGGGGTCCTTTTGGCATCTGATTTATCTTTGATGTGATAAACAAGGAGATTTTCTGGCTTGGAAACCAGAAATATCCTTCTCATCAACTGAGTATGAGCAAGGTTCATTTCAAAAGGTTGTAACAGCAATCAGAGAATATCTCAGGCTGGAAGGGACCCACAAGAACCACTGTGGTTGGAAGGGGAGATCATTGATTCTAACCCCACTGCCAAGGCAGGTTCACCTAAAGAAGGTCATGCAGGAAGACATCCAGGCAGGTTTGGAATGTCTCCAGAGATGGAGACCTCACTGCCTCTCTGGGCAGCCTGTTCCAGTGCTCCATCATCCTTGAATTAAAGAGGCTCCTCCTCATGTTTAAATGGAACTTTTTATGTGCAAGTTTGTGCCCATTACCTTTGTCCTGTCACTGGGCATCCCTGGAAAAAGCCTGGCCCCATCCTCCTGACACTCACTCTTGAAGTATTGATAAGCATTGATGAAATCCTCCTTCAGTCTTCTCTTCTCCAGAGTAAGACCTAATTCTCTCAGTCTTCCCTCAGAAGGGAGATGTTTTAGTCCCTTTATCATCTTTGTAGCCCTAGATCCATTAGGAGCATCCCCAAACCCCTCTGAATCTCCTGCTGATTTATGTCACTGGGGATCTTCCTGCTATCCAAGCCCAAACTGAAAGCAGACCTCAGAGAATCCTTACACCTTCCCCAAATCCCCAAAGGACCTTCCCTGACTCCCCTAAAGGATCACTGAGAGTTCAACTCCAAGGAGAATGACCTTTCATTCAATTTGTCCTTTTTTTTTTTTTTCCATGACCAAATCTGCTGGTTGGGGTGAGAAGAAATGCAGGCGAATTGCCTCCTCCCATCACCCCAGCCCCTTTCCAAGACTCTTTCCTTGTGCAAATCCCAGCTGGAGTCCTCCACTGTGCTCCTGCTGTTTCAACAAGAGGCCCCACAAATATTTAACCCCAGCAAAGGGAGCAAAGCTGGAGTAGAGGGGTGGGATGGCTGTGTTTGCTGAGAAGAGAGGGTGAAAGACTGTGGGATCTATTGATTGGCTTCTCCTTGAGGCACAAATGCCTTCTCATAACCCAGGAGGAGATAATGGCTTGGCAAACAAGGACCTCCTGAGTGCACTTGGCTGGAGGTATTTATGTTTTGTCCCAGGGAACTGAAAGGAGAGGGAAAGGTGAGGACCCTGCTGCTCTCTCCAAGGATGTCTCTCTCAATCTGGAGGGGGTGGGCGCATTCCTGGGAAGGAAGGGTCAAGCTGCTCCCCAGTGGGTCTCCTTGTGGCACAGGACCTTCCTGGAAAGCCCTGCCTGGCCCCAAATCTCAGGTGGCAGCTTCAGTGAGGAGGTTTGGGCTTGAGTTCAGCATTCAAAAGAGAAGACTGAGAGGAGATCTTCTCAATGTTTATAAATATCTGAAGGGTGGGTGGCCAGAAGGAGGGGTCAGGCTCTTTTCAGTGGTGTCTTGCGACAGGACAAGGGGCAGTGGATACAAAGTGGGACACAGGAAACTCCACCTCAACATGAGGAGAAACTTCTTTGTTGTAAGGGTGATAGAGCCCTGGAGCAGGCTGCCCAAGGAGGTTGTGGAGTCTCCTTCTCTGGAGAATTTCAAGACCCATCTGGATGCATTTCTGTGTGACCTGCCCTAGGTGATCCTGCTTTGGCAGGGGGGGTTGGGCTTGATGATCTTCAGATGTCCTTTCCAACCCCTATCGTTCTCTGATTCTATAAGTCCCACCCAGTGCAAGTCATTTGCATCTCTGCTGAGCTACTTCTGGTCCTCCTCAATGCAGAGAAGATGGGAGAATGGCCAAGAGGAAGGAGCTGCCCATTAGCAGGACTGGTTTTGCTGGCTTTCCTTCCATCCTCCCAGCACAAATTGCTATGAGGGGCTCTGGAGCACATGGTACCTCTCTCTGCTGCCCACCAGCATCTCTGCTCTGTCATGAAGGTATACAAGGAATTTTATCCTGGTTTCTGCTTACATCCTTCCTATCATGTGCTGAGGCTTCCCCATCCTCCTGGTGCACCAGCATCCCAGTATCCTAGTATCACAGTATCCCAGCATCCCAGTATCCCAACATCCCAGTATGCCAGTATTAGAGTATGTCAGTATCCCAGTATCCCAGTATGCCAGTATCAGAGTATCTCAGTATCCCAGTATCAGAGTATCTCAGTATCCCAGTATCCCAGTATGCCAGTATCAGAGTATCTCAGTATCCCAGTATCAGAGTATCTCAGTATCCCAGTATCCCAGTATGCCAGTATCAGAGTATCTCAGTATCCCAGTATCAGAGTATCTCAGTATCCCAGTATCCCAGTATGCCAGTATCAGAGTATCTCAGTATCCCAGTACCAGAGTATCTCAGTATGCCAGTATCCCAGTATGCCAGTATGCCAGTATTAGAGTATCTCAGTATCCCAGTACCAGAGTATCTCAGTATGCCAGTATCCCAGTATGCCAGTATGCCAGTATTAGAGTATCTCAGTATCCCAGTATCAGAGTATCCCAGTATGCCAGTATCCCAGTAAACGAGAGGTTGGAAGGGACCTCAAGAGATCACCAGGGTCAATCCTCCCTACCAAAGCAGTACTCCAGTTAAAAGCAGCCAGTGACTGGAGGAGGCACAGCTGGGAACAGCACTTCTGCTGTTGGTCACTGAAGTTGAGGGCAACAACTCATTTATCACACATGTGGAGGTGCAACCCCAGGCTGGGGTTCATCCCTGTCTTGGGATAAAACCTTCTCCAGGAGGTTTTGCAACCCTTTGCCTACCTTTTTTTGCAGGCAGGGTTCTCTGGACAGGTGCAGGCTAGAGAAGAGAGGTGGGGGTGGAAGTGAAAAGAAAAAAAAAAAGAGGCAAGAGTGACCTTTAAAGTCTTGTCCCAGCAATGTCTGGGTGCTGAAAGCACACTGGCTTACACAAACAACTTTTGACCTCTGTCCCCCTTGCTTGTGTCACAGCATTGTGCCAGGAGCATTTGTCTCAGGGCAGTGACACATGGCCTTTGTGTCCAGGGGTGGGAGTGAAGGCTGGGGCATCGTGGCTGCCTCTGCAGTGAGTTATGAGCTTCTCCTTTTGCAGCCCCTCTAGGAGCAGGCAAGGGAGAGTGCAGCTGTAAGGAAAGAATTAAAGGCTTATTAAAGTAAAAAAAGAAAAAAAACCCAAACAAACCAAACAAAAAGAAGGAAAAACTAAGGATGGGTGACAATCTTTCAGTTCCCAGTTGAAGGAAGAGGTCTGGAAGGTGTCCCTGCAGCAAAGTTAATGCTTTCACCCCGTGGAGCTGGGGTAAATTGATGGGGGTGAGGTGACATCCACAGGGCTAGGCTGAGTTACACCATTTTATGAGCTGACACATGGCCCTGGTGGGGAAATGGCACCAATTTGCACCAGCTGAGGGGCTGCCCTTGCAGCATCACCACAACAAATCACCATCTGCATCCTGCATCTGGGGTGAGGCAATCCCAAGCACCAATATCGGCTGGGCAGGGATTGGCTGGAGAGCAGCCCTGAGGAGAGGGACTTCGGGGTGCTGGTGGATGAGAAACTCAGCATGAGCCAGCAGTGAGCACTTGCAGACCAGAGAGCCAAGCAGAGCCTGGGCTGCAGCAAGAGAAGTGTGGCCAGCAGGGCCAGGGAGGGGATTTTCCCCCTCTGCTCCACTCTGCTGAGACCCCACCTGGAGTACTGCATCCAGTTCTGGAGCCTCTGTTACAAGAGGGATCTGGACATGCTGGAAGGTGTCCAGAGAAGGGCCACCAGGATGAGCAGAGGGCTGGAGCTCCTCTCCTGTGAGGAGAGACTGAGACTGTTTGGTCTGGAGAGGAGAAGGCTCTGGGGTGACCTTCTTGTGGCCTTCCAGCATCTGAAGGGGGCTACAAGAAAGCTGGGGAGGGACTTTTTAGGATCTCAGGTAGTGACAGGACTGGGGGGAATGGAACGAAGCTGGGAGTGGGGATATTCAGGCTGGACATGAGGAAGTTCTTCACCATGAGAGCCTGGAATGGGTTGTGCAGGGAGGTGGTTGAGGTCCCATCCCTGGAGGTGTTTGCAGCCAGGCTGGATGAGGCTCTGGCCAGCCTGATGCAGTGTGAGGTGTCCCTGCCCATGGCAAGGGGGTTGGAACTGGCTGCTCCTTGTGGTCCTTTCCACCCCTGACTGATTCTATGATCCTAGGATTCTATCTAGAGCCTGCAGGTCAGGCTCACCTGATCAAAACCCCTGATTTGCTATGGCAAAGGTTCCTGGTGTTCATCAACATCACAGAGTCATAGAATGGTTTGGGTTGGAAGGGACCTTAAAGATCACCTAGTCCCATCCCCCCCCCCTGCCATGGGCAGGGACACCTTCCCCTAGCCCAGGTTGCTCAAGGTATCATTCAAACTGGCCTTGAACACCTCTAGGGAGGGGGCATCCATGACCTCTCTGGGCAACCTGTTCCAGTGCCTCACCACCCTCCCTGGGAAGAATTTCTTCCTAATCTCCAGTCTAAATCTGCCCTCCTCAAGCTTCAATCCATTCCCTCTCACCCTATCACATCCTCCACACGAGCCTCCTGCAGACAGGAGTTATAGGGGCAATCTTGGCAGGCTGGTGTGATTGATGTCCACCCAGGAGGAGGCTGGAGGCAAGAGAAATGTCCCTGTTTTCAAGACAAATCTGCTGTTCATCACTCAAGGGTAATATGATGCTGTGGGCCCAGAGGTGTGTGATGTGGGGTTGCATTTCCTCCTAAATCCTGAAGCAGGCAGCTAAGAAGGAGGGATAAAGGTGCTTGGGAAGCGGATGGAGAGAGGTTGCCACTCCCAGTTTACAGATGCAGAGGTCTGGGATAAGGCCAACACTTCAGAGGGTGTATTTCAGCCTGTCAGAAGCAGCAGGAGATGTCACCTGTCCTCTTGGCTTTCTGAAAACTGCAGGCATCTTCAAAGACCTGGAGGAACAGAGCTTTATGGGATTATCCCTAAGCACTTGCAGACCTTTATGAGCCTGGTCCTTGCCTAGGGGCAATCCTGCCGTGTGGTGGCTTCCCAGCTCTGCTTCATAGAACCACAGAATGATTTGGGTTGAAAGGGACCTTAAAAATCATCTAGTTGCAACCCCCACTGCCATGGGCAGGGACATCTGCCACTAGACCAGGTTGCTCAAGGCCTCAAGCTGCTTGCAGCTGCTCAATGGGACAGATCTTCCCACCTGCCTTCTCCAAGCTGGCCATTATGAGCTGCTGCTTGGCCATGTCATAGGAATGGGAGTGATAGGAGCAAAACTGGAAGTGGGTAGGTTCAGATTGGATGTTAGGAAGAAGTTTTTCACCATGAGGGTGGTGAGAGACTGGCACAGGTTGCCCAGGGAGGTGGTGGAAGCCTCATCCCTGGAGGTTTTTGCAGCCAGGTTGGATGTGGCTGTGAGCAACCTGCTGTAGTGTGAGGTGTCCCTGCCCATGGCAGGGGGGATGGAACTCAGTGATCCTTGAGGTCCCTTCCAACCTAACAATTCTATGATTCTATATGTGCCTCTTTCCCCATTTCTTTCCAAAATAAAACAATTAAACCTTTTCAGTCTCTTTTTATTACAGAATCATAGGCTGGTTGCAAAAGACCTTTAAGATCAAGCCCAATCATTAACCCAGCACTGCCAGGTCTACAATAAACCATATCTTTCAGCACCACATCTACCAGGCTTTTCAAGCCTTCCAGGGGATGCTGACTCCACCTCTGCCTTGGGCAGCCTGTTCCAGGGCTTGACAACCCTTTTGGAGAAGGAATTGTTCCTTTTGTCCAACATCAGCATTCCCTGATGCAACTGGAGGCCATTTCCTCTTGTCCTTTCACTTGTTCCTTGTGAGAAGAGACCAACCTCCTCCTCACACCAACCTCCTTTCAGGGAGTTGTAGAGAGTGAGAAGGTTTCCCCTGAGCCTCCTTTTCTTGTAGCTAAACCACCCTAGTTTCCTCAGCTGCTCCTCATACAACTCATGCTCTAGACCCTTCACCAGATTTGTTGCTCTTCTTTGATCATTCTCCAGCACCTCAGTGTCCTTCTTGTTTTATCAAGGCCCTAATGAGATAAGATCAGCTTTAATTTTTTCCCATTCTTCCTTCAGACTCAGTATGTTCCTCAAAACCCAAGCTCACTCTTTCTGAGACCTGAGGGCACTTTGCTGTTGATACAATATTGGCTTTATGATTCCAGTACAAACCTTACAACATAAGCACATAAGCCCTCCTGGCATTTCTTTTCTTTTCTCTCTCTCTTTTTTTTTTTTTTTTTTCTTAATCCTTCTAAAAGGATTATTTCAAAACCCAATTTTTGTAGTTGCCATCTCAGATACAGAGTCTGTCCCTGAGGGGTGTTTGGTGAAGGCATCAAGTGGAAGCACGGCAAGCATCGCCCTCTTGCTCACCAGGATGATGTTTGGAGCATCCTGAAGCAATCCCTGATGGCTTAATCTCCAGGATAAGTCTTTGCTTTTTTTTTTTTTTTCCCCACAGGCAACCTCTAACTTTTGCTTCTTGGGATTACATAGAATAGAATCAGAGAATGCTTTAGGTTGGAAGGGACCTTGAAAGGTCATCTAGTCCAATCCTTCTGCAAGGAGCAGAGATATCTTCAACTGGATCAAGTTGCTTAGAGCCATGTCCAACCTGACCTGGAATGTTTCCCTAGATGGGGCATCTACCACCTCTCTGGGTAAGCCAGGCCAGTGTCTCACCACTCTTCATGGTAAAAAATTTCTTCCTTATCTCTAGTGTGAATCTCCCCTCTTTTAGTCTAAAACCATCACCCCTTGTCCTGTTGTGACAGCCCTACTAAAAAGTCTCTCCCCATCTTTCTCACAGGCCCCTTTAAGTACTGAGAAGCCACAGTGAGATCTTCCCAGAGCCATCTGTTCTCCAGGCTGAACAACCCCAACTCTCTGTCAGTCCTCACAGAAGAAGGGTTCAAGCCTTTGGATTCTTTTTGTGGCCCTCCTCTGGACCCACTCCAACAAGTCCATGTCTCTTCTCTGCTGAGGATTCCAGAACTGGACACAGTGCTGTGGGTCAGATCTCACCAGAGCTGAGCAGAGGGTCAGGATCCCCTTCCTTGACCTGCTGGCCATGCTGCTTGGGACACAGCCCAGCATATGGTTGGCTTCTGTGCTGTGAGCACACATTACCAGGTCATGTCCAGTTTTTCACCCACCAGTATCCGCAAGCCCTTCTCCACAGGGCTTCTCTCCATCCCTTCAGCCCTCTTTGGTGAGATTGTCTTGGTACTGATACTGAAGATTGCCCCAGCCCAGGAGATGGACCTTGCACTTGGCCCTTGTGAAGTTCACACAGGCCCACTTCTCAAGCTTTTCCAGGTCCCTCTGGATGTCATCCTGGCCCTCCAGAGGGTCAACAGCACCAGTAAGCTTCGTATCATCTGCAAACTACCCAACAGTGCACATCAGTTCAAGAGGGACAGGGATCTACTTGAGAGAGTTGAAAGGAGAGCTACAATGATGCTGAAGAGACTGGAGCACTGCCTGGGTAGGAGAGGCTGAGAGCTCTGGGGGTGGTTAGTCTGGAGAAGACTGAGAGGGGGTTTAACAAATGCTTCTAAATATCTGAGGGCTGGGGGTCAAGAGGGAGGGGCCAGGCTCTGCTCAGCTGCACCCTGGGATAGGACAAGGGGCAATGGACGGAAACTACAGCACAGGAGGTTCCACCTCAACATGAGGAGGAACTTCTTCACTGGGAGAGTCACAGGGCACTGGAACAGGCTGCCCAGAGAGGTTGTGGAGTCTCCTTCTCTAGAGATTTTCAAGACCCATCTGGCTGTGTTCCTGTGTGACCTGTGCTGGATTCTATGGTCCTGCTCTGGCAGTGGGGTTGGACTCAATGATCTTGGGAGGTCACTTCCAACCCCTAACATTCTATGAGCCTGTGGCCTAGATGATCTTTAAGGTCCCTTCCAACCCAACCCTTTCTATGAATCCATGAGTCTATAAGCCAACCATCCTGTGACCCTGGATCCTTCTTGGTGGGACTTCTGGCCATCTGAACTCCAGAGGAACCCTGCTGCAAACACTTCATTTGAAGGTGTCCCCTAAAAAAAAAAACAAACCCAAAACAGCCCAAAAGAAACTCCACCAAGAAAACCCCAACCCCACAACTCCCTGAGCCATAGCTTGGATGATGAAGGAAAATCAAGATGACTTCATAAAAGCCAGCCCCATTTAATTTTAGATCATTTAAAGTCAGCAAAAACGCATCAGAGAGCTATATCGCACTTAATGCTGGGATAATGGAACCATGAAAGATGTCTGTTTGCATTCGGTAAAATTAAACTGTATGCAGCTATTTATCTTTTGCCTTAATTGTTTGAGCTTGTTTCTAATGTAAACTGTTGTAATTTTAAACAAATATAATAGGGGGAAAAAAACTTTCCTAGGTATGGGAAACCCAGAGTAAATTTGCTTTGCAAATAGGGCTGTGTTAGGTGCGTTTTCAGGCGGAGGATCTCCAACAGACACTTTCATTCAAAAAATATTTTGAATACTTCAGTGGAGGCTTTGTCATTCCTGCTAGGCTTCAGGAGAGCTTCAGAAGAAGAGAGGAGTTGGCTGGGTGAGTGGCTGCGGGTGATGTGGACCGCAAGGAAGGTCCGACCTGGAGTACGGCGTCCAGTTCTGGAGCCTCTGTTACAAGAAGGATCTGGAGGTGCTGGAAGGTGTCCAGAGAAGGGCCACAAGCACTAGCAGAGGGCTGGATCTCCTTTCCTATGAGGACAGACTGAGAGAGTTGGGGCTGTTCAGTCTGGAGAAGAGAAGGTTCAAACGAGACCTTCTTGTGGCCTTCCAGTATCTGAAGGGGGCTACAAGAAAGCTGGGGAGGGACTTTTGAGGGTGTCAGGTAGAGATAGGACTGGGGGGAATGGAGAAAAACTAGAAATGGGGAGATTCAGATTGGATGTTAGGAAGAAATTCTTCCCCATAAGGGTGGTGAGAGACTGGAACAGGTTGCCCAGGGAGGTGGTGGAAGCCTCATCCCTGGAGGTATTTGCAGCCAGGCTGGATGTGGCTGTGAGCAACCTGATGTAGTGTGAGGTGTCCCTACCCACGGCAGAGGGGTTGGACCTGGCTGATCCTTGAGGTTTCTTCCAATCCTGACAATTCTATGATATGCTCATGGAGCAGGAAAGCACAAGGTGATGCTGATATTGCAAACAGGGAGCCCTGTGCCCAAGAATTACAGGGTTGGAAGGGACCTCCAAAGGTCATCCAGTCCAACCCCACCCGCAGTCAACAGGGACATTCACAATTAGATCAGGTTGCCCAGAGCCCTGTCAAGCCTCACCTTGATTATCTCCAGGGATGGGGCTCCAACCACCTCCCTGGGCAATGTGTTGCAGTGTTCCACCACCCTCATAGATAAAGAAGAGATGGCCCTAACCCTGATGGTCACTCTTGACTTTTTTTTTTTCTTTTTCCCTTGTTTATTCAGCTTGGAAAAGACCTTTAAGATCATAACTCACTTGTTGACCTTGGCATCACTCTTCTCCAAGCGATGAATATAATCATGGCATGAGAGGGCTTGTTTGATGGGTCCATGTCATACATGGCTTGGCTGGTTGGAAGTGAGGTCAAAGGTCTTTCATTTTCTGTTCCTGATGATGGCCCTAACCCTGATGTTCCTGTGTGCTCTCGCACTTGACTTGCTGACCTTCGCACTGCGCTTGTCGAAGAGACGAATAAAAATAGGAGTGAGGCATGGCAGGGCCTGTTTTATGGGTCCATGTCATAGCTGGCTTGGGTGGTTGAAAGTGAAGGACTTGAGGTCTTTCATCTCCTGTTGCACCACAGCCAAGCATTAATGGTTTGGCAAACATGCCCCAGCGCGTTCCTCGCTCCGCCACGGGGTATCCAAAGGTTCCCTTTGGTTTGGGCAGTGACTTCAGGTCCTCCAGCAGCCATGCTGGGATAACTTTCCTTCAATGAAGTCTATCATCATGCCAGGCAAAATCCCAATTATCCACACTGGGAAAGTACAGTGGCTGCTTGGGAGCTCTTTGAAAGAGTTTTAGAGATGATCTTGCTTAAGCCCCAAGATGTTGATTAAGGAGGTGAATGCCACTGTTGACTTAGCCCTGAGGGGTTGTTATAAATGTGTCTGCTTGTTTTTCCAGTACCTTGAGGGAAGGCTCCCACAAAGGAATCATGCTGGGTTGAAAGGTAACTCAAGTGATTAATGACATATCCATTCAGCATGACGTCTTTATCACAGGGTGGTCCTTATTGATTGCCAGTTGAGCAACCTGGGAAGTGGAAGAAGAGGTTGTAATAAAAAAAAAAAAAAGAAAGAAAGAAGGAAAAAAAAAAGTGAAAGCCCAGTGAAAATTAATTAATTGCCAAAACAAAAGTGTCAGCCTTCCTCATGTACCTGGAATTTGGTGGGCAGTCTCATCTTGCAGGGTTCTGGGGGTGGCTCAGTAAATCATGCCTGATGTTCCCTTTCATAACGTGCAGGGAGTCAAGAAAAGGTAAAATAGGAATGCTGGGGTTGGTTTGGGCTTGTCAGCTGCATTGTGCCAAGAGGATTTTTTTGAATGACTGCAACCCTCTCTCGACAAAGGAAATTCGTCAAGGGGGAGTTTAGGCTGGGTCAGAACGCCAGCAGATGTGCAAGTGGGCTGGCTTGGGCTCTTCAACTAAATCATACAATCATTTGGGTTTCAAAAGCCTTTTAAGACCGTGGAGCCCAATTGTTAATCCAGTGCTGCCAAGTCACCACTAAACCACGTCCCTCAGCACCACATCTACACAGCTTTTCAAGCCCTTTGCAGGTGGTGGCTCCACCACTGCCTTGGGCAGCCTGTTCCAGGGCTTGACAACCCTTTGGGGGAAGAAATTATTCCTCATGCCCAGCCTAAACCTTCCCTGGTTCAACTCGAGGCCATTTCCTCTTGTTCTGTCACTTGATCCTTGGGAGAAGAGGCCAACCCCCACCTCTTATCTTGGAAGCTTCCCTGTGGAGCTCCCAGCTCCCAGTTCCTGTACTGTAACCATCTCTGATGCATCAGCAAGGCAACCTCAGCTTATACATTTTGGGTACAGGCATTTTCAAATCCTGATCCCCAATACCTGTGCTGAGTCCTCTAGGATCACACCAGCTTGGCTTTGGGGTTGATGGCCCTGCTTTGCTTGGAGCAGGGCTCCCAGAAACTAAGATGTCCTCCTTGAACACCCTAGGAAGAATTTCTTTCCTGTGAGGTGCCAGAGCAGCAGAGCAGGCTGCCCAGAGAGGCTGTGGAGTCTCCATCTCTGAAGTGATCCAAACCTGCCTGGAGCCATCCTGGGCAGCCTGCTGTGGGTGACCCTGCTTTAGCACAGGGTGGGGGGACTGGGTGATTCCCAAAGATCCCTTCCAACACCAATCATGCTGGCAATCTGTGATTTTCCTAATATCAGCTACGCAGATGATGGAAATGAGAAGGTACTAGGAGGAAAATACCCTTGACCATCAGCTTTGTAGAGAATAGGCAAACTCCACACAAACTTCCATTATCTCTAAAGTGGCATGAAACCACCAACCCCTCTCCACCCTCCCATCAGAAACTTCCTCTGGAAGTCTGTGCTGAACTGAGCCACTTCACAGTAGCTACAAGGATGCCTCTGGTCCCTCTGCACACTCCGGGAGACAGCTGCCGCTCCTCTTTGCCTTGGGTTCCTTTAGATGGCACCATCCTCCTGTGCTGCTGCTGTGCTGGAGCTCATCTCCATTAGTATTCACCCTGCAAAAAGAGGAAAATTCTTTCATTACTGGGCAGTGGGGAGCACGGTGGTAATCGAGGTGGTGTCAGCATCTCCATTACAAGCCCTGGTTTCCAGTGAGGGGGGAGGTTCATGCTAGGTGTGCAGACTTTGATTCTTGTGATGCTGCAACCTCAGAGCTTCCTCCTTTTTGGTTTTCTTTTTTTTTTTGTTTGTTTGTTTGTTTTTTTGGGTTTTTTTTTTGTTTTTTTTTTTGTTTTGTAGCTGTCTCTGATGATGCTTAAGATATGACCTTCCCATATGGTGTGAGCAGCCAAGGGGACTGGTCCTGGTGTTGGGAGATTGGTATGAGGTGTGAAATTTGGTGGGGTTGTGCTGGCTGCAGAGCTGAGCTTTCTACTGGGAAGAACTGGGAATGGGCAGCAAAAGGGCATCCTGGGCTGCAGGGCTCTATCTAGAGTCCACCAAGGTGATGGGTGATGGGGTGAGCTGGGCTGGGGGATTCAGGGAGATGTTGGCAAGTGAAAGAAGTTGAGTCAGGCAGGTTTTGGGCCCAGCCCTCAAATCAGCAAGAGATTGGATGAGTACCAGGAGAAGAAAGAATGAGAGAAGAGAGTCTTTTGGGGTAGTTGGTAGCTGCCTGTATCCCTCTGCAGAGGCTAGGAACTCATTGGTGTTCTGGCAGGATGCTTGAGGGTGGCCTTGATGCTCTCCAGGGCTGCTCTGAGGGGTGAGGAGGGCATGGTACCATGCACACCATGTTCTGGGTGCTCTTCACAGACCTGAGGCTTGGCTGCTTCTCCCTCTAGCTGCTTTGGGAAAGCCAGCTGGGAACAGGAGGATTAAAGGGAATATTTAATATTTGGACCATTATGGATGGGATTGGTCTATAAGAACCATCCTCACCTGAATTAATGGGACTTTTATCATCTGAATTAATGGGACCTTTATCATAGGAATTAATGGGACTTTTATCGTCCTCTCGATTCTCACCATGAATCTAAAGGTCAGCAAAGTCCAAATTCTCCTTTAGCAAACCCCATTTCCAGGAAACAGGCTCTTGCCTTCCTCACTGGGAATGTTGCACCTGTAACATCAACAGCACTAGGACCCACATGGCAAAGCTCCACTCATAGCTGGTCAGATGAAAGCAGGCACAGTAGGTATGGTGCTAATCACTTTTCAGTGCTCTCCTGCAACAGGGTGAGGGGCAGAGCACACAAACTGGAACACAGCAAGTTCCACTTCAACATGAGGAAAAACTTCTTTACTGTCAGGGTGACAAAGCCCTGGAACAGGCTGCTTGGGGAGATTGTGGAGTCTCCTTCTCTAAAGATTCAACCACCCCCCTGGATGCATTCCTGTGCAACCTGCTGTAGGTGGTCCTGCTTTGGCAGGGGGGGTTGGACTTGATGATCTTCAGAACTCTCTTCCAACACCTACCATTCCATGATTCTAGGACTCCATGATTCTATGACCTTGTGCAAAGAGGGAAGAGCTGTGGCAAGTCACCTTCATGAGCAAAGGAGTGCAAAAGGAGAGGCAGCTGAATCCAGGCAAGTTTTGGCTTTAAAATGAGTGAACTTCCTGCTGAGGCAACACACGAGGGAAGGTTGGGGGTGCTGGTACCTTCATCATTGCCACCCCAACAAAGCACAGGAGCCTGGGCAGGGAAGAAGAGGAAAGTCATGGTTTTAGTTATTTCAAAACCTTCACACACACCCCCTCCCCTCTCTTAAACCCCTGAAAAATTGAAAACATGGAGAGTTTTAGGGGAGTTTGATGGGGATTACAATGGGATTGGGAGTTTGGGGGGTTATTTAATAGCGGGTTATAATAGGATTGTGAGTGTGGGGGTTGTTTGAAGGGGGTTATAATGGGATTGTGAGTTTGGGGGTTATTTATTGAAAACCTGGAGAAATAATCTTATTTGGTATTCAAATTTAGGAAAAAGGGGAGCCCCTTTTTAGGGGTTTAGGAAAAGGGAATCCCTGGGTCTTTCTCCCAGTGACTTTTTTCCCCTCTCTCTGGTATTTTTTGACTTCAATACCACATTGGAATTGACAACACACGAATCCTTCCACTCAGCAGAAGATGATTCTCCCTGATGTGTCCTCCCTCCCCCTTCCCCATGCTCCCTTTTGGCCGATTCTTGGCTGCTCTGCAACAAAGCAGCAGCAGCAGGGAATTCCAAGGGTCAACCCAAATCCCTTGTTCTCCCAGCCTGCTCGTAGCCCCCAGGAGTTTCAGCCTTGTTCAGACTTTTAGAAGTGCAAATAATCTCTATAAATGGGGGGAAAAACAGATCAAGTGATGGGGCAGGATCTCTCCCCATGAAGCCTGGGAGAGCACAGGGCTGTCCTGGTTGAGAGCTGCCTCTCTGGCTTCTCCATCTCCTCTGGTTTATTTTTCTTGCCTGCTTTTGCTGTTTTCTATCAAGTTGGCAGCTCTGAAGCAAGCAGAGCTTCGGGGCTGTAGCTCTATATGCCCTATTCCCCCTGTACATCAGGGACCAAACTCAGCCTGAGGGATCTCAGGGCTGTGCCTCTGCAGCAATTCCTGCTCTGTGGATTAAAACTAACCTCACACGGCATTGCTTTGCAAGGTCCCCTCATTAAATTGATGCTCAGGGATTAAAAAGGGATGCTAAATGCTTTCTGGGCTCAGGAAAATGGGAATTGCAAAGTGTGACTGTTTCTGTCGTCGTCCTGGCTGTCATTAAACACATGAATCAGCCCCAAATAGGTGATGTGATTGCACCAAGGTCTGGGGGAAGCAATGCAGCACCCAAACTGGGTCTGTTTCGCCTGTGTTTGAGAGCAAAGGGTCCCACCTGTGGAGCAGTACCGACAGAGCAGTTCCTGCCACCCAGTCCCTGGCAATGCAATTCCCAGCCAGTCCAAACAAGCATTAAAATATAGATGTTTTTACCAACAAATCCCCAAACCCCACTAACAACCACATCAGCAGCCAGATCAGCGACCCCGCACGAGTCTCCTTTATTCCCCTCTGCCTTTTGTTCCCCTCCAGCCTTTGTCCCTCGCCGAGCCCATGCTGCTCCCGGGGACGCCGCCGGTGCCCGGGATCAACCTCCAAGGATGTTCTGCCGTTCCCCAACCAGCCTTTCCTTTGCCCCAGATCAACTCCCCTGCTTGCTGCCAGCTCCTTTCACTCGGCTTCACCGGGAGCTCTGTGCGTTGAGGGAGAGCCCACGGCATCGTCGCAGCAGCCGATTTATTTAGTTACCTGGGAGGGGGAAAAAAATAAAACAGATATTCCTCCCTCTTGCTTCTCTGTGTGTCAGCTCTGATTACTTTCTTATTTAGTTGTTCAGTCGTTTTTTTGCTCATCTCTTTGTTAAACACACACAAAGTCGTTCATTAAGCAGTATGGGCTGCGTTTTGGCCCTTTATTAGGCATCTCCAGCAGGAGAGAAAAAAAAAAAAATCTCTGTTCCTCTCTACATTTATTTTCCTTTTGGATGATTTGATAAAGAAAGGGGAGGGGGGGAAATAAAATTACTCAGTGTTGTTTAAACAGCCTGGAAGTATTTCTGTACAGGGGAAGAATCCACATTAATCATTAAAGTTTCATGTTTCTTCCTTGCAACGGTGAACACCAGAGAAAGGAAAGGGCTGGTGAATTCTATGAGCGACTTACAGTGCAGCTATTTGGGTAAAGGATGAGGGGAAACTGAAGGGAAGTACAATAATAGCAGCCAGAAGGTTTTAAAAAAAATAAAAATTCGAATGGTGGGGGGAAAAAACAACAAACAACACCTTAAAAGAGAACATTTTAAGATCATTTTAATCAGATACATTTGCCACCAGGTACATTTTTAGGTCAATTTTCCAGCAGGTCCATTTTTCACCGGGTGCATTTTCCACCAGGTGCATTTTTCACCGGGTGCGTGTTCCAGCAGGTGCATTTGCCACCAGCTAGAATTTTCAGCAAATAAATTTTTCAGCAGATAAATTTTTCAGCAGGTAAATTTTTCAGCAGGTAAATTTTTCAGCAGATGAATTCACCCTCCCCGCGTTCGTGTTGTAGCAGCTCCTTGGATTTTTCCCCCCTCGCACTCGAGGCTGGAAGGAGCTGCGACTTCGGCTGGCGGGGGAGGCGAAGCGGGGCGGGGGGAATGCTCCATCCCTTTTCCACCCTCCAAAGCTGTGGCTGGGGGGAGATTTTCATGTGTGTGTCGTCGGGCAGAGAGTTTCGTCCCGGCGACCCTGCTGCCTAACCCTGTTTGCTGAGTTCCGCCGGGTTTGCTGACAACTTCTACTTGAGTAAATCGTATTTAGACAACAATATATTTCATTCAGGTCTTTTGCAATGTCTGGACCAAGGTCAGTTTTATATTCTACCGAAATCATAAAGTGACACTTGAGATAAACAGAATGTTTACTCTCTCCATGTGAGCTGAAGCTGATATGTAAATTCATCCTTATTCTGTCATCAAATTTGCATTTACCCTCTTAGTCAAACACTACAGGGCTCCAAATCAAACAGCTTTTAATGGTGGTCACCCCTTTATGACCGATTGCCATATCAGAGAGAAAGAAACAGCAATTTAGATTAAAATGAAAAGAGTAACACAACCTAACGAGCCTCATCCGGTCGCCCATAATTGGATAAACTTTTCATTCGGGTGCCTGGCTTTGGATGCTCGGCTGCCTGGGAAGTGATTGCTGTATTCTCCCGACGCTGCTCTTGTCCCTTTATCTGCCCCACGCAGACCTGACTCACCTCTCATCATTTTTTTTCCCTTCCCATCAAACAAGCCAAGTGCCACTAAATAAATTATGGCTTTTATTTTTTTTTAATTTATATATATATATACATTTACATCATTTATATACTAAAAAATAAGGGGGGGGGGGGGGGGGACGGGACTTGATTCACTGCAACAAGCAGCTGGGTTCCCACCTATCTTTGGGGCTCAGGCTGGGAATAAAACATGCAGGGGAAATAGGAACCCTAAAAACGGGATTGGGGTTTTGGGGGTTGTTTGATGGGGGTTGTAATGGGGTTGGGAGTTTGGGGGTTGTAATGGGGTTGGGAGTTTGAGGGTTGTTTGATGGAGGTTGTAATGGGGTTGGGAGTTTGGAGGTTGTTTGAAGGGGAGTATAATGGGGTTGGAAGCTTGGGGTTTATTTGATGGGGGTTATTTAATGAGGGTTATTTAATAGGGGTTATAATGGGGTTGTGAGTTTGGGGGTTATTTGATGAGGGTTATAATGGCATTGTGAGTTTGAGGTTTGTTAATGGGGTTTACAATGGAGTTGTGAGTCTGGGGGTTATTTGGTGGGGATTGTAATGGTGTGAGTTTGGGAGTTATTTCATGGGGGTTATTTAATGGGGGTTATTTAATAAGGGTTATAATGGGGTTGTGAGTTTGGGAGTTATTTATATGTTGGGGGTATTTATAGGTTGGACTTGGTGATCCTGAAGGTCTTTTCCAACCTGAATGTTTCTGTGATTCTGTGGTTGGGAGTTACTTGATGGGGGTCATAATGGGATAGTGAGTTTAGGGGTTGTTTGATGTGGGTTACAACGGGATAGTGAGTTTGGGGGGTTATTTAATAAGGAGTTATGATATCTTGTTAGTTGTGGAGAGTGAAGGTGGCCTAACACCACAGGGATGGGCTGGGGAGTGAAGGGCTTTGGGGCGAGAACTTCTGCAGAGTAAAAGAGTCATCCCTGGCCATGGAAGGGATGTTGGATGATCTCAAAGGTGCCTTTCAACCTAAGCCATTCTATGATTGAAAACACCAGATGGAAAAACACAGCTGAGGGTACAGGGTGACCAGAGAAAAACTCCAGAAATTTAACAGCAGCAGGAAAAAATAATGATAATAATAAAAAAGAAGATATTTGGCTAAATATGCACCCAAAAAATGGGTTTCATGGAACAAGAGGGATGGTTCCTGAGACCCCTGACTCGTTTCATGTGTGGCTTTACCCCATGTTTTCAGAGGAGGAGGATTGCCACTTGATGAAGCTTATATGCAAAGAAAAACTGGGGGGTTTTGACCAATTGGAGGGGGGATACGAACCTTTTGGAGGCTGAGGGACGAAAGGGCAAAAGGAGTTGGAAGCCAACGCCGTAGAAAGTGCCGTTGCTCCCTGGAAAAGGAGAGAAAGAAAGGAAGGGAGGTAAAGAAAAGCAACCAGAGGCACGTTCGGCTGCAGCTTTTGCTGGGTAACGGCAGAATCGGTGCCTGGAATGCTGGAGCTGCCGGAGGGCTTCATCCAGCACCGCTGCCACACCGACGCGGGGCCGTGCCCAGCTGCAGCCCTCCCTCAAACAAAACAACCATCAAAAGGAAAAAAAGAAAAACAACAACAACAAAAGCAACAACAGCAAAGACAACAAACTCCCACAACAACCCCGCAACTAAAAGAAAGAAAAAGGGTTAAAAAAAAAAAAAAACTGAAATAAATGTGAAGGAGAAAAAAAAAAAGCAGGGGAAGAGGGAAGAGGAAAAAAAAAAGAATTTTTCTTTTCAGCAGGGCTGTCAAATGGATATGGTGTAGTGGGAGGGCTGGGAGGGAACAGATATCTGCCTCTCTCCGGAGCCTGCAAGTATTTCTGCCATTCATGAAGCCAAGGGATGCCACACACATTCTGTTTGTTCAACATAAGCAAACAGATTGTAAACTGGCTGATAATTTTTGTACTGACAATGTCATTTACAGCTGTCAGCCTTTTGTCTGGCATGTTTGCTTTATTCAAATATGAACCAAGTGGACCTCCCTTCCACCGCTTTCTTCTGCATTAAAATCACATCAATTCCGTTCCATTCTGTCTTATCTAAAATTCATTGGAGGCCAATCACTTGGATGAATGCTTTGGGGTTTCCATGGAGGCAAGAAGTCTAGTGTGGACTTCAGGGGATTAGGAAGTTTCAGATTTAAAGCCTTGAAGTGCACGTTTCTTTCAGTTCTTTCTTTCTTTTTTCTTTTTTTTTTTTTTTTTTGATTGCTGAGGAAAGAATTAAAAAAAAAAATAAAAATAAAATAAAATCAGGAAATTTCAAGATAATTTTATTTTTCCACAGCAGGAAGCAATCTCCCTTTAGGGAGCATGTCCCAGCACATCCAGACGAGTTCAGCTTTTACTTCAGCACAATTTATGGCCCTGATCTTTCCAGCTGAGCTATGAAGGGATATACTGTACAGGCATCTTTCTCCCACACCCATCCACACCCCCTCGGCATCCTCACCAGGATCCTTGCCCACCAGCTCCTATAATAAATTCAGGCCCGTCTTCAATTAGATTGATTTGGATCCAGCTGCTTCCCAGGGTGCTGCCTGCAGGTCTGGAAGCATCTCCCTTTGTTAATAGAGGTCATGGCACTTTGTGTTAAATAATTCACATCAGACTATCTGTCTGTCTGTCCGTCTGGCTGGGGGCAGCTGCAGATGTTGCTCGTCGCTGCTGAGGCTGCGAGCCCCACGCTGGAGAACAAAGTTGGGTGCAGAGGATATTTGGGTTGTGTTTGTTGCTCAAGCTGCTCTAAAAAGCAGGAAGGAGAGGCTGCAAAGCAGGATGCATTTATGATGGTTTGGGCTTTAGCTTTCAGCTTTCTGCTGTCATTTTTGGGTTTGTGGGTTGGATTTTTGGTGCTGGGCATGGCTTTTTTTGCTCAAGGTTGCCGGTGATGGAAGCAGCCCAAATCACAAGCTGGGCATAAAGATCTTGGGTTTACATATTTAGGGCAGAGAGGGAAAGGAATTGTTTGCCCAGGGAAAGTCAGGGGTGGGAAACACCCATCCTGAGTAGCCGTCCCACAAGGGAGAGGATGCAGGTGACAATTAATGCCACCTTTTCCCATCCTGCCTCATCTTCCTTTCCCTGCACCCAGTGATTAAAAATCTCAACTCCAGCCTCAAAGTAAACAAGCCCCAGACTGGTGTGGTTAAGTATGAAATGTTCTGAAAAAAATGTGGGGTTTATTTACCTTCAGGGTCCTGAAACTCGGTAAGTGCTCCTGAAGCAGAGCTTGGAGCTCCCACCGCCACGGCAGCAGGGCTGGGAGGCAGAGCTGAGGTTCCTGGCACAGTGCTTGTCCCCAAAGTGGAGATGTTATGGCCACTGAGATGCTCCAGCTGTCCTGGCACCCCTGTGCCAGTGGTGATGGTGGCAATAGAGATGGTGATGGCAATAGGAAGAGGATGGCAGTAGCAAAAGCCATGCTGGTGGCACTAGGGATGATGACAATGGTAATGGTAATGGCAAGGATTGTCCCAGGCAGCCCCCTCCCAGCAGAAGAGGTCCCCTTGGGAGCCCATTATCTATGACCCTTCCTTCCTCCTACCACTAGCCTATGGGACAAGCATTGTCAGTTCAGTCCAGCAGTGGTTCTTGGGCAGGTTTTGGGGCAGGCTGAAGGGTTTCCCTCTGCCTGTGTCTTCCTGGGAGCGCTGCAAAGTACATCACAGTCAAGACTAATATCTCAGTGACCCTTCTTGCTGATGCAGATTGAATGGAGGATGTAAATGCCATATCTATCAATCTAGCCAGTTTGCTTCTCCTCCTCCATGCCTCCCTATCACCCCACTTAGGTGTCAACTGAGTGTTGGGTCAATAAAGCCTACACACCCCTACAAATATACATCACCACAAGTCAACAAACAAACAAGCCCAAGCAAACAAACAAAATCTAATCAAGACATCCCTCCCAGCATCTGTGAAGGAAAGAAAGGACCAGAGTTGCATTTATGATGCTTGCTGAGCCACTCACATAGCAGGCAGTGGGATGGAGATGGTCACCCTGACCAATATTAAAGGTCCTCTCTGGGGGTTCTTGCATTCAGTGGCTCTGTGCTCCACCAGCCAGCCCTGTGCTGAAGTGAGATCTTCCTCACCACATTTGGAGTTTGCTCATTAATAAACATTCTCAGCTGAGAGCTATGAAATTACCTAAGAGGATGAGGTGGTGGGTAGCAAACCCACCCATGTAAACACCTCTCCAGGCAGGAGAGGACACCAAGGATGGCTCATGTGAGAGTAGGACAGGAGCTCTGGCACTCACCACATCAGAGGTCATTTCAAGAGGACCAGTCTACAGCAGCAGAAGAGGAGTGAGGCTTACTAATTATTTACAGACCACTTCTGCCTCAAGATACCTTTTCTAAAGGCTCAAGGAATATTTGGGAAGGGAACCTCATTCTAGATGTGGTGCTGAGGGACGTGGTTTTGTGGTGACTTGGCAGTGCTGTGTTAATGGTTGGGCTTGATCACCTTAAAGGTCTTTTCCAACCAAAACAATTTATGCACTCTCCTTCTTCTGTCTGCTGTCCCTGGACCCTCTGCCCCAGGTTGCTGTTGCTGGTGAGGTGATCTGGGAAGGAGCTGAGGTGTGGTGCTCCTGGTAGCCACCATCTCTCTCAGCCCAAGCTGCAGGGAACAGTACTGCTAGGGGGCAGAGACATTAGCTGCCTGTGTATTGTGATGACTTGAAGCTCTTTGGGGCCATTGATAAGGAAGGTAGGGGTAAAAATAAAGTCCTGTTGAAGCTCCTGTTAAATTCGTGCCAATCTCAGATTGGATCAAGGCTCTGTTCCAAGTCAAGACCACGAAACACTAGGTGGAGGGGTTGTGAGATGCAGGGTCCCCATGCCCTGGGAGAGTAGCACAGGATGGGCTCTGTCCAGGGATGTTGCTGCACAGACCTGCAGCACTCACTTTCCTCTGAAAGGATCATCCTAAAAACTGAACAAAACTCACTTTTGCTGCTTCATATTTAGGAGTTGTCATTATTTCCCCCCACCTCCTCCCTTCCCCCCTCTCCCCCCGCCCCTTCTCTTTTCCTTTCCACAGCTCAGGGGAACTTTGGAGATGACAGAGATTGTTCCCCTGTAACCCTGGTGCATTGAAAATCCCAGCGCTGGAGCTGCCGGTGGGTTTTGTTCCCTGGCTGCTCCGTCTCATCTTCCTTTCAAGTTGGGGTCTTCTTTCAAAACGACAAAGGGATAAAAAAAAAAGAAAAGGCAAAAGCGGGAAGGAGCTTTTCCCCATCATTTGTCTTGCTGCCTATAATAGGGGAGAAGAATGGGGGGAGAGGAGAGGAAACTCTTCCTTTGTTTCAGTAATGTCTCATTTCAATTTGAAACCAAACTCGACGGGCGTGTGTGCTGCTTTATAAACTCCAAACCCTGGAGAGAAAACAACTGGATGGAAATGTCACCTGCTATGTGTGCTGGTGGGAGAAAAGGGCTTTGAATGGGTGCCATCTGAGCACGGAGGTCTGGAGATTCACAGAGTCACAGATTGCATCAGGTTCAAGGGACCCTCAAAGGGCATCTTGTCCAACTTCCCTGCAGGCAGCAGGGACACCTCCAACTCCATCAGGGACAATGTGCCCAGGGACACATCAAGACTGATCTTGAATATCCCCAGGGACAAGGATGTAATCACATCCCTGGGCAACCTGTTCCAGTATTTCACCACTCTCATTGTGCAGAACTTCCTACTGATGTCCAATCTAAATCTCCCCTGCTCCAGTTTCAAATCATTGCCTCCCATCTTATCACTCCAAGCCCTCCTAAACAGTCCCTCCCCAGCCTTCCTGTAGGTCCCCTTCAGATGTTGAAATGTAGCTCTAAGGTCTCCCCAGAGCCTTCTCTTCTCCAGACTGAACAGCCCAAATTCTTTCAGCCTGTCTTCCTAGGAGAGGCTCTCCAGCACCCTGATCACCTCTATGGCCCTCCTCTGGACCCACTCCAGCAGGTCCATGTCTCTCTTGTGTTGGTGACCCCATAGCTGGACTCAGTATTCTAAGCTCCAAAGATTTTCTCAACCAGCAGGACTCTATCCAGCACTTTGTAAGATCCTGCCCTGGCTTTGGTGGAATTTTAGGTCAAGACTTCTGGCTGGTAGAACTCCTCCTCACCATCCTGCCTGCCCAGATTTAAAGGTCTGTTCTCCACTTCAAGTCATGCAAAGCTTTGTCTTCACTTCTGCAGCAGCTCAACCTTGGCAAAAGGGAAGAGAGATCTCTGAGGCCTTATGAAAACCACCAACTGATCGAGATCTCTCAGCAAGCTCACTCCTTGATGGCCACCAGTGATCCCACAAGCACAAAGAGTTACAGAACCAACCCAAAAGTAACATTTGCTCTTCTTTTTTTAAATATATATTTTTTCTTTTCCTTTCTTTCTTTTTTCCTTTCTTGCCCAAACAAAACCACAGCAAACCCTGCTCAGCCAACAGTCTGAGGGCTCAGCCACATGCTGGACAATACCAGCTGGACAATCCAGCCCCACAATTCCTGTCCACTCCTGGGATATTTATGACATGTCCCACAGTTGTCATGTCAACCCAACAAGCAAGGGCAGTCTTAAATCAAGCTGTCAAGGGGCCAGAACAGGACCACTATGCAAAATAACACTGCTGACTGACACCAGGGCATTTTCACAGAATCGCAGAATTAACCGGGCTGGAAAAGACCTTTGAGACCATCAAGCCCAACCTCTTACCTAACACCCTCTAATCAACTAAGCCATGGCACTAAGTGCCTCATCCAGTCTGGGTTTAACACTTCCAGGGATGGTGACTGCACCACCTCCCTAGGCAGCACATTCCAGTGGCCAATCTCTCTGTCTGGGAAGAATTTCTTCCTAATATTCATCCTGAACCTCTCCTGGTGCAGCTTGAGACTGTGTCCTCTTGTTCTGCTGCTGGTTGCCTGGGAGAAGAGACCAACCCTCACCTGGCTAAAACCTCCCTTCAGGTAGTTGTAGACAGCAATGAGGTCTCCCCTGAGCCTCCTCTTCTCCAGGCTAAACAACTTCAGCCTCTCCTCACAGGGCTGTGCTCCAGACCCCTCCCCAGCTTTGTTGCCCTTCTCTGGACACATTTGAGCATCTCAACATCTTTCTTAAACTGAGGTGCCCAGAACTGGACACAGTACTTAAGGTGTGGCCTACCCAGTGCTGAGTACAGAGGAAGAATGACCTCCCTAGTCCTTTTTGGGGGATTCCCACCTGCTCCCTTGCTATGTTTAAGTTGGTCCTTTGGAAGAGCAGCAGGGCATAAGAAGAATAACAATGAAATGATGAAGATGGTCTCTTTCCCTTCAAAAGAATGGAAATATCAGATGGTTATTTTCTTTTGGGTGAGATTTGTTATATGCTATGTCCTGTGTGTCTCCCAGAAATATCAGGATATTAGGGAAAATTCCTTGACAGAATGAGTGCTCAGGCATTGGAACAGGCTGCCCAGTGAGGTGGTGGAGTCACCATCCTTGGAGGTGTTCAAGAAACCTGTGGATATGGCACTTTGGGATGTGGTTTAATGTCCATGGTGGTGTTCTGTGCATGATTAGACTCAATGAGGTCTTTTACAACCCAAACAATTCTGTGATTCTATGACTCTGTGAAATGATGGAGCCACATCAATCCTGGAAGCTATGGAAGGTATTTATGTCCAGGTATTACAATATCTGCACTCAATCTATGCTCCTTGGACAAGAGGAAGCTCAATCTTCATCCTCACCCTGCCCAAGCAAAGCTCCACAAGACAGTCAGCAAATGGAGCAAATATTTGTGGGATGGCTGCTTATTAGTGCTGTGATAACTCAGGAGGGAAGTAGAGCTGTCCTGTACATCACACTCCTTCAAATCTGTGCAAATACCTCAGAGGTTTGCTGGGGAGCATTGGAGAAGCTGCACCAGAGATAGCATCTCCCTTGTAGGAGGAGGCAGGAGCTGGTTCCAGGGACAAGACTAATTTTCTGTGCATTCATGAAAACTATAATTATTTTTTTTTTGATAATGAGATGAATCATAGAATCACAGCATTGTTAAGGTTGGAAGGGACCTCAAGGGTCATCTAATTTCAACTTCCCTGCCATGGGGAGGACACCTCACACTAGAGCAGGTTGTCCAGCCTAGCCTTAAAAGCCATCTGCATTTCAAGCCCACCACTCCTCCCACAAAAAAAAAAAAAAAAAAAAAAAGGGAGAAATCTGTTTGGGGAGAGTATTTCATCAGTGCTTCTGAAGCACAGAGGTTAAGGAGGAGCTTGCAAGTTTGTTAAAGACATCAGTGTGTATAAAACCTATCTGAAACCATTCACCTCCCATGGGAATTGATGCTGGAAAAGCATTTAGCCTTTGATCAAGGCCAGCTGGAATGTTTGGAAACAGATTTGCTGATACATTTATTGCCTCAAACCAGGTTTTCCAGTACCTATATCATATACAAACAGATTTTCCAATTAATTAGTTGTATAAAATTAGGGTTTCCAATACATATATCATATGAAAACAGATTTTCCAATTAATTTATTATATAAAATCAGATTTTCCAATGCATGTATCATAGAATTGTAAGGGTTGGAAGGGACTTCAAGGATCATCAGCCCCAACCCCCCTGCCATGGGCAGGGACACCTCACACTACAGCAGGTTGCTCACAGCCACATCCAGCCTGGCTGCAAAAACCTCCAGGGATGAGGCTTCCACCACCTCTCTGAGCAACCTGTGCCAGTGTCTCACCACCCTCATGGGGAAGAATTTCTTCCTAACATCCCATCTGAATCTACCCACTTCTAGTTTTGCTCCATTCCCCTTAGTCCTATCACTACTCAACACTCTAAAAGGTCCCCTTCCCCTTTAGACACTGAAAGGCCACAACAAGGTCTCATCCAATCTGAATCTACCTATTTCTATTTTTTTTGGTATTTTTTTCATAGGAAAGTAGATTTTCCAATATTTTTTCTCACATGAAACCAGGTTTTCTGATACAGGAATACCTCTGAAAACAGCTTTTCTGCTACCTACACATCAAATCAGATTTTCTGATACAGGAATACCTTTGAAAACAGCTTTTCTGCTCCCTGGATCATGTGCATCACCCATAAGTGCCTGCACAGATGATGGTTACATTAACTGTGGCTGTGTTTATTTCCATCCTATTCATTGTCATGGAGCTTCACTCAGAGGGTGAAGCCCTTAAACACTTCAGACCACCGCATGCCCACATGCTGTGCCTGACCACGGCACCAACCGAAACCTAAAACTCTGCTCGCCTCCAAGAGCAGCTGATTATTCCACGTCTGCCCATTTTATTTCCATACATCTCCATATATTTCGCTCTGGAGCCTCGCTAGGCAAGCCGATAGTGACCCAGGTGGGGCAGGACTTTTGCCATCGCTGATGCTATGACCACTTGCAAGCTTCAGTCCCTTCCTCACAGCTTTCCATTCGCTTATTAAACGGAGGAAATCTGCCCGGGTGGTGATTTGCACCATTAGCAGAGGTGATAAAAGGAGCAGGGGGGCGAATGGGGGGACACACACACGCAGACGGAGAGGTGTAAAGCAATTAGCGACCTTGTCGGGAGCCTCCTGCCTTCAGATTGTGCCAGGGGAAGGTTTCTCCAGTCGCTGTGGAGGATCCCAGCGCTGCCCCACGAGTGAGCGAGGATAGAAGTTGGTCGGCAGCACTTCGTGCAGACCTTGTGTCGGCTGCGTTTTGGCTTTCAGCATCGTAGCACCGCTAGACAGATGGCTCCGTGAGCCATTACAGCCTTGGGTGTCTCTTTTGCAAGCATGCAAATGATATTGCCGTGTTGCAGAGAGGGGTTATTTACCGGTAACTGCTAAACTGTCGATCATTATTATATTCCGGGGAGGTGGGAGGTGTGTTTGCATAGTTTAAGCTATCCATCCCATCTAAAATTAGCATTATTTTTAGTTAAAACCAAACCAAACAAAACAACGACACCCCCCCAAAAAACAAACAAACAAGCAAACAAACAAAAAAACCAAAACAACACACACACGCTAAAAAAAAAAAAAAAAAAAAAAAAAAAAAGAAAGGAAAAGATAGAGAGAGAAAGAAAAAAGTTATCAACGTTAAGAGAAACCATTATGGAATCGACTTGGGTAAAAAACCGTCTTGGGGCTTTTTTGTATGCATCCACCGACACTTATCTTGCAAGGAGGATGGAAACCAGCACGATCTGCCTGTGAAGTTTGCAAACACCGTCCCACCCCAGGGTCTGCATCGCATTTCCCTTTGTGTCCTGGCTGAGGGCACGGAGAGGATCACAGACCCCATCCTTGCGCTGTTTACTTTGAGAACAATCAGTAATGTATGAATAATAATGCCACCCTCTGACCATGACTAATTGAATTGCAGCATGCTGCGGAGGCAGGCAGAAAGCTTTGCTCCCCGCCAGTCTATCAGCCTTGTTTTTCAAGTAGCTGCAGACAATGATTGATGCTGATGTGCTTTCAAACGAGTTGCCTTCAACACCTAATGCCAGCACGTATGGACCTGCAGCTCCGGCCCCTACCAAGCAGCACCCGGGATTTATCCTTTTATTTATTTATTCCTCTAAAGGACCTTCTGGAAGCTGACTTTTTCCCTTGGACAAGGTCCTTTTTTTTCTTTCTTTATTTTTTTTTTTATTTGCAGCAGCAGCCTCCTAGGGTGGAGCAGCCTTGGAGCAGTTCCCTGCTAGATGCCCCATCAGGCTGGTTTTCCATGGGAGTATGTGGAAAGGTGGGATGGCAGAGCTGCCCTTTCCCAATGGAGGCTTACCTGGACATCCTTCAGCTGTGCAGGGAGCAGGGAAAGAGCAAAGGGGTATGAATTTTGCTTTAACAGAGAGAAAACTAACCATCTACCCACCCACCCATCTACTGGAGAGGTTGATAAACCAGTTAGCTCGGAAATACAGAGGCAAAACCAGGACTAGTGGAAAAAAACAGCCACAACCACTACAGAAGGAGAATCCAGAGCTCTGACTTTTCATCTCAACACTTGAGGAGACTCCCAGAGTGATGCTACCTGTGACCTCTCTACCCTGGGAATCCACAAAAGAGTGCCCAGGAGAGGAGCACCACTATGTAGAGGTAGCACGTTCCTCTCTTAGCTCAAGAAAATCCTTATTTTTCCATCACAACATACAGATGATAGCCCCAGAGGAGCAAGGCAAGCGAGAGCAAACCCCAAGGGCAACATCAGCAGTGGACATGGATGGTCTCACAGGTCCATCATAGAGTCATAGATTCATAGAACAGTTTGGATTGGAAAGGGCATTAAAGATCATCTAGTTCCAGTCCCCCTGCCATGGCCAAGGACACCTCCCACTAGCCCAGGTTGCTCAAAGCCTCATTCAACCTGATTCTGAACACCTCCAGGAAGAGGGCATCCACAACCTCCCTGGGCAACCTGTTCCAGTGTCTCACTACCCTTGCTGGAGAGAATTTCTTCCTTATCTCCAGTCTAAATCTGCCCTCTTCAAGCTTCAATCCATTCCTTCTTGTCCTGTCACTACAAGTCCTTGTCAAAAGTCCTTCCCCAGCTTTATGTTAGGCCAACTTCATGCACTGGAAGCCTGCTCTAAGGTCTCCCTGGAACCTTCTCTTCTCCAGATTGAAGAGACTCAACTCTCTTAGCCTGTAGCTATAGGAGGGGTTCTTCAATCCTCTGACCATCTTCATGGCTCTCCCCTGGACCCACTCCAGCAGTTTCATGTCCCTCTTATGCTGGGGGCACCAGAACTGGGCTCCGTACTCCAGATGGGGGTCTCAGAAGATGGTCACAGCATCACAGTACATTAGAGGTTGGAAGGGGCCTCAAGAGATCATCAGGTCCAAGCTCCCTGCCAAAGCAGGATCACTTAGGGTAGTCCACACAGGAATGCATCCTGGTGGGTTTTGGGTTAAATTAGGCTTGTCTTTCTCTCTTGGTGTCAGCCACTAAAGAAGACTGCTTGTCATGCAGCCCAGGACACTTTTGGGCTGCAAGTGCCCCTTGCCAGCTCATCATGGTGGCACCTTCCAAGTTTGCTGCCTCTAAGTTCAGGATGCTTTCCCAGGTCTACACGGCCTGACCAATGAGGATTTGAGCCCAAGGAACCTGGGCTGGGGCTTTACCCAGCTCCCCCCTTCCAGCACACACTGTGAGTTGGCTCCCTTGCCACAGTGGCCAGGCAGATGTCCAGGCTGGGCCCCGTGCAGGCAGGGAGTTTTATTTGGTTCAAAGAAGGCCCTGGGAGTCCATTAAATCCTTTCTTTAGCACTACGATTAAGTGAGACCTCAGTGATTTATTTCCTCCTCCCTGTATCTGGGTTTTCAAGGCCTCGGGTGCCAGCCCACTGGGGTCTGCTCCAAATCTGCAGTACTTGGCCTTGCTTAGGAGTCAACAAAAGCTTTGTTTGGCAACCCAAAGCCAAATGGAAATCTGTCCTTTGGACCAAGGCAAACCGTCGCTCCTCAGTGGCATAACAAGTCTTGTGTCAAAACCTTGCTCTAAGCTTCACCTCAAAGCTTTTTCCAGCCTTTTTTTTGGCTTGTTTTTGTGTTTGGGCTTTTTGTTGGTTTTTTGTTTGTTTTTTTGTTTTGGCTGTTGCTGTGCAGAAAGCATCACAGGGCAGCCACAGGCACAGCCACTTGCACCCAGACCCACTGGAGGCCATGAATGGGGTTTAAAATAAAAGAAGGAGATTCAGACTGGGTAGAAGGAAGAAATTTTTGATGCTGAGGGTGGTGAGACACTGGCACAGGTTGCCCAGAGTGGTGGTAGATGCCCTATCATAGAACCATAGAATGGTCCAGGCTGGAAGGGACCTCCAAAGGTCATCCAATCCAACCTCCCTGCAGTCAGCAGGAACATCCTCAACCAGATCAGGTTGCCCAGGGCCTCATTGAGCCTCACCTTGAATATCTCCAGGGAAGGAGCCCCAACCACCTCCCTGGGCAACCTGTTCCAGTGTTTCACCACTCTCATAGTGGAGAACTCCTTCCTGATATCCAATCTGAATCTGTTCTTCTCTAGTTTGAAGCTATTGCCCCTTGTCCTGTCACTGCAGGTCTTTGCAAACAGTCTCTCTCCAGCCTTCCTGTAGACTCCTTCAGGTACTGGCAGGCTGTTATTAGGTCTCCCCAGAGCCTCCTCTTCTGCAGGCTGAACACCCCCAGCTCCCTCAGCCTGTCCTCATAGCAGAGTTGCTCCAACCCCCTGATTGATTTCATGACCCTCCTCTGGACTCCCTCCATGAAGTCCATGTCCTTCCTGTACTGAGTGCTCCAGACCTGGACACAGTACTCTTATCCCTGGAAACATTCCAGGTTAAGTTGGATGGGGCTGTGAGCAACCTGATCTACTCGCAGATGTTCCTGCTCACTGCAGGTGAGGTTGGACCAGGTGAACTTGAAAGGTCTCTTCCAACCTGAACCACTCTATGATTCTAAGATTAGCTGCCCAGTAGGCTGCCAGTATCTTTACAACAGACCAGCTCTGTGAAGGCTTCTGCATTCACCTCAAGAAAACCCCTGTGAGAAGAGTTTTCTTTTCCTCCTGGAGAAGGGCAACATGGTAATGTTACTCTAACTGGAATGTGGAAGATAAGTTCAGATGGTTGCTGGAGCTCTGCAGAGAAGCACCCCCATGCGTGAGCATCCCAGTGTGAAAGCATCCCAGTGTGGGAGTATCCTGGTATGGGAATATGATAGGACAGGAAGGATCAAAGTGCTGGAGCATAGAATCATAGAACCGTAGAATAGTAGATTCATAGAATCATATAATCGTAGAATCATAGAATCGCAGAATCGTAGAATCGCAGAATCGTAGAATCGTAGAATCGTAGAATCATAGAATCGCAGAATCGTAGAATCGCAGAATCGCAGAATCATAGAATCGCAGAATCGTAGAATCGTAGAATCGTAGAATCATAGAATCGCAGAATCGTAGAATCGTAGAATCATAGAATCGTAGAATCATAGAATCGCAGAATCATAGAATCGTAGAATCGTAGAATCGTATAATCGTAGAATCGTAGAATCATAGAATCGTAGAATCGTAGAATCGCAGAATCATAGAATCACAGAATCGTAGAATCGTAGAATCATAGAATCGCAGAATCGCAGAATCGTAGAATCGCAGAATCGCAGAATCGCAGAATCGTAGAATCGTAGAATCATAGAATCGCAGAATCGTAGAATCGCAGAATCGTAGAATCGTAGAATCGTAGAATCATAGAATCGCAGAATCGTAGAATCGCAGAATCGCAGAATCATAGAATCGCAGAATCGTAGAATCGCAGAATCGTAGAATCATAGAATCGCAGAATCGTAGAATCGCAGAATCGTAGAATCGTAGAATCGCAGAATCGTAGAATCATAGAATCGCAGAATCGTAGAATCGCAGAATCGTAGAATCGCAGAATCGTAGAATCATAGAATCGCAGAATCGTAGAATCGTAGAATCGCAGAATCGTAGAATCGCAGAATCGTAGAATCGCAGAATCGTAGAATCATAGAATCGCAGAATCGTAGAATCGTAGAATCGTAGAATCGTAGAATCGCAGAATCGCAGAATCGCAGAATCGCAGAATCATAGAATCGCAGAATCGCAGAATCGCAGAATCGCAGAGTCGCAGAGTCGTAGAGTCGTAGAGTCGTAGAATCGTAGAATCGTAGAATCGCAGAATCGCAGAATCGCAGAATCGCAGAATCGCAGAATCGCAGAATCGCAGAATCGCAGAATCGCAGAATCGCAGAATCGCAGAGTCGTAGAGTCGTAGAATCGTAGAATCGTAGAATCGCAGAATCGCAGAATCGCAGAATCGCAGAATCGCAGAATCGCAGAATCGTAGAATCGTAGAATCGTAGAATCGTAGAATCGTAGAATCGTAGAATCGTAGAATCGCAGAATCGCAGAATCGCAGAATCGCAGAATCGCAGAATCGTAGAATCGTAGAATCGTAGAATCGTAGAATCGTAGAATCATAGAATCGTAGAATCGTAGAATCGTAGAATCGTAGAATCATAGAATCGTAGAATCGTAGAATCATAGAATCATAGAATCGTAGAATCATAGAATCATATAATCGTAGAATCATAGAATCATAGAATCATAGAATCATAGAATCGTAGAATCATAGAATCATAGAATCGTAGAATCGTAGAATCATAGAATCATAGAATCATAGAATCGTAGAATCATAGAATCATAGAATCGTAGAATCATAGAATCATATAATCGTAGAATCATAGAATCATAGAATCATAGAATCATAGAATCGTAGAATCATAGAATCATAGAATCGTAGAATCGTAGAATCATAGAATCGTAGAATCATAGAATCATAGAATCGTAGAATCATAGAATCATAGAATCGTAGAATCGTAGAATCATAGAATCGTAGAATCATAGAATCATAGAATGGTTTGGGTTGGAAGGGACCTTAAAGAGTATCTGGTTCCAACCCCCCTGCCATGATCTAGGACACCTTCCACTAGTCCAGGTTGCTCAAGGCCTTGTGCAACCTGGCCTTGAACACCTTCAGGGAGGAGACATCCACATCCTCCCTGGGCAACCGGTTCCAGTGTCTCACCACCCTCACTGTAAGGAATTTCTTCCTAACATTCAGTCTTTACCTGCCCTCCTCTAGCTTCAATCCATTCCCTTTCATCCTATCACTACAAGCCCTCCCCAGCTTTCTTGTAGGCCCCCTTCAAGTACTGGAACGTTGCTATAAGGTCTCCCAAGAGCCTTCTTTTCACCAGGCTGAACAAGCCCAACCCTTGTAACACCTTGGGGACAGGTCCCTGACACTGTGGGGGAGCCAGGTATCACAGGACCATAGCTTTGGTTGGAACAGACCTCTGAGATGATCCTAGGATTCTGTGATACCTGGCTCCCCCATGGTGTCAGGGACCTGTCCATCGACCTAACACCACCATGGCTCTTGGAGAGGCTGGTGCTGGTCTCTTCTCACAGGTAATTAGTGACAGAACAAGAGGGGTTGGCCTCAAGCTACGATTAGGTAGGTTTAGACTGGACAGTAGGAAACATTTTTTCACATCAAGAGAGGTCAGAGATTGGAATGTGCTGCCCAGGGAGGTTGTGGAGTCCCCAAGTCTGGATGTGTTTCAAGATGGTTTGGATGTGGTGCTTGGGGCTCTGGTTTAGGGGTGAGCCTTGTAGAGTAGGGGTCTGGGTTGGACTTGGTGATCCTGAGGGGTTTTTCCAACCTGAACATTTCTGTGATTCTGTGATTCAACCACACCCCGAAAGTGCCTCATCCGCAACAGAGCATCTCCATCCCAACTGTGCTTATCCAAACATGCTGTCTGCACTGGAATGCTTCAGTTTTAAGCCCTCTCCCCGGGAATACTTTTCAAGCAGCCAGCAGCACCCCGGGGCAGGGGCTTGGGTCCCTAGCTCAGCATCCCCCTTCCGGCAGGGCCCAGGGTGGAACTCAGTGCAGCAGGGGCCCTCGCGTCGCCCTCTCGCTGTATGTACACTTGGTCAGGCTGTGTAAACTTTGACATGTGGATGTCAATCTTTCTCATATTTGCAGATGGCTTTATCAGAGCGTGATTAGTTTCTAGAACAAATTTGAGCAAAAGAAAAACATTACCTACAGTATGTAAGCCAACAGAGCGGCGAGTTTTCAGATTTGTCTATTTACATGGGCACCGGGGTGTTTTGCTAAGGCTCTCTAAAAGTGATGGTAATTGAACAGTGCCAGTGTGTTAGTAGAAGCTGATGAGTTGTAAAGGTTTTATAAACAAGCAGGGTGGATTTGGCTGTAGCCCTCCGAGCGCTGTTTGTTAATCTCGGCCCGCGAGCGCGCACCTCGCGCAGTGTAAATACTCCTGAATTTGGAGGTGTCAATAGTGTAACTTTGCCTGTTTGTAAAATCATCCTTCTGATATCATCAGGAAGTTTACCAAACGTCCCATGGCCAAATATAATAAAGGCTTAAGTAAGCGCCTGAGAGAGGCAAGAGGAGGTAGGGGGTGGGAGGAGGGAAACCCCCGTGGTTTGCTGCTTTGAGGTTGTGCTGCCTGCTTGGGAAAGGGTGCTGAAGGAAATAGAAGTCAGAAATAGAGTTGTTGTTCCTCACAGAATCACAGAATTAACCAGGCTGGAAAAGACCTCAGAGATCATCAAGCCCAACCTATCACCCAACACCATCTAATCAACTAAACCATGGCACTGAGTGCCTCATCCAGTCTGGGTTTAAACGCTTCCAGGGATGGTGACTCCAGCACCTCCCTGGGCAGCACATTCCAGTGGCCAATCTCTCTGTCTGTGAACAATTTCTTCCTAACATCCAGCCCAAACCACCTCTGGCTCAGTTTGAGACTCTGTCCTCTCCTTCTGTCACTGGTTGCTTGGGAGAAGAGCCCAACCCCCACCTGGCTACAACCTCCCTTCAGGTAGTTGTAGACAGCAATGAGGTCTCCCCTGAGCCTCCTCTTCTCCAGGCTGAACACCCCCAGCTCCCTCAGCCTCTCCTCACAGGGCTGTGCTCCAGACCCCTCCCCAGCTTTGTTGCCCTTCTCTGGACAGGTATCCCTCAGGCTTCCCCCTCTTTGGATGGCTGCAGGGTGGGTGATGTGCGAGCCTTGCTCCCTTTTATTTTTTGTTTGTTTGGTTTTTATTCCCCAGGGGAATCCCTGGGTGAGTCGAGCTCCTGATGAAGCCATCTCTGCCTTTCTCTCTCTCTCTCTCCTCCCTCTCTCTCTCTCAGCAATCACATTATCCAAACACAGTCCTGGCTTTGCCAGGAGGAAGCCACAACCGCCGTGCTGGGAAAACGCCGAAACTGCGTCCCCAAGATGCCATTAACCACTAGAGGGCCCAAAAATTGTACAGAAGGAGACTCCAGCAGCAAGGAACTGGACTGTCCAGAGGGCTTTTCCCCTTGCTGGGGAAGTAACTCTCTTTTACTTTATTTCATTATTTATTTTTTCCCCCCTCTCTCTGATAAAAAGGGGTCTGGGAAAGGAGAAGCTCACAAGGACCTGCCACCGGGGGTTAATAAACAGCCCCCGGCGGCTGGAAGTATTGATGGCTGAGGGAGATGAAATGGCTGTGACATTTAAAGGAGGAATTTGTGAACCACAAATATGAGCATGACTGACACAGCATGGCAGCACATAAAATCAATACAAATAACCCAAACCTTAATACCTTGATCCCAGGGAAGAGCATTGCATTACTGGGGGTGGGGGAGAGAGGAGGGGGGAGTTCAGAGGAGCGGCAGCTGCCCTGGATGTGACTACTGGGTGCTATCGACTGGCACACGTGGGGGCAATGACAATTAGGATGATCTTTAGGAGGAAGAATTTCCCTCCCAGTTCTTTCCAAGCTGCAGAAGGAAACATGGAAAAAGGGACAGCAGTTGCAGAAGGAAAACAAGGAACAGGGGACGACAGCTGCAGAAGGAAACATGGAACAGAGGATGGCAACTGCAGAAGGAAACATGGAACAGAGGATGGCAACTGCAGAAGGAAACATGGAACAGGGGACAGCAGCTGCAGAAGGAAACATGGAATAGGGGACGGCAGTTGCAGAAGGAAACGTGGAACAGAGGACGGCAGTTGCAGAAGGAAACATGGAACAGAGGGACGGCAGTTGCAGAAGGAAACATGGAACAGGGGACGGCAGCTGCAGAAGGAAACATGGAACAGGGGACGGCAGTTGCAGAAGGAAACATGGAACAGGGGACGGCAGTTGCAGAGGAACGGAACGGGACGCAGTTGCAGAAGGAAACATGGAACAGGGGACAGCAGCTGCAGAAGGAAACATGGAACAGGGGACGGCAGCTGCAGAAGGAAACATGGAACAGGGGACAGCAGCTGCAGAAGGAAACATGGAACGGGATGGCAGCTGCAGAAGGAAACATGGAACAGAGGACGGCAGTTGCAGAAGGAAACATGGAACGGGGGACGGCAGCTGCAGAAGGAAACATGGAACAGGGGACAGCAGTTGCAGAAGGAAACATGGAACAGAGGACGGCAGCTGCAGAAGGAAACATGGAACAGGGGACGGCAGTTGCAGAAGGAAACATGGAACAGGGGACGGCAATTGCAGAAGGAAACATGGAACAGAGGACGGCAGCTGCAGAAGGAAACATGGAACAGGGGATGGCAATTGCAGAAGGAAACATGGAACAGAGGACGGCAGCTGCAGAAGGAAACATGGAACGGGATGGCAGCTGCAGAAGGAAACATGGCACAGGGGGTGGCAGCTGCAGAGTTCCCCATGGGCTGCCCTGGCTCTTCCTCTTCCTCAAATCGTGAAGTCATGGAATGGTTTGGGTCAAAAGGGACCTTTAAAGATCATCTAATGCAACCCCACTGCAGTCACCAGGGGTGTCTGCAACTAGAGCAGGTTGCTCAGAGCCCCATCCAGCCTGACCTGGACTGTTCAGCCTGGAGAAACGAAGACTCC
This sequence comes from Indicator indicator, assembly GCF_027791375.1. Taxonomy (NCBI): domain Eukaryota; kingdom Metazoa; phylum Chordata; class Aves; order Piciformes; family Indicatoridae; genus Indicator; species Indicator indicator. The sequence continues at coordinate 35,015,865 of NC_072018.1, forward strand.
AGGGAGACCTTAGAGCAGCCTTCCACTACCTGAAAGGGGGCCACAAGAAGGAGAAGGACTTTATACTTTGGTTTGTAGTGCTAGGATGAGAGGGAATGGATTGATGCTTGAGGAGGATTTAGACTGGAGATTAGGAAGAAATTCTTGACAGTTAGGGTGGTGAGACACTGGAACAGGTTGCCCAAGGAGGTTGTGGATCCCTCCTCCCTGGAGGTGTTCAAGGCCAACTTGGACGAGACCTTGAGCAACCTGGGCTGGTGGAAGCTGGTAAGGGTGTTGGAACTAGATGATCTTTAAGGTCCTTTCCAGCTCAAACCATTCTATGAGTATGTTTTCAGGGATGCAGCATCTATCACCTCTCTGGGCAACCTGAAGGCTACCAGTTCAGTATTTAAGGATGGATTTTTAATGATCTTCCCCTCTTCATTCCTTAAGCAGTGGGGCCTGGGGGTTGATTGCCCTGCTCTGCTTGGAACAAGGATCATAGATGCTAAGTTGTTCCTTTTGGACATGACTCTCCTGTGAGTGTGTCATAGAACTGAAATAGGCTTCCCAGAGAGGTTGTGGAATCTCCTTCTCTGAAGATTCCAAACTCATCTGGATAGGATCCTGTGCAACCCCCTCTGGGTGACCCTGCTTTGCAAGGATTTTGGACTGGATGATCCTTGGAGGTCTTTTCCAAACACTACCACTGATTCTGTGATTTTGTGTTGGCTTCAGGAAGGAGAGGCTTGGTCTGCCTCCAAGTGTTAGAAACACTCAGCCCCAAGGGGGACTGCTAGACCCATGTCAAATCAGACCTCAAGCTGCTCCTGAGGTATCTGGTAGGAGTTAGCAGCAATTGTGGCTTCTGTTAAAGCACAGTGACACTGGATTCAGGCATAACCAGCGTTAACTCCCTGTCCATCTGCTCTCCTCCATCACATGAACATCTACCTGTAACTTACCCAACCACTCTGCAACCCAGGCTGCAGCACAGACCAAGGAAGTCTCTGCCCAGGTGTGTAGTTCATAGATTCACAGAATAGTTTTGATAGGAAGAGACCTTTCAAATCACCAAGCCCAACCATTATCTCAGCACTGACAAGGCCACCGCTAAACCACATCCCTCAGCACCACCTCTACACAGCTTTTCAATCCCTCTGGAGATGGGGACTCCACCCCTTTCCTGGGCACCCTGTTCCAAGGTTTGACAACCATTCTGGGGGAGAGATTATTCCTCATGTCCAAGTTAAACCTCCCTTGGTGCAACTTGAGGCTGTTTCTTCTTGATCCTTGAGAGAAGAAATCAATCCCAACCTTCTTTCAGGGAGTTGTAGAAAGTGAGAAAGTCTGCCCCGAGCCTTCTTTTCTCCAGGATGAGCAACCCCAGCTCCATTAGCTGCTCCTAATAAGACTTCTTCTTGCTTCTTTTCCCAAGCAAAGTAAACACCAGCAGCAGCAAGGTCCCAAACCTGCAGGGCAAGCAGGGAATGAAGCCTCTACCACTCCAAGCTGTGCCATGGGGCTTGTGCAAACACTTCCAGCTCTTCAGCACAAACTCTTGACTTTTCTGCACCCAAAGGAACAAAACCTCCAACGATGTGCTGACCAAGGAGGCTCAGCAGGTGAAACAGAGATGGATGGATGGATGGAACACCAGCAGCAAGATGCCTCCAGAGCAGTGCTGGGACCCAGCACTTGGTAGAAGAGGGAGGCAGCGAAAAAAGTGAAAGCAGCCCTCATCATCACCCAAGCTGTGTTTGTTAATGTGTGTACAGAGGAACTCTGTTTGTTTGTAGGTCCTTAGTAGAAGTGTGTCTAATGTTGACTTTTTGAGTCTAATATTGTTTGAATTTTCTATCGGGAGCCTAACCCGACTGCTCCTGCCCTCCCATGTTTGTATGTTCAGTACCTTTTCAAACCATCCTGGAGCTGCAATGAGCTGAGGGGATCTCCTGGTTGCCCTACCCCCAGAACTGATTTGGGCTCAGCTTTGGCTTGTAGCTGCCACCCTGCCAGGGCTGTTGCCATCCCACCCTGAACGCCGGGCTCCTGTGCCAAGTTTAATCTGCACCCAGTTGCAGGCAGGGACCCTGCCTGTCCCCTCCAGCGGGTTCAGCCCCGGCCAGGGCCGTGCTTGTTTTCAGAGTCAACAGAAAACATGCTGTTCTGGCCAATTCTTCACTAATCTTAAAGCAAACACCAAGCTCTGGCACGTCTATTATCCAGCCAAGGCAAAAGTTTACCATGCCCCCCCAAATCACTACAGCTGGGGGAATGTTCCAGCCTGTGGGGTGCAAGCTCTCAGCTCTGCAAGTGCTTGTGGAAAATCAGCACTTGCAACCCTTTTGTGGAGGGAAAACTCGGAATCTGAGTCAGAAAGCTCCCAGGGTGCTGGCGGGGGCCTTTCTGATGGGCACCTCTTGCCCTCATCCCACTCCCATGAGCTGAATTCGCTTTGGAAACGCTGTGCTGCTCGCAGCGTTCAGAGAGGACTGCATGGAACTAATAACCAGTGATGGAATGACCTTTAAAAGGACATAATTAATAAAAACCCTGGATGGGTGTAGTTTTTATTTCCCTCTTGGGTTTTGAAGCTAAAAAGACACAAAAAAAATAGAAGGGGGAAGATAAAGCTCTTCTTCAGGAGATAAAGCTCTTCTTCAGGAGACAAAGCTCTTCTTCAGGAGATAAAGCTCTTCTTCAGGTGGATGGGAGGGAGAGGCTCACTGCAGAATGGCTCAACTCAAAACCAGCATCTTAAAACGAGCAAAACATGTAAGAAAGTGCAGAGAAATGCAACAATTTCTATAGTCATGGCGAGCTCCTGCAGCTCTTGCACCATGGGGGTGCAAGAAAAAAAGAAAAACTACATCCAGATCATAGATTCATAGAAGAGTTTGGGTTGGATGAGACATTAAAGATCATCTAGTACCAACCCCACTGCCATGGGCAAGGACACCCTCAACTAGCCCAGTTTGCTCAAGGCCTCATCCAACCTGGCCTTGAACACTTCCAGGGAGGGGACATCCTCAACCTCCCTGGGCAACCTGTTCTAGTGTCTCCTCACCCTCCCTGTGAAGAATTTCTTCCCAATTTCCACTCTAAACCTGAAGGCTGCAGAATGACACAGCTCAAACCCAGCATTTTAAAACAAGCAAAGCATGCAAAAAACCCTAAACCACACCAAAATCCAGGGAACTACAACAATTTCTATAGCTATGGGTAGCCCCTGCAGCTGTTTCACTATTGGGGTCAAAGAAAAACTGTTTCCAGATCTTTAGCATCCTTCCCTGCAGTGAAAAAAAACAGCTATTGGGAAAAAATAATGAAAGGAAAAAGAAAAAGAAATTAAAACCCCAAAAGAACAAGGAAGCCCTGGGGAAAGAGGCAGTGAGGCAAACCTGGTTACTGACCATACTATGGACTCAGGCCAGCACCTGGTGCTTGCAGGCCCCTGGCCTCAGAGCCATAAAAGTGTCCAATGCAGGTGATGCCACCAGCAGTGGTGCCAGGCAAAGCCTGGCATCTGCTCCCTGCCACTTGCATGTAAACCTCTACAGGGGGAAATGTAGGGCCACTGCTGTTAGCAAATACACAATTCTGATTCAGGAAGGGTGAGCTGTGCCCCAGCTGTGGGATCCACACCACAGCAGAGACATGGACCTGCTGGAGTGGGTCCAGAGGAGGGCTGGAGAACCTCTCCTGTGAAGACAGGCTGAAACAATTAGGGGCTGTTCAGTCTGGAGAAGAGAAGGCTCTGGGCAGACCTTAGAGCTACGTTTGAATATTTGAAGAGGACTGGCAGGCAGGCTGAGGAAGGACTCTTTAGAGGAATTTCTAGTGATAGGACAAGGGGCAATGGTTTGAAACTGGAGCAGGGGAGATTTAGGTTGGACATCAGGAGGCAGTTCTGCACAATGAGAGTGGTGAAATACTGGAACAGGCTGCCCAGGGATGTGGCTAAGTCCCTGTCCCTGGAGACATTCAGCATCAGCCTTGATGTGTCCCTGGGCAGCCTGCAAGTTGGTTGGACAAGATGACCTTTGTGGATCCCTTCCAGCCTGCTGGAATCTGTGGATCTGTGAAGATGCAATTTTTTGTGGGTAAAAGCAGCAAATTAGCATTTTTTCCTCAAAATACTTAACTCAAAGCTGTTTCCATCACTCCATCTCATATCTAACCAGTCAAAGGATGCCTAGTCAAGGACATTTCAAGCTGAGAGATGGTGCTGGTGGGTCTCTCCCTGCAAGCTGGGAGACCTAGCTCAAAAAAAAAAAAAAAAAAACCCTCTATAAAACCCAGACAGAAAATACCAGCTGCTCCCAAGGAAGGTAGGGAGGGGAAGGAGAAGTTCTTATGCATCCCTTTGCAATTCTCGGTCCAGCATCAGGGTTGTAACAGCCTTAATGTGTCTCCCTGGGGCAGGAACAGAGACCAGGCAATCAAATATTCCAGGCAAGGAAACAGAAGGGATAAAATAAACCTCCCCCAAAACAGTAGGAATATATACAAGGATATGTAATTATTTTTGTGTGTGTGTGTGCCATGCAACAAAAGCTGCTGCCTGGAAATGACTGTTGTGAACAAGAGCCTAAAGCAGGTGCTCAGAGAGCAGCTGTCACATAAAAGCCAATATTTAAAGCCATGATGTTTACCTTACAATTATATTTACCTTTAATGTCTTCTGGGCATTATTAATTTCCTCCATTATCGCCCAGTTTAACATTTTATTCCACCTAACAAGGCTTTTATCCCTCAGCAGAGTCTCTAACTGCTCCCTACCACCCTCTCAGCAGGGAAGGTGCCAAAGCAGGCACCTGGGCAAGGTGTTACCTTAGCAGCTCCATCAATTCCTGGGCTGTTGCTGGGCACTGAGAACCCAGACTGCCCTTGGAATCTTAGAATGGTTTGGTTTGGAAGGGACCTTAAAGATTATCTGGTCCAACCCCCCTGGCATTGGCAGGGATACCTTCCACTAGACCAGGCTGCTCAAAGCCTCATCCAACCTGGCCTCCTGGCCAGGGAGGAGGCATCCATGGCCAACAGGCTCACAGGATGTCAGGGGTTGGAAGGGACCCAAAGAGATCATCAAGTCCAACCCCCCTGCCAGAGCAGGACCATGCAATTTAGCTCAGGTCACACAGGAACACACCCAGATGGGCCTTGAAAGTCTCCAGAGAAGGAGACTCCACAACCTCTCTGGGGAGCCTCTTCCAGTGCTCTGTGACCCTTACAGTAAAGAAGTTCTTCCTTGTGTTGAGGTGGAACCTGCTGTGCTGCAGCTTACATCCATTGCCCCTTGTCCTATCCCAGGGAGCAAGTGAGCAGAGCCTGGCCCCTCCCTCCTGACCCCCAGCCCTCAGATATTTATAAACATTTATTAAATCTCCTCTCAGTCTTCTCTTTTCCAGACTACAAAGCCCCAGGTCCCTCAGCCTCTCCTCCCCAGGCAGTGCTCCAGTCCCCTAATCATCCTCAGAGCCCTCTGCTGGACCCTCTCCAGCAGGTCCCTGTCCCTCCTAACCTGGGGAGCCCAAAACTGAATGCAGTACTCAAGATGAGGTCTCACCAGGGGAGAGCAGAGGGGGAGAAGAACCTGCCTGGCTCTGCTGGCCACACTCCTCTTAATACACCTCAGGATCCCATTGGCCTTCTTGGCTCCCAGGACACATTGCTGTCCCATGCAGAACTTGTCATCCACCAGCACTCCCAGGTCCTTCTCCTTGGGGCTGCTCTCCAGCAGATCACCTCCCAGCCTGTACTGCTGCAGTTTATTACTCCTCCCCAGATGCAGGACTCTGCACTTGTCCTTCTTGAACCTCATTTGGTTCCTCTCTGCCCAGCTCTCAGTCTGTCCAAGTCTCACTGGATGGCTGCACAGCCTGGCCAGCCTAGGCAACCTGTTCCAGTGTCTCACCAGCCTCGCTGCCCAATCTGGCCTTGAGTTGATTATTTCAGCTTAGAATATCAAAAATGGTTTGGAAGCATCTTCCATGGACATGGATTACACACAGGATGCTAGGGCACTCAGTCCAACCCCCCTTCTGCAGGGGACTCTAAGCAGGGCCAGATTTTGGGCCAGGAAACACTTAGAAGCTGCTGATGTTGAAGCTGATGGGAGCCCACTGGTGTCATCCCAGCCCAAACACCCACAAGTGCCTTGATCCCAATCAGGCTGCAGGGACATATAAAAGCATGACAAGCACCAAAAAAAACCCCCAGAAAAACAAAACCAAACCCACAGGGTGGAGTTTTGTTTTGTTTTGTGTTTTGTTCTGTTTTCTTCTGTTCTGTTCTGTTTTGCTTTGTTGCTTTTCTTTTGTACTGTTTTGTTTTGCTTTGCTTTGTTTTGTTGTTTTCTGTTGTTTTCTTTTGTTTTCTTTTGTTCTGTTCTGTTTTGTTTTGCTTTGCTTTGTTTTGTTGTTTTCTGTTGTTTTCTTTTGTTTTCTTTTGTTCTGTTCTGTTTTGTTGTTTTGTTTTCTTTTGTTTTGCTTTTCTTTGTTTTGTTGTTTTCTTTTGTTCTGTTTTGTTTTGTGGTTTTGTTTTGTTCTGTTTTGTTTTGCTTTGTTTTGTTTTGTTGTTTTCTTTTGTTTTCTTTTGTTCTGTTTTGTTGTTTTGTTTTGTTTTATCCTATTCTGTTTTGTTTTCTTTTGTTCTGTTTTGTTTTGCTTTGCTTTGTTTTATTGTTTTGTTTTGTGGTTTTGTTTTCTTTTGTTCTGTTTTGTTTTGTTTTGCTTTGCTTTGTGTTGTTCTGGTTTGTTTTCCCAGTGACTGAAAGTGATTTTTTTCAGTCATGTTCCAAGAGCAAGAAGCTGTTTAGTTCACTCTGTGGACACCTGTGGTACAGCACTCAGGGCTAAGGAGAGAGGGTTTTGTTGGGGGGGGTTGTGGTTTGTCTTTTTTTTTTCTCTTTAACTACTCTTTCATCTTTCAAGCAGAGAATTTATTGGCTTGCTCTGCCATCCCAGATTATTGAAACCCTCAGTGTTGAGTTGGTCTTTTTCTTTTCTCTCCATGGGAAGAACAATCCTTGGTGAAGGGCAAAGTCTCTTAGGAACAAGGGAAGGAGGGTAGTTTAGAAAGGAGGGGGAAATAACCACAGATTGCATCAGGTTGGAAGGGACCCTTGAAGGTCATCTTGCCCAGGCCCCCTGCAATCAGCAGGGACACCTTTCCCAGGATGATGCCAAGTTAAAACCCAGATCCCCTAGCCCAGCAACAAGCTGTCACCAACGCAGAGGGGCATTTTCCCTGTCTTTTGGGGCCTCATCCAGCACTGCATTTACCCCTGCACACACCATTTAACTGCTGGGTAATCCTATTAACCTCCTAAATGAAGGCCCAGAGGGGATGGTGACCAGTGTCTATCTGTTTAGCAGGATTGAGCAGGACCAGACTCCAGAGGGATGCCTCCACTGCACCAGAGTGGGGTGGAGTGAGTGAAAAGAGGGTTCATAACCCCCAGCTTCAACCCTCCAGCAGGGTGGGAAGAGTGGATCCATTCCCTGGAGACGGGACAGGATGGGGAAAAAGCAGGAGCCCAATGAAAACAGAACAAATCACCCAAAACAGGGCTCTGGGCAACCTGATCTACTTGAGGATGCCCCTGCTTACTGCAGAGGGAGTTGGACTAGATGACCCTTGGAGGTCCCTTCCAACCCAGAAGGTTGGGTGGTTCTGTGATTCTGTGATTGATTCTGTGATTCTGTGATCGATTCTGTGATTCTGTGATTGATTCTGTGATTGATTCTGTGATTCTCTGAATGATTCTTTGATTCTGTGATCAATTCTGTGATTCTCTGACTGATTCTGTGATTCTCTGATTGATTCCGTGATTCTGTGCTCAAGCAGCCCTGGCCAGAACTCCCCCACAACGGCATTAAACAGCCTCAAACAATCTAGCTCTGCTGTCTTCAGCCAGCTTCACGTGAAACACCAGCTCCACCAGGACCAGGGGCCCCATGGAACCATCCAGCCAGGGGTGTAAGTACAGTATATCTCCGTTAAATTATGGGCACTCAGATTAGCATGTCCTTGTCCTTGCTCTGATAAAGGAGCCCAGGGGCTGGGTTAAATTATAGGAGCAAATCAAGCCTCCTTTTGATTCTGACCCTATAGACACAAGAGTCCCAGAGGGTCCCAGTTTTCTTCTGCCCACTTGCCTTTATTTATTGCTAATTTCCCCTACTACAATAAACACGTCCAGGGTCATCTGATCCCCATCCTGTTGGCGTTTTGTAGGCAACATAAACCACGGCCGGGGCCGGCGGCATTCCTTGCTCCCCGGTTGCTGCGAACCAACAGAAAAGTCCTTTATGAACTGGATGGGGAGACAGAAGGTGTCAGGAGGAGCAGGGGCGGCTGAATGGATGGCATTTCTTTCTCCCTTTTCAGAGGCCTCCCTGAATAGATTTGTTACGGGACGGCTCGGACTGGGAACGGGGCAGGACGGAGCTAGTGGTGGTATGGAAACAGCCAGCCGGGGGCTGGCTTGCCTGAGAGCCCTGAAAAACACAGCTGGGCTGGGAAGGTGTGGGGCTGTTCAGCCTGGAGAAGAGGAGGCTCTAGGGAGACTATTTCACTATCATTCCCCAGCCACTGTTTCAGCATTGCACTATCTGAAGGGGACCTACATGAAAGCTGGGGAAGGACTGGTTAGTAGGGCTTGGAGGAATAGGGTGAGGGGCAATGGTTTGAAAGTGGAGCAGGGGAGATACAGGTTGGACATCAGGAGGAAGTCCTGCACAATGAGAGTGGGGAAATACTGGAACTGGTGGGGTGAGACCCATCCCCATGTCTCTCCATCCTTGGAGACATTCAACTGATGGATTTGGAAGTGCTCCTGCTGCCTGCAGGGAGAATTGGACAAGATGACCTTTGAGGGTCCCTTCCAACCTGATTCAGTCTGTGAATCTGTGAAACTGGGGACTTCCAGGCTGCCAGTGTGGTTGTATTTAGTTAGGGTGGGGCAGGTTGTGGTTAACTGGGAGGGATAAATTCCCTTGAGAAGGTTTTTATCATGGCAGATAGGGATGGGATACGTGGAAGCCAGGGTATCCATACCCTGCTGCAGGGAAAGGTGATGCCCAGCAGCCAGCTCAGCACCAACCATCACCCCCCATGTGCTTCATACCCCAAAAGCTCCTCCACTTCAGGGCTGGATTTAATCAGCTATAGAAGGAAAATTATTATTGATATATTTTTCCTCTTCTGTGGGCTGGAGAAACACAGAAAATGACTGCACAGACCACCTGCAAAACAACCTTCTCTAGAAATAACCACTCAAAGACTCTCTAAATGCTCCTCAGAGCAACACTGAAGTAGTTTTTCCTTCCCCAAACACCAAATAAATCAATTTTTAATCCAAAAGATCACCCTAAAGAAACAAGGCTCTACTTTGAGCTGCAGGCTGATGCTTATAGCTCACCTAAATGGCTTAGGAGCATAAGTCCTGGTGACTTTTCTAGGTTCCTAGGGAACCAAGTTTAGAAGACATTTACATGTCAAGGTGGCCAGGGTGTAAGGAACCTTTCCAGAGCATTTCCACCCTGTCACTGCTACAGACCCCACTAAAGCATGAGATCTCCTTTAAAGACCTTTCCCCTCACTCACTCACTTCAGAGAGTAAAACCTGGGTTCACAGAAGGGTCTGGTGGGGGTTGTGATGTTTTATTATGGGATAACAAAATTAAGGGGAGGGGTTGTTTGAGGGGTCTCCAGGATTTTTGTTCTTTTTTTTATATATATATATATAAAACCCTCTTGGTTTAAGATTGCAACACCAGAAGATTTGGAGAAAACAGGAGCTTGGGAGGAAATTGTGAAAAAATATTAGAAAGTAGCTGCCTGCTTCCAGTGAAGATACTTCAAGACAGTTTCTTCTGCTCAGTTTTGCCTTCAAGGCCCCTAAACACCTTGCCAATACAGTTCTGGCCCTCACAGGAGTATCTGTCAGCAGTATTAGGGTCCCTCCTCACTCTCCCCTCTGCAACTCGGATCCCACTGGGATGCAATCGGCAAGGCTCGGTTGGAGCCACCGCACCGCAGGCCACCCGGGAGGATGTTGGCTTGGGATGCAGGTGCCAAGGGGCAGAGGCAATGGTTTTATGCAAACCCCAGCTCAAATTCCCTCAAACATCACCCAGGAGGGTCAAAAGTTCAGACAACCCAACGCCAACCCCGCCAAGTTTTGTTTCCTGCTGAGGAAAGAGGGCGAAGGAAGGAACCGAGGAGAAATGAGGAGAGAAATCCAATAAACGCAGGGGTGAGAAGGGAGAGGGGCAGGCAGTGAGAAAAGCAAACACAGCCTGCAACAAAAGGAGGAGAAAGGCAGAGAGAACCACAGGCAAGCCAGAGGACGCAGGTTAGGAGGAGCTGGAGGGGTTTGCACAAGCAGCTGAGAAGGGGCAGCTCCTACATGGCCTTTAAAAGTGTTTGCTGTCACTTTTGTCACCACAAGGCTGGTTTTAGCAGCTGGGGCCGTGCCACCATCAGCTTTGCTGAGCTCTGGAGTGGCTAGAGAGGAGCTGTGTACCCAGACAGAGGGGGTGTAGGGTCTCCACGTCCCCACCTTTGGGGAGGACACAATGCAGAGCCAAGCCTCTGGCCCCAGGCACACAGCAGGGGTGCAGAGCTGTGTCCCCAGGGTGCTGGGGATGTGCCCATTCACAGAATCACAGAACATTAGAGGTTGGAAGGGAGGGACCTCCAGAGATCATCCAGTCCAGCTCCCTGCCAAAGCAGGATCACTTAGGGTAGTCTGCACAGGAATGCATTCAGATGGGTTTTGAATGTGTCCAGAGAAGGAGACATTCACCTTCCTTGGGACTTTTTTTCCTTCTCTGTAGCAGCTCTTAAGGAAATGGAGGAACCTGATGTGCAAATGGAAGAGGATGACATTCTGGGGACAACCTCATTATTTCCCTCAAAAGCCCAACCTCACCATTTCTCACCACCCACATCATCTCCATAAGCTCCCTTCTCCCACCCATGACCCTCTCCAAGCTGTGGGTTATTGACTCTTCCAGTGCAGAGCCACAAAGATGCTGAAGGGAGTGGAACATCTCCCTTGTAAGGAAAGGCTGAGGGAGCTGGGACTCTTCAGCTTGGAGAAGAGGAGAATCATAGAATTGTTAGGTTTGGAAGGGACCTCAAGGCTCATCCAGTTCCAACCCCCCTGCCATGGGCAGGGACACCTCACACCACAGCAGGTTGCTCACAGCCACATCCAGCCTGGCTGCAAAAACCTCCAGGGATGAGGCTTCCACCACCTCCCTGGGCAACCTGTGCCAGTGTCTCACCACCCTCCTGGTGGTGAGTCACCTCAGGAGCCTGAGAGGTGACCTCATTCATGTTTATAAAAATGTGCAGGACGATGTTGGGAGGATGGAGCCAAGCTCTGCTCAGTGATGTCCAGTGACAGGACAAGGGGCAGTGGGTGCAAGGTGGAGCAGAGGAAGTTCCATGTGAACATAAGCAAAAACCTTTTCCCTATGAGGGTGACAAAACACTGGATCAGGCTGTCCAGAGAGGTTGTGGAGCCTCCTTCTCTGGAGACATTCAAAACCTGCCTGGATGTGTTTCTGTGTGACCTACTCTAGGTGATCCTGCTCTGGCAGGGGGGTTGGACTGGATGAACTTTTGAGGTGCCTTCCAACCCCCAATATTCTGTGATTCTGTGATGCTGTGATTCTGTGATTCCTCTCCCCGCCTGGGGAGACTCTGCAGCAACACATCACATTCCCAGCATGGCTGGGAGAAGCTTTGTGCTTCCTCACTGGGCCCCCTGCCAGCAAACTGCTCCTCTTTGTGCCTCCTCCTGGCACAGCCACCAGCTGCTCCTCAGGTTTACAGGGGTGGGATGGTTCAGCAGCAGAGGAGAGCATGCCCTAGCATGCACCTGGACCTGAACAAGATGCTCAGACAGGGGCATGTGCACCTTTGGAGGTGGAACAAAGGCTTTATGGCTGTCACATTTGTGCCCTGCCAGTGGCTTTCCCTGTGCTCTCCACTGACCTTGGATCTTTATTGTTTCTGGGGAGGGACCCTTTATGAGCTCCAGATGGATAGTGTAAAATTAATAACCCCTGGTTGGCCAAGGGCCGTATGGTTCCCATCTTCTCCCGAGGTACAAGTTGTTTGTAGTGACATTTATTTAATGCAAATTAACATAGAAATGAAGATACATGGCCCTTCCCAGAGACTTGCAGGGGCTCCTGCATGCTGTGGTGTTAAAACCCATCCTGGATAATGACAGAACCAAGGGGAGGGGGCTATAAAATAAATCAACACATCCCTGGGCTGCAAGCTTCAAACATCTCACTGCAGCACAGAATTGTCAGGGTTGGAAGGGACCTCAAGGCTCATCCAGTTCCAACCCCCCTGCCATGGCCAGGGACACCTCACATTACAGCAGGTGGCTCACAGCCACATCCAGCCTGGCTGCAAAAACCTCCAGGGATGAGACTTCCACCACCTCCCTGGGCAACCTCTGCTAGTGTCTCACCACCCTCATGGGGAAGAGCTTCTTGCTGACACCCAATCTGAATCTCCCCATTTCTATTTTTGTTCCATTCCCCCCAGTCCTATCACTCCCTGATATCCTAAAAAGTCCCTCCCCAGCTTTCTTGTAGCCCCCTTCAGATACTGGAAGGCCACAAGAAGGTCTGCTTGGAGCCTTCCCTTCTCCAGACTGAACCATCCCAACTCTCTCAGTCTGTCTCGGTGGCAGAGGAGCTCCAGCCCTCTGATCATCCTCGTGGCTATTCTCTGAACATGTTCCTGGCATCTCCTGCCACTAACCCACAAGCCTCCCAGGGCAGAGCTGGAAGGCTGCATCAGGACCAGTGAGAGTGGTAAAATACTGGAACAGGTTGTCCAGGGATGTGGTTGAGGCCCTGTTCCAGGAGGCATACAAGATCAGACTTGATCTGTCCCTGGACAGCTTGATCTAGTTGAAGGTGTCCCTGCTGACTGCAGTGGAGTTGGACAAGATGACCTTTGAGGGTCCCTTCCAACACAATGCAATCTGTGATCATGCTGCAGGGAAGCAAGTGAAAAATTTGCCTCGTTAGGGTATTTTGAAGCTTATGACTAACTTCTCTACCATTGTCAAGAGATCACAACATCCTGCTTAGTCAAAGCTTAATTCCTGGCCTACAGCTGGGAGAAAACACTTTTTATTGCCTGCCTTTCAGAATAAAAGCAGCATCTCCAGATCTGCAGGAGAAGTTTCCTTTGAAATCACTTCAACCTTTTGAGCTGCCTTCCCCCCTCCTATTCTTTTAGGTCAGAAGGAATTCAGCCAACCCTTTTCTTTAACAGTATATACCAAGCCAGCTTTAGGAGGTGCTAATTGCTTTTTATCTAAGTGGACTGTTTCTCCTCATGCCACCAGAGGTTTCTGCAGTGGAAGGAATACAATAGATTATCAGGCAGTGAGATGCATGTATACAAAGAGTATTTACTCCTAAGAGGTTAAAGATACTACACAAAGAAAGGCAGCTTTGCAAGAGAACCCTGTTAACCAGTGATGGATGAACCACCAACAGAAGAAAGGTCTGGAAGGAGGAGATAAGACCCTTCCAGGTTTTATCTGAGCCCATGGGTACCTCCTGGAGGTGCAGTCACCAGGGCTTGCTGGCAGAAACGTGGGGTTCTGAAGTTTCAGCCCAAAACAGAAGGCTTAGTGCACCTTGACCCACTTAGGAATGGGTTGATGTCAGGTTCACCTGCACCTCCTCTTGGGCTGCTGTGCAGACTGAACCACCAGGATGGGTTTGTGACCATAGTCATAGAATCATGGAATAACAAAATTACTTGGGTTGCAAAAGTCCTCTAAGTTCATTGAGTCCAACCATCAACCCAACACCACCATGGCCATTAAACCCTGTCCCATTGTGTCATGGCCACAGGTTTCTTGAACAGCTCCAGGGGTGGTGACTCCACCACCTCCCTGGGCAGCCTGTGCCAATCCCTGACCACTCTTGCAGGAATGAAATTTTTCCTAATCTTCAACCTAAAGCTCCCCTGGCACAGTACCAGACCATTTCCTCTTGTCCTGGATATTAGGGAGAAGAGACTGACCCCCACCTCACAAGTCTTGACAAGTCATTTGGGTGCCTTGGAATAGTTCAGTCTTCTTCTGTCTTCTGAATCTTTAGTCTTCTGAGGTGAGGTCCTCATCTCAAACCAGGGAGAAGAGGGCTTGGAGAAGGGCAGGGACCAGCCTGAGTGGTGGGAGCAACAGGGCAGGATGGGGTGAGCCTGACACAAGAACTTCTTGCTAAAGAAACCCCTCCCCAGGCCCCCACCCCCCAGTTACATCTCATTTGTCTGCCAATGACCTCAGTTAAGCCAGAGCAAGTTTCTTAGTTCAGAGCCAACCCAAACCTTTAAAAACTGTTGACTTTCCAGAAAAGCAGGAAGCAGGTAAACACAGCAATTGGCTGCTCTTTCTCCTGCCCACATGTCACCAGAAGGCAGGGAAGGAGGAGGGGAGGGGGAAATTCTATTAGGCTTTTATTTAACATGAATTTGACTGTATTCCAGGTCACTGATCACATAAGCAATCATGATATGGGTAATAAAGAAGTTCCTACCATACCTTTATTTGCTTTCTACCTGTAATAAATCTTTATCACACACCAGGCTGATTGCAACAGTATCACTTCCTTCCCCCCCCCCCTTGTTCTATTTTTTCATAGAGAAGGGAGAAAAAAATATTAAATAACTCTATCCATCTGCAAGCACACCCCAAAGCCTCTGCTTCACCAAATGCCTTGGGCTGGGAGAACATTCTTGGCCACAGCTCGTTCCCAAAAGGCTGCTGAGAGGGTGAGCAGGGATGTTGCAATCCACAGAGTACTTCCCCCAGGTCCTTCAGCCAGACCAGGACAATCCCAGGCAGGCTGCAGAGCCCAGTGTGTCTCCTCACAGTTTTCCCTGCAAGCCATGCCCATCCCTGCCTGCCCCTGGACCCTCTCCAGTTTCTCGATGCCTTCTCCAGGGATTCTGGGATGAAGCAGATTCACAGATTGCATCAGGTTGGGAGGCACCCTCAAAGGTCAGCTTGTCCAACCCTCCTGTAGTCAGCAGGGACACCTCCAACTAGATCAGGCTGCCCAGGGATACATCAAGTGTGGAAGCTAAGAAAATCCCACTCTGAGGGTCTACAGCTGTGGTGAACCCAAGAGGAAAGTGATGAGGTTTAAAAAACGATGTCAGCAACAATTCTACAAAAAGTAGGATTTGGATCTGCTTCCCCTTTGTGGGATGCTGGCAGCTATTAATCTGTAGGATTCCTTGGGGAGCCATCACTGAAAGGGTTTTACAGAAGATCCAAGTGATGCCCCTGTGCTAGGGCAGCCCAACACCCTGCAGACCCAAGGGTTTTCAAACATTCATAGAATGGTTGAGGTTGGAAGGGACCTTAAAGCTCATCCAGTTCCAACCCCTCTGCCATGGGCAGGGACACCTCCCACTAGATCAGTTTGCTCAAAGCCTCATCCAACCTGGCCTTGAGGGGAGGAGGCATCCAAAACCTCCTTGGGCTACCTGTGCCAGTCTCTCACCACCCTCACTGTAAAGAATTTCTTTCTAATCTCCAGTCTAAATCTGCCCTCCTCAAGCTTCAATCCATTCCCTCTCATCCTACCACTGCAAGCCCTTGTCAGAAGTCCCTTCCTGGCTTTCTTATAGGCTCACTTCAGGTACTGGAAGGCTACTAGGAGGTCTCTCCAGAGCCTTCTCTTTTCCAGGGTGAATGGCCTCAGTTCTTGCATCCTGTCACCACAGGAGAGGTTCTCCAGCCCTCTGATCATCTTTATGGTTGTCCTCTGGACCCACTCCAGCAGCTTCATGTCCCTCTTATGCTGGGGGCACCAGAACTGGAGGCAGTTTCCCTTTCTACAAAACAAAAGTAGTTGGTCACATTTTGGATAAAAGGAATTGCTTGGGTTATGAGACACAGATTCATAAAATGGGATGGGTTGGAATGGACATTCAAAAGACATCCAGCTTGACCCCACAGGAAAGCATTCACAGCCCTCTTAGAAACAAAATTCTCCAAACTCAAGAGTAGTTCTCTCTTCAAAAACTACCCAAAAGGCAGGAGTTATGACAAACCACTCTTGCAGCAGATTCTTTTACATCTTGGCTGGACAGCAAAGTTCCAATACCAACAGATTTGCTTTGAGAAAAGAATTGCTTTCAACCAGCCCAAGCTGGAATTAAAGGTTGGAAGGCTCTCAGGGGGAAGCTGTTGGCAGAAGACCCCATCACAAATGGCATCAGAGAGCAGGGATCTACTGGAGAGGGTCCAGTGGAGAGCTACAGGGACTTGAACAGCTCTCCTGTGAAGAAGGACTGAGGGAACTGGGACTGTTTAGTCTTGAGAAGGCTGAGATGGGACCTTATCAATGTCTCTAAACATCTGAGGGGTGGGTATCAAGATGAAGGTGCCAGGTTCTTTTTGGTGGTGCCCAGTAATAGGACAAGGAAGAATGGGTACAAGCTAGAACACAGGAAGTTCCACCTCAACATGAGGAGAAAATTCTTTACTGTGAGGGTGACAGAGCCCTGGAGCAGAGAGATTGTGGACTCTCTATCTCTGGAGACTTTCAAGACCCTTCTGGATGTGTTCCTGTGCGACCTGCTTTGGAAGGCGATTGGACTCAAAGATCTCCAGAGGTCCCTTCCAACTTCTATTATTCTATGATTCCATGATCAGACTGTGCTCTCCCATGCCTAGGACACATTCCTAGCACCCCAAGATCTGGGTGCATGTAGAGCAGAGTTTTCCCCATCTCTACATCACCATTTCTACCTCCTTCAGCAGACAAAACCCCAAGCAGCTTCCCACTCCTCTCAGAATCGCTGGATGCTGTTGTCCCTTGACCATTGGGGCTTAATCTGTCTCATTTGGATGATTTGCATCCAAAGCTCCACAATTTTGTCCTTTCCTTCTCGAGCTCACGACTTTAGCTGCTGCTAATGCAAGGGCATCAATCGCCTTCATCTCCCCCTGCTTAATGATATTTATCCACCCTCGCAGGGGAGAGAAGTTGGCTGCAGCTCAACTTGGCAGAATGGATTGGGACCAGTTCAAGCATAATCTTGCTAAATACACAGATTTTAATTTCCCCCCAAAGTGAACCAACCAGGCTGCATCTGCAGTCCTTGTCCTTGCTGCAAAATCTGGACGCCGGTTCCAAACTCCTGCAGAAATCCACTGTGTGGCTGAACCTTGCTCGGTGCCCTCAGGTGCTTGACCTCCAACACTACCACAGAGACAGGACACAGGGTCCCTAGGTCACTCTGACAGAGTCTCCTGGTGACTCCACCCCGAAGCTGAGCCACAGGAACATTTTGCTCAGGCAGCTTCAACCCACATTATGCTTAAATCAGTTGATCTGAGGCAAGGGATGCAACCACCACCAAGTCCATTACTTAAATGGGGGTCCTACAAGAAAGATGGGGTCAAGGTTTTTTAGCAGGACCTGCAGTGACAGGACAAGGGGTGATGGCTTTCAACACAAAGAGGGGAGATTTAGACTAGAGAGAAGGAAGACATTTTTCACAGTGATGGTGGTGAGGCACTGGCACAGGTTGCCCAGAGAGATGGCAAGTGCCCCAGCCTTGGAAACATTCCAGGCCAGGTTGGATGCGACTCTGAGCAACCTGATCTGGTTGCAGATGTTTCTGTTCACTGCAGGGACATTGGAGCAGCTGACTTTAAAGGTTCCTTCCAAGCAAAACCATCCTATGTGTCATTCTGTGAAGTTACCTCATGCTTGCCATGGGCCACAACTGGTCTCATGGCCTCTCTTTGATGGTTGAATTTGATGACTCTTAAAGGTCTCATCCAAGCCAAATAATTTAACAATTCTGTGGACACTTACCAGAACTCAGCTGGCACTTAGAGCCTTGCTGGGATCAGCTTTGCTGCTGAGCAGCAACAGTAAAGGCTCAACATGAGCCCAGAGAAAGCTCTTGGACCTTGCCAGTTTGAATCTTTCTCCATCTGGGAGAGCCATCACGGTGTGGGGGCAACCATCCCATTTTGGGGGCAACCATTGCATTTTGGGGGGGAGGCATCTCATTTTTAGGAATCAAACTTTTGGCCACCACAATAAAACTGAGCTCCAGCAACACAACCTTAGCACTGGTTGACAAACATCTTATAGAATTGTTAGGGTTGGAAAGGACCTCAGGGATCATCCAGTTCCAACCCCACTGCCATGGGCAGGGACACCTCACACTACAGCAGGCGGCTCACAGCCACATCCAGCCTGGCTGCAAACACCTCCAGGGATGAGACTTCCACCACCTCCCTGGGCAACCTGTGCCAGTCTCTCACCACCCTCATGGGGAAGAATTTCTTCCTAACATCCAATCTGAATCTCCTCACTTCTAGTTTTGCTCCATTCCCCCCAGTCCTATCACTCCCTGACACCCTCAAAAGTCCCTCCCCAGCTTTCTTGTAGCCCCCTTCAGATACTGGAAGGCCACAAGAAGGTCTCCTGGGAGCCTTCTCTTCTCCAGACTGAACAATCCCAACTGTTAAATAGGAGAGGAGCTCCAACCCTCTTCTCATCCTCGTAGCCCTTCTCTGGACACATTCCAGCACCTCCAGATCCTTCTTGCATTTGGTTGCATTTGGCAGGCCCCAAAGCTGAAGCCCTTGGAGGTCCACGGTGGCCATGGGTAGTGTGAATTATTACAGCCCTTCTCCTATTGTTATCAGGGATCTGTCAGGATCACCCAGCCCCAGAAAGGCTGTAATCCCTCCTTTGGAATAACAGGATGCTCCACTCCTCCCAGGACCTGAAGAGAAGGCAGCATTTCAATTCGACAGCACGACTCGGGTACGATTCCACCCCCCTGTCACTGTTAATTGCTGGAGTATCAGACAGGCTGATATCTTGGTTATTTGTGGACATTTACACCATCCCAGCCCCCCCCCCCCCCCCCCCTTTTTTTTTTTATATAACTTTATTTCATTTTCTGCTGTTTACCTAAAGCACCTTTATCGTGGCACGCTGATAGTCTGTTCTTTATTGCCCTGGGCTGATTGCAAGGAGCCCGAGCAGAGTGCAATAACACACGTATGTATATAAATATTTGAACAGGAGAAGAAAGTCTGTCTGATTCGAGCTGTGGAAGGAATAAATTAAAACAAATAATGCCACTAGAGGGACCTTCACTCCCGACGAGGTCACACAGTCCCAGGTGTTAGTCCCGTGGCAAACCCCCACCAAAACTACCCTCAGACCTCTTCCCTTCCCCCTCGTGGGTGCTCCAGCCTCATTAGAAACCACCACCACAGCAACCCCACACATGTTTGCAGGACTTGGTGTTTGCTGAGGATCACGAAAATAATTCCACTTGAGCACAAGAAACAAGTTTTGTTTTTGCAGTTAAAGACCAGAGTAGTTTTAATTAGTTTACTTTTGGGTCTTTCACCTTCAGTCTGCTGCGGCTTCAAAGAGCCTTTCTGTGTGTTTTCCCTTTTTCTCCTCTGTGTTTTTCCCCCTTCTCTCCGTGTGTGTAGGTTTTTTTTTTTTTTTTCCCTTCTCTTCTCTATTTTTCTCTGCCTCTCTCTCTTTCTCTCTTATTTTTTGTTTTAATGCAGCGTGTGAATAGTCGAAGGCAGGAGCGAAAGACGCCGGACTTAGAAAGTAAAATCTCCAGGAAGGGAAAAATGGAGGCAAACACAGGAGCTAATTTAGGCAGGCATAGCTGGTGGTGTTTGTGGTTGTCCCTGACAGCACTGCCGACTCCAAAGCACCTGTGTTTGCTCACTAGCTTTCCCCAATCTGCTCGAAAATGGCCCAAGCATGTCACATGGCAGCGAGATAGTCCCAGCGCCATGGGAATCAAAAAGCCGGAGCTTTTAGCGGAGTTAATCATTAATGAGCCTTTTCTTTGTCCCATTCAGGAGTGCTGACAAGCTCTTTGATATTTCATATTTGCCATCAGGTCAGCAGCAGCAGCTCCTAGCCAGGTACTAATGAGCAGCCTGGCTCGCACCTTCCTGTTGCACTGCCCGCCCACCCGCCGACTTCCCTTCGCCTGCCCTCTGCTCCCCGTGCCTGTATCCAGAGATACTGTGCAGAGACCCTAAAGGCTGGGAGAGGGCAGAGATTTGTGTGCAGCAGCCCTTGTGATCTTAACCAACCCCTTCCTAAACATCCCTGCACCTATATATAACTCCTTCTCCAGCTGACTCAGGCTCCCAACAGCTCCAAACCCATGCAGGAAGGGTTCTCATGCTTTTACATCGGCATCCGCCCCTCCAATCTCAGACTTCCATCCATCTTTTGGGGATAAAACCCAGGGTGACTGAGACACCAAGCAGCCCATACGCTCCATACTGCTCATCTGAAGCCAGCACTTTGTATTCCTTCACAGCTGTCAGTTTGTGTGTGAGAGAGCTGTGGGACTGAGCAAATAATCCCCTGGCGAATAATGTATGGCCGAGGGGGAATGCCGACTGCCCCACTCGGCTCCTCTCCTCTCCTCCCCCCACTCCATGTCACCAAGAGCCACTTTTCTGCCTTGCATTTCTCTTTTTCCAGCACCTGCTTCTTCCAACTGTTGAGGGGTTTTAAGACCTCCACCTTTCCAGGAGGCTGATTTAGGAGGAGAGGGAATGGTCTCCCTTCCTAAGCACTCAGGGTTGGTTTCTGCTTCCCTCTGACTTAGCAAATAAACTGCATCTGTTTGTGCCCATTCTGAACAGAAACCCCCATTCCATAACCTAAAGGACAGGTAGGTCCCCAGGCCCCCATAAAGCTGATTTGTAGCAGCTTAAACAAGAAGCACAGTCAAACTTCAAGGTGCTTGAACTTTTCCCTTGACCCCGTCAAACCCTGACAGCCTGCTTTGCTTAGCCACCCTTCAAGCAGAGCCTGCCAAAACCACTTGGAGATAGAGGGAGAACCACACTGAGGGGCTCCCCAGTGCTTTGTCACAGGCTTACAGGATGGCAGGGGTTGGAAGGGACCTCTGAAGGTCATCGAGTCCAACCCCACTGCCAGAGCAGGTCCACAGAATCCAGCACAGGTCACACAGGAATGCATCCAGATGGGGCTTGAAAGGCTCCAGAAAAGGAGACTCCACAACCTCTCTGTGCAGCCTGTTCCAGTGCTCTGTGAGCCTCACAGTGTGGAAGAAGTTCCTCCTCAATCTGAGCTGGAACTTCCTGTGGTGCAGTCTATATCCATTGGCCCTTGTCCTATCCCAGGGTGCAAGTGAGCAGAGCCTGGCCCCTCCCTCTTGACCTCCAGCCCTCAGATATTTATAAGCATTTATTAAATCCCCTCACAGTCTTCTCCTCTCCAGACTAAACAACCCCAGGTCCTTCAGCCTGTCCTCACAAAGCAGTGCTCCAGCTCCTCAATCATCCTCATAGACTCCCTTGGACTCTCTCCAGCAGATCCCTGTCTCTCTTGAACTGGGGAGCCTGAAACTGGACTCAGTATTCTGGGTGAGGTCTCACCAGGGCAGAGTAGAGGGGGAGGAGAACCTCCCTCAATCTACTGAACACACTCTTGTCCCTTCATTGATACCACCCAGACATGGAAATCCAGCTGAACCCTGCCATTCAGAGCACAGGTGAGTGTCCTCCTCCTTCTCCAGTTATTCCCAGGTTCAGACACTCAAGTACATTCAAGGACTTCATGCAAGTGAAGTTTTCCTCTAGCAGGTGGAAAGGGTATCAAATGCCAACTCTAATGAGCAATTAAATTATTCCTGAGCTTTTTTGAACGCTACTCACACCCCTTTTGGTCTCAGAGGGCTGCCTGTGGAAGCTGGATGAAGCACATGAGGAAAATATGGTAGGTTCCTCTGTTTGCCCCATGAATTTCCATGCTGCTCAGCCTGGGCGGTCTGTAGCTGAAGTTTTGAAAAGGCAACCAAGGCTTGCAGACCTTTCTCCTAGGAAGGGGATGACAGGGGAGCTGCACTCATGAGCTGTAAGGCAGCCAAGAAGTTTCTTCTCAAACTATTTTTGATACCAGAGAGCTCTGCCACCATGTTCCTCATGAACCTGGCACACCCCAAAGGCACCAGAGGAATGTGAGGCTGGGCCACCAGCTCCTTGTGACTGTCTTTTCCTTTTTTTTTTTCCAGATCAAAGAGGAAACTCCCTTAAGTGTCATAGATTTCTAAAGGCCAGCTAATGGTGACTCACAGAGATAAAGTTCTCAAAGGCATTGAAGGAGCTTGGAAGCCTTGATACCACAGGATTCTTATGGAACCAAGTTGTATCCAGAGAAGTTGCCAAGGTCACCAGTATTCAGAGAGCACTCCATCACTGGCTTAGGTCTCTAGTACCTCATGGGATGAGGCACTTCATGTGATAAGTTCAGCCTGCAGAAAAGAAGGCTTGGGGGAGACCTTAGAGCAGCTTTTTAGCATCTGGAGGGGACCTAGAAGCATGCTGGGGAGGGAGTTTTGATGAGGGCTTGTTGTAATAGGATGAGAGGGAATAGACTGAAGCTTGAGGAGGGCAGATTTTGACTGGAGATGAGAAAGAAATTCTTTCCAGTAAAGGTGGTGAGACATTGGAACAGGTCGCCCAGGGAGGTTGTGGATGCCCCCATCCTGGAGGTGTTCAAGGCCAGGTTGGATGAGGACTAGATGATCTTTAAAATCCTTTCCAACCCAACCCATTCTCTGAATCTATAAACAAGGCCCCTGCACCATTAATTCTACAGATGATGGAGGTACCACTGGACTCAGAGTGGGACTTGTGGGCTTAGGTGAAGGAAGAACACACGGAAGAGCATAAACATGACCCAGTTTGGTCAGACCAAAGGAACAAACATTTCATACTTGGCCAATAATAGATATCTAAAGAATATTAGAAGGACAGGATACATGCAGTGATCTTTATCCTGTCTATCCTCACACTTACAGACTCCAAAGGCTGGGAGAGGGCAGAGAGCTGCATGCAACAGCCCTTTGTAGACACCTGTACTGTAGCATCAACAGCTATACTCTCCTGCACATGTACCTGTAGCATCTCACATAGATACTTCAGCCTGAGGAACTCTGATCTGAGAGCCCCTAGGCTGTGACTTGTGCCAGACACAAGGGAACAGGTCCTGAATTCAGAGCAAGTCCAGGGCAGCACCGTGGTGCACAGCCAGATTTCCCAAAGCCCAGGTAAACATTGCAGCCCCAAGGCCACCAAGAGCTTTGATCTCTTTGGAAACCTCCAAGTGGGGACAGCTATTTCACAACCAGGGCCTAGCAGAGCAGCAATAACAAAAGAATGCAACTTAAAACCCTCCTGCAAAGCTAAGAGCCAGCTTGGGTTCCTTGGAGGCACTAAAACCACTCATGAGGCCACATCTCAGAGGGTTCTTCTGTCCTTGATAAATGCCTGCATGCTCACGTCACCACCAAGGGCTCACAGGCAACAAGGAAGGAGTTTAACACACTCAAAGCCACAGCTCCTGCACCCCCAGCTTGTACACAGAGCTAGGTCAGGGTTGGTCCCTTGAGTCACTGTGCCTATTTACTGCTTCCAAACCAGCCAAGTAAACAGGAGTCAGACCATGAGAAGCACCCAGGCTAGGAAGGACAGCCCTGCCACAGGGAACAAAACAGAACCCAGCTCTTGCTACTACACACAGTCACATCTCCTCACCTTGGGGCCACCACACAGTTAGCAACTGCTGCATCCCAAGTGGGTGAAGATGGCTGAGCCCTCTTTGTAGGGTGGGGCTCTCCAGCATTGTCCAAGAGAAGGGTGCAAAAGTCCCAGCACTGCACAGGTGGGGAGGGACCCTCTGGACCATAACCTGTAGCTTCTACCCAAAAGCTGAAAGTGCCTTTGAGGTGCTGCAGCTTGCTCTACTCTGGGTTAAAGCTTTCAGAGATCGAGAAGAAACATCTCTGTGGCTTTCGGTAGGCTTCCCAGAGCTGGCTCCATCTTCCAGCTGATGATGTAGAGCTGAGCTCCCCTGCAAGGTTGAACCAGGAGGTTAAGGCAAGGCTGGAGCAGGGAGCCAATGTGATTTGCAGCCAGGGACCTGGGCTCTCCATCAAGCTGCTGAGAAACACTGAGAAATGAGTTGGCCATGGTGGAGGATCAGCCACCTGGGAAGAAAATCCAGGGTGCTAAAAGGCTGTTTAAATCTGGTGGGGAGAAGATAGATGGGACCCAGTCGGCAGGACCTGCTCCAGGCATCCCTATGCTGGAAAGCAGAGCAGAGCCCTTCCAGTTGCACAAGTGATTAATGAGAACAGCAGACTAATTATGGTCCTCTCTGGCCACAAAGGTCTAATCTAAGAAGGGTTCTTAATGAACTCCTGAGGCTGGTATTTGGGCTGGGAGGGTAAATCACTTGGATTTTTAAGGCGGCCTTAGGAAGCTGCCTTCAGAGTCAGCAGCCAGAGCTCATTCATAATTGCTTGGTTAAATATTTTTCCTTCTTGCCTGCTGCAGTCCATTTGCTGCCTGCATCCTCTGCAGAGGGTGCAGCCAGCCAAAAAGGAAGCCTTCCTGGAAGGGCAACAACAGCACTTTCAGCCACAGAAATCCCCCATCTCGAATCCAAACAGGGAAGCCTCTGTCCCTTGCCAGCGTGGGCAGGGTTTCCGCCTGCCTGCTGCCTGCTGCCTGCCTGCCTGCTGTTGGACATAGCTGGGGCAGCAGAGAAGGGGCTGCTTCTCCCTCTGCAGAGGGTGGAAATCCCTGCCTTTCAAGCTGCTCTTTCCAGGCTCAGGTCTGGCACAGTTATCACTAATCCCTGTATTTCCTTGCGAGGGTGGAAAAGAGCGGAAGGCAACGCGAAGGGCTGGGCAGAACGCCTGGTGGTGGCAGGAGGCATGGAAAAGCCATCTCAGCTCCAGGAACTGCTGCCTTCTGACCAAGGGAGCCATGAAATGCCTGCTCCCTGGAGCTCAGGCTTGGGGGCAATCCTTCAGCTGTTTGAGCACAGTGATTTCCTGCCATCTTGGGGTGCAAAGGGAAGAGGTGGGAGCAGGTTGAGGTTGGATATTAAGTTGAGGTTGGATATTAGGTTGAGGTTGGATATTAGGCTTAGGTAGGATACTCATTTTAGGTTGGATATTAGGTTTAAGCTGGATACTAGGTTTAGCCTGGATGTTAGGTTTAAGTTGGATATTAGGTTGAGGTTGGATATTAGGTTGAGGTTGGATATTAGGCCGAGGTTGGATATTAGGCCTAGGCAGGATACTAATTTCAGGTTGGATATTAGGTTTAAGCTGGATACTAGGTTTAGCCTGGATATTAGGTTTAAGTTGGATATTAGGTTTAAGTTGGATATTAGGTTGAGGTTGGATATTATGTTGAGGTTGGATATTAGGCCGAGGTTGGATATTAGGCCTAGGCAGGATACTAATTTCATGTTGGATATTAGGTTTAAGCTGGATACTAGGTTTAGCCTGGATATTAGGTTTAAGTTGGATATTAGGTTTAGGCTGGATATTAGGTTGAGGTTGGATATTAAGCCTAGGTAGGATACTAATTTTAGGTTGGATATTAGGTTTAAGCTGGATACTAGGTTTAGCCTAGATATTAGGTTTAAGTTGGATATTAGGTTTAGGTTGGATATTAGGTTTAAGCCGGATATTAGGTTTATGTTGGATTTTAGGTTTAAGATGGATATTAGGTTGAGGTTGGATATTAGGTTTAGGCTGGACATTAGGTTTAGGCTGAACATTAGGTTTAGGTTGAATATTAGGTTTAGGTTGGATATTAGGTTTAGGTTGGATATTAGGTTTAGGTTGGACATTAGGTTTAGGTTAGACATTAGGTTTAGGTTAGACATTAGGTTTAAGTTGGATATTAGGTTTAGTCTGGATGTTAGGTTTAGGTTGGATGTTGGGAAAAATTTCTTCACTGAAAGAAAGGTCAGGCATTGGAACAGGCTGCCCAGGGAGATGGTGGAGTCACCATCCTTGGAGGGGTTCAAGGAACATGTGGCCATGGCACTTTGGGACATGGTTCAACTGCCATGGTGGTGTTAGGTCAATGGTTGGACTCAGTGATCTTAGAGGTCTTGTCCAACACAAACAATTCTATGGTTCTGTCACTCTGTGTGGTGACAGAAGGAGGGAGAATGGATTGAAGATTGAGGAGGGCAGATTTAGACTGGAGATTGGAAAGAGATTCTTGACAGTGAGGGTGGTGAGACACTGGAACAGGTTGCACAGGGAAGTCTTGGATGCCTCCTCCCTGGGGGTGTTGAAGGCCAGGCTGGATGAGGCTTTGAGAAGCCTGGGCTGGTGGGAGATGTCCCTGCCCACAGAACTGGGTGATCTTTAAGGTAACCAACCTCACCCAGAAGAACATTTCTTATGTCCTCATGATCACTTCAAAGCATTAGATGAAGATGAGCAGGAATCTGCATGAAGAGCAACAGTCAGGTTGGGATCTTTACAGAGGCTCCTGGGATGGAGATGTGCCGGAACACCTCTTTTTCACACAAAATACAGATTTTATTATATAGAAATTGTTCTTGAGGTGCATATATGTCTTTGAAGAGCTTCAGGATTTGGATTCATGATTTTTTCATTTGTTCTGGAGATTCTTAACCAATCACTAACAAACTTATTGTCCCAACAGTTGTCAATAACAACAGCTTAGTGATTTTTATCATGTTCTCACCGAACTGAAGCCTGTTATCAGACCAACAGCTGTAGAAAACTGATATTAAAGAAGAAAAAAAACACCCAAACAAACCCATCTAGGTAATTGGTTCAACCTAGCCCATGCTGTTACTAACCAGAAACTCTACTACCACAAAGCCCTGGAGCATCCTCAGAATCAATCCCATGCTGAGCCAAAAGAATGAATCTGAGCCCTCCCCAGCATTGTTAGTGACCTTCTCGGTGACCCAGAGCCACTCTGTTAACCTCTCATGGTAATGAGATAAGGAGAGCCTCTGATGGGTAAATATGCACTTGCAGGAGCTGCTTCAAGAGGGCAGGGAAGGCCAGGCAGCCTGTCACACCCATAGGTTGTCCTGGGCATCCCCCTGGCTCAGTTCCTGGGGAGCAAAAAGCACCTTTGAGCCTATGGAGAGATGGAAGCAAGAACTCAGATGTGGGCCCAGCAGGTACCTCTGAGCAGGTCAATGGCACAGGCATTTGCTTTCCTCTCTTACAATCATCCAATAATACCCAAGAGAAAGAGTTCTCCTTTTTTTTTTCCCAAAGATTAATTGTTTAGTGACATCATCATCATCATCATTATCATTATTATGCTCAGAGAATCATAGAATTGTTTGGGTTGGAAAAGATCTCTAAGAATATTGAGTCCAACCATTGACCCAACACCACCATGGCCATTCAACCATGTCCCAAAGTGCCATGGCCACAGGTTTCTTGAACACCTCCAGGGATGGAGACTCCACCACCTCCCTGGGCAGCCTGTTCCAATCCCTGACCACTCCTTCCAGAGAGAGATTTTCCCTAATATCCAATCTAAACCTCCACTGGCACCATTCCAGGCCGTTTCCTCTCCTCCTATCACCTGATACTAGGGAAAAGAGGCCAGCCTCTGCCTCACTCCAACCTCCTTTCAGGGAGTTGTAGAGAGCAATGAGGTTTCCCCTCAGAATCCTCTTTTTCAAACTAAACAACCTCAGTTCCCTCAGCTGCTCCTCCACAGCCTTGTTCTCCAGACCCCTCCCCAGCTTTGTTGCCTTACTCTGGACATGCTCCAGCACCTCAATGTCTTTCTTGTAGCAAGGTGCCCCAAACTGAACCCAATTTTTGAGGTGCAGCCTCACCCTTCTCTCCCACAGCACTCATTGCAGCACAGACATGCTGCAGGCTTTGCTCAAGCAAATGTTTTCAAGTCCTTTCTGCACTGAGACATTGCTGAGATCAGGAAGCTTCAGTAACAGGGTGAGTCGTGCAGTAAGAGCTGCCTTCTCTGTCCTGCAGCAGTCTGAGATGATTCTCACCCACCTCCCAGGGCCTCCAGGTCCCATTCATCCCCTCATCCTCGAGTCACAGAATCATGGCTGTTAGACTAAATTCAACTATTAACCCAGCACTGACAGTCCACTGGTGAGGGGCATTTTAGGTGTTGGGAGTGATAGGACTAGGGGGGATGGAGCAAAACTAGAAGTGGGTAGATAGAGACTGGATGTCAGGAAGAAGTTCTTCCCCATGAGGGTGGTGAGAGACTGGCACAGGTTGCCCAGGGAGGTGGTGGAAGCCTCATCCCTGGAGGTTTTTGCAGCCAGGCTGGATGTGGCTGTGAGCAACCTGCTGTAGTGTGAGGTGTCCCTGCCCATGGCAGGGGAGCTGGAACTGGATGATCCTTGAGGTCCCTTCCAACTCTGACAATTCTATGATTCTAAGTCAGTCCACCACTAAACCATGTCCCTCAGAACCACATCTACATGGCTCTTCAATCCCTTCAGAGATGGGGACACCACTACTGCCCTGGGCAGCCTGTTCCAGGGCTTGACAAACCTTTTGGGAGATAAATTGTTCCTAATGTCCGATATAAATCTCTCCTGGTGCAATATGAGGCTGCTTCCTCTTCTCCTGTGGCTATAAAATCACCTTAACACCACAGGGGCTGGGATGAACACACCACTTGGCTTGCTTTCAGGAAACTCATGCAGGCATTGGCTGTCTTCAGGAGCAGCACCAATATTTTCATGGCAGAGCCCTTCAGAAAGGATGTTTCACAGGCTTAGGAGGATGTAGAGCTGGTGTGTGAAGGCTGGGGTCATTCAGCCTGGAGAAAAGGAGGCTCAGGAGAGACTTTCTTGCTCTCTACAACTACCTGAAAGGAGTGGGGGGGAGGGGGGTTGGTATTTTCTCCCAAGGAACAAGTAATAGGCCAAGAAGAAATCCTAGAATCATAGAATCATAGAATCAGTCAGGGTTGAAGGGACCACAAGGATCATCCAGTTCCAACCCCCCTGCCATGGGCAGGGACACCTCACACTAGATCAGGCTGGCCAGAGCCTCATCCAGCCTGGCCTTAAACACCTCAAGCTGTGCCAGGGGAGGTTTAGGTTGGACATGAGGAGCAAGTTCTTCCCCGAAAGGGTTGTCAAGCCCTGGAACAGGCTGCCCAGGGAAGCGGTGGAGCCACCCTCCCTGGAGGGACTGAAAAGCTGTGCAGCTGAGGGACATGGTTTTGTGGTGACCTGGCAGAGCAGTGCTAATGGTTGGATTGGTTGATCTTAAAGGTCTCTTCCCACCTGAATGATTCTGTGGTTCTCTAAGGCTGGGATGTCTCTACACGAAGCTTGTGACCCTCTGTCGTGAGAACTGGGCAGCACAAACAAACCAGGGTTTGAAATAACACCCAGTGCTTGGGTGGACCTCAATGCCACGAGATATGGCTGTGCTCAGAGGCACAACTGACCTTCTGCAACACTTGCAATGCCTGCAGTCACCCAGAGCAGCTCTCCCACAGGCAGTTTGCTAAGCACAGGGGAGACACCAACAGCTTTCTTTAAAGGCTTATAGCAGCACACAAAACAGCTTCGAGGCTTCGTGGGTACGGAAGGGCTGGAGCTGGGGGGCTGAGGTGGGTGCTGGCCATCCCCCCTCCCAGCTGGGCAGGCTGGCTCCCTGCTGCACAAACACAGGCAGGTGAGATAAGGTCTGTGTGCACAGCACTCGGTCAGGAATTCGGGACCTGGCCCCCTGCCACGGCCACCTTCCCAGCAGCCACCTTTGCCTGCCTGGCTCCCCACCACCCTGCCATGCAGCAGGGCTGGTTTCATGCCCTCCTCACCCTTGGGGTGCCTAGAGATGCTCCTGCTGCAGCCACCTCAGGCTCGGGATAAGCATTGTCTATGGACAGAGATGGTCCTGCTGCAGTATCCCTGCCACAAGCTGACACAGAATCACAGAATGCTAGGGGTTGGAAGGGACCTCTGAAGATCATCAACCCCCCCTGCCAGATCTGGATCACCTAAAGCACATCACATAGAAACACATCCAAGTAGGCCTTGGAAGTTTCCAGAGATGGAGAGTCCACCACTTTGGGTAGCCTGTTCCAGTGCTCTGCCACTCTGAAAGTAAAGAATTTCCCTCTCATGCTTAGATGGAACTTCTTATGTTCATGTTTATGCTCACTGCCTCTTCTCCTATCACTGGGGTCCAACTGAGAAGTTCTGAACCTATCTTCTTGACACCCACCCCCTTAGATATTTGCAAGCATTAATAAGATCCCTTCTCAGCCTCTTCTTCTCCAATCTAAACAGCCCCAGCTCTCTGAGCCTTTTCACATAAGAGAGATGTTCCTGTCATGCTCAGGTGATGCAGGAGGTGACATGGGATGCGCAGCCTCCCAATAAAAAGCTGATGAGAACATCAGCATCCATGGGCAGAGTCAGGATTTGCCACCATGGGTTTGAGTGTGGGTAGTGGACATGAGTCTGTTAGATGATCAGAGGGCTGGAGCATCTCTCCTATGGGCACAGTCTGAGAGAGAGTTGAGGCTGTTCAGCCTGCGGAAGAGAAGGTTCCAGGAAGACCTTCCAGTACCTGAAGGGGGCCTACATGAAAGCCAAGAAGGGACTTTTGACAAGGGTTTGATGTGACAGGCCAAGAGGGAATGGATTGAATCTTGAGGAGGGCAGATTTAGACTGGAGATTAGAAAGAAATTCTTTCCAATGAGGGTGGTGAGACACTGGAACAGGTTGCCCAGGGAGGTTGTGGATGGCCCTTCCTGGGAGGTGTTCAAGGCCAGGCTGGATGAAGCCTTGAGCAACCTGGGCAGGTGGATGGTGTCCCTGCCCATGGCAGGGGAGTTGGAACTAGAGCATGGAGCACTGGAGCAGGCTGCCCAGAGAGGTTGTGGAGTCTCCTTCTCTGGAGACTTTCAAGCCCTGTCTGGATGTGTTCCTGTGCGACCTGCTCTAGATTCTATGGTCCTGCTCTGGCAGGAGGGTTGAACTCTATGATCTTGATCTCCAGAGGTCCCTTCCAACCCCTAACACCCTGTGAGCCTGTGATCTTCAAGCTCCCTTCCAACCCAAACCCTTCTAATGAATCTCTGAGTCATTCTGGCAAGCAGGCAAACTCAGAGCCTGGCTTCCCCCATCCGCCCCAGAAACACCTCCTCGCCCTCCTGCCACCCCACTTGGAGGACTGGGAAATACTAAAAGCTGGGCTTTCCAATTAATAAAGTGATGCCTAGGAGATGAATCTCCCTGATAAGCAGACAGCAGCGTGCCTGGCTAGGCCCCGTGGCTCAGACAAAGGTTTCTGTTGAGCAGGAGCAGGTAGAAGACGGATGGTTTGTTAAACATTGCCAGCATACTTTGCTGGTGCCATTCCTCGGTCACAGCTAATGGCAGCCAGGGCATTGTGAGGCAGATGCAGCTGCTCATTGCAGCCAACTCGAAAGCCCTTCCTTATCTTTGTTGCTCTTGAAGGGTTTCGGGGAGTTGAACGCTCTACAGTCCTGCAGGGAAAACATTCCTGATGCTCTCGAGATGGAAGGGGAAAAAAAAAAAATTCCCCAGCCAGAGAGAAGCTGAGCTGGCTGGCCCTGCTTGCACAGCAGGAGCAATTGGGAGGTGGAGATGCTGCCCCTCTGCTTTGCCTTCCCCCTCCTAAACGCATCAGGCAAGGTCCAAGGAGTGCCCCAAAAGGTGTTGAGCAATGTGGACTTTGCCCCAGCCTCTCGATAAGGGTTGGTTGTCCTTCTGCCCCAGAGGCCCAAGCAGTTCTCCCTAAAAGCTGGGAAAAGACAAAAAAAAAAAACAACCAAAAAATCAAACAAACAACAAAAAACTGCAGGATTAAAACTGGCTTTGCAAACAAAACCACTGCAGAACCTCTTGTGGGCTTCCCCTGCAGAACCTCTTGTGGACTTCTCCAGCAAGTTGCTGCTTTTCTCCAGGAAGGCTTGGACAGCAAAAGCAGAGCTGATCACATCAAATTCTCCACTCCTTCATTTGCTTCTCCACTCCTTCATTAGCTTCTCCACTTCTTCATTAACTTCTCCACTTCTTCATCAGCTTCTCCACTTCTTCATTAGCTTCTCCACTTCTTCATTAGCTTCTCCACTTTTTCATTAGCATCTCCACTTTTTCATCAACTTCTCTACTTTTTCGTCAACTCCTCTACTTATTTTTGTCAACTTCTGTTTCTTCTGGAGAAGGGAAGGCTCTGAGGAGACCTTATTGTGACCTTCCAGTACCTGAAGGGAGCTATAAGAAAGCTGGGGAGGGACTTTTGAGGGTGTCAGGGAGTGATAGGACTGAGGGGGAATGGAGCAAAACTAGAAGTGGGTAGGTTCAGATTGGATGTTAGGAAGAAGTTTGTCACCATAAGGGTGGTGAGAGACAGGAACAGGTTGCCCAGAGAGGTGGTGGAAGCCTCATCCCTGGAGGTTTTTGCAGCCAGGCTGGATGTGGCTGTGAGCAACCTGCTGTAGTGTGAGGTGTCCCTGCCCATGGCAGGGGGGTTGGAACTGGATGATCCTTGAGGTCCCTTCCAACCCCAACAATTCTATGATTCTGTGATCCCTGGGAAGGGGAGATGACCACCAGCTCCTTGAGGTCCCTTCCAACCCTGACAATTCTGTGATTCTATGATTCATTTGCTGCTTCTTAAACTTCTCTGCTTCTTCCTCAGCTTCGCCGCTTCTTCACCAACCCCGCTGCTTCTTCATCACCTTCCCTGCTTCTTCCTTCCTCCTGTGTCCCACCAGAAATGAAAACACTAAAGAATGGCATGTCAGGGCCACCCGGGTGCTCTTCAGCATCAATTACCATTACTGCAGAGGTCTCGGTGGCTCGTTCTGCTGTAAGAGCCTCATCTATTTTGATTTCCACCCAGACGGGCTCTCTGGTGTCGCCCTGTCTGCGCGTCCCTCCCCTCCTAACCCTTGAACTCCTTGGCTGGTTTCAATCACATTGGGCAAGACAATAGCTGTCTGGAAGCTCATTAAGTCCTTAGCAAGGTTTGTGGACACAGGCATCTGTGTGCAGGCAAGAGGCTGGGGGATGGCTTTGGGGTTAAATCCCCCTGCCTGGGATTCCTCTTTCCCCTCTGGGAGTGCAGGAGTCTGTTGCCTCACCACCTGAGATGCTTCCCAGGTTTTTCCTTTAATTTTTGGGTGGAATTTTCCACCTCCTTTGAATCCTTCTCAATGTTTTTTTTTCTTTTCTTGCAATACCCTCTTTTTTTTCCCCCCTCTTCTGTAGCAGAGAAGCCAGGATGTTTAAGGGGGTGGGGGGATAACTAGTGGCATTATAACACTTTTTATTACTATCTTAGGCATCTTAACAATGCTGAGTCACACCAGGGGATCAGGACAGCTCCAAGGTATCAGGCTCTGGGCAACCTGATCTAGTTGAGGACGCCCCTGCTGACTGCAGAGGGGGTTGGACCAGATGACCTTTGGAGGTTCCTTCCAATGCAGATCATTCTATGATTCTATGAAATCTTTCGCAGGGGTGTGCCAGCAGGCTCTGCTGAAGGCAGCAGGAACATTTCTGGAGGCTAGAATGGGGCCAGGAGCCAGTGGTGTCTTGTGTGAGCCACAGCTGCCAGGCAGGACCTGCTTCAGATAACACAAGTCCAGATAACACAATAACCAGAGTGTGGATATTTCCTGCACTGCCCAGTGATGCATTGCACAGAGGAGATGGGTAACAAACATTTTCCCTTCACCTCCCAACACTTCAGGCCAGATCTAGGGTGATTAAGCTTCACACAAGCCTGGTTCAGGCACTTTGGATGCCTGAAGGGAAGCAGTAATTAAATGTAGGATGTCCAAAAATACCCAAGAGAAAGATTTTTTTCCCCAAAGATAGTTTATTCACATCATCATCATTATCATCATCATCATCATTGTAATTATTATGTTCATAGAATCACAGAATTGTTTTGATTGAAAAAGACCTCTAAGATCATTGAGTCCAACCACCAACCTAACACCATCATGGACATTAAACCATGTCCCCAGGTGCCATGGCCACACATTTCTTGAACACCCCCAGGGATGGTGACTCCACCGTCTCCCTGGACAGCCTGTTCCCAGTGCCTGACCACTCTTGCAGGCAAGAAATTCTTCCTAATCTCCAACCTAACCCTCCCCGGGCACAATTTCAGGCCATTTCCTCTTGTTCTGTCACCTGATACTAGGGAAACAAGACCCCACCTCACACCAAACTCCAGTGAGGTCTCCCCTCAGCCTCCTCTTCTTCAAACTAAACAATCCCAATTATTGTTGTTGTTATTATTACTACCAGTATTATTCTTCCTTTACTCTTGGAGCAGAACCCCCTCATTCTGGACCCAGATTTGATCTGATTTTGCCAGGGAAATTTGTATCAATGTGGCTGGTACCTGTGGCCATCAACTCCTGGGGTGTGAGGGGATGACTGATGAAGAGCTCTGACCCAGCTCAGCTTCAATTTACATCCTCTTCATCACATGGAATCATAGAGTTATAAAATCCTTTTGGTTGGAAAAAGACATCAAGTCCCACCATTAACCCAGCACTGCCAGGTCACCACCAAACCATGTCCCTCAGCACCATGTCTACACAGGTTTTCAGTCCCTCCAGGGGTGCTGACTCCACCACTGCGCTTGGAAGCCTGTTCCAGGGCTTGATAACCCTTTTGGGGAAGAAATTGTTCCTCATGCCCAACCTAAATCTTCCCTGGCATAATTTGAGACCATTTTCTCTTGTCATAGAATCATAGAATTGTCAGGGTTGGAAGGGACCTCAAGGATCATCCAGTTCCAACCCCCCCTGCCGTGGGCAGGGACACCTCACACTACAGCAGGCTGCCCAGAGCCTCATCCAGCCTGGCTGCTAAAACCTCCAGGGATGAGGCTTCCACCACCTCCCTGGGCAACCTGTTCCAGTCTCTCACCACCCTTATGGTGATAAACTTCTTCCTAACACCCAATCTGAATCTACCCATTTCTACTTTTGGTCCATTCTCCCCAGACACCCTAACAAATCCCTCCCCAGCTTTCTTGTGGGCCCCCTTCAGATATTGGATGGCCACAAGAAGGTCTCCTTGGAGCCTTCTCTTCTCCAAACTGAACAGCCCCAACTCTCTCAGTCTATCTTCATAGGAGAGGAGCTCCAGCCCTCTGTCCTGTTGTGTTTGTTCCTTGGGAGAAGATACCAACTTTCATCTCACTACAACCTCCTTTCAGGCTTGCTTCTCCTGCTGGTTCCTCACCATTTCATTTGCAGGTGCTGCTGGAGCCCCAGTGACAAAGCCTTCAGGAGCAAGGTGACCTGAAGAAGGAAGCATTGTGCCCCAGCACAGCTCTGCCTGGGCTCAGTGAAGCCTGTCCCCAGCCCTGGGTGAGGGGTCCACAACAGGACAGGTCCCAGTAGCTCAGCCTAGGATTCAACCACCTCAAGTTGGTGGTTGAGTGAGCCCAGACAGTGATGGAGATGGTTCCTCACACCAAGGTACTTTATCTGATGGCAGAGAAACCTGTAGTAGAAGCATGCTGGCAGCATGTTCCTGCCAGGGGTATTATATTTGCTTGGAATAAAAGGCAGCAGACTTCAATGGGCAAAGATATTGTTCTGGTAACAGAAATGACTCTGGGTCCTGCCAGGTTACAAAGCTCTTGTGAAGCAGCTCCTGCTGGTGCAGTTAATGCCTATTGTTAATGTAGAGCTCCTGTGCAGGATCACCCTGCTTTGAAGTAGGTGAGGCAGGCTCTATGCTTTCTTCTTCCTTTTCTTTTCTTTTCTTTTCTTTTCTTTTCTTTTCTTTTCTTTTCTTTTCTTTTCTTTTCTTTTCTTTTCTTTTCTTTTCTTTTCTTTTCTTTTCTTTTCTTTTCTTTTCTTTTCTTTTCTTTCTTTTCTTTTCTTTTCTTTTCTTTTCTTTTCTTTTCTTTTCTCTTTTCTTTTCTCTTTTCTTTTCTTTTCTTTTCTTTTCTTTTCTTTTCTTTTCTTTTCTTTTCTTTTCTTTTCTTTTCTTTTCTTTTCTTTTCTTTTCTTTTCTTTTCTTTTCTTTTCTTTTCTTTTCTTTCCTCCTCTCTTCCTCTCCTCTCATCTCCTTTCCTCTCCCCTCTTCTCCTTCCAAATTCCTTCCTTCCAAATTCCCTCCTTCCTGCAGCCCAATCATTCTATGATTCTATGTCTCTTTTTTCCCCCCCAAGTCTATGATACAGGCTGGAAACAGAACTTTCAATGCGTAGGAGACACCAACAGACCCCTCCAAAAATTGTGCTGCACAGACACAAGGGAGAGATGAGGAGTGTTGACTCTGGTTAGAATCGTAGAATTGTTAAGGTTGGAAGGGACATCAAGGAGCATCCAGTTCCAACTCCCCTGCCATGGGCAGGGACACCTCATACTAGATCAAGTTGCTCAGAGGCACATCCATTATAAACCTTGAGGGATGAGGTTTCCACCACCTCCCTGGGCAACCCCTTCCAGTGTCTCACCACCCTCATGGTGAAGAATTTCTTCCTAACACCCAATCTGAATCTCCCCATTTCTAGTTTTAGAGAACCTCTGGAGCTGGATTGTTTGCTTTATGGACAGGGCCGGGGAGTGCCTGTGGTGCTGTGAAGTGTCAATGCCATGAACGGTCAGCAAGCCTCTGAATTTCACAGCAGGGGTCAAGCCATGCTGAGAGGTCTCCATGGGGATGCTCTCCCCACTCTTCTCCAGGTGGGGAGGTCTCCTTGGGGATGCTCTCCCCACTCTCCTCCAGGTGAGGAGGTCTCCTGTGCCAGGCATAGGGTTTTCAGCCACTAACCTGTGGCAGATCCCCTCCTTTGAACCCAGAACCTCTCCTGCACCCAGGCAACCTCTCAACACCCCCCTCCTTCACTCAGAGTACCCTTTGCTACCCCTCCTGCATCCCTCAGGAAAGAGCTGGGGCAGAGCTGCTCCCTCCTCTCCGTGTGAGGCTTCTATTTTTTTTTTAATTCTTTTTTTTTTCTTTTATCCAATTTAAATGGCAAGGATTTAAAATGCCACCTGAGTTAAAAGGACCTGATTAAAACCGTAGCCTCATCACGGTCCTTCAACACGCAGTTGCATCGCCGTATTTACATTAGTGTCAACTTTAATTTAAATTCTGCATAACTATATTTGCTCCTCCGCTAAATTCATTCGCCGGGAGCACAGCGCAAATTACTCTGCGCTTAACGGCACTTTTCTCTTTGTCTATGGCGGAGTGGTTCGGAAATTAGCGCCGTTAAGTGAGTGCTGGGAAGTGTCATTCCGCCTCTTTAATGTCTCATTAATTAGCCAGTCTGGGCTGAGAGCAGCTTGATGCCCTGAGGAGGGCTACAAGCCGCCCTGCTCCGTCAGCTGCTGGGATTGCTTTGCTCCGGCTGAGCCTCTGTGCTCGTTGCTCAGCCGTTTTGGGTGGGGAAATTTGGCTCGGTTTAGGCTCATTTGGCCCGGGTGAGGACACTTGTGGAGTACTGTGTCCAGTTCTGGGCTCCCCAGTTCAAGAGGGACAGGGATATGCTAGGGAGTGTCCAATGGAGGCTGCGAGGATGATGAAGGGACTGGAAGATCTGTCTGATGACCTGGGGTGGTTCAGCCTGGAAAAGAGAAGGCTGAGAGGAGATCTTATGAATATTTATAAATATCTGGAGGGTGGCTTTCAAGAAGAAGGGACCAGGATCTTTTCAGTGGTGTCCTGTGATAGGACAAGGAATGATGGATACAAGCTGGAACACAGGAAGTTCCACCACAATATGAGGAGAAATTTCTTTAGTGTAAGGGTGATGGGGCCCTGGAGCAGGCTGCCCAGAGAGGTGAAGTCTCCTCTGGAGACTTTGAAGACCCATCTGGATGCATTCCTCTGTGATCTGCCCCAAGTGATCCTGCTTTGGCAGTGGGGATGGACTCAATGATCTTTAGAGGTCCCTTCCAACTCCTACCATGCTATGATTCTATGGTTCTATGATTCTTTGATCCTATTTGGAGGACTTTAATACCTGCTCTGTAGCTGCCAGCTATGAAGGTCAAGCTGCTGCTGACAGAGCAAAGCTTGGATGTCCTAAAATGGACACCAGCACAGTTTTTCTTCTGTGTTGTGCTAGAGAAGATATCACCCCCACTTTGTGAGTCTCCAGACTCATTCCTTGCTCTTTCAGGTGGCAATCTGGGCTCAGTTTGGGCAGATTTACCCCATTTTGCCCAGGGATGGTTGAGGCCCCCTTCCTGGAGACATTCAAGATCAGACTTTATGTGGTCCAGGGCAGCCTGATCTAGTTGGAGGTGTCCCAAATGACTGCAGGGGGATTGGCCTTTGAGGGTCCCTTCCAACCCAATGCAATCTGTGAATTTGGGGGTCTTTAACAGCTGCTCCATAGCTGTCAGGTATGAGGATCAAGCTCTGGATGAAGCAGTGCCTGGATATCCTGAGGTGACCACCAGCATCAGCTTTTCTTTAGCCTTGCACCTTCAAAGTGGAAGTTAAATTGGGCATGATGGTCTTCATGAGCCCCTTCCAGCTTGAGATATTCTCTGAAACACAAATGCAATTAAATAAAACAGAGTATCCCAACTGTGAAGAGCTATTTGACTGTTTGGGGGCAAAAATATCACGCTGTGAAGTCACAAAAGCTCTTTTCATGAGGGATTCCATAGCCAGACACCTCTAGACCGTGATTGTTTGCTCATGGTAGGTTCATCCCCTCGCTGCAGCATCCCCTGGGTGTGGAGCACGGCCAGGTGCTCAGGGACTTTGGGGACACGTGGGGTCAGCTCTTAAAGCCACAGAGAGACAATAGGAGCCCTCCTGCTTTTCAGCCTGTCCTCCTGACCACCCACCAGGGGAGAAGGGGGAAAGGGAGGAGATAAAAAGATAAAAAAAAAAACAAGCCAAACAACCAACAACAACAAAAAGAAGGATTCTCAGATTTTTTTGTGGCTGTGTTTTAAAGTCAGTGTTTCCTGCAGGTGCTCTGGGTGCCTGCAAACGCTGAGCATCAGCTCCGCCAGGCAGGCGTTTTCTTTAGTCCTCAGCATTTTGCCTTTTCACCTCGTAAAAACCCTTTCAAGCTAAACAAACCTGATGACAACAGCAGCCTGGCTCCCAAAACCAACAGCCTAAGGGAGGACAAAGAGTAAAAATAGCAAAGCGTCCCCCTCAGCGTCAGGGCTGAGCTCAAAGGGTGAGCCCAGCCCACGCCGGAGAGGCCGACCTTGATACCTATTTCTTTTTAATTACAGCGTTTGCCTGCCTGCCTGCCTGCTCAGCGGTGACACCAGGAAGGCAAAACAAGTGGTGGCCCCGGGTGGATTAAAGGAGGGAGGGTGATATTCAGGGAGGGAAAGGGAATGGAGGTGGCTGCCTGAACACAGCAGGACCTGCCCCTGCAAGGGTATTGCCACCGATGCCTGTATCCTGGTCGCAGGAGATGTGATCCCACCACTGCACTGCAAGGCCAGTGAGTGTTGTGGCTAATAAAACCCTTCAGGCTGGTTGGGACTTGTAGAAATATGCAACGTGGTGGTTTTGCAGCTCTGTCTCCAGCCCATGATGGCAAAGCCCTTTGCCTTTTTGCAGCTCCGCAGCTCCAACCCACGAGGTGAAAGCCTTCTGATTTTTTGCACCCCTAGCCCCAGCCCACGAGGTGAAAGCCTTCTGATTTTTTGCACCCCTAGCCCCAGCCCTTGAGGACAATGTCCTCTGCATTTCTGCATCTCTGTGTCCCCAGTCCACAAGGGCAATGTCCTTTATCTTTCAGGGCATGGCATTTGTGCAGCGTGCTCTGAGCAAGGAAGTGGAAGTATGCAGAGGGGTGTGGAAAGGGATGGATGGGGATACATAAAAGCATAGAATTGTTAGGATCAGAAGGGAGCTCAAGGATCATCTAGTTCCAAGCCACCTGCTATGGACAGGGACACCTCACACTAGATCAGGTTGCTCAGAACCACATCCAGCCTGGCCCTAGGGTACCACTGGTGCCTTGGATTCTTTCCTAGCTGATGCATCTCAGTAGGACACCGAAACAGAGGACAAGGGGATCGTAGTGGCATTAGCAGGTACCCCAAAAAAGGTTTCCCAGACATCCCCAGCAAGCAAAATCAATCTGCAGGAGATGGCTTTCCCCCAAGCATTGGTGAATGGCCCCAGGGGTGAATCCAGCATCCAGTAGAGTGAGGAGGGGGTCTCACAGGGAGGACATACAGTAGAGGCGAGGCGAGATTTGGGTGGATAAGTCAAAGGCCTGCCTTAGCTGCAGCTGTGCTCTTATCTGGCTGGAGGAAGAGGCTGAACAACAAAAGAAGCTAAGAAGCCTGGTTGATGCATGGGAAAGCCATTGGCCGAGCATTGTGACTGCCCTTCTGCTGAGCAAATAGTTCAAACTGTTCATTCCCATCTCCTATTCTCTCCCTGGTACATTGTTTGTGTCCTTGCATTTCATTCTGCGAGGAAGATTGCTCTCTGGGCCTATAAGCAAACAGTCCAGAAAAGAGCCAACTATCCTCTCCTTTTCCCTGGAGAACTAGCATTTTTATTTCAGCTCCAAGCTGTCAAAGAGCTGGAGAGTTTATGTCAGTATCCTGAATTAATTGCTTTAAGCTGGAGCAGCTTCCACCAGCCACCAAATGTCCAGAAGATGTTTATTAATAATCTTTCCTCTATTTTTTTTGTTTTGTTGTTGTTTTTGGTTTTTGGTTTTGTTTTTTTTTTTTTTTTTTTTGCTGGGTTTCATGGTGGTTTGGATTTGTTGTAGTTTTATTTTGTTTTGTGTTGTTTGTTTGTTTTTTTGTTCCAAGCTGTCCTCTTCTGTACAGTGCCCTCTGCTCAACATCAGGCAAAGGCTGATGAAATGAAGGCTGCTTATAGGGAATTAATAAAAAGCTCCTGAGGTATTGTCAGCCCAGCAGGCACAGAAACTTCCCATCAGGACTTTTTGGGCAACTGGGGATGAAGATGAATTGCTGGAGGGATGGAGAAGGAGCAAGCCCTTGTTTAAACACGAATATCTTGGGTAATTAACAAAAAGTGAGGAGGAAATTACTGATGAAAAGGAAAAAAAAAAAACAAACCCACAGCAACAAAACCACAACGTGGAAGGTAAATGATTCTGTGTTTAAAGATGATCTATTTTAAAGTGTTCCCCAGTGTGAAAGTC
This sequence comes from Indicator indicator, assembly GCF_027791375.1. Classification (NCBI taxonomy): domain Eukaryota; kingdom Metazoa; phylum Chordata; class Aves; order Piciformes; family Indicatoridae; genus Indicator; species Indicator indicator. Next base: position 35,056,927 of record NC_072018.1, read on the forward strand.
CCTGTTTAAGGGAATGAAGTAATAAACCAATTTATATACCAATAGAAAGTCGAGATCCTGAGTGCCTTTGTGTAAATTTTCCACTTGACTTTTCATTATCTACCTGAACAAAATCAATCTATATGTATGGGATCAACATGCAATATGAGAGATAAAAAAAAAAAAAAAAGACAAAATAAATGTGCTTTGCATATCCCACAGATAAAGAGCCACTGGGCGCTCTGGGGAGCTGCCTCCTTCTTCAGGCAGATGCATTTTGGAAAAGAAATAAATCATTTTGCAAAGGAAAAAAAAAAACTAAAACAAAACAAAAAAGCCCACCAAATCCTGAGCAAAGCAGAGTGCTGCTTCTTAAGTGTTTACTCCTTTGCTTGAAATATTGATCCTGTCAAATGAGCAGTGGTTAATAAGTAACTTGGGGAAAAAATATGCAGGCTCTCTCTTTGCTCCCTGCTGGAACACGGAGCCATCTCTCATCCATTTCCAGGCTCCTCATCCCTCATCCCAGGCTCCTCATCCCAGAGCTGGGATGAGGCAACCTTCTGCATCCCAAACCCTGACACATCCCAAACCCTGGCATGTCCCCAACCTCTTGTTCATTCCTTATGGTCTCACCTGCAGATGGAGAGAGCATCCCAAGGCATCATCTGCTTGCACACCGCCTTGGCTCCCCCTTGTCTCATCCCAGCAGCAGCCACTCCTCACCCCAAATCTCCCATTTCACCTGAGAGAAGAGTAGTGGGATGGGACAACCTCTGCTAACTTGGCTGAACCTTATAACATTTCTGAGGCCGTAGAGAAGAGAATGTAGCTTAGCAGAAGGAAAATGCTGCCGCTTGTGAGAACACAGCTCCACAAGTACAGATTTTGCTCAAGCAGCCTCAGCACCCCCAGCAGAACCAGGAGTTTCTGTTGTTGTTAACACCACCTAAAGTACCTGCAGCCCTCACAATCCAGAGCCTAGTGAGCCTGAAGTTTGGGTGCTTTCCCCCCTACAACCACTCCTCCTCCTCCCTTCTCACAGGACCTGGCTGCTGCTTGACTTTTTGCTATGACAAAGCCTGTCTTGTTTCATGGATCCCTACATCTTGCAGAGCTGGGTAATAGCATCCTCTCTTCTTGCCTTTTATTTTTTCCCCTTTATGCTCAGGTGAAGAGGCAGAAACTCCTCTTCTGGGTTTTGGTTGGGTTTTTTTTTTTTTTTTCCCTTTAGTAACAGGATATAGAAAAGGTTAAGAGGCTCTTCATCAGCTTCAACCCCCTCCCTGGGTGGGGGTTCAGCTCTCTGCAGAAAGCCCTTCCCTGGCTCTGCAGCAGCAGAACCTGTCACCCTGCTTGATGTATTCCGCCTCTTAGCATCCTTGTGCCAGGGGAAAGCAGCCCTGCTCAAGCCAACGGGCAGGGAAGCACCTGCCTCCTGCTGATTTTATTGCTTTGAGGGTCCCTACACGTCTCCAGGCTCTGGCAGCCCTGCAGTAGGATTGGATGTGGGCATCAGATTTTCACCTTTCCTTCTGCAAAAGGCTCTTTCCAGCCTTTCCCCTTCTCCTCTCCTTAAAAATCCAGGCAGGAGGGAAGCGATGGGTGGTGGGGGAAGGTGGGAAAGGAGACAAAACAGAGAAAAGCAGGGGTGAGATGGTGACTTTCCAAACCAGAGTTTGTCAGGATGCTCTGCCATGGGCTCAACATCTGCAGCTATTTTATTAGTTTGCTAACGATGCCACAGATTGGACCCAGGGGTGACAGAAAAGTCCTGGCAACCCCTTTTGAAACCAGCTTCAACTTCTGCCCCCTGTCCAGCTGCCTGGTTGGTTTCATGCCCTGCCATCTCCCAGTCATCCGCTTAGGAATGATGCAGAGCCCCAGGCAGGGGCTCCTCGTGAAGAAAAGGGGTTCACTTATCCCCACCTCTGTCCCTTCCCACGGGAAACCCTCTTTCCTTGTCACTAGGGATAGAAATAGCCACAGTGGTGGTGAGGAGGAAGCAGAGAGAGCCCAAAAGTCAGGAATGGTAGGAATGCTGCAGCATAGGAATAGGTTTAGTCATAATTTCAGGGATATTTTTGGTTGTTGGCATTTGCTCTCCTCCCCAAAGCCCTTCCTGAGCTTACTGTCATCATAGCACCAAGGTGCATCCCTCAAAAGGACTCCACAAACTAATTCACTCCTCAACTTTCTCAAGATGCTGTTATGAAGTGTTGTTTGTTGAGTTTGGGTTTGTTTTTTTGGTGTTGTTTTGTTTGTTTGTTTGTTTGTTTGTTTTTTCTCCCTTGAAACCCCAAATTATCCACCCTGACAAAGTCCTTTCTTCAGCTTCCTCCAGACCAGGATCATGCTTCTACCCATTCCCATTGGGAGCTGCTGGAGTGTGAGACAGGTATCACACATCAGGACAGACACAAAGAGATGGGAATCTGTGCCTTTAATAGGGAATGTGTACACGGCAGCAGCACACAAGCCCAGGAGTTTGCCCCAGCCACCCCTGCCACTGATTCCTTCTGCCATTAAAATAAATACAGGAGAGCAAAGGGAGGAAGGTGGGATACAGGAGGCTACTGGTGACAGGCAAAGCATTTCAGTGCCTCCAAAATCCTTCAATACTGATGGTTTCAGTACAGGTATGGGAAGTAAAACCACCTCACTCACACTCTTCTGTGCTGTTGGCAACTCTTTTCCATCTGTGGAGAGATGAGGCTCATTCTTTTTGCTGCTCATGGAGGTAAAACCCTGTAGAAAGCCAGTTCCTCCCTAGCCAGGGGTGAACATCTTGCTATGACCTGGACAGGTAGATGAGGACAGAAGATCTCCCAGCAACAAGGACCTGACTGCAGAAATTTGCTTTTCTGCCCCTCGTGGTTATAAAATCTCATACCCTGGGAGGTGGAGGACAGCAGGAGGGTCCTGCTGCTGTGGTCCTCACCACAGTGCCCATCCCCATAGCAGAGAGGCTGCCAATGACCTCAGCCAGCTGCTCGGAGCTGAGCTCTGGGAAAGAAGCTCCATGCCTATAGTCCTGAGCCCCTGGAAAGGGGATCTGTGGGTGGAGGGATCTGAAGATGGAGTAGGAGTTGGGAGGGCTGTAAAGAGAGGTGAAGTGTTGCCACAGTGGGGAGGACGAGGGAAGGAAAGGTGGGGCAAGGAGAGAAAGAGGTGAAAAGGAAAGGGGGGGGGGGGGAGGAAAGAAAGGAGAAACAGGAAAGAAACTGGGAGGAGGGGGGAAATGGGAAAGAAAGAAAAGATGGGAAAGAGGGGAAAAGGGAAAGATTGGGAAAGAAAAACGGAAATGGAAAAGAACTGGAAAAAGAAAAATGGGGAAAATGAAAAGGGGAAAGAAAGTTGGGGAAAGGAAAAGGAGAAAAATTAAATAAAGGGGGGAAAGGGAAAGAAAGGGAGAAAAATGAAAAAAGGAGGAAAAGGAAAGGAAGGGAGAAAAGAGAAAAAGGAGGAGGGGAAAGAAAAGGGGAAAAGATAAAGGGAAGAAAGCAAAGAAAGTGGGAAAAGAAAAGAAAGGGGAGAAGGGTAGAGAAAGGTGGGAAAGGAAAGAATGGGGGGAAAGAATGAAAGTGAGAAAACGGAAAGAATTGGGAAAAGAGGGTAATTAAAAAAGGGAAGAAAGAGGAAAAAGGAAAGAAAGGTGGAAAAAGAAAGAAAGGAGGAAAAGGCAAGAAAGTGGAAAAGGAAAGGAAGGGGAAAGAAAGGGAATGGGAAAGAAAGGGGGGAAAGGAAATAAAGATTAAAAAAGAGGAAAAGATAATTTAAAAAGGAAAAACGGAAAAACAGAAAGGGGGGAATCAAAGCATGGGAAAGAATGGGGGGGGAAAGAAAGAAAAGGGAAAAAAAGAAAGGGAAGGGAAAGGGCAAAAAAAGGAAAGAAACTGAAACGGGGGTAAGAAAAGGGAAAGAAATGGGGAAGAGAAAGGAAAGAAAAGGACATGAAAGAAGGGAAACAAAAGAGAGAAAATGGAAATAAATGGAAAGAAGGGAAAAGAAAGAAAAATAAATAGAGAAAATGGGAGAAAGAGAAAAGAAAATGAATGGAAATAAAAGAAAATAAAAAGAAAAGTAAGGGGAATAAAAGGACAGAACAGAAAAACCCGGGAAGGAGACGAGTCCGTAGTGAAAGGAGCATTTTCCTTCGCGGGACACAGCCCCGCAACGAACCCTGCTGCGGGCAGGTGGGCTGGAGCCGGCATCCACCCCGGACACCCCCGACTGCGCTCCCCACCAAGATTCGCCTCGGCCTCATTTGCGTTTTTTAACAACTTTTACTCCTTTTCTTTTTCCATGCAATTTCACGCCCGGCTGCCCCTGCAAACATAAGGTGTCCCCCCTTCCTACCCACCCCTCCCCGGAACCCCCCCCCGAGGCGCCTCTTCTCGCCTTCCCGGTCCGTACGAGGTGCTTCCCGTTAGCATGGTGCCGCTGCCGGGCTCGCCACGCCGAGCTACACGGCCTGGGATGGGGGGCCAGGCCCGCGTATGGCAGTGGCTGAAGGAACCGTTCCATCCATCCCTCCACCAAACCAACATCCATCCATCCATCCATCCATCCACCCACTCCTCCCTCTCTTCCTCTGTCCATCTGTCCATCCGTCCGTCTCTCTGTCAGACTATCCATCCACTAATCCCTACGTCGACCCCTGCAGCCATCCCTCCATCAAACCAACTATCCTTCCACTTATCCATCCATCCATCCATCCATCCATCCATCCATCCATCCATCCATCCATCCATCCATCCATCCCTTCCTCTCTTCATCTATCCAACCATCCATTAATCCCTCCATCGATCTCTGCATGCATCCCTCCATTCCTGTTTCTATCCCTCCATCCTTGTTGCTATCCCTCCATCCATTTTCTCTATCCCTGAATCCATCCCCATTCCTGTATCCTTTTCTCTGACCCTCCTTTCATCTCTCCATCCACCCCTCCAGGGATCCCTGCATTCTTCCCTCCACCTCTCCATCCTTTTACTCTCCCAAACCAAACATTCCCCTGCAGCTTTTTTCGTCCTCATCCACCCCACTCCTCAACCCGGGGCTCTATCTGGCCACCTTCTCTATGACCGGGTTGGCTCCGTGGGCCCCCCCCCTCAGTGCCTTTGACCGCTCAGGTGTGCAGCTGGATGGGGAGTCGAGCCCCTTCGACCGCCAAAAAACCCTCCTCCTTGCGTTGTTCGGAGCCGAGCTCTGGGTTTATAGGGGGGCCAGGCAGCCCCGAGGCTCAGGGGATAGCCCGAGGCAAGGGACACAAGTGATGCTTGAAAAATAACTGGGGGGAAAAGCCCTGATTTTGGTGCCCGGCCGGCACTGCGAGAGAATTTGGGGTTTGGTTTAATTTGTTTTCCTCTTTCTCTTATTTCCACACACCCCCCCCCCCCCCCCCCCCCCCCGGTCCGCTTCCTTTTTTTTTTTTTTAGTTCCATGTGTTTTTTTCTTTTTTTCTTTTCTTTTCTTTCTTTTTTTTTTCCTAATAAAAATAAACCTAACTAAATTGCCTTCGGCTCACTCGGGCGAGGAGAAATATTTCACTCGCCACCGTCAAAGCCTGAGCCTGAAGAACAACCGCAGCCAGAGAACGAGAGAAAACAACCACAAAACCTCTTCCCGAAACCCACCGAGTTTAGCGACGAAGCCGCCCCATGAACCAGGAGCCGGCAGACCTCTCCATCACCCTTTCATATTTACTATTTGAAGGTCAGGCAGGAAGAAGAGGGAACAAACTTGGAACGAATTTTTTTATTTCTTTATTATTATTTTTTTTTGTCTTCCTCCACTTTTCCAGCCATTTGCCCACCTGGTTTTATGCGGTTTCTGGATTTAATCTAGCGCCGAAGCGGGACCTTCCTTCCTCGACCGAAATATAGGATTAGGACTATTTCTAGAAGAAAGAGGAGAGTGTGAACTGCCTTTTGGTCTAAAGCGGAATCACAGCTTGGAAAATAGGGCTCCATCAGTTGCCCAGGAGACGAGTTAAGCCCTACTTGGGTGTTCCAGCTCTTTTTAGACCCAGCAATAATTAGACTCATCTCACCCCCGAGCTGTCCCGTCTTGGGTTTGGTTTCAAAATCGTCAATAAACTCTACTCTTCCCCCCCATAATCCTGGGTGCGGGCAGGGCAGGCAGGACCGGGACCTGCCAGTCTCACTGCTCTCCCAAGGAAGAAGGCAGGGTCGGGGTGGGGTGGCGGGGGGTGAGGTACGGGGGGAGTTTAGGGGTGAAGGCAGAGAGCCTTCGGTTGCCCAGCGTGGCTAGCGCGGAGCTTCCTTATCGAACTGCTTGGCCGTGCCACCTTCTTTGTGCTTTGATGTCTTTTGAGTCATCGCTGCATGTCATTAGGGGCCCGGACAATTAAAAGAAGCGACTTTCTCTCCCCCCCCGCCTCCCCTCCTCCCCGCACCCCTTACGCTCCCACCTCGGGAAAAAAAAAAAAAAAAAAAAAAAAGTTAAAAAAAAGAAAGGCAGCATATATAACTGGGAAGTCACTAAGACGATAATTAAATAACTGGGAAGTCAGGAGGAGTGGAAATTAAGTACATAAATAACTGGAAAGTCAGATTAAAAATAAAACTAAATGAGGTAAAAGTGAGTGGCTCGATTTGGGGCGGGGGCGAGGAGGGGAGCAAATTGTGCTCTCCCTCCTTATGCCCGATCCGGCTCAATCAGTGCCATCGGACGTCCCTTGCTTTTCCCCTGTAAAACAAACTTGAAATTAAAATTAACGGTGGAAACGGAGTCCCGATCTCTCTCCCTGAGCGGAGGGAGCTTAAGGAAGCTGCGGATGCCCGGCTGCAGAAATTGGGGGAAAAGCGGGGAAAAAGGTATTGCCCCCTGCCATGAACACACCCCGGGTGCATCAGACATCGCGGGGCCGCGGGGCTGAACCGTTCTGTCCCCGGTTAGGCCTGGGGTAGCGCGGCTCGCCCCTACCCTCACCCCGGGGAGGGATGCCCCTGGATGTTGCGGGGGTGGACCTGGCTCCTTCCCACTCGCGTCCTCCTCCCCGCGCGGGTGACAGGCGTTTAATGACAAGTAATTAGCGAGCGCGTAGCGCTGCATTACGAGCGGGATGGGCTGTTATGAATTATTGAGAGCCCATTAACGGCCCGGCTCTTGCAGGCGAGATGTCACTTGTCACCACACCGCGGGGACAGGGACAACGGCACCCACTCGCTCCTGCCACCGCCAGCACCAGGCTCGGAGCCGGGACTTGGCCCCGGGGCCGTGTTCCCTCTCTATTAGGAGGCTATATCCCCTTTCCGGACCCTCCACCACACCGTGGGAAGCATCCCGGCAGCTGTTATCGCGGTACGGGCGATGTCACTCATGTCCGTGCCCGGTGCCCGGTCGAGCGACCCCCGGTGAGGGCCGCTGACCCCGCCGAAACTCCCTCTTTCCCCCTTACCAAGCGGAAAAAAAAAGTGGGGGGAATAATTTTTTTCTCCCCGTTTGTTTTGCACAGGCGGCTGCAAGCAACGGGGCAGGGTCCTGCCCGCAGCGGCACCGGGTGCACGACCGGTACCGGATATGGGCGGCGGGTACGGGCAAGGAGGCATTCCCGGTGGCACGGACACGGGAGAAATGTCTCTTCCTTGAGGTACAAAGCTGCCAGCCCGGAACAAAAGACACCACGGAGCAGGGGCGGGGAGAAGGGGGAAAAGGTTACGGGGGATAAAATAAAATAATTAAAAATAATATAAAGTAAAAACCAACAAGGAAGGAGTGGAAGAAGGACGTCCCCGTCCCTCTCCTATCCTTCTCCGACCGGGCCACAACGACTCCCGACCTCAGCAAAGGTTTTTTGGGGCAGAAACAGCGCTGGCAGCCAGCCCGGCCCCGTCCGCACCCCGCTCCTGCGTGGGCTGCCCCCCGCCTCCTCAAATAACAACTATTTCCCCCCTCTTCCCCTGCTAGGCATCGCGTTTGCCCCCTACTTAAAACGACTTCTAGATTGGGAGGGGTGGCAGTAAGGTTAGGCTTCGCCCCTTCAATTTCCCTCTCCCCGAAACCCATCTGGGAGCATCCATCCCCCATCCCGCGCCCCCCGGACCCCGCCGGCGAGATGAGAGGGAGGTGGAGGGAGGGAGAGATGGAGGGAGGGAAGGAGGGAGGGAGGGATGGAGGAGAAGGTGAAGGTGGGATTGAAAAGCGGAGGAGAAGCAGGAGAAGGAGCGGCGGGTGTTACCTACCTGCGCCCCGGCCCGCCGCGCCCCGGCTCTGCGGGAGCTGCCTGGGAGCATCCCGGCATTTATTGGAGCTGGAACCGGGCTGCTGTTGACTTTAGCACAAAGCAAAGATTTCGCTGCCCGCTAGTTTAAAAATGAATATTTTACCAAGATATCGATCAGCTTTATAAAATTCAGTTAAGCACAATGGCTCAAAAGGAGAAAGGGGGGGGGGGGGGGGGGGGGGAGGCGGGAAGGGGGGGGAAAGGAAAGGGACGCAATATAATATCTGTGTAAATTTGCTGAAGTATGACGTGGTGTTGAAAGTTTACCCTCCTGGAATTTGGATCTAGATTTCCCCCCCCTTCCCTCCCCTCTTCTTCTCCCCCCCCCCCCCCTTTTTTTTTTTTGTGTTTTTTTTTCTTTTTGTTTACTGACTTTGTTTATTCACAGATCGCGGTTGAGGGAGCAAAATGCGCTTTGCAGCAAGGCCGGGGGCGGGAGAGTTGTATGAGGAGTGGGGGGGGAGGGAAAAAAAAAATGTTGAGGGGAGTACAAGGAAAAAGCAATAACGACGAGAGCGTGGGGATTTCTTTCCTTCTCCCCCCCCCGCCCCCCCCGCCCCGTCCGAAGTCTCCATCCTTCCACTTCAGCATGAGGAAGAGGAAAAGAAAAATAGAGGGGTAGGTGGCGGGGGGGCGGGGGGGGGCGAGACTTGCTGCTATAGACAGCATCCAAACGGCTCCGTGTACCGGGGCCCGAGCAGCGCGGAGCAGCAGCCCAGGGTAGGTGCAGTTGGAAGAAGGGAAGAAGCGGGGAGGTCACCCCCAAACCATCGGCACCCCCTCTCCCGTACTCCTTCCCCGCGGGAGCCTTTTATGTGCTAATGAAACACATTGCATGCCTCGAGTTCACAACGTGTGTGTCCTTGCCCGACAGATTTCTGGCTGGATCCATGTTTTTGTTGTTTGGTTTTTTTGTGGGTTTTGGTGGTTTTTTTTTTTTTTTTTTTTTTTTTTTTTTTTTTTGAGGGGGGGGGTGGTGGTGGTGATTCACCCCCCTTCCTCCCCCCCCGCCCTCTTTCTCCCCTTTTCTCTTCCCGTGGACAATGCGGCATTTTAAGAAGGATTTGGATGTTATTTCGCAAAGCAACATCTCTGACCGCGCCGTAAACGCGTGGGAAAACAACAAGTGGTTGGGAAAACGGAGAAGGGTATTTACGAGGTGGGGGTGGGAGGGGGGAATAAATGTGAATCAACCCGATCGGGCTGACCGAGGGTGTCAGTGGAGCTACGGCAGGGTTCCGTGAGGCTCCTAGAGGAAGGGATGTTTTTAATGGCAAAATAAAAAGCTCTCCGGTTATTTTTTCCACCGTCAGTTTATCCCCTGCCAGGATGCGCTCCGTCTCCGAGCCCACTCCCCACCCCCCTCAGTTAACACTGCCTGGTAATTTCGGGGAGAGGGGACGAGACGCCCTTTGTACCATCCGGCCTTGGAGGAAAAAGGGATCCTCGCTCCCGACCCCCAGGCTTTATTGGGGGACCCACGGGCCGCCTCTCTCCTACCCATCCCGAGGAAACCGTCGGGACAGCCCACTCCGGGATGGAGGGGGTCCCGGCGGCGGGGATCCCGGGAGGAGATGGAAGGGAATTCCTGCGGCGGAGGTCCAGTGAGAGGATCCCGATGACGGGGATCCCGGGAGGGGATGGAGAAGGTCCCCGTGGCGGGGATCCAGGATCGAGATGCAGAGGGTCCTGGGAAAGGTCCCGGCCAGAGATGGAGGGGATCCGGCGGCGGCAGCGGAGGAGACTAGCGATTCGCGGCGGAATAGAGAATAAGGGGAAAAAACCCGGCCAATAACACTTTAATATAGTTCTGTGAAAATCTGGCTAGTCGCTACCAGAATACACATTTATCAGCCATAAATAAAGCGTACAGAAACGATAAATTAATCAGATCCAAGTAGTTTTACTCTCCCGGTAACACCAAGCATTTGTTTCAATTACAACGATCTACCCTGACTTTTTTTTTTTTAATAATAATTTTTTCACAGTTTTTTTCTTTCTTTAATTTTTCCTCTTTTTTTTTCTTTTTTTTTTAATGTTTGTTTGTTTCCCTGTCTTTTCCCACCCTTTTTTTTTTTTTTTTTACAACCTTACGAGACTTTTGGTCCTCGTCTTCAAACCCTAGCATGGGTTTCACAATGAAGGAGGGGTTCATTATGTTTATGGGTTGGGGTTTGTTGTGGGGTTTGTTTTTGTCGTTGTTTTTTTTCTCTCCTGTCACTTCCACACACAAAAATAGATATATTTATACCTCCTGGCAATGATGACAATGAAAAAAAAATATAAGCCCAACAGAAAAAAAAACTGAAACAAAACAACCCAACCCTTTTCCCCATCCCCTTTCCCCCCCAGCCCACCCCTTTCCCCACCAAAACAAACCACCCCACAAGGGAATCGCAGCACACCCCCCTCCCCAGCCATGGGTGGAGTAGTTGGGGGCCTGAGAAATCCCCCTGCCCTTGGCGTGGGGTTGGGATGCTTGCAAGACATAGGGCTGCTGTTTCCCGAAGGGATGCAAACATCTGGAGCCGGTGGAAAACAAAACAAACCAAAACAAAAATAGATATAGATATATATGTATAAGTACCGTGCTCAACAGTGTTCATAGTCCATTGCTCTGCTAAAGGGACTGCTCGGGAAAGGGGGGGTCAGGGAGGCTTTTTTACGCCTCCTCACCGGGGGGAAGGATTTCCCCTTGCCCCCTTCTAGGAGGAGTTCATGATGGGCCGGGAATACACACCTTGGTAGTAAGAAGTCTCTCCGGCTAAAGGGGAGGACTCTAAGCCATTTTTGTTCGTTACGGGCCCCATGGCCAGGCTACCGGGCATGGGCGAGGCGTAGCCTGAGTAGTGCATCACCTGCTCGTAGGCCTTCAGGTCCATTTTGTGGTGGTGGTGGTGGTGATGGTGAGGGTGGTGGTGCTGCTGCTCAGAAGAGGACATCAGGTTGTTGATGGAGAAAGGGTGGTTGAAAGCGTAGTGGTGCTCAGGCTTAAGGTGGGCGTCGTGGGGCAAACCAGCATGTGGGGGAGCCAGGAGGTGCTGGGCTGGCGAGGCTGAGGGTTCCCCTGGGCTCAACCCTGGCGTGCCCTTCAAGTCGGCCAGGGCACGCTTGTGGTCCTGGCACGGTGAGGAGCTGGCCGGGGACTCGGCGCCGGCCGAGCCCTCAGAACCCCCTGAGGAGCTGCCTTCTCCCAGGGATTGGTTGGGGGGCTGCCCAGGCCCCTTCTTGCCCCCGCCACCCGCGCCACCTCCCGCCCCACTGCCCTCCTTGGCGGCCAGCTGCTTCTCACACTTGAAACGCTTCTGGCGGCGCAGGTAGCAGCCGTTCTCGAACATGTTGCCCGAATCGGGGTGCAGAGTCCAGAAGGAGCCTTTGCCTGGCTTGTCCGGGGAGCGGGGCACCTTGAGGAAGCAATCGTTGAAGGAAAGCGAGTGGCGGATGCTGTTCTGCCAGCGCTGCTGGTTCTGGCGGTAGAAGGGGAAGAGGTCCATGATCCACTGGTAGATCTCGCTCAGGGTCAGCATCTTGTTGGGTGACTGCTGGATGGCCATGGTGATGAGCGAGATGTAGGAGTAGGGCGGCTTGGCGTGGGTGTAGCTGCGCCGATAGGTTTTGGGGTCCCGGGAGCGGTTGAGGTTGGATTGCCCATAGATGGGGCTCATGGAGTTCATGTTGGTGTAGGGGGCAAGGGCGTTCATCGAGCCTGCTTGGCCCCCCATGGGGCTCATGCTGGGGCTCAGGTGGGCACCCATCCCCGCCACACCGGCCGAGCCCATGCCGGGCATGGCCCCTGTGCCTGGGGACATGCCAGTGAGAGAAGGGCTCATGCCTGTGTTGGCATAGGACATGTTCATGGAGGTGGCAGCTGTCATGTTGGCTGTGGTGCTCATGGCCGACATAGTCATGTATGTGTTCATGCTGTTCATGCCCAGCCCTGCGTTCATGTTGCTCACCGAGGAGTAGCTCTGCAGGGATAAGTGAGAAAGAAGAGGGGGATTGAGGAGGGGGAAGGGGAGCAGGTAGGTGGCTGGCCCCATCGGGGACAAGGGTAGCCCAGAGGGCAGGCAGTGTGTGTGGGGCAGATACTAGCCCAGCCCGGATCACTGTCAGCCCCGGTGCTCAGCGCCCGGTGGGGTGGGAAGGGTTAAATCCCGGGGCGGAGGTGGGGAGGGATGGTGGTGTTTTCCTGGTTAATGAAAAACAAATATATAGAAATATATATTAGAAAAAAAAAAAAAAAAGGAGAAAAAAAAAAGAAACAGAAAAAAAAAAAAAAAGAGACGGGATGGCAACAGGATCCGCGGCTCCAGGAGTTGGAGGGAGGGGGAAGGAGGGGAGTGACAAAAATACCTGGAGAGAGGAGGAAAAAAAAATCGCGAACGGCCGTTCGGCAGCCCCCCCTCACCGGGCACCCCCCCGGGACCCTGCACCCTGCCCGCAGCTAGCGCTGCCGAAAACCCCCGTCTCGGGGCTTGATGCCAAAGTTAACCTCATCCCGGGGGACTAGCAGGAAGAAGGGGACCCCGGTGAGAAACCGGGGAGGGATCCGGGGTGTGGGGGGTGTCGGAGCTTCGGTTGCTTTTTTGCCTTACCTCGGGTTCTCCGTAGTAGTTGCTCCAGTCCGTGTGCTCATGGCCTTCCATTTTCACCGCTCCCAGCATACTGGAAGTGGAGTGCATGGCAGTTTAAAATTTAACAGCCACAACAAACGACGACAGAGAGCGACCCAAAAAAAAAAAAAAAAAAAAAAAAAAAAAAAGCAAAGAAAAAAAAAGAAAAAAAGAAAAAGAGAAAAAAAAATTCCCCGTCCCCAGCCCTCCCTCCCCTCCGCCGGAGCCTCTGGAGGAGGAGGAAGAGGAGGGAGGGAGGAAGAGGCGGGAGGGGGGGGTGTGGAATCGAGCGGTGCTGGGGTTGGGGTGGGTGGGTGGTTTTTTTTTCGCTGCCTGCTCCTTGGGTGGGTTTTTTCGCAGCGCTTCCACGGCGAAGAGTTGCCCGGAGGCTATGGAGGAGCCGGAGGAGGAGGAGGAGGGAGGAGGGAGGAAGAAGAGGAGGGAGGGAGGAAGAGGAGGACAAGTGCTGCAGTGACGTGGGTGCCCAAGTGATATAGCACGGAGCGGCCGGGCGAGCCTCCAATCCCCAGGTCCTCGGCTGCCCATTTGAATAATCAGCTCACACCTAGGCGGGAGCGGCTCCTCCGCGGCCCCCCGCACACCTACCCGCACCCCGATGCCGTGCGCGGGGAGACTGGCGGCACCCCTCACTCTGACATTGCGGGGGAATCCTGAGGGAGACCATTGCCCTCACCCCCCCGCGCTGCAGCCCCCACAGGAGCCAACTTCCCCACCACAGCATCCTGACGGGAGTTGCCTTCCAGACCCACAACGCAAGCTGCTTCCACCTCCCCTTCAGCACCCCGACGAGAGGCAGCTGCCAGCTCCCCCGTACGCGCGACGAAACCTCCCAGCCCCCTCAATATCCCCATGAGAACAATTTTCCACGCACCCCCCACCTCCAGCACCCCGGTGGCATCTGCCTTCCGCATCCCTGGTGGGATCTGCCAGCCCCCTCCAGCACCCACGACAGGAGCCGGTTTCCTCCACAGCCCCCGCACCGGGAGTTGTTCCCCCCCTGCCCAGCATCCCCCCGAAGGGAGCTGTTTTCTTGCCCCCCCAGCACTCCAGAGAGGAACTGTTTGCCCCTCTCAGCACCTACTCGACGATATGCAGCCGCCTCCCCCCGCCCAGTCCCACTCACCTTCCCTCCCCGCGGTGCTCGGAGGAGCCCCCGGCCCCGGAGCTCACCCCGCCGCCCTCCCGGCCGTGATCCGGCTCTGCCCCATCGAGGGCCGGTACCCGACGCTCTGGCTCTTCCCCGGGCGCCGGCTCAGGTACCTACAACAAAATCGTAACTAAAACAAACAGAGGAGGAGCGGAGTGTGTGTGTGGGGGGGGCGGACGGGAGAATCGCCGTCGGGGGCCCCAGGGGCTCTTTCGGCGCCGGCCTGGGGTCCCGGTGGACGCCGTCGGGGCAGCGTTGCTTCTCCTCAGGCAGGGGAGGGGGGGGGGGGGAGGGGAGGGAAAGAAAGGAAGGACAGACGGGCGACAAAAAAATCACCCGGCTCCACACTCCCACCAGCTCCGCCGCCCGCCCCATCGGGCGCGTCGGCTCCTGGCGCGGTCTGGCTGGTGGAGGAGGACGGAATGGAGCTTCCCCCTCCCTCCCTCCTTCCCCGGACTGGGGCTAGCCTCACCGGGCACCATCCCGGACTGACCCCGCTCCCCGGAGAACGGTTCTCCTGCCCGCACCGCGCCTGCTTCAGAGATCCCCACCGAGATCTGCTCACCACCTAAAACTCAGAAACTGCCTGTTTGGGTTTGGTTTGTTTTATTTTATTTTATTTTATTTTATTTTATTTTATTTTATTTTATTTTATTTTATTTTATTTTATTTTATTTTATTTTATTTTATTTTATTTTATTTTACTTTTTTTATTTTATTTTATTTTATTTTATTTTTCTTCTTTTTCGTTACTTTCTTTCCTCTTTCTTTATTTCTTTCTCTCTTTCTCTCTTTCAGTCTCTCCCTCTTTTCCTCTTTCTTTTTTCCCTGTCTTTCTCTCTTTCTGTCTTTCTTTCCTCTTCCCTTCTTTCCCTGTTTCTTTTTTCCTTCTTTCTTTCCCTTTCCTCTTTTTTTCCCCCTTTTTTATTTATTCCCCTCTTTCCTTCTGCCTTTCTTTCCCTCTTCCTAGCTCTTTCCCTCCCCCCCCATGTTACTTTACTTAGTTGTACTTTATTTTATTTTACTTTTTAGAAAAATACGTATTTATTTATTTATTTATCTCTCCCGAGAGAGGAGGGAATCCTCCCCCCCATCGGCGAAGGCTGGAGATGGATTTTCAAATAAATATTAACCCCAGACTCACCAGAGAACAGGACTTCACCCCACCGGCACCCTCAGCAGGTCACTCTCAAACACCAACCACTGCACCACCCGTGGGATGGGCACGCTCCTATCGCGATAGTCGCTGCCACAGCGGTACCCCGCCTCCGTCCCTCCCACCCCAGCCCTTGTTTAGGGGATCTGAAGGTGGGCTGGGCTATGACCTGAGCTGGGGGGTACCCCCCAAAGCAGGGGAGTTCCTGGTCCCCCCCGCCGGGACGAGTCCGATGGTTAAACACGGTGGTGGGGCGCCCCCTGTCGCCTGCTGTAGGTCCTCAGAGCTGGGGGGTGAAGGGGTGAGATGGGGGGAGGGAACTCCCCTGAGGATCCCTTGGTGGTTGCTGCATCCCCAGGGTGGTGCAGTGGTCAGGGGTCAGGCACTCACCAGAGACACCTTGTTGGACTGTCATGGAGCTGAGCTGAGAAAGACCTGCAAGCTGCCCATGAGCCAGCAATGTGCTCTTCTGGTCAAGAAGGCCAAAGGTCTCCTGAGGTGCATGAAAAATAATGTGGCCAGCAGGTCGAGAGGGGTTCTTCTCCCCATTTACTCTGCCCTGGTGAGGCCACATCTGGAATACTGGGCCCAAATAAGGGCTTCCTGCTTCAAGAGGGACAAGGAACTACAGGAAGGAGTCCATCAGAGGCTACAAAGATCATGAGGGAACTGGAGCCTCTCTCTAAAAGACCTGGGGCTGTTTAGGCTGGAAAGGAGCAGACTAACAGTGAATCTTCTCAATGCTTATCACTATCTAAAGGGTGGGGATCAAGAGGATGGGGCCAGACTCTTTTCTTTGTTGTCCAGGAAGAAGACAAAGGGCAATGGGCACAAAGTAGAAACCAAGAGGTTCCATATGACCATTAGGAAGAATTTTTTTTCCTTTGAGGGTGCTGGAGGGCCCAGACTGCTCAGAGAAGTTGTGGAATCTTCTTCTACGGAGAGATTTCAAACCCACCTGGATGCAGTCCAGGGCAACTTGCTCTGAGTGCCCCTGCTATAGCAGGGGATTTGAACTAGATGATCTCCAGAGGTCACTTCCAACCTCCACCATGCTGACATTCTTGGATTCTGTGAAATCACTCACTCTGGGCCAGAAGCATCCCAAGTCTGACCTGGACTAACCTGAGCCAGGACTCTCTAACCTCATGCATCTCCACAGAACTCTTTGCTCCTTCAGAGCAAAGGCTCAAGAAGGGACAAATTGGGGAAAATCAGGTAAAATTAGCATTGTTGCTGCTGGACATGATGGATTTCATCCATCCAAAGGTCCTGTCCACTCCTCAGCTGACCTCAGACATTTTGGGTGAGGTATGGTCAGTGTCAGCATTGGCAATAAGACAGAAGGAAACGGCCTCAGGTCATGCCAGGGGAGGTTTAGGTTGGATAAAGGAACAGGTAAGGAACAATTTCTTCCCCCAAAGGGTTCCCAACCCCTTGGAACAGGCTGCCCAGGGAAGTGGGGGAGTCACCATCCCTGGAGAGTTTTAAAAGCAGTGCAGATGTGGTGCTGAGGGAAATAGTTTAGTGGTGACCTGGCAGTGCTGCCTTAAAGCCTTTTACCAACCAACCAGTTCCATGATTTGTTTTCTTCTCTGCACAGGGAGTGAAGATTGAAGTTTTCATCACAGCTGCAGCTGGTACAGAAGGCCCTGGTGAACTCCACAGGAGAAGAGAGGCCATGGTGACCATTTCCTTGTGCAATAAACTCACCCACCTTCAGGCCTTCATCCTGCCACAGCACAGGTGATGGTGTGCTTCCAGACATGTCTGGCACCTTGGCACCTCTATGGAAAAAGGCTCAGGCATAGCCAGAACTCCACAGGTCCCAGTCTCACACCACCCTTTTTGAAGTGCTGTTTCCTCCTTAGGTCAGCAGGACTTTTGTTGCCACCAGGATGAGGTTTTTCTACCTCTCATCACTCCTCCATGTGTGCAGCGGAAGCTGTGGAGCAGCAAAGGAGAGTGGCTTTCACAAGAGTCATGTTCACTTGGACTTTGACCTAAAATGTTTGCTTGAGGCCACTCCTCAGCTACAGAGGATGTTCCTGCTCTTGCTGCTCCAGCCCCAGCACTCAAATCCGGCTTTGCCTTCTTACATCCTTCACTGCCTGTCCCATGATCCAAGCCTCCTGCCCTACATGGGACATGAGAGGCCTTCTACAAAGCATGTGTGGAATGAGGAGAGCTCCTCACTCCTTGTGAGGGATTCATCCCATGAGAGAGGTGTTGGATGAGGAAAGCTTCTCCCTCCTCCTTGTAGGAGATCCATCCCAGAAGGGGTGAGCTGCATGATGAGAGCTCCTGCTCTTTCCTTGTGAAGGATCCATCCTAAGAGGGGTGTATTGGATGACAAGAGCTTCTCCATATCCAACACAACCCCCAAATCCTCCCCTCTCTGTGCACCCAGAGCACTGCTGGTATCACAGTGTCACAGCACATTAGAGGTTGGAAGGGACCTCCAGAGATGATGGAGTCCAACCTCCCTGCCAGAGCAGGATCACCCAGGGTGGTCTGCACAGGAATGCATCCAGGTGGGGTTGGAAAGTCTCCAGAGAAGGAGACTCCACAACCCCCCTGGGCAGCCTGCTCCAGGGCTCTGTCACCCCCACTGCAAAGAAGTTTCTCCTCATGTTGAGCTGAAATCTTCTCTGGTCAAGCTTGTACCTGGTGTTCCTTGGCTTATCACTGTGCACCACCCAAAAGAGCCTGGCCCCCTCCTCCTGACCCCCACCCCTCAGCTATTGATAGACATTGATCAGATCCCCTCTCAGCCTTCTCTTCTCCACACTAAACAGCCCCAGGGCTCTCAGTCTCTCTTCACAGGGGAGATGCTCAAGTCCCCTAATCACCCTCTTGGCTCTCCCTTGGATTCTCTTCAGCAGGTCCCTGTCTCTCTTGAACTTCTTGGAGACACAGCACTGAAGCTGAACTGGAGTAGCCACATCCTCAGACAAAGGCTTTCTCTCTCCAACACAAGGACATGCACCTTGGGATCTCCCCAGGCATTTGTGCTCCTGACTGCAGGCCCTGCAACACTGGTGGCATCTCTGAAGGTGGCCCTTCAGGCAGCACTGGGGACCTCTTCTCCTGTAAACAACACAGGTCCTGCAGCCACCACCTGCTTCCCCCTCCTTTCACAAGGGCAGAGACCTCCACACCTGAGGAACCCTGAGGAAATTAATATCTCTGAAGAGTGTGGACAAAGGAGCAGGGACACAGATGTAAGAAACTTCAGTAAAAATGCCTCAAATGATCAAAAAAAGAAAAAAAAAAGGGAGAAGGTTTTCAGCTGTGTCTTGTTTGAACAGACCTGGCTGGGTGACTGAGAAGCACTCTGGCCATTAAAAAAAAAAATCTTCCTTCTCTTTAATATTTAACTAATATTTATTTTAAATTTGATGTTTTAAAATGATGTTCCTCTTTCCAAGAGCAGCTACAAGCACAGCAGCCACCTCTGCCTTCCCAGGAGTGGGAGGCCATTGCCTGGCATGGAGCTTTGACAGGAGTTAGGACACTTTTTGGTCACCCCCAGTGCTTCTAGCAGGGATGGTGGCAGTGAGTGCACCCCACTTGCTCTTCTCCCAGGGGTGGGGTCTGGCTCTGTGTACTCACAGAATGCCAGCACGGTGTGGGCTGGAAAGGTTGGACTTGATGATCTCTGAGGTCTTTTCCAACCTTGTTGGTCCTATGATTCTATGAAAGGACCTCTGAGGATCACAGAATCACAAAATCACAGAATGCCAGGAGCTGGAAGGGATCTTGAATGATTCAACCCCCCCTGATAAAGCAGGGTCACCACAGGATCACATCCAATCACATTCAGAACCTCTCCAGAGAAGGAGACTCCACAGCCTCTCTGGGTAGTCTTTTTCTCTGCAACCTCACAGGACAGGTCTTCCTCAAGCTCAGATGGAACCTCCTGGGCTTCAGGTTGTGCCCATTGCCCTTTGTCCTGTTTCTGGGTACCACTGAGAAGAGCCTGACCCCATCCTCTTCCTCCCCCCCAACCCCTCTTTAGGTATCTCTTGCAAATGAATGTCCTGAGGTGGGAGAAGTTGAAACTGCAGTGCTGGTGTTCACCTCCTCTGTGTCCCCTCATTGCCAGGCTGGTTTGTGCCAAAGGAAATAATAATTAAAACCAACAGAAAAAAGAGAGTCTCTTACCTCGTTCTCTGACAACAAACAGGGTAATTATCTCCCTCCTACTGATAATTATCATAATTAATCCAATCTAATGAACTCTCCCAACTGCACTCTTGTCTCACTCTAAATGTGGTGGCTTTTCTTTGGGTCTTTAATTGAGGAAGAGGTTCTCCTGTGAGACAAAAGCAGTCCTTGCCCTCCTGAAGAGAGGCCCCAGATCTTGTCAGAGACAAAAGGCAACAGCTTGCCAGGAAAGCTATCCTGGCATGCTTGTGTGATGTCACCATGATTGCCATCAGAATTTATCAATAAGACATGAAAAGCACACAGGAACCAACAGATGAAGTTCCTGGAGGAAGAGAATGATTGGGTCTGAGCCAGGAAGAGCAAAGGGTGAAGGTGAAACATTCCCTCAAGCCAGCTTTATTCCCAGGTGGTTCCTTTAGGATCCTTGGAAGGAGCTCTTGGTAAGGTCGAGGGGGTCAGACAGGTTGGGAGCATCCCCAGAAGCTTTTACTTGAACAAGGACAACTGGAGGATGATAATGATGAAGACAATGACAGTGATGATGGTGGTTCACATTTCTGAACAGGGAAATGCTCTGGAGTGAGGTTGAGCATCCTCACCAAGCCCATGGCTGAACCAATCTGATCCTAAGGTCATGTTGTGAACATGAGATCCACAGATTGCATCAGGTTGGAAGGGACCCTCAAAGGGCATCTTGTCCAACCACTCTGCAGTCAGAAGGGATCTCTCTAACTCCATCAGGCTGCCCAGGGACACATCAAGGCTCATCTTGAAGGTTTCCAGAGACAGGGCCTCAACCACATCGCTGGGCAATCTCTTCCAGTATCTCACCACTCTCATTGTGCAGAACTTCCTCCTGATATCCAACCTAAATCTCCCCTGCTCCACTTTCAACCCATTGCCGCTCATCCTGTCACTCCAAGCCCTTCTAAACAGTCCCTCCCCAGCCTTCCTGTAGGTCCCCTTCAGATATTGAAATGCAGCTCTCAGGTCTCCCCAGAGCCTTCTCTTCTCCAGGCTGAACAGCCCCAGTTTTTCCAGCCTGTCCTCACAGGAGAGGTTCTCCAGCCCTCTGATCACCTCTGTGGCCCTCCTCTGGACCCCTTCCAGCAGGTCCAGGTTTTTCTTGCATTGCTGAGTATTGGTTCTCTGAGGTGCACCAAGGTCCTGCTCCTTTAATTTCTGCCAGGCACATCAGGAAGAAACATCCCCGTCCCTCATTCAAGGATTCAGGTGGGAAGCAGTGGAATAAGTGACGTTCTGTGGTGGGGAGAGGTCTATCATCAGTTGTGGCACTGCTGGGGAGTTACCACAATTACACCATGTCATATTGACTTAAACTAGTCAAAGAACTCCACAGCCAAGTCTCTCCTAAGTAGATTCAACATCTAATGGCTCTCCTTCATTCAGGAAAATATCCCCCAAGGCTTTTTAATAAGTGTAACAATGGAAGAAGCGGAATCAAGAACCCAAGGATTGAGATCTCCTTCATACTGGCATGATACTTCCTCATCCCACCTTCTTGGGGATTCCACCTCAGGCAAGCTTGCTTCATCCACAAATGTGGTGGAGGACCTGGCCTGTCAGGACATGGCTGATGTGGCTATTCTGGGGGGGTATTCAGGTGCTAATTTCATCTTCCTCCCCACTCTGTAATTATTCAACATGCCAGTGAAGGTAAGGAGTTGCTGGAATCAGTGGTTGGCACCACAAGGTAAAATAAACCCCTGGAAGTGCCTGAAGAGTGATGGGTTGAGGGGGGAATAAAGTCCCATTATTGTCCCCTGTGGAGATGGAGGAGGTCCTCCTGGCTCACCAGCATCGACAGGATGGCAATAACAGCCTCCTGAGGGGAAACTAGAAAACCTGAGAGCATTTACTGATGGTCCCTGGGTGCAACAAGAGCTCAAGGTAGGGACCTTGCTGCTCCACAGCACCCAGGGATGGTGTGATGGGTGGTGGTTAGACCAGATGAGGGACCTTGCTGGGCAGACACCTGGAGTGATGTCCAGGAGCCAGTCTTTGGTGTGAAAACCCCAGAGTTAAGGGCTTCATCATGGTGCTTGGGTCTTGCTCCCCTGCTTTCCCATGGGAGAGAGAGAAGGAGATGCTGAGGGAAATGCTCAGCAATGCTGGCTTTCCAGAAAAAGAAGTGAAGGAAGTCTTCTTCATCCCCAGGATGAGGGAAAGCCCTGCCATGGACATTGTCATCAGCTCAGTCCCCAAAGGTCTTGGCAGGTAGAAGAAGTTTTACCTGGCTGACCAAAATATTCAGGTTTTGGGTTCATTCAGGGGAAATATTTATTGTTTATTCTTTTTAAATGTGTAATTATCAGTTTCTGAAAATTGAAATGACTTTGGTTTTACAATAAGAAAACAAACAGAAAAATGGAATATGGAGACTACTCCCAAACCCTTCTGCGTTCAACACTCTCTGTTATTTCCTAGCAGCACTCCTTTCTGCTGGAAACCTTCCAGTCTGGCCCTGTGTGAAGGTGCTTCTGTTCCCTCAGGGGCTGAGCAAGAAGGAATGCATCAGCTTTGATTAAAACTACAGCCCAAGGTAGTTCAGTTCATCACCCAAGGTCCAGTGCATCACCCAAAGTCAAATGCATCACCCAAAGGGGTCCAGCACATCCCCAAAGCATAGGGCACGAGCCAGGGTACAGCCCATCACCTAAGGGGGTCCAGCATCTTACCCAGGCTGGTCCAGCACAACACCTGAGGTTCAGCACACCATCCCCATCCCTTTCCATGGGAATGCAGTTACAAAAGACTTGGCACATCCTGTCAGGCTGAAGAGATGAGACCAGACAAACCAGCCACTGGGATGTCCCAGTGGGCCTCAGCCCATCAGGGGCTTGTGCTGCTCAGCCCATGGCAGTGATATGGCTGCACAGACTCTGACTGGAGGACAGAGATGGGAGGACCACAGGGTCCAGACCCACACAGAGCTCAAGACAACTCTGGAGGAACCACATCTATGAATCCTGAGGACATGTACCAAATGACGAATCAAAAGAAGTGTGGCCAGCAGATGGAGAGAAGGGATTCTGCCACTCTGATTGCTCTGGTGAGACCTCACCCAGAGTATTGTGTCCAGCTGCGGGACCCCAACACAAGAGGGACATGGACCTGCTGGAAGGGGTCCAGAGGAGGGCCACAAAGATAATCAGAGGGCTGGAGAACCTCTCCTGTGAGGACACACTGGAAGAACTGGGGCTCTTCAGCCTGAAGAAGAGTGCAGGGAGACCTAAGAGCTACATTTCAGTAGCTGAAGGGGACCTATAGGAAGGCTGAGGAAGAACTGCTTAGAAGGGCTTGGAGTGATAGCACGAGGGGCAATGGTTTGAAACTGGAGCAGGGCAGGTTTAGGTTGGACATCAGGAGGAAGTTCTGCGCAATGAGAGTGGTGAAACACTGGAACAGGTTGCCCAGGGATGTGATTGAGGCCCCATCCCTGAAGACATTCAAGATCAGCCTTGATGTGTCCCTGGGCAGCCTGATGGAGTTGGAGGTGTCCCTGCTGCCCGCAGGGGTGGTTGGACAAGATGACCTTTGAGGGTCCCTTCCAACCTGATGCAAGCTCTCAACCTGTGAATCTGCAAATCTCTGAATCCTGAGGACACGACTGAAGAGAGTCTGAAGGGTGCTGGGGGTGGGGTCGGTGCCGGAGCAAGGGGACTCTGCCTGCTCGTTCACACAGCAACGGGAGGCTGCTTGCTGAGGAGATCAATCCCCGACAGCTTCTCTGAGGGCTCTGACAGACATTTATAGCCCTCTGAGTCATTACCGGCCTTGTTTAAACCAGTTATACCTGGCCAAGACCTTTAAAATAGCTTCATTTATACTGAAAGGCTCCTCTGGAGCTCGCTGGGTATAAATAGCAGAGCGAACCACTCGCCCAGCACCACAGCTCCGTCGAGCGCTGCGCTCACAGCCCTTGCCTCACCCTCCTCTGTGCCACCCCCCTCCCATCCCCGGGTAGGGGGGAGGGGGAGAGGAGGTGCAGGGGGAGCCTGATGCTCCCAGAGGACCCCATCTCCCCAGGTGACCCATCTGGAGCCTTGGTGGGTACGAGGTGTCCCTGGCAAAACCGCCGGGCAAAACCCAGCTGGAGCGGAGCTTTCTGCCCCGAAAAAATAACACAGGAGCTTGCCTGGGACTCAGACCCTGTCTGTGAGTCTGCGGTTCCCTGACCACTAATAACAGCCCAGGATCACCCAATAAATCTGCTTGGGCACACAAGCCCATCCCTGTGCCCTGAGTGCAAGCAGGACACAGAGCGTGTCCCAGGGCGAGGGGGTCGGTGTCACCCTAATGGGGTGCCAGGGTCTGCTGGGGCACCCCAGAGCCCTGTCACCTTCAGCTTTGCACTACCAGGTGTGTCATGTTTGGTATTGTTGGCACCCCACCCCCAGGGCATCCACCTCTGCCATGGGCCAGTGACACCCAGTGCTAGAGGCTACCTGCAAGGATGTTTTCATTCCACCCAACTCGTTGCCGGGCAAAAAAGAAATTCGTCTCAGTCTGGGCTGTTAGGATCTGGGACAGCTCTAACTGCACAATTGGCTTAGCTTCTGCCAAACAAACATCCTTCTGGCTCAGTAATCCTTTATTTCTGCTCAAAACCCCCTTTCTGATGAATAAAACCCCAAGATCTGGACTTGAGGACAAGCATTCAGCACCTGCTCTTGGCCCCAAACCTGCAGCTGGTGGCAGTTTTGAGGAAACTCCCAGTTTTTAGGAAACCCAAGAGTTGCCTGTCCCAAGTGGGATGTGCTGACCAAGCTGCAATGTTCACCAGCACAGCTCATCCCATCCAGGCTTTCTCCCTGCACACTGCTGAGCTCCTTTCCCCTCCTTAAACTAAGCCAAGTGTGTCCCTGCAACTAAAACTGATGTTACTCAGAGATTCATTGAATGGTTTGGATAGGAAACAACCTTAAAGGTCATCGAGGTCCAAGCCCCCTGCCATGCACAATGACACCTTCCACCAGCCCAGGTTGCTCAAGGCCTCATCTAGCCTGGTCTTGCACACCTCCAGGGAGGGGGCATCCACAACCTCCCTGAGTAACCTGTTCCAGTGTCTCACCACCCTCCCTGAAAAGAATTTCTTCCTAATCTCCAGTCTAAATCTGCCCTCCTCAAGCTTCAATCCATTTCCTCTCCTCCTATCACTACAGACCTTCTAGACTTTCTTGTAGGCCCCCTTCAGGTACTGGAAGGCTGCTCTAAGGTCTCCCTGGAGCCTTCTCTTCTCCAGGCTGAACAACCCCAACTCCCTCAGCCTGTCCCCATAGGGGAGGTTCTCCAACCCTCTGATCATCTTCCTGGCCCTCCTCTGGAACTGCTCCAGGAGCTGGATTCCTGCATCCTTGGGGCAAAATAAAAGGCAGCAGGAGCATTCCCACCTAGGACCAGCATTTCAACCAAGCTTGCAGTGGCTGATGCTGTTCTACCCCCTGCAAGGGGAGCACGTTGCAGGCAGGAGGCTGCTAAATAGAGTGGTTTTATGCTGCTAACCCAAGTGCTTTTAGGCTGCTAAATAAAGAGCATTTTCAAGGCAGAGCCCTTCTGCAGTTGGGATGGAAAAGCTCCGCTGAAGGCGGCGGTTCTGGCTCTCTCCAAACATTTCTCTCCCCCCACCCCCATCCCTCCCCAATCCCTCACTCTGATCTTTTTTTTTTTTTTTTTTTCTCTCAGAGGAAACCTTGCCCAAACCAACACACGGTTTTACACGGGTCAGACAGGCACTTTTCTGCTGGAAGCCCTTCCCAATCAGCTGCATTCACAGGCAGGGTTTATTTTTCACGGGTTTTTCTGAAGTACATTTTGTTTTGTTGCCAGAGTAAAGAGCTGGAGGGACATATTTCAGCCCAACCTGTAACACCATCACCGTCACTGGGTTTCAATGAGGGTTTGACCTACATTTGCAGCCTGGGAAAGCAGCAGGGACATCCCCAAAGAGACACAGGACCCTGCTTCTCCTGGAATGTGACGCTTGGGGAGGCAGGGGTGGGGGTTGGGGGTGGGGGGATTTCAGCATCCTGGGCAGACTGGAAACCGTCAGCTCCCCTCCTAGCAGCCGCTGGGGTGTTTTGCAGCCCCGCTCTAGAGGGGAACAGCCAGGGTGGAACAAACTTAACCAGAGCTTTTTAAAGCTCTCCCACCTTCTCCTCCTCTCTTCCTCCGGGTAGGTGTCCCGCCGGCGGCAGAACAAGACGGCTACAGAGGGCTGCTGGAAGCCGCCAGAGCGAAATACACTGGGAGGCCTTTTTTTTTTTCTTCTTTTTTTTTTTTTTCCTTCTTTTTGGGCTTGGAAAATATTTCCTCGGCCGCAGGCTGCGGTGACAGCAAACATTCCTACCCAGGGCTGGCGTGGCATGGCTGGGGCCAGCTCCGGGGCTGCCAGCACCCATCCGCTCTTCGCCGGGGTGCAGCCAGCATCCAACAACTCCTTCCCCACTTTCACTCCCCCCAGCGTTGGCTGCTTCTGCCGGGGGTGCAGCGACCACTGCAGGCAAAGGTCCTTTGTGCTTGTGGGAAGATTTGGGTTTGTTTTTCAAAGGGAGGATGAGAGCAGCTCGTGTGCATCCCCAGCATGCAGGGCAAATCCCCCCCTCCCCAGCTCCCCACTTTGAGGAGCAAATGGGTTGCAAGCCGGGGGGGGAGGGGAGGGGGGGGGAAAGGAGACTTGTTAAAAAAAAAAAAAAACAACAACAACCCAACACCTGAATCTGTAGCTGTCAGGAAGCAAAACCACCCCATTAAAGCCAGGGCTGTGGTTGTAAATCAACAGAGCTGCTGCTATTTCCATCTCTCCCCCAGCCCCCCATCTCCACTCCAGGTGTGTGCTGGGGGGGCAGGATTTTGGCAGCCACCAGGCCAGCAGCATGTGGCACACACGTGGCCAGCGAAGGGGCAGCTCCACGCAAGGTCTGAGGGTTTCTGTGGGCAACAGCAGCCCTGTGGAGGTTAAACCTATGGGTCTGGATCTCAGGGCTGGTCCTCCTAAGGGCACCTGAGCAACACAGAGTTGCTCTTAATTTTCCTCTCTTTTTTTTTTTCATGACTAACAAAATGATTATTTACAAGAAGGAGCTGGAGGTGCTGGAAGGTGTCCAGAGAAGGGCTGTGAGGATGAGCAGAGGGCTGGAGCTCCTCTACTGTGCAGACAGAGTGAGAGTGTTGGGGCTGTTCAGTCTGGAGAAGAGAAGGCTCTGAGGAGACCTTCTTGTGGCCTTCCAGGAGCTGAAGGGGGCTACAAGAAAACTGGGGAGGGACTTTTTAGGGTGTCAGGGAGTGATAGGACTGGGGGGGATGGAGCAAAACTAGAAATGGGTAGATTCAGATTGGATGTTAGGAAGAAATTCTTCCCCATGAGGGTGGTGAGAGACTGGAAGAGGTTGCCCAGGGAGGTGGTGGAAGCCTCATCCCTGGAGATTTTTGCAGCCAGGCTGGATGTGGCTGTGAGCAACCTGCTGTGGTGTGAGATGTCCCTGCCCATGGCAGGGGGGTTGGAACTGGATGATCCTTGATGTGCCTTCCAGCCATAAAAATTTGATGATTATAGTTTGGGAAAGAGATATAGAAAAAAAAAAAAAGAAAAAAAAAGAAAAAGAAAAACAAACAAACAAAAAAGAAATATGATATCCCAGGGAGGCATTTGTGGATATTTTTCCTCCAAATATTTGCAGATGCAAAGCTTCAGGAATGAGAGGAAACTGCTGAAGCACCTTGCTCATTTGGGAGAGAGCCAGACCCAAGGAGCTGGGCTGGTGGTGGTCTGAGGGGCTCAGCTGGATGGGCTCAGTCCAAGCAGCTCAGCTGCAATACTCAGTCCAAGGGACTCAGTCTGAGGGGCTTGGCTGGACAGGCTCTGTTTGAGGGGCTTCATGTGATGGTGAGGGCTGGACATGCTCAGTCGCAGGGACTGGAACATCTGTCTGATGAGGAAAGGCTGAGGGACCTGGGGCTGTTCAGTCTGGAGAAGAGAAGACTGAGAGGAAGTCTTATTAATGTCTATAAATATCTGAAGGTGGCTGTCAAGAAGGGACCAGGCTCTTTTCAGTGGTGTCCTGTGATAAGACAAAGGGCAAAGGGCACAAACTGGAACACAGGAGTTCCACCTCAATATGAGGAAAAACTTCTTTACTGTGAGGGTGCCAGAGCCCTGGAGCAGGCTGCCCAGAGATGTTCTGGAGTCTCCTTCTCTGGAGACTTTCAAGACCCATCTGGAAGTGTTCCTCTGTGACCTGCCCTAGGTGATCCTGGCTTGGCAGGGGCTTTGGACTCGATGATCCTCAGAGGTCCCTTCCAACCCCTAACATCCTATGATTCTGATTCTCTGAAGGGACTCAGCTGGATGGTCTTGGTTTGAGCCTGGCTGGACAGGCTTGGGCTGAGGGGCTCAGCTGGCCAGGCTCAGTCTGAGGACCTTGGCTGGACAGACTCAGTCTGAAGGCCTTGGCTGGACAGTCTTGCACACAGTAGGAGTGAGCCAGCCAGCCCAGGGACTGATTTCCCTTCTCTTCCCAAGCTATTGACCCATTCCCTGGGGCCATACAGTGATCCAGTCCCACCCAACCCTCATCCCAGGCTGGGAAATGAAGGCACCACTTATCTCCAGGAGCAGCCTCCCTGTCTCCACGTCCTGGGTCTTTTCTTCATCTGCAGCCCCATGGCCCAGCTAACTCAATCTCTGTGCAGGAGATAGACCTCCTCAAGGGTCTCCCACAAGGAGGGAAATCTACTCTTTTGGGTACACAGGAGCACTACACACCTCATCAGACATGGCTCCACATGCAAAGGTAAGGCTCGCCCTTATCTCTGCAGATAGCCATCTGTGGATGTGCTGCCTGGACAGCCTTGCCCACCAGCACTTACTAGATGAAGCACATGGATTAGGGTTTATAGATCAAGCTTTAAACTTTGGGGACATTCTGATACAGAAAAGCAGCAGGAACAAGTGTCTGGACATGCCACTCACTCATTTTAATACCAAAAGATGCCCTGGGGAACAATTACGTTCTGTGGTCAGAGAACAGGGGTCAGAGAGGGTACTGATGGGGCAGCAATAAAAATACACAAAAAGACCAGACCAGAAAAAGCTCAGAAAGATAAAAAGGAAAGGAAGAGACAAGATTTCTCCTTTGTCCTTGCACTTGGGATCTCTCTGGTGCCTGCTGGGGAAGAGAAAGGAGAGAGCCTATGGACCCTCCTGGGCAAGACACACCTGGCACTGCCAAGGGCTGGTTGTGCTGGTCCCAGCGAGGCCCTTGCATGTGGCTGCACTCTGGTCCCTGTCCCCATCTCGGCCTGCTCTCCACAATGGGCTCTGCTTTCAGAGGTGTTCCCTCCCCAGGCTCCATCAGCAAAGCTCTTGTCAGTGTTTGCCCTGACACCACTGCTGATACAAACCAAACCACCCTACTTCTCCCTCCCAGGCCTCATTCCACCATAACTCAGGTGGGTTTGAGCCATGCCCAAGGTGGGCAGTTGGCCAAAGCCCATTGGCAGCTCCCACCTGTGGCTGTCCCATCAACCTGAGCATTCCCTGCCCTGCAGGGAGGCTTTGGCCAGCCCCAAACTCCCACAACCCCCACTACCTTTCTGCCCATGAGGGCACCCAAGCATTGAATCAGAGAATAATTTTGCCTGGAAGAGACCTTTAAGATCATTTGGTCCAGCTGTTAACTGAGCACTGCCAGGTCACCACTAAACCATGTCCCTCAGCACCACATCTACACATCCTTTAACCCCCTTCTGGGATGGTGATTCCACCACTGCCCTGGGCAGCCAGTTCCAGGCTTTCACAACCCTTATGGGGAAGAAATTGTTCCTCATGGCACAACTTGAAGCCGTTTCCTTCCTCTTGTCCTGTCATTTGTTCCCTGGGAGAAGGGACTGACCCCCACTTGGCTCTGATCTCCTTTCAGGGAGCTGTAGAGAGCAAGGTCTCCCCTCAGCCCCTTTTTTTCTCCAGTCTGAACAACCCCAGCTCCTTCAGCCACTCCTCACAGGAGCTGTGCTGCAGACCCTTCCCCAGCTTCCTTGCCCTTTTCTGGGACACACTCCAGCATCACAACTTTCACCTCAGCACACAACTTTCACTAACCCCCCTTTTTCCATCACAAAAGACCCACTTACAGGACAGCTTTCCCAATCCACAGAGCCTTTCCCAGCCCCAGCATCCAAGCCCTCCCCGGACTGCCACCCCTCTCCATCCCTTGCCCCCGGGCACAGCCTGCTCGCCCCTCCCCCCCCCCCCGCCCCTGCCCCCTCTTCACCACCCCCCCCCCCCCCCCACCTCCCCACCCCCCCGTTGCCCTGCACCGGTTCGGAGGCTGAAAAGCCGCCGGCAATCCTCTCATTAACACCTCATCAGCTCCCCGGGGACCCCGGCAAACACAACCCGCCCTGCCGAGGAAATACCCGCAGCCTTGTGATGCAGAGCTCCCGTGGTGGGAGGAAGGGGAGGATGAGGAGGAAGAGGATGCTTCCTGGCCCGGAGGGGCACAGCTGCCTCCCCAGCTTCTCTGGTGGGCAAACAGCACCTGGGAGGGCAGGGATGTGGATTCAGGAAACGCCCCCCCCATTGCACCCCGCTGCTCCCCATCACACACATAGAAATGCTAATGGGCTCCCCCATCGTCCCCATCCCCTCGCTGCAGAAGGAGCTGCTTCCCCTCTCCTCCCAGCCGCGGGATTAAGCGCAGGGAGCATCCCCACTGCCAGGCACCCGACAGCCTTGGGAGGAAGGTTCCCTGCTGCTGGTGGTGATGGGGCAGGGACAGGATTTATTCTTGGCTGGCAGCTCGCAGCCGTGAACGGGGAGGTGAAAAACGACCCAGGCTTTGTTGGGGATGCTGCAAGGAGCAGCCCCTGTGGCTGCGGAGGAGATAAAGCAGCACTGGCAGTGCAGCAGAGGTCAGGGCTGGAGATTTAGCATGCTGCTACCTCCTCTGCTTCACGGGGCCAGCGAAGGCAAACAGGCACTGGGAGGGAGCAGGAGAAGGTTCAGGAATCACACGGTTTCTGCTCAGGCAGAAACATCAGCCAGGGGCTGGAGAAAAGAGAAAAGGCAACCAGAGCCTTCCCTGCAGCATTTTATACTGCTCCTCCAATCCCCTCTGCTCCTTCAGACCCCTCTGACTTGCCTACAGATGGTCCTAAGCCAGAGATTGGCTGCCCAGAGAGATAACAGAGACTTTACAGAGACTTTCAAGACCCACCTGGATGTGTTCCTGTGTGACCTGCCCTAGGTGATCCTGCTTTAGTAGCGGTGTTGGGCTTGGTGATCTTCAGAGGTGTCTTCCAACCCCTCTGGTCCCTTCAGACCCCTCTGACTTGCCTACAGATGGTCCTAAGCCGGAGGCTGGCTGCCCAGAGAGGTGATGGAGACTTTACAGAGACTCTCAAGACCCACCTGGATGCGTTCCTCTGTGACCTGTCCTAGGAGATCCTGCTTTAGTAGGGGGGTTGGACTTGATGGTCTTCAGAGGTCTCTTCCAACCCCTCTGGTCCCTTCAAAACCCCCTGACTTGTCTACACATGTCCCAAGCCACTTCTGGCCACCTCTATGGCTGCCCAGAGAAGACTGAGAAGGAACCTTATTAATGTTTATAGCTATCTGAGGGGTGGGTGTCAAGAAGAACCAGACTCTTTTCAGTGGTGACAGGACAAGGGAAAATGGACACAAACTGGAACACAGGAAGTTTCACCTCATCAGAGGGAGAAACTTCTTTACTGTGAGGGTGGTTGGAGGCCTGGAGCAGGCTGCCCAGAGAGGTTGTGGAGTCTCCTGCTCTGGAGACTTTCAGGACCCATCTGGATGCGTTCCCGTGTGACCTGCCCTAGGTGATCCTGCTTTGGCAGGGGATGTTGGTTTCAATAATCTTCCCTTCAACCCTTACCATTCCATGATTCTGTGATTCAGACTCTCCAGAGGTGACATGGCAGAGCTTACAGTGGTGACATGATGCAATGTGCCTATGGAAACTCTTTCTCCCAGCTTTTGGCATAAAGAAAGGTTTGTGACCTTTCCAAAAGGTGACCTATCCATAGGCGAGCTGGGATGCTGGGAATACTGGATCCCTGCATGAATTTCCTCCTTGGAGCCCTGGGAGCTGGTGGTCATCCCCCCTTCCCAGGGATCATAGAATCATAGAATTGTCAGGGTTGGAAGGAACCTCAAGGCTCAGCCAGTTCCAACCCCCCAGCCATGCCCAGGGACACCTCACACTACAGCAGGTTGCTCACAGCCACATCCAGCCTGGCTGCAAAAACCTCCAGGGATGAGGCTTCCACCACCTCCCTGGGCAACCTGTGCCAGTCTCTCACCACCCTCATGGGGAAGAATTTCTTCCTATCATCCAATCTGAATCTACCCATTTCTTTTTCTGTTCCAACCCCCCCAGTCCTATCACTCCCTGACACCCTAGAAAGTCCCTCCCCAGCTTCTGTTGCTCCCTTGGGACGGTGAAATGGAGCGTAAGGAGTGTGCTCTTCAGGAATAAAGTCAGGCTGGCTCACCATCTGAACTTGTCAAGAAGGAGAGATGGTAGGCTCAGAAAGAGGGGAGGGGGGTGAAATCAACAAATTTGGAAGCCAAGTAACTGAGCAATCCTGCACTTATCTCAAGCCAGGAGCCTGCCTCGCCGGGTGCCAGCTGATAACATCTCTGAGGTGATGTGAGGCATAGAGCTCTCTGCTGCGCTGCAGTTGAGTGATGCAATCAGAAACAATCCCCAGCTCCTGGCAGATAAAAGCCTTTTCTTGTCCCTCAGAGGGCTGAAACCCACTCCTGCTGCTGTGCCTGCCCAGTACTCCACTGCTGGCCTTTGACAGAGCTGAGGGGGCTGCCTCTGAAGTCTCATGTTGAGAGCTCTGTTTGGAGAAGAGCTCCAAATGGAGCTCCTGTGCCACAGAAAGAGGCTGAAACCTGTGGGATCACAGGGATGGGAGCCTGACAGGGATCAATACCTGCTCCAGACTCTTTGCTATCTCCCTCCTTAAGGTGTTGCTTAAATCAAGGCACTGACCTCATCAGGAGGGCTTTTGCCATGCCCCGAAGGCAAACCTCTCCACCCTGTGTGGAACCAGGGGACTTTGGTCCCAGAGGCACCTTAGCTACCTGCAGCATGTACTGGGGTGACTCCTGGAATGGTTTGGGTTGGAATAGACCTTAAAGGTTCTGCACCTGGGCTGGAACAATCCTCACTATCAATACAGGCTGGGGAATGAGGTGTTAGAAAGCAGCCCTGTGGAAAAGGATTTGGGGGTGTGATGGATGAGAAGCTGGACAGGAGCAGGCAGTGTGAGCTTGCAGCACAGAAGGCAAATCACAGCCTGGGCTGCATCCAAAGCAGCAGAGCCACAGAGGTGATTCTGCCTCTCTGCTCTGCTCTGCTGAGACCTCACCTGCAGTGCTGTGTGCAGGTCTGGAGCCCTCAATATAGGAAGGACAGGGACATGAGAGAGAGGGTCCAGAGGGGGGCTATGAAAATGATCAAGGGGCTGGAGCAGCTCTGCTACAAGGACAGGCTGAGGGGGCTGGGGGTGTTCAGCCTGGAGAAGAGGAGGCTCTAGGGAGACCTAATAGCAGCCTGCCAGGACCTGAAGGGGGCTACAGGAAGGATGGAGAGAGACTGTTTGCAAAGGGCTGCAGGGACAGGACAAGGGACAATGGTTTGAAATGAGAGAAGAGCAGATTTAGATTGGATGTGAGGAACAAGTTCTTTACTATCAGGGTGGTGGAACACTGGAACAGGTTGCCCAGGGAGGTGGTTGAGGTCCCTTCCCTGGAGACATTCAAGATGAGGCTGGACAAGGCTCTGGGCAACCTGATCTAGTTGGGGATGTCCCTGCTGACTGCAGGGGGGTTGGAGTAGATGACCTGTGGAGGTCTCTTCCAGCCCAGACCATTCTATGATTCTGTGATTAAAGATGATCCAGTTCCAAGCCCTATGCCATGGGCAGGGACACCTTCCACTAGACCAGGTCGCTCAAGGCCTCATTTGCCATGGCCTTAGCAGGGGAGTTGGACTAGATGGACTTCAGAGATCCCTTCCAATCCTCACCAAGGTGTGATGGGGCAGTCTGGGATGCAGCAGTGTCACTGTGGTCCCAAAAGGCAGCAGAGATGTGGTACAACAGGCAGTGCCAGCATGCAGCTCCCTCCCTGAGCCAGGCAGCTGTGGGTGAGAGCTGCTGGCAGCCTTGTTTGACTGAAATAATTTTATTTGAAGACAATGCACTATTTCAACAGTTTTAAGTTGCATGGGGTTATTTAAGATGGATTCAGTTTTAATCAGTTTAATGGGATTTTCTGTTTTTAGATAAAGCCCCTTCCAAATGGGTCTGATTAACTTTTCAGAATCAATACACTTAAGAGCAAAGCATACAATTACACAGGCAAATGATCTCCTCCTTGCCTCCTGCCTGAGCAATCACCCAGCTTCAGCTGGGATGGTGGGAAGGCCAGATCAGGCCCCTGTACCCCCCTCTTCTGGTGTACATCCCTGAGGGAGAAGGTCTCTGGGGTGACACAGCAGATGGGGTGCTCAGGAAGCTCATAAGTCAGTTGGGTTTGCTTTCACACACCAGGTTTTGCCTACAACACATGAAAGATCCAAAGCATCCCTAGAAAATCTGGGTGGGGATGCACCTACTGCAGGGTCAAGGCAATCAGAGCATCCCAGGAGGCAGCAATAATTGTCAGCAAGGCTGGTGAGCAGCAGTGGTCCACCTTCAGTTCATGCATCTTCCTGAGCAGAAGGAACAAGAATGTCTGACATAGCCTAATTTAAATGAAATGTCAATTCAAACAATGAAATCCAAACACAGGTTCTGGGCTTCTGGTTTTAGAATCATGGAATGGTTGGAAGGGACCTCTGAAGATCATCAAGTCCAAACCCCCTGCCAAAGCAGGATCACCTAGGACAGGTCACACAGAAATGCATCCAGATGGGTCTTGAAAGTCTCCAGAGAAGGAGACTCCACAACCTCTCTGGGCAGCCTGCTCCAGGGTCTGGCACCCTCACAGTAAAGAAGTTTTTCCTTCTGTTGAGGTGGAGCTTCCTGTGTTCCAGTTTGTATCCACTGCCCCTTGCCCCATCACAGGACACCTCTAAAAAGAGCCTGGTCCCTTCTTCTTGACACCCACCCTCCAGATATTTATAGACATTCATAAGATCTCCTCTCAGTCTTCTCCTCCCCAGACCAACCAGCCCCAGGGCTCTCAGCCTTTCCTCATCAGAGAGATGTTCCAGTCCCTTCATCATCCTCACAGCCCTCTGCTGGACTTCCTCCAGTAGTTCCTTGTCACTTTTGAAGTGGGGAGCCCAGAGCTGGATACAATACTGCAGATGTGGTCTCCCCAGGGCAGAGTATAGGCAAAGGAGAACCTCCCTCAACCTGCTGGCCACGCTCTTCTTAATGCACCCCAGAGCACTAAGCACCAGCAAACCACCTCAGCTGGCCTACTGCTGGCAATGAAGGGTAGCTCCAAGCCACCCCCTCACCCCTTTCTCCCCTCCTTCTTCCCCTACAGTACAGGCTGTAGGAGCAGACAGTGCAGAGCTGGCTGAGCTCCCAGCATCATCACTCTCCCCCAGGGCATGGGTCATGTCCTGCCTCCAGCTCCCAATTTATTCCACCAGCCTCCCATATCCCACCTCCCCCACACCCCTCCCTGCCTCTTCTCCTCACTTGTGTCAAGTTGCATAATTTGTGAACTTCCATACTTGAAGAATTCTTGTAGAAATGTCAAGGTGACTGGCGCATTAAAACTGAGCCCGAGCAAACACCAATGACATTATTTTAATTCTTCCAGTGCTAGGTCATCTCCTCTGTAATAACACAGCTCAGACACCAACCTCCTGCCCCCTTGCATCATCCTTCCCCTGCTCTCCCACTTGTTTTTATTTAGTTCGTTCATTCATTCATTCATTCATTCATTCCTTCATTCATTCATTCCTTCCTTCATTCATTCTTTCTTTCTTTCATTCATTCCCTAGAAAAAAGCAAGAGGAAGAAAAACCACCTGAGTTGTGGAAACCACTTTTGTTGTTGTTGTTGTTGTTGTTGTCTTTTTTGGTTGGGATTTAAGAGATTTGTTTCCCAAATCCCACTGAGATTTGTTTCCCATAACTCACTGAGATGTGGCAGGGTTTGGGCAAATTCTGACTATGTCCCAGTGGAGGCCAGGGACAAGCAGAGTCCCTCAGGGCTCAGTCCTGGGACCAGGCTTGTTCAGCATCTTTGTTGGTGACATGGACAGTGGCACTGAACCATAGGATCATAGAATCAGTCAGGGTTGGAAGGGACCACAAGGATCATCCAGTTCCAACTCCCCTGCCATGAGCAGGGACACCTTCCACTATACCAGGCAGCTCAGGACCTCATGCAACCTGGCCTTGAACACCTCCAGGGAGGAAGCATCCATGACCTCATTGGGCAACCTGTTCCGTTTCACTCCAGGGCAGTCTCCAAAGTTACAGCAGACCATGTACTAATCTCTGGCAGCAATACCCAGTGTGTTCCCAGCTGGTTGGAGGATGAAAGAACCAAGGTCTGGAGAAAAATTAGGTTCAGGACAAACTGATGCTCAACATTCACAGCTTCAGGGAGCATATTGTGTTGGAAGGAACCCTCAAAGGTCATCTTGTCCAACCCCCCTGCAGGCAGCAGGGACACCTCCAATTAGGTCAGGCTGGCAAGGGCCACATCAAATCTGATCTTGAATGTTTCCAGGGATGGGGTCTCAGCCACATCCCTGAGCAACCTGTTCCAGTGTTTTATCACTCTCATTCTTCCCTTTCCATTGGACTCTGCTGCTCCTGGAGGTGGCCAGCAAAAGTGCACAGCAATATCACTCTTGATTATCGGTGCTGCCCTTCCCCTGGGGCTATAAACACCTTCCAGTGTTTCTAATTAATGCACCACAGAGGGTAAGTAGCCCTGGGAGGGCTCAAGGCACAGCCAGAGCCATGTGGTTGAAAGAAATCAAACCACCATAAATCACATTTCCTTCAGGTCAGGAGCACCAAGCCCTGCAGCAGCTTGGGGCTGGGCAGAGGGGGATGCTGCTGGTTTGATTTTGCCCCTCTCCTTGCACCACCTCTCTTCAGCCAGCAGCCTAGCTGCTCCAACTCACTAAATCAGCAGCAAATTCACCTTTCCCAGTGGAGTTTGTTTTCTCCTGGAGTAGAAGTGGTTCATGGAGGAGCATCAAGGAAGGAGTGGCAGCAGGAATGTGTCTTAGGGACCAGAGAAGGACCTTCCCCTGCCAAATGGAGCTGCATGGCAAACACTCACCTTCCTGCACAGACCACAGGGCTCAGAAGGGCTTGTGGCTTGGAGGTACCACATTGTGGGGCTTCATCAGGTGAAAAAAGAAAAGCTATTTTGAGAGTTAGTCATCCTCCTGACCCCCTGGCAGAGGATGCTGTGCAGGGACAGCAGGAGGGCAGGCAGTCCTGGACCACAACATTGCCCCCTTGGATTACAGCATCTCCCCTTCCCTGGACCACATCATCCTCCCTACACCACAGCATCCCTCCCTTGGACCATTGCATCCTCTCTGCTGAGTCACAGCATTCCTTCCTGGACCACAGCATCCCTCCCTTGGACTACAAAATACCCTCCTGGACTACAGTATCCCTCCTTTGACCACAGCAATTCCCCCACAGACCACTGCATTCCCTCTTGGACTATAGCACTCATTCCCTGGACCTCTGCATCTCTTTCTTGGGCTGCAGCTTATCCCCCTGGATCACAGCCACATCCCACTGGACTACAGCATGCCCTCCTCAACAACTGCATCCCCCTCTGGACCACTGCATCTCCCCCTTGGACCACAACATTTCTTCACTGGACTAATGCATCCCCTGTCTGGACCACTCCATTCCCCTCTGGACTGCTTCATCCCCTCCTTGGATCACAGAATCCCCTCCCTGAACCACTGCATCCTCTCCTTGGATTACTGCATCCCTCTCTTGGACCACAGCATCCCCCTCCAGACCACTGCATCTCCTCCTAGATTACTGCATCCTCTCCCTGGACCACTGCATCCATTCCCTGGACTACCACATCCCTGCTTTGGAGATGCTGATGCCACAGAAACCACTGACTATCAAAACTCGAGGAGAAGGGGCAGCTTCTCTGCCTTCCTGACCGGCACAGGGATGCTGAGAAGCAATCGGGAAAGCAGCTGGGAACATCCAACACTGCCCCAGGTGTTTGCTTGAGCAAACAGCAGCCCAAACTGAAGGCTTTTTTTTTTTTTTTTCCCTCACTACCCAGCTGCCAGACCTCGCTCCGGCTTCAGGCAGGAAAAAACATTTCCTTGGGTAGGGCATTAACTACAGGACTGAACCAGGGAGTGATTTTCCCTCCAGCTGTGCATACAGCGAGTAAAGGCCGAGTAAAGCTCACACTTCAACACCAAGCCTGTGCCGAGGTGTTGCATGTTCTCGGGCACTCCTCGGAGCATGCAAGCAGGGAGAGCAGGGCAGGGAGGCTTCCAGCTGCACCGGTAGCACCAGCAGCCCTGGGAAAGGGAGGGGAATGTCCTCTCTCCAGCCCTGTTTGCATGTTCTTAAAGAGCACAGCTGCTCTTCTGCCTGCCACTAAAGGGAGGTAGGAGGAAGAACCAGATTTAAGGGACGCTACTTAATCACAGAGTGCCAGGTTGGAAGGGACCCCAAGGATCATCTGCTCCAACCTTTCTAGGTGGTAGTGGAGCTGAAATGAGGTGGCTCAGCACACTGGCAAGCAGAGGCTTAAAACTGTCCAGTGGAGGGGAATCTACTGCTTCCCTCGGGAGATGATTCCAATCTCTAACTGCTCTCATGGTGAAAAAGTTTCTCTTGGAGTTTGATCAGAAGCTCCCCAGGAGTAGAATCATAGATTCATAGAATCATAGAATCATAGATTCATAGAATCATAGATTCATAGAATCATAGATTCATAGAATCATAGAACCACAGATTCATAGATTCATAGATTCATAGAATCATAGATTCATAGAATTATAGATTCATAGAATCATAGAACCACAGATTCATAGATTCATAGAATCATAGAATCATAGAATTATAGATTCATAGATTCATAGAATCACAGAATCATAGAATCAGATTCATAGAATCATAGATTCATAGAATCACAGATTCATAGATTCATAGATTCATAGAGGGGAATCCACTGCTTCCCTTGGGAGATGATTCCAATCTCTAACTGCTCTCACAATGAAACAGTTTCTTCTAGAGTCCAATCAGAGTCTCCCCAGGAGCAGAATCATAGATCCACAGAATGGTTTAGGTTGGAAGTGACATCAAAGATCATCTAGCTCCAACCCCCCTGCCATGGGCAGGGACACCTTCAGCTAAATCAGATTGCTCAAGACCTCATCCAACCTGGATGCTCCCTGGAGGGGTATCCATGACCTCCCTGGGCAACCTGTTCCAGTGCAAATAATGGAGGGGGGCATCCCCCTGGAGGGGGCATCCATGACCTCCCTGGTCAACCTGATGATCTTGGAGGTCTCTTCCAAACTGGTTGATTCTGTGATTCTGTAAAGAATTTCTTCCTAATCTCCACCTCCAACTCCCCTGACATGCACAGGGACACCTCCCACCAGCCCAGGTGGCTCAAGGCCTCATCCAGCCTGGCCTTGAAAACCTCCAGGGAGGGGGTATCCACAACCTCCCTGGGCAACCTGTTCCAGTGTCTCATCACCCTCACTGGTGAGAATTTCTTCCTAATCTCCAATCTCAATCTGCCTTCCTCAAGCTTCAATCCATTCCCTCTGGTCCTATCACATCCAGCCCTTGTCAGAAAGCTCTTCCCAGCTTTCTTCTAGACCCTCAACTCAAGACACCCCTCACCCCTTGTCTTTTCCATGGGACTCCTTGTCAAAAGGGAGTCTCCATCCTCCTGGTAGCCACCCTTGATTCACAGGTCCCTGGTTATAAGGGAGCCTTCTGCTCTCAATGCTGAACAAGCCCTCAGCTCCCTCAGCCTTTCCCCACTTGGCAGTTACCTGGAGAACATCTCTGGTGCAAATCTGCTGGAGCTGTGGCTGGCATGGAAGAAGACAAGTAAAAATAGTGCTGAGCAGCACCTGGGGCAGAGCTTGGGCTGAGAGGGTAAGAAACAGGCTGGTGTTGAGCTTAACTGAGAGGGTAAGAAACAGGCTGGTGTTGAGCTTAACTGAGAGGGTAAGAAACAGGCTGGTGTTGAGCTTAACTGAGAGGGTAAGAAACAGGCTGGTGTTGAGCTTGAGTTGAGAGGGTAAGAAACAGACTGGTGTTGAGCTTGAGTTGAGAGGGTAAGAAACAGGCTGGTGTTGAGCTTGAGTTGAGAGGGTAAGAAACAGGCTGGTGTTGAGCTAGAGCTGAGGGGGTAACAAACAGGCTGGTGTTGAGCTTGAGTTGAGAGGGTAAGAAACAGGCTGGTGTTGAGCTAGAGCTGAGAGGGTAAGAAACAGACTGGTGTTGAGCTAGAGCTGAGAGGGTAAGAAACAGGCTGGTGTTGAGCTAGAGCTGAGAGGGTAAGAAACAGGCTGGTGTTGAGCTAGAGCTGAGAGGGTAAGAAACAGGCTGGTGTTGAGCTAGAGCTGAGAGGGTAAGAAACAGGCTGGTGTTGAGCTTGAGTTGAGAGGGTAAGAAACAGGCTGGTGTTGAGCTAGAGCTGAGAGGGTAAGAAACAGGCTGGTGTTGAGCTTGATCTGAGAGGGTAAGAAACAGGCTGGTGTTGAGCTAGAGCTGAGAGGGTAAGAAACAGGCTGGTGTTGAGCTTGAGCTGAGAGGGTAAGAAACAGGCTGGTGTTGAGCTAGAGCTGAGAGGGTAAGAAACAGGCTGGTGTTGAGCTAGAGCTGAGAGGGTAAGAAACAGGCTGGTGTTGAGCTTGAGTTGAGAGGGTAAGAAACAGGCTGGTGTTGAGCTTGAACTGAGAGGGTAGAAACAGGCTGGTGTTGAGCTTGAGTTGAGAGGGTAAGAAACAGGCTGGTGTTGAGCTTGAACTGAGAGGGTAGAAACAGGCTGGTGTTGAGCTAGAGCTGAGAGGGTAAGAAACAGGCTGGTGTTGAGCTTAGAGCTGAGAGGGTAAGAAACAGGCTGGTGTTGAGCTAGAGCTGAGAGGGTAAGAAACAGGCTGGTGTTGAGCTTGAGTTGAGAGGGTAAGAAACAGGCTGGTGTTGAGCTAGAGCTGAGAGGGTAAGAAACAGGCTGGTGTTGAGCTAGAGCTGAGAGGGTAAGAAACAGGCTGGTGTTGAGCTAGAGTTGAGAGGGTAAGAAACAGGCTGGTGTTGAGCTAGAGTTGAGAGGGTAAGAAACAGGCTGGTGTTGAGCTAGAGTTGAGAGGGTAAGAAACAGGCTGGTGTTGAGCTAGAGCTGAGAGGGTAAGAAACAGGCTGGTGTTGAGCTAGAGCTGAGAGGGTAAGAAACAGGCTGGTGTTGAGCTAGAGTTGAGAGGGTAAGAAACAGGCTGGTGTTGAGCTAGAGCTGAGAGGGTAAGAAACAGGCTGGTGTTGAGCTAGAGCTGAGAGGGTAAGAAACAGGCTGGTGTTGAGCTAGAGCTGAGAGGGTAAGAAACAGGCTGGTGTTGAGCTAGAGCTGAGAGGGTAAGAAACAGGCTGGTGTTGAGCTAGAGCTGAGAGGGTAAGAAACAGGCTGGTGTTGAGCTAGAGCTGAGAGGGTAAGAAACAGGCTGGTGTTGAGCTAGAGCTGAGAGGGTAAGAAACAGGCTGGTGTTGAGCTAGAGCTGAGAGGGTAAGATACAGGCTGGTGTTGAGCTAGAGCTGAGAGGGTAAGAAACAGGCTGGTGTTGAGCTAGAGCTGAGAGGGTAAGAAAGAGGCTGGTGTTGAGCTTAACTGAGAGGGTAAGAAACAGGCTGGTGTTGATCTAGAGCTGAGAGGGTAAGAAACAGGCTGGTGTTGAGCTAGAGCTGAGAGGGTAAGAAACAGGCAGGTGTTGAGCTAGAGCTGAGAGGGTAAGAAACAGGCTGGTGTTGAGCTTGAGTTGAGAGGGTAAGAAACAGGCTGGTGTTGAGCTAGAGCTGAGAGGGTAAGAAACAGGCTGGTGTTGAGCTTGAGTTGAGAGGGTAAGAAACAGGCTGGTGTTGAGCTTAGAGCTGAGAGGGTAAGAAACAGGCTGGTGTTGAGCTAGAGCTGAGAGGGTAAGAAACAGGCTGGTGTTGAGCTAGAGTTGAGAGGGTAAGAAACAGGCTGGTGTTGAGCTAGAGCTGAGAGGGTAAGAAACAGGCTGGTGTTGAGCTTAGACTGAGAGGGTAAGAAACAGGCTGGTGTTGAGCTAGAGTTGAGAGGGTAAGAAACAGGCTGGTGTTGAGCTTGAGTTGAGAGGGTAAGAAACAGGCTGGTGTTGAGCTAGAGCTGAGAGGGTAAGAAACAGGCTGGTGTTGAGCTAGAGCTGAGAGGGTAAGAAACAGGCTGGTGTTGAGCTAGAGCTGAGAGGGTAAGAAACAGGCTGGTGTTGAGCTTGAGTTGAGAGGGTAAGAAACAGGCTGGTGTTGAGCTAGAGCTGAGAGGGTAAGAAACAGGCTGGTGTTGAGCTTGAGTTGAGAGGGTAAGAAACAGGCTGGTGTTGAGCTTAGAGCTGAGAGGGTAAGAAACAGGCTGGTGTTGAGCTAGAGCTGAGAGGGTAAGAAACAGACTGGTGTTGAGCTAGAGTTGAGAGGGTAAGAAACAGGCTGGTGTTGAGCTAGAGCTGAGAGGGCAAGAAAGAGTCTGGTGTTGAGCTTAACTGAGAGGGTAAGAAACAGGCTGGTGTTGAGCTAGAGCTGAGAGGGCAAGAAACAGGCTGGTGTTGAGCTTGAGTTGAGAGGGTAAGAAACAGGCTGGTGTTGAGCTAGAGCTGAGAGGGTAAGAAACAGGCTGGTGTTGAGCTAGAGCTGAGAGGGTAAGAAACAGGCTGGTGTTGAGCTAGAGCTGAGAGGGTAAGAAACAGGCTGGTGTTGAGCTAGAGGTGAGAGGGTAAGAAAGAGGCTGGTGTTGAGCTAGAGCTGAGAGGGTAAGAAACAGGCTGGTGTTGAGCTAGAGTTGAGAGGGTAAGAAACAGGCTGGTGTTGAGGTAGAGTTGAGAGGGTAAGAAACAGGCTGGTGTTGAGCTTGAGTTGAGAGGGTAAGAAACAGGCTGGTGTTGAGCTAGAGCTGAGAGGGTAAGAAACAGGCTGGTGTGGAGATTGAGTTGAGAGGGTAAGAAACAGGCTGGTGTTGAGCTAGAGTTGAGAGGGTAAGAAACAGGCTGGTGTTGAGCTAGAGTTGAGAGGGTAAGAAACAGACTGGTGTTGAGCTAGAGCTGAGAGGGTAAGAAACAGGTTGGTGTTGAGCTAGAGTTGAGAGGGTAAGAAACAGGCTGGTGTTGAGCTAGACTGAGATGGTAAGAAACAGGCTGGTGTTGAGCTTGAGTTGAGAGGGTAAGAAACAGGCTGGTGTTGAGCTTGAGTTGAGAGGGTAAGAAAAAGGCTGGTGTTGAGCTAGAGCTGAGAGGGTAAGAAACAGGCTGGTGTTGAGCTTGAGTTGAGAGGGTAAGAAACAGGCTGGTGTTGAGCTAGAGCTGAGAGGGTAAGAAACAGGCTGGTGTTGAGCTAGAGATGAGAGGGTAAGAAACAGGCTGGTGTTGAGCTAGAGCTGAGAGGGTAAGAAACAGGCTGGTGTTGAGCTAGAGGTGAGAGGGTAAGAAACAGGCTGGTGTTGAGCTAGAGGTGAGAGGGTAAGAAACAGGCTGGTGTTGAGCTAGAGCTGAGAGGGTAAGAAACAGGCTGGTGTTGAGCTTGAGTTGAGAGGGTAAGAAACAGGCTGGTGTTGAGCTTAACTGAGAGGGTAAGAAACAGGCTGGTGTTGAGCTAGAGTTGAGAAGGTAAGAAACAGGCTGGTGTTGAGCTAGAGCTGAGAGGGTAAGAAACAGGCTGGTGTTGATCTAGAGCTGAGAGGGTAAGAAACAGGCTGGTGTTGAGCTAGAGCTGAGAGGGTAAGAAACAGGCTGGTGTTGAGCTAGAGCTGAGAGGGTAAGAAACAGGCTGGTGTTGAGCTAACTGAGAGGGTAAGAAACAGGCTGGTGTTGAGCTAGAGTTGAGAGGGTAAG
The DNA here is from genome assembly GCF_027791375.1 of Indicator indicator. Classification (NCBI taxonomy): domain Eukaryota; kingdom Metazoa; phylum Chordata; class Aves; order Piciformes; family Indicatoridae; genus Indicator; species Indicator indicator. The sequence continues at coordinate 35,100,376 of NC_072018.1, forward strand.
AAACAGGCTGGTGTTGAGCTAGAGCTGAGAGAGTAAGAAACAGGCTGGTGTTGAGCTAGTGCTGAGAGGGTAAGAAACAGGCTGGTGTTGAGCTAGAGCTGAGAGGGTAAGAAACAGGCTGGTGTTGAGCTAGAGCTGAGAGGGTAAGAAACAGGCTGGTGTTGAGCTAGAGCTGAGAGGGTAAGAAACAGGCTGGTGTTGAGCTTGAGTTGAGAGGGTAAGAAACAGGCTGGTGTTGAGCTAGAGCTGAGAGGGTAAGAAACAGGCTGGTGTTGAGCTAGAGCTGAGAGGGTAAGAAACAGGCTGGTGTTGAGCTAGAGCTGAGAGGGTAAGAAACAGGCTGGTGTTGAGCTTGAGTTGAGAGGGTAAGAAACAGGCTGGTGTTGAGCTAGAGTTGAGATGGTAAGAAACAGGCTGGTGTTGAGCTTAACTGAGAGGGTAAGAAACAGGCTGGTGTTGAGCTAGAGCTGAGAGGGTAAGAAACAGGCTGGTGTTGAGTTAGAGCTGAGAGGGTAAGAAACAGGCTGGTGTTGAGCTTGAGTTGAGAGGGTAAGAAAGAGGCTGGTGTTGAGCTAGAGCTGAGAGGGTAAGAAACAGGCTGGTGTTGAGCTAGAGCTGAGAGGGTAAGAAACAGGCTGGTGTTGAGGTTGAGTTCAGAGGATAAGAAACAGGCTGGTGTTGAGCTTGAGTTCAGAGGATAAGAAACAGGCTGGTGTTGAGCTTGAGTTGAGAGGGTAAGAAACAGGCTGGTGTTGAGCTTGAGTTGAGAGGGTAAGAAACAGGCTGGTGTTGAGCTAGAGCTGAGAGGGTAAGAAACAGGCTGGTGTTGAGCTAGAGTTGAGTTGGTAAGAAACAGGCTGGTGTTGAGCTTGAGTTGAGAGGGTAAGAAACAGGCTGGTGTTGAGCTAGAGCTGAGAGGGTAAGAAACAGGCTGGTGTTGAGCTAGAGCTGAGAGGGTAAGAAACAGGCTGGTGTTGAGCTAGAGTTGAGAGGGTAAGAAACAGGCTGGTGTTGAGCTAGAGCTGAGAGGGTAAGAAACAGGCTGGTGTTGAGCTAGAGCTGAGAGGGTAAGAAAGAGACTGGTGTTGAGCTTAACTGAGAGGGTAAGAAACAGGCTGGTGTTGAGCTTAACTGTGAGGGTAAGAAACAGGCTGGTGTTGAGCTAGAGCTGAGAGGGTAAGAAACAGGCTGGTGTTGAGCTTGAGTGAGAGGGTAAGAAACAGGCTGGTGTTGAGCTTGAGCTTGAGAGGGTAAGAAACAGGCTGGTGTTGAGCTAGAGTTGAGAGGGTAAGAAACAGGCTGGTGTTGAGCTAGAGCTGAGAGGGTAAGAAACAGGCTGGTGTTGAGCTTGAGTTGAGAGGGTAAGAAACAGGCTGGTGTTGAGCTAGAGCTGAGAGGGTAAGAAACAGGCTGGTGTTGAGCTAGAGCTGAGAGGGTAAGAAACAGGCTGGTGTTGAGCTAGAGCTGAGAGGGTAAGAAACAGGCTGGTGTTGAGCTTAGAGCTGAGAGGGTAAGAAACAGGCTGGTGTTGAGCTAGAGTTGAGAGGGTAAGAAACAGGCTGGTGTTGAGCTAGAGCTGAGAGGGTAAGAAACAGGCTGGTGTTGAGCTTAGAGCTGAGAGGGTAAGAAACAGGCTGGTGTTGAGCTTAGAGTGAGAGGGTAAGAAACAGGCTGGTGTTGAGCTAGAGCTGAGAGGGTAAGAAACAGGCTGGTGTTGAGCTTGAGTTGAGAGGGTAAGAAACAGGCTGGTGTTGAGCTAGAGCTGAGAGGGTAAGAAACAGGCTGGTGTTGAGCTAGAGCTGAGAGGGTAAGAAACAGGCTGGTGTTGAGCTAGAGCTGAGAGGGTAAGAAACAGGCTGGTGTTGAGCTAGAGCTGAGAGGGTAAGAAACAGGCTGGTGTTGAGCTTGAGTTGAGAGGGTAAGAAACAGGCTGGTGTTGAGCTAGAGCTGAGAGGGTAAGAAACAGGCTGGTGTTGAGCTAGAGCTGAGAGGGTAAGAAACAGGCTGGTGTTGAGCTAGAGCTGAGAGGGTAAGAAACAGGCTGGTGTTGAGCTTGAGTTGAGAGGGTAAGAAACAGGCTGGTGTTGAGCTAGAGCTGAGAGGGTAAGAAACAGGCTGGTGTTGAGCTAGAGCTGAGAGGGTAAGAAACAGGCTGGTGTTGAGCTAGAGCTGAGAGGGTAAGAAACAGGCTGGTGTTGAGCTAGAGCTGAGAGGGTAAGAAACAGGCTGGTGTTGAGCTAGAGCTGAGAGGGTAAGAAACAGGCTGGTGTTGAGCTAGAGCTGAGAGGGTAAGAAACAGGCTGGTGTTGAGCTTGAGCTGAGAGGGTAAGAAACAGGCTGGTGTTGAGCTAGAGCTGAGAGGGTAAGAAAAAGGCTGGTGTTGAACTAGAGCTGAGAGGGTAAGAAAAAGGCTGGTGTTGAGCTAGAGCTGAGAGGGTAAGAAAAAGGCTGGTGTTGAACTCGAGCTGAGAGGGTAAGAAACAGGCTGGTGTTGAGCTAGAGTTTAGAGGGTAAGAAACAGGATGGTGTTGAGCTTGAGTTGAGAGGGTAAGAAACAGGCTGGTGTTGAGCTAGAGCTGAGAGGGTAAGAAACAGGCTGGTGTTGAGCTTGAGTTGAGAGGGTAAGAAACAGGCTGGTGTTGAGCTAGAGCTGAGAGGGTAAGAAACAGGCTGGTGTTGAGCTAGAGTTGAGAGGGTAAGAAACAGGCTGGTGTTGAGCTAGAGCTGAGAGGGTAAGAAACAGGCTGGTGTTGAGCTAGAGCTGAGAGGGTAAGAAACAGGCTGGTGTTGAGCTTAGAGCTGAGAGGGTAAGAAACAGGCTGGTGTTGAGCTAGAGCTGAGAGGGTAAGAAACAGGCTGGTGTTGAGCTAGAGCTGAGAGGGTAAGAAACAGGCTGGTGTTGAGCTTGAGTGAGAGGGTAAGAAACAGGCTGGTGTTGAGCTTGAGTTGAGAGGGTAAGAAACAGGCTGGTGTTGAGCTTGAGTTGAGAGGGTAAGAAACAGGCTGGTGTTGAGCTAGAGTTGAGAGGGTAAGAAACAGGCTGGTGTTGAGCTTGAGTTGAGAGGGTAAGAAACAGGCTGGTGTTGAGCTTGAGTTGAGAGGGTAAGAAACAGGCTGGTGTTGAGCTAGAGCTGAGAGGGCAAGAAACAGGCTGGTGTTGAGCTTAGAGCTGAGAGGGTAAGAAACAGGCTGGTGTTGAGCTAGAGCTGAGAGGGTAAGAAACAGGCTGGTGTTGAGCTTGAGTTGAGAGGGTAAGAAACAGGCTGGTGTTGAGCTAGAGCTGAGAGGGTAAGAAACAGGCTGGTGTTGAGCTAGAGCTGAGAGGGTAAGAAACAGGCTGGTGTTGAGCTAGAGCTGAGAGGGTAAGAAACAGGCTGGTGTTGAGCTAGAGCTGAGAGGGTAAGAAACAGGCTGGTGTTGAGCTTGAACTGAGAGGGTAGAAACAGGCTGGTGTTGAGCTAGAGCTGAGAGGTTAAGAAACAGGCTGGTGTTGAGCTTAACTGAGAGGGTAAGAAACAGGCTGGTGTTGAGCTAGAGCTGAGAGGGTAAGAAAGAGGCTGGTGATGAGCTTGAGTTGAGAGGGTAAGAAACAGGCTGGTGTTGAGCTTGACTGAGAGGGTAAGAAACAGGCTGGTGTTGAGCTAGAGTTGAGAGGGTAAGAAACAGGCTGGTGTTGAGCTAGAGCTGAGAGGGTAAGAAACAGGCTGGTGTTGAGTTAGAGTTGAGAGGGTAAGAAACAGGCTGGTGTTGAGCTAGAGCTGAGAGGGTAAGAAACAGGCTGGTGTTGAGCTAGAGTTGAGAGGGTAAGAAACAGGCTGGTGTTGAGCTAGAGCTGAGAGGGTAAGAAACAGGCTGGTGTTGAGCTAGAGTTGAGAGGGTAAGAAACAGGCTGGTGTTGAGCTAGAGCTGAGAGGGTAAGAAACAGGCTGGTGTTGAGCTAGAGTTGAGAGGGTAAGAAACAGGCTGGTGTTGAGCTAGAGCTGAGAGGGTAAGAAACAGGCTGGTGTTGAGCTAGAGTTGAGAGGGTAAGAAACAGGCTGGTGTTGAGCTAGAGCTGAGAGGGTAAGAAACAGGCTGGTGTTGAGCTAGAGTTGAGAGGGTAAGAAACAGGCTGGTGTTGAGCTAGAGCTGAGAGGGTAAGAAACAGGCTGGTGTTGAGCTAGAGCTGAGAGGGTAAGAAACAGGCTGGTGTTGAGCTTGAGTTGAGAGGGTAAGAAACAGGCTGGTGTTGAGCTAGAGCTGAGAGGGTAAGAAACAGGCTGGTGTTGAGCTAGAGCTGAGAGGGTAAGAAACAGGCTGGTGTTGAGCTTAGAGCTGAGAGGGTAAGAAACAGGCTGGTGTTGAGCTAGAGCTGAGAGGGTAAGAAACAGGCTGGTGTTGAGCTTGAGCTGAGAGGGTAAGAAACAGGCTGGTGTTGAGCTTGAGTTGAGAGGGTAAGAAACAGGCTGGTGTTGAGCTAGAGCTGAGAGGGTAAGAAACAGGCTGGTGTTGAGCTTAGAGCTGAGAGGGTAAGAAACAGGCTGGTGTTGAGCTAGAGCTGAGAGGGTAAGAAACAGGCTGGTGTTGAGCTTAGAGCTGAGAGGGTAAGAAACAGGCTGGTGTTGAGCTTAGAGCTGAGAGGGTAAGAAACAGGCTGGTGTTGAGCTAGAGCTGAGAGGGTAAGAAACAGGCTGGTGTTGAGCTTAGAGCTGAGAGGGTAAGAAACAGGCTGGTGTTGAGCTTAGAGCTGAGAGGGTAAGAAACAGGCTGGTGTTGAGCTAGAGCTGAGAGGGTAAGAAACAGGCTGGTGTTGAGCTTAGAGCTGAGAGGGTAAGAAACAGGCTGGTGTTGAGCTAGAGCTGAGAGGGTAAGAAACAGGCTGGTGTTGAGCTAGAGCTGAGAGGGTAAGAAACAGGCTGGTGTTGAGCTAGAGCTGAGAGGGTAAGAAACAGGCTGGTGTTGAGCTAGAGCTGAGAGGGTAAGAAACAGGCTGGTGTTGAGCTTGAGTTGAGAGGGTAAGAAACAGGCTGGTGTTGAGCTAGAGCTGAGAGGGTAAGAAACAGGCTGGTGTTGAGCTTAGAGTTGAGAGGGTAAGAAACAGGCTGGTGTTGAGCTAGAGCTGAGAGGGTAAGAAACAGGCTGGTGTTGAGCTAGAGCTGAGAGGGTAAGAAACAGGCTGGTGTTGAGCTTGAGTTGAGAGGGTAAGAAACAGGCTGGTGTTGAGCTAGAGCTGAGAGGGTAAGAAACAGGCTGGTGTTGAGCTAGAGCTGAGAGGGTAAGAAACAGGCTGGTGTTGAGCTAGAGCTGAGAGGGTAAGAAACAGGCTGGTGTTGAGCTAGAGCTGAGAGGGTAAGAAACAGGCTGGTGTTGAGCTAGAGCTGAGAGGGTAAGAAACAGGCTGGTGTTGAGCTTGAGTTGAGAGGGTAAGAAACAGGCTGGTGTTGAGCTAGAGCTGAGAGGGTAAGAAACAGGCTGGTGTTGAGCTTGAGCTGAGAGGGTAAGAAACAGGCTGGTGTTGAGCTAGAGCTGAGAGGGTAAGAAACAGGCTGGTGTTGAGCTAGAGCTGAGAGGGTAAGAAACAGGCTGGTGTTGAGCTAGAGCTGAGAGGGTAAGAAACAGGCTGGTGTTGAGCTAGAGCTGAGAGGGTAAGAAACAGGCTGGTGTTGAGCTTGAGTTGAGAGGGTAAGAAACAGGCTGGTGTTGAGCTAGAGCTGAGAGGGTAAGAAACAGGCTGGTGTTGAGCTTGAGTTGAGAGGGTAAGAAACAGGCTGGTGTTGAGCTTGAGCTGAGAGGGTAAGAAACAGGCTGGTGTTGAGCTAGAGCTGAGAGGGTAAGAAACAGGCTGGTGTTGAGCTAGAGCTGAGAGGGTAAGAAACAGGCTGGTGTTGAGCTAGAGCTGAGAGGGTAAGAAACAGGCTGGTGTTGAGCTTGAGTTGAGAGGGTAAGAAACAGGCTGGTGTTGAGCTTGAGTTGAGAGGGTAAGAAACAGGCTGGTGTTGAGCTAGAGCTGAGAGGGTAAGAAACAGGCTGGTGTTGAGCTAGAGTTGAGAGGGTAAGAAACAGGCTGGTGTTGAGCTAGAGCTGAGAGGGTAAGAAACAGGCTGGTGTTGAGCTAGAGTTGAGAGGGTAAGAAACAGGCTGGTGTTGAGCTAGAGCTGAGAGGGTAAGAAACAGGCTGGTGTTGAGCTAGAGCTGAGAGGGTAAGAAACAGGCTGGTGTTGAGCTAGAGTTGAGAGGGTAAGAAACAGGCTGGTGTTGAGCTTCACTGAGAGGGCAAGAAAGAGGCTGGTGTTGAGCTAGAGCTGAGAGGGTAAGAAACAGGCTGGTGTTGAGCTAGAGTTGAGAGGGTAAGAAACAGGCTGGTGTTGAACTAGAGCAGAGAGGGTAAGAAACAGGCTGGTGTTGAGCTAGAGCTGAGAGGGTAAGAAACAGGCTGGTGTTGAGCTAGAGCTGAGAGGGTAAGAAACAGGCTGGTGTTGAGCTAGAGCTGAGAGGGTAAGAAACAGGCTGGTGTTGAGCTAGAGCTGAGAGGGTAAGAAACAGGCTGGTGTTGAGCTAGAGCTGAGAGGGTAAGAAACAGGCTGGTGTTGAGCTAGAGCTGAGAGGGTAAGAAACAGGCTGGTGTTGAGCTAGAGCTGAGAGGGTAAGAAACAGGCTGGTGTTGAGCTAGAGCTGAGAGGGTAAGAAACAGGCTGGTGTTGAGCTTAGAGCTGAGAGGGTAAGAAACAGGCTGGTGTTGAGCTAGAGCTGAGAGGGTAAGAAACAGGCTGGTGTTGAGCTAGAGCTGAGAGGGTAAGAAACAGGCTGGTGTTGAGCTAGAGCTGAGAGGGTAAGAAACAGGCTGGTGTTGAGCTTGAGTTGAGAGGGTAAGAAAGAGGCTGGTGTTGAGCTTGAGTTGAGAGGGTAAGAAACAGGCTGGTGTTGAGCTAGAGCTGAGAGGGTAAGAAACAGGCTGGTGTTGAGCTTGAGTTGAGAGGGTAAGAAACAGGCTGGTGTTGAGCTTAGAGCTGAGAGGGTAAGAAACAGGCTGGTGTTGAGCTAGAGCTGAGAGGGTAAGAAACAGGCTGGTGTTGAGCTAGAGTGAGAGGGTAAGAAAGAGGCTGGTGTTGAGCTAGAGCTGAGAGGGTAAGAAACAGGCTGGTGTTGAGCTTAACTGAGAGGGTAAGAAACAGGTTGGTGTTGAGCTAGAGTTCAGAAGGTAAGAAACAGGCTGGTGTTGAGCTTGAGTTGAGAGGGTAAGAAACAGGCTGGTGTTGAGCTAGAGCTGAGAGGGTAAGAAACAGGCTGGTGTTGAGCTAGAGCTGAGAGGGTAAGAAACAGGCTGGTGTTGAGCTAGAGCTGAGAGGGTAAGAAACAGGCTGGTGTTGAGCTAGAGTTGAGAGGGTAAGAAACAGGCTGGTGTTGAGCTAGAGCTTGAGAGGGTAAGAAACAGGCTGGTGTTGAGCTAGAGTTGAGAGGGTAAGAAACAGGCTGGTGTTGAGCTAGAGTTGAGAGGGTACGAAACAGGCTGGTGTTGAGCTTGAGTTGAGAGGGTAAGAAACAGGCTGGTGTTGAGCTAGAGCTGAGAGGGTAAGAAACAGGCTGGTGTTGAGCTTGAGTTGAGAGGGTAAGAAACAGGCTGGTGTTGAGCTAGAGCTGAGAGGGTAAGAAACAGGCTGGTGTTGAGCTTGAGTTGAGAGGGTAAGAAACAGGCTGGTGTTGAGCTAGAGCTGAGAGGGTAAGAAACAGGCTGGTGTTGAGCTAGAGCTGAGAGGGTAAGAAACAGGCTGGTGTTGAGCTAGAGCTGAGAGGGTAAGAAACAGGCTGGTGTTGAGCTAGAGCTGAGAGGGTAAGAAACAGGCTGGTGTTGAGCTTGAGTTGAGAGGGTAAGAAACAGGCTGGTGTTGAGCTTGAGTTGAGAGGGTAAGAAACAGGCTGGTGTTGAGCTAGAGCTGAGAGGGTAAGAAACAGGCTGGTGTTGAGCTTGAGTTGAGAGGGTAAGAAACAGGCTGGTGTTGAGCTAGAGCTGAGAGGGTAAGAAACAGGCTGGTGTTGAGCTAGAGCTGAGAGGGTAAGAAACAGGCTGGTGTTGAGCTAGAGCTGAGAGGGTAAGAAACAGGCTGGTGTTGAGCTAGAGTGAGAGGGTAAGAAACAGGCTGGTGTTGAGCTAGAGCTGAGAGGGTAAGAAACAGGCTGGTGTTGAGCTAGAGTTGAGAGGGTAAGAAACAGGCTGGTGTTGAGCTTAGAGCTGAGAGGGTAAGAAACAGGCTGGTGTTGAGATAGAGTTGAGAGGTTAAGAAACAGGCTGGTGTTGAGCTAGAGCTGAGAGGGTAAGAAACAGGCTGGTGTTGAGCTAGAGCTGAGAGGGTAAGAAACAGGCTGGTGTTGAGCTAGAGCTGAGAGGGTAAGAAACAGGCTGGTGTTGAGCTAGAGCTGAGAGGGTAAGAAACAGGCTGGTGTTGAGCTTAGAGCTGAGAGGGTAAGAAACAGGCTGGTGTTGAGCTAGAGCTGAGAGGGTAAGAAACAGGCTGGTGTTGAGCTAGAGCTGAGAGGGTAAGAAACAGGCTGGTGTTGAGCTAGAGCTGAGAGGGTAAGAAACAGGCTGGTGTTGAGCTAGAGCTGAGAGGGTAAGAAACAGGCTGGTGTTGAGCTAGAGCTGAGAGGGTAAGAAACAGGCTGGTGTTGAGCTAGAGCTGAGAGGGTAAGAAACAGGCTGGTGTTGAGCTTGAGCTGAGAGGGTAAGAAACAGGCTGGTGTTGAGCTAGAGCTGAGAGGGTAAGAAACAGGCTGGTGTTGAGCTAGAGCTGAGAGGGTAAGAAACAGGCTGGTGTTGAGCTAGAGCTGAGAGGGTAAGAAACAGGCTGGTGTTGAGCTTGAGTTGAGAGGGTAAGAAACAGGCTGGTGTTGAGCTAGAGCTGAGAGGGTAAGAAACAGGCTGGTGTTGAGCTTAACTGAGAGGGTAAGAAACAGGCTGGTGTTGAGCTAGAGTTGAGAGGGTAAGAAACAGGCTGGTGTTGAGCTAGAGTTGAGAGGGTAAGAAACAGGCTGGTGTTGAGCTAGAGCTGAGAGGGTAAGAAACAGGCTGGTGTTGAGCTTAACTGAGAGGGTAAGAAACAGGCTGGTGTTGAGCTTGAGTTGAGATGGTAAGAAACAGGCTGGTGTTGAGCTAGAGCTGAGAGGGTAAGAAACAGGCTGGTGTTGAGCTAGAGCTGAGAGGGTAAGAAACAGGCTGGTGTTGAGCTTGAGTTGAGAGGGTAAGAAACAGGCTGGTGTTGAGCTTAGAGCTGAGAGGGTAAGAAACAGGCTGGTGTTGAGCTAGAGTTGAGAGGGTAAGAAACAGGCTGGTGTTGAGCTTGAGTGAGAGGGTAAGAAACAGGCTGGTGTTGAGCTAGAGCTGAGAGGGTAAGAAACAGGCTGGTGTTGAGCTAGAGTTGAGAGGGTAAGAAACAGGCTGGTGTTGAGCTTGAGTTGAGAGGGTAAGAAACAGGCTGGTGTTGAGCTAGAGCTGAGAGGGTAAGAAACAGGCTGGTGTTGAGCTAGAGCTGAGAGGGTAAGAAACAGGCTGGTGTTGAGCTTAGAGCTGAGAGGGTAAGAAACAGGCTGGTGTTGAGCTAGAGTTGAGAGGGTAAGAAACAGGCTGGTGTTGAGCTAGAGCTGAGAGGGTAAGAAACAGGCTGGTGTTGAGCTAGAGCTGAGAGGGTAAGAAACAGGCTGGTGTTGAGCTTAGAGCTGAGAGGGTAAGAAACAGGCTGGTGTTGAGCTTAGAGCTGAGAGGGTAAGAAACAGGCTGGTGTTGAGCTTAAGCTGAGAGGGTAAGAAACAGGCTGGTGTTGAGCTAGAGCTGAGAGGGTAAGAAACAGGCTGGTGTTGAGCTTGAATTGAGAGGGTAAGAAAGAGGCTGGTGTTGAGCTTGACTTGAGAGGGTAAGAAACAGGCTGGTGTTGAGCTAGAGTTGAGAGGGTAAGAAACAGGCTGGTGTTGAGCTAGAGCTGAGAGGGTAAGAAACAGGCTGGTGTTGAGCTTGAGTTGAGAGTGTAAGAAACAGGCTGGTGTTGAGCTAGTGCTGAGAGGGTAAGAAACAGGCTGGTGTTGAGCTAGAGCTGTGAGGGTAAGAAACAGGCTGGTGTTGAGCTAGGGCTGAGAGGGTAAGAAACAGGCTGGTGTTGAGCTTAACTGAGAGGGTAAGAAACAGGCAGGTGTTGAGCTAGAGTTGAGAGAGTAAGAAACAGGCTGGTGTTGAGCTAGAGCTGAGAGGGTAAGAAACAGGCTGGTGTTGAGTTAGAGCTGAGAGGGTAAGAAACAGGCTGGTGTTGAGCTTAAATGAGAGGGTAAGAAACAGGCTGGTGTTGAGCTAGAGTTGAGAGGGTAATAAACAGGCTGGTGTTGAGCTTGATTTGAGAGGGTAAGAAACAGGCTGGTGTTGAGCTAGAGCTGAGAGGGTAAGAAACAGGCTGGTGTTGAGCTAGAGCTGAGAGGGTAAGAAACAGGCTGGTGTTGAGCTAGAGCTGAGAGGGTAAGAAACAGGCTGGTGTTGAGCTAGAGCTGAGAGGGTAAGAAACAGGCTGGTGTTGAGCTTGAGTTGAGAGGGTAAGAAACAGGCTGGTGTTGAGCTAGAGCTGAGAGGGTAAGAAACAGGCTGGTGTTGAGCTTAGAGCTGAGAGGGTAAGAAACAGGCTGGTGTTGAGCTAGAGCTGAGAGGGTAAGAAACAGGCTGGTGTTGAGCTTGAGTTGAGAGGGTAAGAAACAGGCTGGTGTTGAGCTAGAGCTGAGAGGGTAAGAAACAGGCTGGTGTTGAGCTAGAGCTGAGAGGGTAAGAAACAGGCTGGTGCTGAGCTAGAGCTGAGAGGGTAAGAAACAGGCTGGTGTTGAGCTAGAGCTGAGAGGGTAAGAAACAGGCTGGTGTTGAGCTAGAGCTGAGAGGGTAAGAAAGAGGCTGGTGTTGAGCTAGAGCTGAGAGGGTAAGAAACAGGCTGGTGTTGAGCTAGAGCTGAGAGGGTAAGAAACAGGCTGGTGTTGAGCTAGAGTTGAGTTGGTAAGAAACAGGCTGGTGTTGAGCTTGAGTTGAGAGGGTAAGAAACAGGCTGGTGTTGAGCTAGAGCTGAGAGGGTAAGAAACAGGCTGGTGTTGAGCTTAACTCAGAGGGCAAGAAACAGGCTGGTGTTGAGCTAGAGCTGAGAGGGTAAGAAACAGGCTGGTGTTGAGCTAGAGCTGAGAGGGTAAGAAACAGGCTGGTGTTGAGCTAGAGTTGAGAGGGTAAGAAACAGGCTGGTGTTGAGCTAGAGTTGAGAGGGTAAGAAACAGGCTGGTGTTGAGCTAGAGCTGAGAGGGTAAGAAACAGGCTGGTGTTGAGCTAGAGTGAGAGGGTAAGAAACAGGCTGGTGTTGAGCTAGAGCTGAGAGGGTAAGAAACAGGCTGGTGTTGAGCTAGAGCTGAGAGGGTAAGAAACAGGCTGGTGTTGAGCTAGAGCTGAGAGGGTAAGAAACAGGCTGGTGTTGAGCTAGAGCTGAGAGGGTAAGAAACAGGCTGGTGTTGAGCTTGAGCTGAGAGGGTAAGAAACAGGCTGGTGTTGAGCTAGAGTTGAGAGGGTAAGAAACAGGCTGGTGTTGAGCTTGAGTTGAGAGGGTAAGAAACAGGCTGGTGTTGAGCTAGAGCTGAGAGGGTAAGAAACAGGCTGGTGTTGAGCTTGAGTTGAGAGGGTAAGAAACAGGCTGGTGTTGAGCTTGAGTTGAGAGGGTAAGAAACAGGCTGGTGTTGAGCTTGAGTTGAGAGGGTAAGAAACAGGCTGGTGTTGAGCTTGAGTTGAGAGGGTAAGAAACAGGCTGGTGTTGAGCTTGAGCTGAGAGGGTAAGAAACAGGCTGGTGTTGAGCTTAGAGCTGAGAGGGTAAGAAACAGGCTGGTGTTGAGCTAGAGCTGAGAGGGTAAGAAACAGGCTGGTGTTGAGCTTGAGATGAGAGGGTAAGAAACAGGCTGGTGTTGAGCTAGAGCTGAGAGGGTAAGAAACAGGCTGGTGTTGAGCTAGAGCTGAGAGGGTAAGAAACAGGCTGGTGTTGAGCTAGAGCTGAGAGGGTAAGAAACAGGCTGGTGTTGAGCTAGAGCTGAGAGGGTAAGAAACAGGCTGGTGTTGAGCTTAGACTGAGAGGGTAAGAAACAGGCTGGTGTTGAGCTAGAGCTGAGAGGGTAAGAAACAGGCTGGTGTTGAGCTTAGAGCTGAGAGGGTAAGAAACAGGCTGGTGTTGAGCTAGAGCTGAGAGGGTAAGAAACAGGCTGGTGTTGAGCTTGAGTTGAGAGGGTAAGAAAGAGGCTGGTGTTGAGCTTGACTTGAGAGGGTAAGAAAGAGGCTGGTGTTGAGCTAGAGTTGAGAGGGTAAGAAACAGGCTGGTGTTGAGCTTGAGTTGAGAGGGTAAGAAACAGGCTGGTGTTGAGCTAGAGCTGAGAGGGTAAGAAACAGGCTGGTGTTGAGCTAGAGTTGAGAGGGTAAGAAACAGGCTGGTGTTGAGCTAGAGCTGAGAGGGTAAGAAACAGGCTGGTGTTGAGCTAGAGTTGAGAGGGTAAGAAACAGGCTGGTGTTGAGCTAGAGCTGAGAGGGTAAGAAACAGGCTGGTGTTGAGCTAGAGTTGAGAGGGTAAGAAACAGGCTGGTGTTGAGCTAGAGCTGAGAGGGTAAGAAACAGGCTGGTGTTGAGCTAGAGCTGAGAGGGTAAGAAACAGGCTGGTGTTGAGCTTGAGTTGAGAGGAGTAAGAAACAGGCTGGTGTTGAGCTAGAGCTGAGAGGGTAAGAAACAGGCTGGTGTTGAGCTTAACTGAGAGGGTAAGAAACAGGCTGGTGTTGAGCTTAACTGAGAGGGTAAGAAACAGGCTGGTGTTGAGCTGGAGCTGAGAGGGTAAGAAACAGGCTGGTGTTGAGCTTGAGCTGAGAGGGTAAGAAACAGGCTGGTGTTGAGCTTGAGTTGAGAGGGTAAGAAACAGGCTGGTGTTGAGCTAGAGCTGAGAGGGTAAGAAACAGGCTGGTGTTGAGCTTAACTGAGAGGGTAAGAAACAGGCTGGTGTTGAGCTAGAGCTGAGAGGGTAAGAAACAGGCTGGTGTTGAGCTTAACTGAGAGGGTAAGAAACAGGCTGGTGTTGAGCTTGAATAGAGAGGGTAAGAAACAGGCTGGTGTTGAGCTAGAGCTGAGAGGGTAAGAAACAGGCTGGTGTTGAGCTTAACTGAGAGGGTAAGAAACAGGCTGGTGTTGAGCTTAACTGAGAGGGTAAGAAACAGGCTGGTGTTGAGCTTAACTGAGAGGGTAAGAAACAGGCTGGTGTTGAGCTAGGGCTGAGAGGGTAAGAAACAGGCTGGTGTTGAGCTTGACTTGAGAGGTTAAGAAACAGGCTGGTGTTGAGGTAGAGCTGAGAGGGTAAGAAAAAGGCTGGTGTTGAACTAGAGCTGAGAGGGTAAGAAACAGGCTGGTGTTGAGCTAGAGCTGAGAGGGTAAGAAACAGGCTGGTGTTGAGCTTGAGTTGAGAGGGTAAGAAACAGGCTGGTGTTGAGCTAGAGCTGAGAGGGTAAGAAACAGGCTGGTGTTGAGTTTAACTTAGAGGGCAAGAAAGAGGCTGGTGTTGAGCTAGGTCTGAGAGGGTAAGAAACAGGCTGGTGTTGAGCTAGAGCTGAGAGGGTAAGAAACAGGCTGGTGTTGAGCTAGAGCTGAGAGGGTAAGAAACAGGCTGGTGTTGAGCTTGAGTTGACAGGGTAAGAAACAGACTGGTGTTGAGCTAGAGCTGAGAGGGTAAGAAACAGGCTGGTGTTGAGCTAGAGCTGAGAGGGTAAGAAACAGGCTGGTGTTGAGCTAGAGCTGAGAGGGTAAGAAACAGGCTGGTGTTGAGCTTGAGTTGAGAGGGTAAGAAACAGGCTGGTGTTGAGCTAGAGCTGAGAGGGTAAGAAACAGGCTGGTGTTGAGCTTAACTGAGAGGGTAAGAAAGAGGCTGGTGTTGAGCTAGAGTTGAGAGGGTAAGAAACAGGCTGGTGTTGAGCTTGAATTGAGAGGGTAGAAACAGGCTGGTGTTGAGCTAGAGCTGAGAGGGTAAGAAACAGGCTGGTGTTGAGCTTGAGTTGAGAGGGTAAGAAACAGGCTGGTGTTGAGCTTAACTGAGAGGGTAAGAAACAGGCTGGTGTTGAGCTAGAGCTGAGAGGGTAAGAAACAGGCTGGTGTTGAGCTTGAGTTGAGAGGGTAAGAAACAGGCTGGTGTTGAGCTTGAGTTGAGAGGGTAAGAAACAGGCTGGTGTTGAGCTAGAGCTGAGAGGGTAAGAAACAGGCTGGTGTTGAGCTTGAGTTGAGAGGGTAAGAAACAGGCTGGTGTTGAGCTAGAGCTGAGAGGGTAAGAAACAGGCTGGTGTTGAGCTTGAGTTGAGAGGGTAAGAAACAGGCTGGTGTTGACCTTGAGTTGAGAGGGTAAGAAACAGGCTGGTGTTGAGCTTGAGTTGAGAGGGTAAGAAACAGGCTGGTGTTGAGCTTAACTGAGAGGGTAAGAAAGAGGCTGGTGTTGAGCTAGAGCTGAGAGGGTAAGAAACAGGCTGGTGTTGAGCTAGAGTTGAGAGGGTAAGAAACAGGCTGGTGTTGAGCTTGAGTTGAGAGGGTAAGAAACAGACTGGTGTAGAGATTGAGTTGAGAGGGTAAGAAACAGGCTGGTGTTGAGCTTGAGTTGAGAGGGTAAGAAACAGACTGGTGTTGAGCTAGAGTTGAGAGGGTAAGAAACAGGCTGGTGTTGAGCTAGAGCTGAGAGGGCAAGAAAGAGTCTGGTGTTGAGCTTAACTGAGAGGGTAAGAAACAGGCTGGTGTTGAGCTTAACTGAGAGGGTAAGAAACAGGCTGGTGTTGAGCTAGAGCTGAGAGGGTAAGAAACAGGCTGGTGTTGAGCTAGAGCTGAGAGGGTAAGAAACAGGCTGGTGTTGAGCTAGAGCTGAGAGGGTAACAAACAGGCTGGTGTTGAGCTAGAGTTGAGAGGGTAAGAAACAGGCTGGTGTTGAGGTAGAGCTGAGAGGGGAAGAAACAGGCTGGTGTTGAGCTAGAGTTGAGAGGGTAAGAAACAGGCTGGTGTTGAGCTAGAGCTGAGAGGGTAACAAACAGGCTGGTGTTGAGCTAGAGTTGAGAGGGTAAGAAACAGGCTGGTGTTGAGGTAGAGTTGAGAGGGTAAGAAACAGGCTGGTGTTGAGCTTGAATTGAGAGGGTAGAAACAGGCTGGTGCTGAGCTAGAGCTGAGAGGGTAAGAAACAGGCTGGTGCTGAGCTAGAGCTGAGAGGGTAAGAAACAGGCTGGTGTTGAGCTAGAGCTGAGAGGGTAAGAAACAGGCTGGTGTTGAGCTAGAGCTGAGAGGGTAAGAAACAGGCTGGTGTTGAGCTAGAGCTGAGAGGGTAAGAAACAGGCTGGTGTTGAGCTTGAATTGAGAGGGTAAGAAAGAGGCTGGTGTTGAGCTATAGCTGAGAGGGCAAGAAACAGGCTGGTGTTGAGCTAGAGCTGAGAGGGTAAGAAACAGGCTGGTGTTGAGCTTGAGTGAGAGGGTAAGAAACAGGCTGGTGTTGAGCTTGAGTTGAGAGGGTAAGAAACAGGCTGGTGTTGAGCTAGAGCTGAGAGGGTAAGAAACAGCCTGGTGTTGAGCTTGAGTTGAGAGGGTAAGAAACAGGCTGGTGTTGAGCTTGAGTTGAGAGGGTAAGAAACAGGCTGGTGTTGAGCTAGAGCTGAGAGGGTAAGAAACAGGCTGGTGTTGAGCTTGAGTTGAGAGGGTAAGAAACAGGCTGGTGTTGAGCTTGAGTTGAGAGGGTAAGAAACAGGCTGGTGTTGAGCTTGAGTTGAGAGGGTAAGAAACAGGCTGGTGTTGAGCTTAACTGAGAGGGTAAGAAACAGGCTGGTGTTGAGCTTGAGTTGAGAGGGTAAGAAACAGGCTGGTGTTGAGCTAGAGCTGAGAGGGTAAGAAACAGGCTGGTGTTGAGCTAGAGCTGAGAGGGTAAGAAACAGGCTGGTGTTGAGCTTGAGTTGAGAGGGTAAGAAACAGGCTGGTGTTGAGCTAGAGTTGAGAGGGTAAGAAACAGGCTGGTGTTGAGGTAGAGTTGAGAGGGTAAGAAACAGGCTGGTGTTGAGCTTGAGTTGATAGGGTAAGAAACAGGCTGCTGTTGAGCTTGAATTGAGAGGGTAGAAACAGGCTGGTGCTGAGCTAGAGCTGAGAGGGTAAGAAACAGGTTGGTGTTGAGCTAGAGCTGAGAGGGTAAGAAACAGGCTGGTGTTGAGCTAGAGCTGAGAGGGTAAGAAACAGGCTGGTGTTGAGCTAGAGCTGAGAGGGTAAGAAACAGGCTGGTGTTGAGCTTGAATTGAGAGGGTAAGAAACAGGCTGGTGTTGAGCTAGAGCTGAGAGGGTAAGAAACAGGCTGGTGTTGAGCTAGAGCTGAGAGGGTAAGAAACAGGCTGGTGTTGAGCTAGAGCTGAGAGGGTAAGAAACAGGCTGGTGTTGAGCTTGAGTTGAGAGGGTAAGAAACAGGCTGGTGTTGAGCTAGAGCTGAGAGGGTAAGAAACAGGCTGGTGTTGAGCTAGAGCTGAGAGGGTAAGAAACAGGCTGGTGTTGAGCTTGAGTTGAGAGGGTAAGAAACAGGCTGGTGTTGAGATTGAGTTGAGAGGGTAAGAAACAGGATGGTGTTGAGCTAGAGTTGAGAGGGTAAGAAACAGGCTGGTGTTGAGCTAGAGCTGAGAGGGTAAGAAACAGGCTGGTGTTGAGCTTGAGTTGAGAGGGTAAGAAACAGGCTGGTGTTGAGCTTGAACTGAGAGGCTAGAAACAGGCTGGTGTTGAGCTAGAGCTGAGAGGGTAAGAAACAGGCTGGTGTTGAGCTTAACTGAGAGGGTAAGAAACAGGCTGGTGTTGAGCTTGAGTTGAGAGGGTAAGAAACAGGCTGGTGTTGAGCTAGAGCTGAGAGGGTAAGAAACAGGCTGGTGTTGAGCTTGAGTTGAGAGGGTAAGAAACAGGCTGGTGTTGAGCTAGAGCTGAGAGGGTAAGAAACAGGCTGGTGTTGAGCTAGAGTTGAGAGGGTAAGAAACAGGCTGGTGTTGAGCTAGAGCTGAGAGGGTAAGAAACAGGCTGGTGTTGAGCTAGAGCTGAGAGGGTAAGAAACAGGCTGGTGTTGAGCTAGAGCTGAGAGGGTAAGAAACAGGCTGGTGTTGAGCTAGAGCTGAGAGGGTAAGAAACAGGCTGGTGTTGAGCTAGAGCTGAGAGGGTAAGAAACAGGCTGGTGTTGAGCTAGAGCTGAGAGGGTAAGAAACAGGCTGGTGTTGAGATTGAGTTGAGAGGGTAAGAAACAGGCTGGTGTTGAGCTAGAGTTGAGAGGGTAAGAAACAGGCTGGTGTTGAGCTAGAGCTGAGAGGGTAAGAAACAGGCTGGTGTTGAGCTAGAGCTGAGAGGGTAAGAAACAGGCAGGTGTTGAGCTAGAGTTGAGAGGGTAAGAAACAGGTGGTGTTGAGCTAGAGCTGAGAGGGTAAGAAACAGGCTGGTGTTGAGCTAGAGCTGAGAGGGTAAGAAACAGGCTGGTGTTGAGCTAGAGCTGAGAGGGTAAGAAACAGGCTGGTGTTGAGCTAGAGCTGAGAGGGTAAGAAACAGGCTGGTGTTGAGCTAGAGCTGAGAGGGTAAGAAACAGGCTGGTGTTGAGCTAGAGTTGAGAGGGTAAGAAACAGGCTGGTGTTGAGCTAGAGTTGAGAGGGTAAGAAACAGGCTGGTGTTGAGCTAGAGCTGAGAGGGTAAGAAACAGGCTGGTGTTGAGCTAGAGCTGAGAGGGTAAGAAACAGGCTGGTGTTGAGCTAGAGCTGAGAGGGTAAGAAACAGGCTGGTGTTGAGATTGAGTTGAGAGGGTAAGAAACAGGCTGGTGTTGAGCTAGAGTTGAGAGGGTAAGAAACAGGCTGGTGTTGAGCTAGAGCTGAGAGGGTAAGAAACAGGCTGGTGTTGAGCTAGAGCTGAGAGGGTAAGAAACAGGCTGGTGTTGAGCTAGAGCTGAGAGGGTAAGAAACAGGCTGGTGTTGAGCTTGAGTTGAGAGGGTAAGAAACAGGCTGGTGTTGAGCTAGAGCTGAGAGGGTAAGAAACAGGCTGGTGTTGAGCTAGAGTTGAGAGGGTAAGAAAGAGGCTGGTGTTGAGCTAGAGTTGAGAGGGTAAGAAACAGGCTGGTGTTGAGCTAGAGCTGAGAGGGTAAGAAACAGGCTGGTGTGGAGATTGAGTTGAGAGGGTAAGAAACAGGCTGGTGTTGAGCTAGAGCTGAGAGGGTAAGAAACAGGCTGGTGTTGAGCTTGAGTTGAGAGGGTAAGAAACAGGCTGGTGTTGAGCTAGAGTTGAGAGGGTAAGAAAAAGGCTGGTGTTGAGCTTGAGTTGAGAGGGTAAGAAACAGGCTGGTGTTGAGCTAGAGCTGAGAGGGTAAGAAACAGGCTGGTGTTGAGCTTGATTTGAGAGGGTAAGAAACAGGCTGGTGTTGAGCTTGAGTTGAGAGGGTAAGAAACAGGCTGGTGTTGAGCTTAGAGCTGAGAGGGTAAGAAACAGGCTGGTGTTGAGCTTGAGTTGAGAGGGTAAGAAACAGGCTGGTGTTGAGCTAGAGCTGAGAGGGTAAGAAACAGGCTGGTGTTGAGCTAGAGCTGAGAGGGTAAGAAACAGGCTGGTGTTGAGCTTAGAGCTGAGAGGGTAAGAAACAGGCTGGTGTTGAGCTTGAGTTGAGAGGGTAAGAAAGAGGCTGGTGTTGAACTAGAGCTGAGAGGGTAAGAAACAGGCTGGTGTTGAGCTAGAGTTGAGAGGGTAAGAAACAGGCTGGTGTTGAGCTAGAGTTGAGAGGGTAAGAAACAGGCTGGTGTTGAGCTAGAGTTGAGAGGGTAAGAAACAGGCTGGTGTTGAGATAGAGTTGAGAGGGTAAGAAACAGGCTGGTGTTGAGCT